>NC_044031.1:355391582-355991582 GCF_901765095.1 Microcaecilia unicolor | reverse complement strand
TTCAGTTCCTTCAGTCTTTTAAAACTCTCCTATCAACCCTGTGTCTTAATGGCCAGCACTCAGATTGTTTTGCTTTGCCAAATTGTCTGTCACTGAGGTCAGTGCGTGCCTGCCTAGCAGACCATTTCCAGCAGGCACAGTCCCAAGCACATTCCTGTAGGAGGTGAGAATTATTATATAGGATAGCCTTGAAAACTGGCCAACACAAAAGTGTTTGCTACTCAGCCCTTCAATAACTCCATGGGCCAGCCTTGGTCTTGTGGCTCTGCAAGCCAATGTTCAGTTCAGCTGGCTGCCACTTACTTTGGTCAACAGGAACCCTGGGGAAGGTGAAAACAGCAAAGGCTCCCAGACTCTTTGTTAGAGACAATGCCTCATTTCCCCTGTATCTTTCACCTCTTAGACACACTCCTTGGCAAGTTGTGGGGACACAGCTCTCTTGAGTTTTTTTTTAAATTTTTTTATTTATAGCATTTATACCCCACTCTTTCCCACTCAATAGCAGGTTTAGTGTGGCTTACAAAGTATGGTACAAAGTACCGCATAGATAACACAAAGTATGGTACAAAGTAATCCAGATTATGTAGAGTAGGACGATAGGAAGAGACGTGGGGAGAGGGTTGGAGTGTGGGTAGTGCTAGTGGTGTGGTTTAGGTTTGAGAGTTAAGTAGGGATGTTTGGGTAGGCTTGTTTGAAGAGGTAAGTTTTCAACAGCTTTCGGAAGGGTAGGTGTTCATTGGTTGTTCGGATGTGTCGAGGTATGGCGGTCCAGAGTTGGCTACCTATAACGGAGAAGTTGGATGCGTAGTAGGTTTTGTATTTGAGGCTTTTGCAAGTAGGAAGATGAAGATTGAGGTATGTTCGAGAGGATTTGGACCTGTTCCTGGCTGGAAGATCGATCAAGTTAGTCATGTAGTTTAGAGATTCGCATGCAGGGTGAACACCCTGATCCACCTCACCAGCCAGTCTCTTTTTGGATTTTTAGGCAGTGCTCCTCTAGAACTGGTTCCTGTGACTGTTAGTCCTTTCCTGTGCATCCCATCAGCACCTGCTCCGAGTTCCTGGGAGTTAGTCTTGATTGGTTCAATTCCCTATACTTAGAGCTAAAGCAGTGGGGACATAGCACTAAATGGGCTATAAGGGAAAGGGAAATGGGACTTGATATACCGCCTTTCTGAGGTTTTTGCAACTACATTCAAAGTGGTTTACATATATTCAGGTACTTATTTTGTACCAGGGCAATGGAGGGTTAAGTGACTTGCCCAGAGTCACAAGGAGCTGCAGTGGGAATTGAACTCAGTTCCCCAGGATCAAAGTCCACTGCACAAGCCCCTAATGCATTCCATTGGTTTTCATATATTTTGTTCCTGTGATGACTTATACTGTGCCAAAACTGAAAACTCTTCTCTTTTATCTGGTTGATAATAAAAGGAGCTCATTGTGAACACAATTTACCCTAAAAGGTTATTTTCTGGCTGTACATGAGGAATTGTGATATTGAATAAATAAGTGTATGTTTGTGTCCCTAGTCATGCATCCAAAAGATATATAATCCTTTCAAGATAGCCAGTTAATCATTTAACTTATTAGTAGAACATAAACACAGATGCATGGTATGGTCACATTTTAAATGTGGTAATACTAGGGCCCAGCTAAGGAACTGGTTATTTTGAGTTAGTATTCACTGGACCAAACTTGCTTTCATTGTGCTATCAGCATCCAGCTGGATAGGCAGTGTCTTAAAAGATGAAAGATAAAGGATTTTTTTTTTACATTTATATCCCACATTATCCCAAGCAAACTCGGGTTCAATGTGGCTTACATTTGAAAATACAGTGAGACAAAGTAATAGAATTCAGTTATATCATGGGAGCAAATTCATGGATATGTCTGAAACATTTAACAAAGATGAGATTACCATATATACCCAGCTGGGCATTTAAAAGTTTGTCCTTTAATGATGCTGCATGTTTAGAAATCATAGCCATAAGTATAGACAGTTATTCAAATATTATCACATACTGTAACCAGGTTCCCCTTCCAGGTGGGAGCCGGGGTTGACCCTGCTTAGCTTTCACTGGCTTCCGTCTGCTTTCCTAGCCAGCCACCGCACTTTCACTTGCTCTCCCTCTCCACCTTGCCAGCTGCTGAGAAAATCAGTCCCACTCCAGCAGAAAGAGCAATCCAAGTTCTTTATTGTTACAGATGTCAGCCTTGTCTAAACACCTCCAACTATCAGCAAACTTTAATCCATTTTCAATTACAGGCTTTTGTTTTAAATTCTCCCTCCCCAAACCTCCAGCCACACTATCTTCACTGCAGATAGTTTTGGAGATTTAGCTGGAACCACCTCCTCTCTCACCTCCTACAGTTTTAAGTTCCCCCAAAAGGCACATGCCTTTCTATCTTCAAACCCTTCCCCCCCTTCCACAGCACTACCTCTTGGGAACAGCCAATATGGTAGCAAGTTGTGCTTTCCAGTTGCTCCCCCACTGCTTTGCTCCCAGCTTCCCCCAACTCCACAACCGGGGCAATGCTGAGGCAACAAAAGCTCTCACCCTGTCTGCACGGGTTAGAGCCAAACCACCCACCTCCATACATTCCCCATCTCCAGGATCAGACCTCATCTCCCAATCAGTCATTCCACCCTCCCCCCTCCTGAGAGTTCAGCTGACCCTGCACTGGCTTCTGGGGAGTGTAGTTTTTCTCCTGCATTACAGCTTTCCCTGGCAGTTTGATCCCTAGAGGGCGCCCTGCTCTCCTAGCTGGGCTGAATGACCGGGGATGATGCCGGCTGAAAGAACCACTATTCCCTCTCCCTTGTACCAGCCCTCCAGAGTGCTCACACACCCCCCGGCTCAAACGATTGCCAGTCTTCTCCTGTCCTGCACTGGCAATTCGAGAAAGAACATCCGCGTTTGTCAGAAATTTGCCTGATCTATGCTCCACCTTGAATTGATAGGGCTGTAAAGCCAGATACCACCTTGTGAGACGACCATTACTATTTTTTCATCTGGCCTAACCACCTCAAAGGCGCATGATCAGTAACCAGAGTAAATTTACGCCCATCTAAATAGTAATGGCACATCTGCACTGCCCATTTTATCGCTAAACATTCTCTCTCTATGGTCGAGTACCGGACCTCATGGGGGAGCAGTTTCCGGCTCAGATACATCAGGGGATGTTCCTGTCCCTCGTGTACCTGAGACAACACAGCCCCCAAACCTACCCCTGAGGCATCCGCTTGCAGTACAAAGGGCTTATCAAAATCCACGGCTCTCAGCAGGGGTTCCTGACACAGGGCCAATCTCAATTCATTGAACACCCGAAGCCCTCCCTCCTCCCATCGTAGACTGTTGGGGGACCCCTTCTGAAGTTTATTAGTGAGGGGTGTAGCAATGGAGGCAAAGTGGGGTATGAACCTCCTATAGTACCCCACTAGGCCCAAAAAGCTCCTTAACTGTTTCTTATTTTTGGGGCAGGGAAAGTCCCGGATACTCGCTACCTTATCCCAGAGCGGAGTTATCTGACCATTCCCCACCCGGTATCCCAGATATTTAACCTTCTCCTGCCCAATGCAACACTTTTGAGGGTTCAAAGTCAAACCTGCTGACGGAAAGCCTCTAATACCGCCCTCACTCTTATCATATGAGAGGGCCAATCCTCACTCTGAATGATAACATCGTCCAGGTAAGCCGCCCGCATATTGCTGATGTGGTCTTAAAACCTGATCTAACAACCGCTGGCAGGAAGCTGCTGCGGAATTAAGACCAAACGGCATGCGTTTTAAATTGATAGAGCCCCATGGGTGTAGAAAAGGCTGTCTTAGGCTTGGCCTCCTGAGTCAGAGGGATCTGCCAATACCCTTTGGTCAAGTCCAGGGTGGACAGATATCGGGCAGTACCCAACCGATCCAATAGTTCATCGATATGTGGCATCGGATAGGCATCGGAATCTGACAGCGCATTAACTCGTCTAAAGTCGATGCAAAACCGCCACGTACCATCGGACTTGGGCACTAACACCACAGGACTCGACCATGGACTGACAGATTCCTCAATGACCCCAAAATCCAGCATCTCCTGTACCTGTCGGACCACCTCTTGTTTCTTTGGGGGTGAGAGACGGTAAGGTCTCTGTCTGACCACCCGGCCCGGCTCCGAGATGATATCATGCATGATAAGGTGGGTTTCCCCTGGGCAAGGAGTCAGGACATCCCGAAACTCCTCCACAAGTGCCTGAACCTCTTTCTGCTGACTCCCTGGCAATGTAGCCGCAATCTGCGGTTCTCCTGCCTTAAATATCTCCGTGATCTGTGGTCCTAATTCTTCCTCAGCTTCTATCCTAGACTGACCAAATAGTCCCTTTCTCTCCTGCCAAGGTTTAAGCACATTAATATGATAGGTCTGCTCCCGGGCCTTGCTCATTCCTTACTAAGTAGGTGACTGGACCTAACTTCTTTTCTATGACAGCAGGACCCCTCCAGCGTCCCGTGAACTTATGAGGTGAGTCTGAAACCATGATCAAGACTTTGTCCCCCACCTCCAATGCCCTCTCCACCCCTTTCTGGTCATAATAGGCTTTCTGATAATCCTGACTCCTCTCCCAGTGTTGCTGAGCCCCGCGGCTCAATTTATGCAACCGTTCCTTCAGCTTCACTAGATAGTTCACTACATCCCGATCCTCCTCTTCCGGAGGAACCCACTGCTCCCTTAACACATCCAACACTCCCCGGGGTGATCTCCCCTCCATCCATTCAAATGGTGATACGCCAGAGAGGCCTGAACATTCTCCCTACACACATACAAAACAAATGGTAACAATAGATCCCATTCCTCATGGGAGGAACCTAACCCTTTCCTCAACAACATTTTCAAGGTTTTATTGAATCTCTCCACCAGGCCATTAGTCTGAGGATGGTAAGCTGCGGTCCGAATATGCTGTATCCCGAAAGCCTCCCACACCTGGGCCAGGGTTCGTGACATGAAATTGGTCCCCCGGTCGGTAATCATTTCCCTAGGAAACCCCACCTCACAAAAGATCCGAATTAGCTGGGCCGCAATAACTTTCGCTGAGGTGGTACGAAGCGGCACGGCCCAGGGATACCTTGTGGCCATATCCATGATCACTAGAATATAGGAATACCCCCTTCGGGACTTATCAATGGGCTCGATCATATCCATTGCCATACGGGTAATAGGAGTCCCTATACAGGGAAGGGGTCGTAGGGGCACTCTGTTCGGTGTTTGCTCTGATACCCTCTGACACTGACTACAGGAGCTGCAAAATTGTTCCACCTCTTTATACACCCCGGGCCAGTAAAATCTGTTTAATACCTGCCGGAGAGTATTCTGAGCCCCCTTGTGACCCCCTAAGATATGATCATGAGATACCCGTAACACCAGGTCCCTAAACCCCCTCGGTACTACTAACTGTTTCTGAGGTTCCTTCCCCCCTGCTAAACAGGACAGCCGATATAGCAACCCCTTGTCACTAACAAACCGAGGGAAGCTGGTTTCTCCCTCTTGATCTACCCGCTCCCACGCATACTGCAATGTCTGGTCCTCTTTTTGCTCTTTGGAAAAATCAGGGAATCTCTCTAACACCTGTTCCGTATCCCCTGGGAACCTCCCCTGATGAAGGAGCTCTTGACAATGCTGCCGCCTTTGCTCCTGACCTCGTTTCTTTTGCTGAGAGCCTTTCCTTGTCTTCCCCGACCGCCCCATAACCTCTCCCTGGAACGGAAATACTTGTGCCAGGGACAGTTCCTGCTCCTTCTCCTGCCTCTCCTGGGCCCGGGTAGATACCAAGGCTTGCTTACCACCAAGGCAGTATGTGAATGGAGCCCAATCCCTTCCTAAAATGAGATCCTGAGGTAGCCTAGGAAGTACAGCCACCCACACCCACTGAAGGCCCTCCTGGTCCTGTATGTCTACTAGCCGGACCGGATACCTTGAGGAGGCCCCGTGTATGCACTGAATAGCCACGGACCGGTCTCTCTTCCTACCCTGCTGACCCCCTTTCCGGGCAATCTGCCCCCACAACTTCTGGGAGCACATTGTCTGGTCTGCGCCTGAGTCTAAAAGTCCTTCCACGGGACCCCTCCTATCTTAACCCAATGCGTAAACTGGGGTTCCTTAGAGGGGGTTACCTGAGATATGAGCCCCAACTTGGCCCTACAATCCCTCCTCACATGTCCCGACTTCCCACATCGGTAACACATTCTATCATCCTCCTTAGGACCTTCCTCCCTCCACCCAGATCCTTTGAACATTTTACCCCGACCACCCCGCCCGACCCCCTCTCCCCCCCCTGAGTATTGTGACTCCAGGAAGTATTCAAGCCTTTGATAGCTTCTTCCAGAGTCTCACATCCCTTCCTGATCAAATTAACCCTGATACTGTCCGGTAGAGCCTCTAAAAACTGCTCCAGCACCAGATCCTGCATCAACTGAGTCACTGCCCTCTTATCAGGTTTCTAGCCATTTGGTAGCCAAGTCCATCAGCTTCTGAGCCAAGGCCTTCGGAGTCTCCCCCTCCCTCCACCTCCAACTCCGAAAGCGCCTGCGATAAGTTTGTCTGCTTACCCCATACCGGTCCAAAATAGCCGTTTTCAGCTTCTGATAATCCACCACGTCCCCTGGCAACAGGCTCCGAAAAGCTGCCAGGGCTTCCCCCGACAGGGCAGGAGCCAGTCTAATGGTCCATTGCGCTTGAGGCCAGGCAGCCGCCAATGCTACCCTCTCAAAAGTGCCCAGATAATCCTCAATGTCGTCCTGCTCTGTTAATTTGCCCCAAGGCAGCCAATTAACTCGTCCAGGCTCCATGCTTCCAGGCACCGCTCCAGTAGCTGTAGACTCCAACGAAGTACTCTCCTTCCTCGGTAGGGGTACAGCCCGTAACAATTCCTGCACCACCTCCAGCACCGGTTGTATCTGTGCTCGAGAAGCAGCCAAGGAATCCTCTAGAAGTCTCTGAGCCATTTCCTGCTGCTTTTGGAACTGGTGGGCCATAAAAGACAGCAGCTCCTTCGACTCCATGTCGTCTTAGCCCCTGGTACCTGTGAGAAAGGGAAAGACAAAGAACACTCTCCAAGTGCGGTATTACCACCACTCTGGCCCTCTATATCCCCCTCCTCCTGGTTACCCGAGTCCCGTATATGCTTCCCGGAACTCGGAGTAATGCACGCTTCTTTATCCGGCGGGTTGTTCAGATTATCCCACCACTGCCACCACTTTGTAACCAGGTTCCCCTTCCAGGTGGGAGCCGGGGTTGACCCTGCTTAGCTTTCACTGGCTTCCGTCTGCTTTCCTAGCCAGCCACCGCACTTTCACTTGCTCTCCCTCTCCACCTTGCCAGCTGCTGAGAAAATCAGTCCCACTCCAGCAGAAAGAGCAATCCAAGTTCTTTATTGTTACAGATGTCAGCCTTGTCTAAACACCTCCAACTATCAGCAAACTTTAATCCATTTTCAATTACAGGCTTTTGTTTTAAATTCTCCCTCCCCAAACCTCCAGCCACACTATCTTCACTGCAGATAGTTTTGGAGATTAGCTGGAACCACCTCCTCTCTCACCTCCTACAGTTTTAAGTTCCCCCAAAAGGCACATGCCTTTCTATCTTCAAACCCTTCCCCCCCTTCCACAGCACTACCTCTTGGGAACAGCCAATATGGTAGCAAGTTGTGCTTTCCAGTTGCTCCCCCACTGCTTTGCTCCCAGCTTCCCCCAACTCCACAACCGGGGCAATGCTGAGGCCACAAAAGCTCTCACCCTGTCTGCACGGGTTAGAGCCAAACCACCCACCTCCATACATTCCCCATCTCCAGGATCAGACCTCATCTCCCAATCAGTCATTCCACCCTCCCCCTCCTGAGAGTTCAGCTGACCCTGCACTGGCTTCTGGGGAGTGTAGTTTTTCTCCTGCATTACAGCTTTCCCTGGCAGTTTGATCCCTAGAGGGCGCCCTGCTCTCCTAGCTGGGCTGAATGACCGGGGATGATGCCGGCTGAAAGAACCACTATCCCCTCTCCCTTGTACCAGCCCTCCAGAGTGCTCACAATACATACATCAGAACAGGCATCCATACACATATTGCAAAATTAAACAACAACTTCTACAGAGTACATCCACAATTTTATTTTTATTTTCTCATTTCCATCTTCCAAAATTCCAGAAAGCAGATGTACAGATCAGCAGGACCCAAAGCAGTCCAAAACAAGTAAAGTAAAACAAACAAACAACCCCCCCCCCCCACCACCACACACACACACACACACACACACACACACACACACACACACACACACACAGACAACAACACAGTTTATATCTAACAAGCAACAAAGCCCGTTTCGTGAAAAATGAAACGGGCCCTAGGAAGGCTCTTGTCTAAGCGATTTCTTCTCTTCCCCCTGCCCTCTCCTCCATGTCCAGCGATTCTCCCCTTCATCCATGTCCAGTGATTCTCCTCTGCCCTGCCCTCTCATCCATGTTCCGCGATTCTTCCCTCCCATCCCATCCATGTCCAGCGATTCTCCCCTTCTCTCCTCTCCCCTCCCATCCATGTCCAGCGATTCTTCCCTCCTCTACCCTGCCTTCTTCTTCCTG
The DNA here is from genome assembly GCF_901765095.1 of Microcaecilia unicolor. Classification (NCBI taxonomy): domain Eukaryota; kingdom Metazoa; phylum Chordata; class Amphibia; order Gymnophiona; family Siphonopidae; genus Microcaecilia; species Microcaecilia unicolor. Next base: position 355,982,974 of record NC_044031.1, on the reverse strand, counting down.
CCGCCCTGCCTTTCAGCCATTCATGTTACCTCAGGTTGCAGCGGTGGCAGGCTCAGCTCGCATTTCCTCCAGCCTTCCCTTGCCTACCCTCTCAGTGTCCCGGTCCTCCTCTGACGTCATTTCGTCTTTCCGCGAGGACAGAACACTGAGGGGGAAGGGAATGCTGGAGGCAAGCTGATGTCAGCTCATTTGCATGCTGTTGCAAACCCAGCCAGCCAGCCATCCATGGAAGCAGAGTGACCAATTATTATAAAGAGATTGTTCAATCACCCTTAAGATTCAACTTTGGGTTTAAAAGCAAAAATAAGGAATGGATAAATGAATTAAAACAAAGTTCACAGCAAATGCCCTTAATATGTAATACTTGGTATCAATAATGAAACAGTGATGGAATAGTCACATAGCAAGCAGTCTGAGCCAACAGATTTATTTTCCATTGAACATAATTAGCTTTGTATGAACTTGATGGCTAATAGTGTGCTGAACTGGAAAATGTTGGCATGTTTAGACTGCCTCTGGACAGAACTTCTGCATTAACGCAGTCCCTACCTCATTATTCAGTAAATATCTGTGAAATAGTAGTAATAAAAAAAAACAAGTTTCAGTTTTATAATATACCACTGCATTCAACAAAACAAAAGGAGCAAGTTCCCACAAGCCATCTTTTTCTTTTGATATACCTACAGGAAAAAAAAAGATGTCAAATGCTCCCAGTTTCAACCTAATTAATGTTTTTTTTAAAAATTGTACTTATAAATAGTAAGTCTGATTGTTAAGTACCTGATTCTCATAACATGATGTCTGTTTTGGTAGCCCTTTACTAGGTGAAACCATCTCTGCACGAATATAGGGAGTCCCTATAGCCAGCCCCTCCAAATGACACAATGATTTAAAGTATAGAACAAATTAGTACTCTAACCGATAAAACCAATACTTCCTCTGTGTATATCCCTGTGCTGCACAAGCCAGCATGTTTGAAAATATAAGTGAGATTAAATAAAAATGCTACCAACAACAAAGAATGATGAGGATGCAGCAGTTCATAGGTTTACTTGCTTTATTTTGAGTGTACTACATCACGGCTGCGGGGAAGAGGAAACATAGATTGATCTAAATGGGCTTCAGCTTTTTGACGTTGTCCCGTCTCCTGTTTTCTTCAACCTCATTGGGACACAGGCTGCCTGCCTAGGCTCTTTGAGGGAAAATTTAAAGTGGGCTCAGGTTAATAGGGTAGAAAGGTGCCTAATTTTTGTCTATTTTATAAAAACACATAGGCACTGGCTGGTACCCTCATGTACTTTTAGGTGTGACTTAATTTTACAAGAGGTAAAGGGTCATGGATTTGAGCATAAAAAAAGAGTTTTAAATAACAAAATAGTTCATAAGATTACCCTCTATGACTCTTTGTTGCTGTGTATGGTCCTGGAAAGATAAACATTCCTCCAGCAGTGGCTAGGCGGCTCTTTTACTAAATGGTTGCCCTGTGGCAACCCAGAACTACCTCCAGCCCATCTCAAATGCCGGCAGTAGTTCCACTACCAGTGCGCCATTTCCGGTGCTAGCGGAAACATTCAGAGTTTCAGGATTGGATAGCTTTTCTTAGATGGCCACGGGTACTTTTCACCAGGCATGGGCTGCGACATTTTGGGCAGTTTGGGTCAGTCCTGTGGCTGTGCAACCCGTGCCAGTTGACTCCATCTCTAGGTCAAATATGGAGCTGGAATGAGGTTTGGTTCTTTTCAAGCCTCATTGCGGTTCCAAATTTGACCAGTAGGAGGTGAAGTAGGTGATGAGGTCATCAGCTGATGACTCATCATCACACTGGTCTGGACGAGCAAAGGTGTGGTGTGGCAGGCACAGCAAATGAGAGCAGAGCAGAGCAGCACAGCACTTGTGGAAGTCTGGAGGACAGCCAGAGCAAGCTGAGCAGCACACAGGTAGGGCAGTGACTACCAGGGCCAGTGCTAGGGTTTCTGGCAGCCTCCTGCAGCCCCTACCTACCCAGGGGCAGGGTCATTGTGGCTCTGCCCCTAAAGTAGCCACACCCCTTTTACCGGCCATGATGCATATAAACAGGCATCATTGAAAATATTACACCAGTATAGAAGAAAAATAACTTCTTTTTTTTTCATTATAAATAATTTCTGTAAGCTGTTACACCTCTAGTATACCCAAAATGACACAAACCAAATTAGCATATAGACCAGGAATTAGGAGAACAGTCTTGCCAAACCTGAAACAATATGTTATCAAAATCTCAGAACCTTACAACCAGATCCCTATTCAGACACTTGACCTTGCAGTCACAAATGCAGAACAGAGATAGCCCTTCTTCAAATTTTAACCTGAAATCCTAAGAAGCTAGACTCTGCATGCAGCACAATACCAGAAAAACAGAAAGAAACACATTGCTATACATTGCAAAATAAGACAGCACATGTAAATTCTCAAATTGGACATGTTCCAAACACTAAAATGAAAATAAATTGATTTTTTTCTACCTTTGTTGTCTGGTGACTTTGTTTTTCTGTTCATGTTGGTTCCAGTCTCTGATTCTGATGCTATCTGTTCTCTTATCTCCATTTCCAGGGCTTCCTTTCTATTTACTTCTTTACTTTTCCTCCTTTCTTCTTCATTTCTTGCCCTACATCCATAGCTAAAAGCTGGATCCTCTGCGGACTTAACTGGGAGAGGTATAGAGTGGATCCAGCTTTTGCCTATTTTCTGTATCCATGTGTAGTTTTTCTCCTCTTTTCCCTTTTCCTCATCTCTGTCAGCATGCATCTCCTTCCTCTTTCTTCCCTCCCCTCCATCCATATGCATCTCCTTCCTCTCTCTTCCCTCTCCTCCATCAATGTCCAGCATTTTTTCCTCTGCCCCCTCCGTCCATGTCCAGCATTTCTCCTCTCTCTCCTCCCCTCCATCCATGTGCATCTACTTCCTCTGTCTTTCCTCCCCTCCATGCCCAGAATTTCTCCGCTCTCCCCTCCATCCATGTGCATCTCCTCCTCTGTCTTTCCTCCCCTCTGTCCATGTCCAGCATTTCTCCTCTCTCCTCTCCATCCATGTGCATCTCCTCCTCTGTCTTTCCTTCCCACCATGTCCAGAATTTCTTCTCTCTCCCCTCCATCCATGTGCATCTCCTCCTCTGACTTCCCTCCCTCCATCTATGTCCAGCATTTCTCCTCTCTCCCTTCCCCTCCATCTGTGTGCATCTCCTTTCTCTGTCTTTTCTTCCCTCCATCCATGTCCAGCATTGCTCCTCCCACCCCTCCATCCATGTATATCTCCTTCCTGTCTTCCCTCTCCTCCATCCATATCCAGAATTTCTCCTGCCCTCCCCTCCATCCATCCATGTTCAGCAACTCTCCTCTCTCCCCTGCCCTCCCCTCCATCTACCCATGTCCTGCAACTCTCCTCTCTTCCCTGCATTCTCCTCCATCCATATCCAGCAATTCTCTTCTCTCCTCTGCCCTCCCCTCCCATCCATGTCAGGGGATTCTCCTCTGCCCTCCCCTCTCATCCATGTCCAGTGACTCGCCCCAGCCCCCACCTGCTCCCCTTTTCTGCCCCCGAGTTCCAGTTTCAATCCCAGCCCTCACCTGCCCGCCCTCTTCTCCCCACAACAGCCCTCCTTTCCTTCTTGCCGCCCTGCGTTAAAAACTTTTATTTTACCTCAAGTTGTAGCAGCGGCGGCAGTGAAAGCAGCAGGCTCGCCTTCAGCCTTACCTTCCCTGTTTTTCCTGTTGGGCTATTTTTGGGCTGCCTTTCAGCATGACTTGGGCTGGAAATTTTTTCACCATCTGGCAACTCTGGGAATACTGCAAAAAATATTTCCACAGAGGTTACCTGGTGCTAATCAGGCAGCGTCACGTGTTGGTCGGTTACTGCCACCTCAATTTGTAAGTGCTCCCCCCTGAAATGGCTGCATGACAAGTGCGAACTTGCCACACAGCCATTTCTTTCTTGGCCTTTTACCCTCTGTGGTAAAAGGGGCCTTAGTGCATGGCAAAAATATTCGCTGCTGCTAGCACAGAGCCCTTTTACTGTAGTTTGGTAAAAAGGCCCCTAGGTGAGCAAGTTCAGCTAATTTCCAAAGTCCCCTTGCCACACTTTAGCCCTCTAGCTGCACATTAATGAAGTAGAGGAATAGCCTAGTGGTCAGTGCAGCAGACCATGCTCTGGGGGGGTTCAATTCCCACTGTAGCTCCTTGTGACTCTAGGCATGTCACTTAACTCTCCATTGCCCCAGGTACAAATAAGTACCTATATATACTACCAAAACTGCTTTGAATGTAGTTGCAAAAGCCACAGAAAGGTGGTATATCATTTCCCTTTCCCCTTTTTAGGTTTACCCTAGTCTACTTCATGAGCATTGCAAGTTGCACAGAATGCCACAGCCTAAGTATTAATGGGAATGGACTATATCTTTTCTGTAGCTACTCCTATACTAAGAAATACTCTGCTTCTAGACTTGTGTATTCAGAAAGCAACTTAAGGCTTTTTTTGTTTATGCAGATAAACCCAAGTGCCTGATAGACTGATAACTGACTGTGTTCACTAGCTACAGTATAAGCAGGTATTATATAATGTGGATGGTTGATGTTTTATTCTTTGTTTTGTTTTATTCTGATTTTATGCATTTTATTTGTTTTTATTTTTATTATTTCATGGCTGTCCATGTCCAGATTGCTCTTATATTTTTGTTTGAACTATGGTTATGTATATGAGTTGTAAACAGCTTTGAACTCTGGAAAAAGAGGGATAGAAGTCTTTAAATAAAATAAAACAGACAGGGGCTGCTAGTAAGTGCCTGTCAATGTTTCTGTCCCTCCAGGCGCATCCCCTTCCTTCAGTTACAGTTCATGCAGAGCTTTGCTTTTACCCCATACACAATCTTGGAATGGGTAAGCTCATGAGACCAGGAACACTAACATTGGGACCCTGTCACATCACTTTTCTAGTTTTTGGAAAATATTACTATTAGTAATAGGGACACCCTGATACCACTGGTGTGATTTCACTCAGAGTGAGTTCACTCAGAGTGAGTTCACTCAGAGTGAGTGAGGGGACACAGATGTAAGATAAACACAGGTTTATTGCAGAGCTCAATGCTTGTATATATTGTTTACTGAGAGAACAATACTTCATATCCAATCAGCATGCCTCAGAGATAAGTGTGTACAGCTAGAATAGGGTTGCTAGGTTTTTAAACAGCCACGGGGTCAATGAATTCTAAAAATAAGCCCTATTGGCTTGTGCAGACAGATTACTCCTAATCCTGTGAAAGCCCCTGGGAAATGAGAGAGGGGCAGCAGAGTGTGACTGCCTATGTGTGATGGTGGTGGTGGTAGAAGGGGAGGGGGAGAGCATTAGAGTACTTGGAAGGCACAAGACCAAAGCACAATCATGTGATGAAGAGGGTAGACATCATGCAGTAGATCCCCTTAGTAACACTTTAACTAAGCATTATCACTTTGAAAGGCTGACCTTCTTTTGCCTTCTTGCTTCCTCCCTAGCCTTCAAATTGGAGCAGTGGTGGCAGGGGAGCAACTGTGGTAAAAGTAAGAATGCTGTCCCAGTCACTTATTTATTTAAGATTTGTATCTCACTCTGCTCTGTATTGTTATTAGGTTTTTCTTTAAGATATATTTCCTTTGTCTTGGTTCCATTACTTATGAATGTGGATGATAATTTGATTTGTTTCCTTTTCCTCTATAATAGGGTGACTTAGATTCTGATTGTAATTTCTGTTTTTCTAATTGCATGTTTGATGTGATTGTATAATTGAAAGTCTTTAAATAAAAAGTAAAATAAAAAAGATGTAGATCTCACCTTATCTAAAAATGTAAGGGGCCCTTTTTACCGGTGCTATGGGAAAAAGGGCCCTGTGCTAGTCGTGGGGGCCATTTTCCCCGTGTGCCAGGGCACATTTTTACCGCAGTGGGTAAAAAGCCCCCAGCACACATGGCCATGCTGTAAGAGAATTATTACTGCATGGCCAGGAGACAGGGAGCCCTTACCACCACCCATTGAGGTGGAGATAAGGGCTCCCGTGCTAACTGGGCATCTAATACTCCTGAGAGGAACCTGGAAAGGGCAGGAGAGATTGGGAGGAAGAGCAGAAGGGAAAATAAGGTTGGGGGAGGGGTGAATACAGGATTGAGAGGATACAGATGCACCTTGCCACTGCTGACTGTTTTTTTCAAAATCATAGATGTGTCCATATATCTCATGTGCTAAATTCAGTCATCTTCTTTTTTTTGTGTATGAACAGAATGAAAAAAGAATTGTGAATCTTAATCTTGCATAAACAAAACAAAGACAATTTATTGAAAAACGGATTATTCCGTATAAAGCAGGGCACATGGTCACCATATTCAGAATGCTCAGATGTCATGGTTCCTATCCACTTTGGTCTTTATAGGGGTGGATACACTGCATGCTGTCCCTATCTCAGTTCTGATATTGCGCTGCACACCACAGCCATTTCCACCTCTCCCAGTCTCTTGCACCCAGTGAATCATTAGAGGAAGATTTTGATAGAGGTTCAAATCCCAAGCCTCACCATGGTCTAATCCTGCACACTACAGGTGCTGAGTGATCAATAGGGGACAGTGTGGTGAGTTTATGGTGTTATAAGGGGTGAAATGAAATAGGAAACTTTTGATCAATAGAAACTCTTGTCACAGTAGGGTTTCCCTCTCAACCCAAATAAACTGATCTTAGTTTTGATTTTATCTCATTGCATGGTGATGTGTTGTAATCCTACTTTTCCTAGAGAACTAGAATTTTCAGGCATGCAATTGGGCACAACCAGGGCTGGTACAGAGCCAGTTCTATTACAACTGTATTACATCTTTTTGCTTCATTTTATTAGGAGAAAATGAGTTGTCACATTACACAGCTCAGTCATGCACTAACATAAAATATGAACACACAACCCTTATTAGAATAAAGAAATAGCCCAAACATGCAAGAAAATATGTAGACTGGCAAGCCTAAGCTAGAACAAAACACTTTTGGGCCAGTATTCAAAAGTACTTGTCCAGATAGCAGGTCTGTATGCTGATTTACAGTATGAACTTTTTCATTGCATGATGTGTATATTGTATGTCTTTTCCTCTGATTTTTATTATTTTCCATATTTATATATTTTATTTTCATATATTTTATTTTGGTTTTCCCACTATGCACAGAGGGCCAAATTCTACATACAGCACCTGAAACTCGGCACCGAAAACTGAAAAAATAGCTCAGTGCCATTCTATAAACTACACTTACAGTTAGGCGCACTTTATAGAATATGCACATGTGCCATTCTTGTGCCTAAACTTTAGGCACACCCATTTAGGCCACCTAAAACCAGGCCTAAATACCTGTGCCTAACTTACGTGTGCCTAACTTAGGCACATGATCAAAAGGACCCCATAATCCTCGAACTATGCCCTCCAGGCTACAAATTACTGGACCAGATTGGGAAAGAGAGGCGGAGGCTTAGCACTAATTTACCGAACCCAATTCACCACCGAAAGCATTGCCGAATCCATAACTCCCCAACTAGAAATTGTTTCATTCAGAATTCATAACAATCCCTGATCGATCACCTGACACTGTGTCCTATTTTACAGACCGCCCGGTAACTGGAACAAAGTCAGCCTATCTTCATGGACTTCATCTCAAATACTTGTGTAAACATCTCCAATACACTAATACTAGGTGACATAAACCTTCATCTAGAAGACCCCGACTCCACCAACACACGTGAATGCAAAGACTTCCTACAATCCAGGGATCTAAAATGGCCTCACATGCAAGCTACCCACACCAAGGGACCACACTGGATCTCATATCATGTAAACTGTCCACGGATCATAACCTATTAATAACTGATATCAAATGGTCAGAAAACACCTTGGACCGACCACTACAAAATGAACTTATCACTGGACTGGTGGAAAAAGGGATTAAAACCATACGCCAGAACATACAACTTACACTACGAGACGACAAATAGACCCACAAGCATTCTGGCAAATGATATACGACAATGACTGGACAACATGAACGGATTCCATACATTATCTCAATCACTGGGAGGATAGATGGCAGAAGCGTATTAAACGAAATAGCACCCTTAAGACAAGAACATCAAGAAGACAAAACTCGATATCATGGTTCAATGACAAATTAAAAAGCTCAAAACACAAGCCAGGAAACTTGAACGAACATGGAAAAAAATAAAAGATGAACATACACTCAATGCATGGAACAAATACATAGAAAATACAAATATGCAATAAGACAAACCAAAAGGTCATACTACACAAACTAAAATAGGACCAGGTTACAAAGATCTGAAGAAACTATTCCAACTCGTAAATAACTTACTAGACACCACCCCTATCACCACAATCAATACAGACATCCCACCCGCAGACAAACTGCTACCTACTTTAACGAAAAATAATAAATTACGCAGCACACTTCCTCAGCACAACACCGACACTGAAAACTTCATCAATGACCTGGGCCTAATCCCTGGTGGATACCCAGCTGACCGCATCTGGACAACATTTACCCTCCTCACCATTGACTCAGTACACAAGTGACTCATAGGTTCGCCAACACCCACTGCAAACTGGATATATGTCCCAGTATCTACTTAATCTGCCCCCGACCGCTTCATAGCAGACCTCACATCCCACCTTAACTTCATGCTACAACAAGGTCTCTTCCCCGAGGAATATGGTAACATCCTACTCACCCCAATACCAAAAGACACTAAGAAAAACACAAAGCACCTCACCAATTATCACCCAGTTTCGTCTATCCCACTAGTAGTCAAACTGATGGAAAGCTTGGTAACCAAACAGCTTACGGAATACATGGACAAGTTTTCAATACTACACGACTCACAATCAGGATTCCGCCCCCACCACAGTACTGAAACAGTCCTAGTCACTCTCCTGGCGAAAGTCAAGCAGGAAATAGCCACAGGTAAAAGCATACTCCTACTCCAATTCAACATGTCGAGCACATTCGACATGGTAAATCACAATATACTACTAAGATTCCTTGGCCACTTTGGGATTGATGGAACGTACTCAATTGGATCAAAGGTTTTCTAACCACTAGAACATACCAAGTAAAATCAAACTCAAATATTTCACCACCGTGGAAAGCAGCCTGTGGAGTACCCAAGGATCACCATTATCACCAATACTCTTCAATATAATGATGATCCCACTGGCAAAAACCCTATCCAATCGATGGCCTCAACCCGTTCATCTACGTAGATGATGTTACAATTTACATTCCCTTCAGACATGACTTAACAGAAATAACCAATGAAATCAATGACGGCCTGAACATCATGGACTCTTGGGCAAATTCATTCCAACTGAAACTGAACACTGAAAAAACTACTGCCTCATCCTCTCATCTCAACATAACAAGTACAAACCCTCAACCATAAACACCCAGGACACACCCTCCCTACCTCAGACAGCCTAAAAATACTCAGAGTCACAATCAACCGCAACCTTACCCTTGAGAGCCAAGTAAACTCTGTAAGAAAGAAAATGTTCTACTCAATGTGTAAACTTAAACGATTAAAGCCTTTCTTCTCAAGAGACATTTTTTGAAACCTAATACAATCAATGGTCCTAAGTCATGCAGATTACTGCAACGGAATCTACGCGGGATGCAAAGATCAACTCACAAAAAAACTCCAGACCACCCAAAACACAGCAGCCAGGCTATTTGGTAAAACACGATTCGAAAGTGCCAAACCCCTCCGAGAAAAGCTGTACTGGCTCCCAATCAAAGAAAGGATCATCTTCAAAACCTGCACCCTAGTCCACAAAATTATCTAAGGCATAGTCCCAGGATATATGATAGACCTCATAGATCTACCAACCAGGAACAGAATCTGATCATCACGATCATACCTAAACCTACACAACCCTAATTGCAAAGGACTTAAATACAAAACAACTTACGCATCCTACTTCTCCTAAATAAGTGCGCAACTGTGGAATGGACTTCCAAAAGCTATGAAAACAATCCATCACCATTTAACTTCAGGAAATCACTAAAAACCAACCTCTTTAAAAAGGCTTACCCCACCGATCCACCGTAATCCCCACACCCAGCAACACAGCATAACCAATGATCTTACTGGACAATATACAATCTACATTCCCTTCAACCTTCATGTTGCCTGATACACACCTACCTCATTAGACCACAATACAACCTGTATTTGTTATCAACCGAATTGGTGAATGCGATTACGGTACTATGTAAGCCACATTGAGCCTGCAAATAGGTGGGAAAATGTGGGGGTACAAATGTAACAAATAAATAAAATAAAATAAATCAGGTGTATTCCATAACAGTGCACATAGTTTTTTGGAATACCCATAAGCTGTCCATTCCATGACCATGGCCACGCCCCCTTTTTGGCTGTGCACATTAGAATTTTATGCACAATGCATTATACAATACAGTTGTGTATGTAAATTCTAATTAAAGCCAATTAGTGCCACTAGTTGGTTGAGAGCTGCACGGGAACAGGGGTTTGCGGGAATCCCACGGAAACCCGCGGGATTCCCGCAGGGACGGAAAGCAGTTCTACGGCGGTTCCTGTGGGGACGGAAGCAGTTCTGCAGGGTTCCCGCAGGGATGGAACGCAGCTCTGCGGGGTTCCCGTGAAAGTGTAAACTGCATTGCATCAGCCTCTCATCTACCGAGTACTTTGAGTGCTGTCTCCTCCTCCTTGCTTTAACAGCACAAATGTGGAAAGTCTTCCATTAAGGAGGTGGTAGAGACACAAATGATGATGGAATTCAAAAAGGCTTGGGATGAACACAGAGGATCTCTAATTAGAAAATGGAAGTTATAAAATTCCTAACCTTAAATGGCTGCATGTGTGTGGATGTGTCAAGTGACGCTTAGATGGCGACTCTGGCTGTGATTAACTAGGGCCGATACCGGGCAGACTTGTATGGTCTGTGTCTCATACATGGCAGTCTGGTTTAGGATGGGCTAGAAAGGGCTTAGACAGCAACTTCAGTGGCTGGAACATAAGGACAGTGCTAGACAGATTTTACGGTCTGTATCCCACAAATGAGAAGACGAATAGACTGGATGTGGGCTTCAGCGAGAACTCCAGCAGCTGGAATACAAGTATAGGGCCAGATAGACTTCTATGGTCTATGTTCCAGAAACACAAAGAAAGTATATAATATCACAATCGTTGATTTAATCATGAATTGATAATGAGTGTGACTATTGAGCAGACTGGCTGGAACCGTTCGGTCTTTATTTGCTGTCACTACTATGTTACAATTAATCCTCTTGCTCCCGGGCTGATGCGCAGACCTCAGCTCTGACACAGGCAAGAGCGATCGAATGTCACCTGACCTACTGGCGCGTGCTGTGGTGACCTCTCAGCACACTGTGCCAGAAATCAGAGACAAATCTTACATGTGCACACCAGAGTGTTCTAAGTTTCAGCTTCTATTCCTTCCTTGCCTACAGTGATGTGGCTCAAATCCAGAGAGAGACTGAGGGAAGCTGACCAGAATTTTCTTTTATGTACCATTAAATTCTCTCGGGAACGGGTGGGGACGGGTTGGGATGGATTAAATTTTTGCAGGGATGGGTGGGGATGGGTAGATTCCAGTGGGGACTGGTGGGGATGGGTGAGATTCTAGCAGGGACGGGCGGGGATGGGTAAGATTTCTGTCCCCGTGCAACTCTATTAAGGACCAATTGTTGGCGCTGATTGGCTTGTTAATCAATTAAGTTGTGTGTGCAGTTTGGCTGCAATGGCCAAATTAGTGCACGCAACTTAAGTTGCCATATATAGAATTTTGGGGAGAGTTTTTTTTACACTTCTTGTTGGTATTCAATTATTATTTCATCTCCACTCTTACAGCTTCATGTATAGGCAACCGTTCTTTTTCTTCCTAAAAGTTTTTTTTCTTTCTAAAGTTTTCTATATATCTCTTTGGATATGTCTTTTGATTTATTGTATGTAACTATTTATTCATACTTGCATTTTATATCTGTTAAGGATTCCTGACGAAGGCCCATCTGCTGAAACATGCACCCTGTAGAGTCCACGCACCAGTGAATGTTTGCCCCTTTAATTGTGTCAATATTAAGTGGATATAGATAATAGACTTATTAGTTTTTTTTTCTTGTCTCATCTCCTTGGTCTTGCCCACTTGTGGTTTGTCTGTGCTGATTTTTGTGGGATTGTTTGTCTTTTTCTCTTTTGGACTGCTCATTTTCAGTGGCACGATCCACAACAGGGGGAGGTCAGGAAGGGGGGGCATAAACCATGTACAAGATGTGTCTACTGCAAACATATATGGTTCACCAATCAGGTAACCCATGCTAGAATGGGGTGTCTGTTCTATCTTCTTGAACACACAGATAGTGAATCTACTCAAGTAATTTATGGGGTAATCTGCCCGTGTCAAAAGTGGTATATTGGGTATACTACTAGAAAAATAAAACAGCGTATTGCCAAACATGTCAGCAACTTAAGAATACAAAAGCAGGAGGCTCCATTAGTTGAACACTGGACAGAGAAAAAACACACCATACTGGATCTAAGATACACAGGGTTAAAACAGATAAAACAGCATGGACGGGCATAGCCAGAACCTTAAAACATAATGAACAACGATTTATATTTCAATGGAACACGATTGCCCCTAGTGGATTAACCGTGAGATAGAATGGCTACACAAATGACAGAGTGATGACGTCAGTTAAGTAAGACATTTAAACAGGGCGCATGCGTCGGCGTTCTTCAAACGGTTGACTCCCGATTGAGGTCAGCGTCCCACTTTATAGGTAAGCCAGAAGTAGGATCATAAAAAACTCCATTATAAGAGATGCTTGAAGATAAAAAAGAAATACATAGCATGGATAAAAGCATGTGTGACAATAGAAATTATCTTGGTCCTGTATTTTAGGGTATGGGCGAGTAAATTCGTAAGTCATAGAAAGTGATTTATTCCAGTTCTCTTGAGAAACTACGGAAGCGAAACACACGTATCGAGAACGAGGAGAATGAATAACATCAGAACACAAGATGTTGGACTAAACTCGACTAATGAAGTTGAAAGTACAGAGGTTTTGAGCGGGGCACTGACACAAGACACTGGGGCAGTCTACTGCATCATAAGCTACAGAACATCTCAGCACAACAAGTATTGCCAATCCAAGCTAAGTACAAAACTTAAAAGGAATTGTTTCATGTAATGAACATAGGAGTGAGGGAGAGCAGAAGTGCTATGATGTAGTATGAACAAACATATATTGTGCAGTAGACCAGCCAAAAGCACAAAAAAGGTTTGTCACTGAGCACTTTTAAAAAGTCATAGAAGCACATATGGTAATGTACACATACAGCATAACAAAAAAAAGCAAAAAAGTATTTAGATTGTAAGAAAAACGGTTTCTAGAGGTCAGATGACGACATATTTTTGAAACCAGAAGCATTTGTTACCCCCATGTTTGTATAAAGTCTGTAAGTTAAAATTAATGCCAAGAAGTGTAGAGTGATGCACTTGAGGTGCAGAAACCCGAAAGAGAGATACCGAATAGGAGGGGAGAGATTAGTAAGCCCGACTCAGGAAAGAGACTTTGGGGTGTTGGTGTTTGAGGATCTAAAGGTGAAGAAACAATGTGACAAGGCGACGGCCATGGCCAGAAGGATGCTAGGCTGCATAGAGAGAGGCATAACCAGCAGAAGAAAGGAGGTGTTGATACCCCTGTACAAGTTGTTTGTGAGGCCCCACTTGGAGTATTGTGTTCAGTTTTGGAGGCCGTATCTTGCTAAAGAGTGTAAAAAGATTGGAAGCGGTGCAAAGGAAATGGTTATGAGATTTGCATTGCAAATCGTTTGAGGAGAGACTTGCTGACCTGAACATGTATACCTTAGAGGAAGGAGAAACAGACTGGATGGACCGTACAAGTCTTATCTGCCGTTATTTACTATGTTACTAATGTGGATATTAAAATCTTATCTAAGATTCTTGCTAATTGCCTGGCTGTTTCTTTACCACACTTGATTAATGAGGCTCAGGCCGGGTTTGTTAGGGACTGCCAGTCTGTGATTAATATATGGAAAATTCTTCTAGCTATAGGTTAATGTCAGATACGGGAACTTCCTGCCTTGACTTTTAGTTTAGATGCTGAAAAGGCCTTTGATACGTTGGATTGGGCTTACTTGTTTAATGTATTAGAGAGAGGTGGGGATTGGTGGTTGTTTTTGTAGGCTTTGCGTGCCTTGTATCAGTTGCAGGTAGAGCAGACCAGTCTCCTGACATTATTTCAGTCTGAGATTGGAAAGAGTTTGGTTGAGTTTTCAGGTACAGCATCATGAAATTAGAGAAGCTACAACGTGATTTAAGGACCATTTATGGCTCATTTGATTGTTTCCTTGTGGCTCATTTAATGTTTCCTCCTAGATTTGTAGTAAGAAAGGATATAGGTGTTTGCATATGCGTAGTTTGAGGAGTGCATGAGGGGGTGAAATACTCTGGGTGCTAATGCCATATTAGTCTTCTTCCTACCTCCCATCTCCATTGCCAGTATGAATTCCCTATTTCTTGCCTCCTACAAAATAAGCAGGAAAACTACACCAAGGATTCTTTGACCTCTGTCTCAGCGTGTTTATTCAAGCCTGACTCAGGATTTTCTATTCCATGTTCATAAAGAGGCTGTATGTGAGGGAGTGAGTGGTATAGTAGTAGGTGCTCCTAGGAACACTCCCTCACTGGTGCTGAAGTTAAACCACCTTACTGCAGGTGGCACTATTTTGCTGAGTCAGAGAGGTGGGGCTCAGGCAAGGAGGTGGTTAAATGCCCTGGTGCAGAACAGTTCAGGAAGGCCCCAAGGAAGGAGAACTCCAGGGGGAAGGTCCAAAGTGAAGGAGGGTCCAGGAGAGAAGCTCCAGAGAAGGAGTTTTCCCAAGTGGTGGCTAGGCTGCAGTACCTGTGGGGGAGTTCCAGAGATATAAGGAGTGGCCCTAACTCAGAGATGCACAGGGATGCACAAGAAGGAACAGAAGACTGCAAAGGTTAAAGAAATGCCTTTATCTTCTGTGAAGACCCAGGTTCTGAGTGTCCTAGTAAGTGCCAGGCCTGAGTAACTGAACTGCAGTAAAGAAGGTAGAACTTCTAAGAGAGAAGACCGAGCTCATTGTTTTTCCACCCAAACCCACTTCTCCTCTCCCTCCACTCTCTATTTCAGTCGACAACACCCTCATCTTCCCTGTCTCATCTGCCCGCAACCTCGGAGTCATCTTTGACTCCTCCTCTCCTTCTCTGCCCATATCCAGCAGATAGCCAAGACCTGTCGCTTCTTTCTCTATAACATCAGCAAAATTCGCCCCTTCATCTCCGAGCACACCACCCGAACTCTCATCCACTCTCTCATCACCTCTCGCCTTGACTACTGCAACCTACTCCTCACTGGCCTCTAACTTAATCATCTATTCCTCCTTCAATCCATTCAGAACTCTGCTGCCCGTCTTATCTTCCGCCTAGACCGATATGCTCATATCAACCCTCTCCTCAAGTTACTTCACTGGCTTCCGATCAGGTACTGCATACATTTAAAGCTTTTCCTACTAACCTACAAATGCACTCAATCTGCAGCCCCTCATTACCTCTCTACCCTCATATCCCTTATGCTCCTACCCATAACCTCCACTCACAGGACAAATCCCTCCTCTCATTACCCTTCTCCACCACCGTCAATTCCAGGCTCCGCCCTTTCTGCCTCACCTCACCCTATGCTTGGAATAAACTCCCTGAGCCCCCTCCCTGCCCATCTTCAAATCCTTGCTCAAAGCCCACCTCTTCAATGTTGCTTTCGGCACCTAACCATTGTACCTCTATCCAGGAAATCTAGACTGCCCCCAATTTGATTGACAGCACTTTTTTGTCCTTTAGATTGTAAGCTCCTTTGAGCAGGGACTGTCCTTCTTTGTTAGATTGTACAGCGCTGCGTAACCCTGATAGCACTTTAGAAATGTTAAATAGTAGTAGTAGTAGTAGAGAAGGAAGTAAATGTTATTGGGGTGATAGAGTCTGCAAACTGCCTTTGTCTGTGAGGTCCTGTAGCCAACCGTATGTACACTATCACACTGTAGTTCTTCAATAGTTTAAACGCTAGAATTAGACCCAGATTTGCTTGCACACTATCATCATGTTTCTAACTTGCCTTTTGTATGTAGGGTGATTGAGACACAATTCTGTAACGTTGTTAAGGTTTACACCCCCATTATGCATGGAAATGTTAGAATAATGGATCTAAGGCTGGTGTAAGTGCTCATGCCTACCTTTGAGGTGTGCGTACACACCTGGTTACACTAGTGTTCTGTAAAGAAATGTAGGCATCTATGTTCCTATGTAGAACTGGCTCAGACCAGGTGCCCTGTTATAAAATTGCCCTGTTAATCCTTATCAATCTGGTTTTCATCAAGGCCATAGTAGTAAAACTCAGCTTTTTTTCTATGATGGATGAATTTGAACGCAGGCAGATAAAGGGAAAGATCCATTGATTTACTTGACTTAATCTGTTGTTTTTCATACTCTTGATCACAGCTTGTTAGTAAACAGACCTGCAACAATGGGCCTAATATGGGTAGTTCTTGACTGGTTTAGCTCATTTTCGAAAAACTAAACACAGCCGAGTCAGTTTTCAGTCTGGCCGGCACTGGCAGTATAGCCGATACAGCTATGGGTACAGATTGGAAGCATCACCCTCCTATGCAGCTGCTATGGCCTCCTCTCAAAGCCTATTGTTTCTTAGGGCCAAAATCTCTGCTTGAATCCACTGTTGTTCAGATGAACTGCTAATTAGGTACCAACTGTTGGAGACCATCTGCAGCAATACTTATGCCATCTGAGAACAGTTTGGGGATTAAAGGAGACCTCACCATTGGAGGATAGAGAAAGGGAAGAGGAATCAACCCCATGAATGTTCTCCTACCTGCTTCTCAGATCTCTGTACCAGCTGATGGCTGCTAGAAGCCAGGGCTCTAGTAGGCAGTGGTAGCAGTAATGCAGTAGTGAACTTTTGTCCCTCAGCTTTTCTTGCTATGGAATTTGCCGCTTTCTGGTGCCTAATTGAAGACTGCTACATAAGTACATAAGTATACCATACTGGGAAAGACCAAAGGTCCATCGAGCCCAGCATCCTGTTTCCAACAGTGGCCAATCCAAGTCACAAATACCTGTTAAGATCCCCAAAAAGTACAAAACATTTTATACTGCTTATCCCAGAAATAGTGGATTTTCCCCAAGTCCATTTAATAATGGTCTATCGACTTTTCCTTTAGGAAGCCGTCCAAACCTTTTAAACCTCCGCTAAGCTAACCGCCTTTACCACATTCTCTGGCAACGAATTCCAGAGTTTAATTACACGTTGAGTGAAGAAACATTTTCTCCGATTCGTTTTAAATTTGCTACATTGTAGCTTCATCGCAAGCCCCCTAGTCCTAGTATTTTTGGAAAGCGTAAACAGATGCTTCACATCTATCCGTTCAACTCCACTCATTATTTTATAGACTCTATCATATCTCCCCTCAGCCGCCTTTTCTCCAAGCTGAAGAGCCCTAGCCGCTTTAGCGTTTCCTCATTGGGAAGTCGTTCCATCCCCTTTATTATTTTCGTCGCCCTTCTCTGCACCTTTTCTAATTCCACTATATATTTTTTGAGATGCGGCGACCAGAATTGAACACAATATTCGAGGTGCGGTCACACCATGGCGCGATACAAAGGCATTATAACATCCTCATTTTTGTTTTCCATTCCTTTCCTAATAATACCTAACATTCTATTTGCTTTCTTAGCCGCAGCAGCACACTGAGGAGAAGGTTTCAACATATCATCAACGACGACACCTAGATCCCTTTCTTGGTCCGTGACTCCTAACGTGGAACCTTCCATGATGTAGCTATAATTCGGGTTCCTCTTTCCCACATGCATCACTTTGCACTTCCTCACATTAAACGTCATCTGCCATTTAGATGTCCAGTCTCCTAGTCTCGTAAGGTCCTCTTGTAATTTTTCACAATCCTCCCGCGATTTAACGTCTTTGAATAACTTTGTGTCATCAGCAAATTTAATTACCTCACTAGTTACTCCCATCTCTAGGTCATTTATAAATATGTTAAAAAGCAGCGGTCCCAGCACAGAGCCCTGGGGAACTCCACTAACTACCCTTCTCCATTGAGAATACTGACTATTTAACCCTACTCTCTGTTTTCTATCTTTTACCAGTTTTTAATCCACAATAGAACACTACTCCTATCCCATTACTCTCCAATTTCCTCTGGAGTCTTCACTAGGTACTTTATCAACGCCTTCTGAAAATCCAGATACACAATATCAACCGGCTCCCCTTTATCCACATGTTTGTTCACCCCTTCAAAGAAATGTAGTAGATTGGTGAGGCAAGCTTTCCTTCATTAAATCCATGTTGACTTTGTCTCATTAATCCATGGTTTTGAATGTGCTCTGTAATTTTGTTCTTAATGATAGTCTCTACCATTTTGCCCGGCACCGACGTCAGACTCACCGGTCTATAATTTCCCGGATCTCCTCTGGAACCTTTTAAAAAAATCGGCGTTACATTGGCCACCCTCCAATCTTCCAGTACCACGCTCGATTTTAAGGATAAATTACATATTATTAACAATAGCTCTGCAAGCTCATTTTTCAGTTCCATCAGTAGTCTGGGATGAATACCATCCGGTCCAGGAGATTTACAGTTTGTAGAACTGCCCCATTACATCCACCAGGTTTATAGAGAATTCATTAAGTTTCTTCGACTTGTCAGCTTCGAATGCCATTTCCAGCACCGGTATCCCACCCACATCTTCCTCGGTGAAGACCGAAGCAAAGAATTCATTTAATCTCTCCGCTACGGCTTTGTCTTCCTGATCGCCCCTTTTACTCCTCAGTCATCTAGCGGTCCAACCGATTCTTTTGCCAGCTTCCTGCTTTAATATACATAAAAAATTTTTACTATGTGTTTTCCCCTCCAACATAATCTTTTTTCAAGTCTCTCTTAGCCTTACTTATCAGCGCTTTGCATTTGACTTGACATTCCTTATGCTGTTTCTTATTACTTTCAGTCAGTTCCTTCTTCCATTTTCTGAAGGATTTTCTTTAGCTCTAATAGCTTCCTTCACCTCACTTTTTATCTATGCTGGCTGTCGTTTGGTCTTCCGTCCTCCTTTTTTAATATTCGGAATATATTTGGCCTGGGCTTCCAGGATGGTGTTTTTGAACAGCATCCACGCCTGATGTAAATTTTTGACCCTCATAGTCGCTCCTCTAAGTTTTTTTTCCACCGTTTTTCTCATTTTATCATAGTCTCCTTTTTAAAGTTAAACGCTAACGTATTTGATTTCCTATGTATACTTCAAAGCTAATATCAAATCTGATCATATTATGATCACTGTTATCAAGCGGCCCCAGTACCATTACCTCCCGCACCAGATCATGCGCTCCACTAAGGACTAGGCCTGAATTCTTCCTTCTCTTGTCGGCTCCTGTACCGGCTGCTCCATAAAGTTGTCCTTGATTTCATCAAGGAATTTTACCTCCCTAGCGGGCTCCAATGTTGCATTTATCCAGTCAATATTGGGGTAATTGAAATCACCCATTATTATTGTGTTGCCCAGTTTGTTTGCATCCCTAATTTCCTTTAACATTTCTGCATCCGTCTGTTCATCCTGGCCTGGCGGACGGTAGTACACTCCTATCACTATCCTTTTCCCTTTTACACATGGAATTTCAATCCACAGTGATTCCAGAAGTGTTTTGTTTCCTGCAGAATTTTCAATGTATTTGATTCAAGGGTCTCTAAATAAATATACATGCTACCCCTCCACCAATTCGATCCACCCTGTCACTATGATATAATTTGTACCCCAGTATGACAGTGTCCCACTGGTTATCCTCCTTCCACCAGGTCTCAAAGATGCCTATTATATTTAGATATTTAAATGTTGATATTACCTCTTTCTTTTCCATCACTTGTTTTTTTTTCCAGCAAAGCATATATCTAGCTATTTAGGAGGGAAGTTATTAATTTTGGCTACTGATGAGATGGTTTATTTTACAACAAGTCGTGCTATTTTAGCACAGGGTCTCATTGAATAAAATAGGCCCCAGTGCTAAAATATAAACAACCTATGATAAAATAATCCATCTTAGCAGTAGCCCATGTTGATAATGTCCCCCCCAACCCCCTTAGGTTCTTTTTAGAAGAATTTTAAAAGAGATTAGTCTGCTAACTTTGATAGACAATTACACCTTGGCTTTGAAAAATGTCTGCTGTGCGTCTGCTTTTACAGTCCTAAATTCATAAGAGGACTAAATTAACTGGTCAGGCTCCATGGCCAATCTATGGCTTAGCTGATTAGCACCGATTTTCAGTGGTAACTATCTAAGTTTAGGTGGCTAACTCCAGCTACACAAAGCAGACCTAACTCTAGCTGGTCAATGTTTGTTGATTAGATTTAGGGAAATTTCCAGCATAATATTATTCTAAGATTGCTGACTAGAATTAGCCAGTTGTCTTAGATACTCAGCTGCTCTTTGAAAATACATCCCATGTAAATG
This sequence comes from Microcaecilia unicolor, assembly GCF_901765095.1. Classification (NCBI taxonomy): domain Eukaryota; kingdom Metazoa; phylum Chordata; class Amphibia; order Gymnophiona; family Siphonopidae; genus Microcaecilia; species Microcaecilia unicolor. The sequence continues at coordinate 355,962,302 of NC_044031.1, read as the reverse complement.
GCTTATAATCCAGGCCATGCAATATGTTGGGGGCCCTCCTTTGAATTGTCTCCAGTGTCAGGCTGTGATGATAACAAAGGAACAGCAAACAAGTGTGATCAGCCGCAGATGGAATAGATGAAGACAATCTTGTAGAGGAAACAGTGTTTATTATGGACCCAACATGGCCCGTGATTCAGCTATTGCCTGCATCAGGGATGTAATCCTCTCAAATTCTTCACTGCATACAAACAACAAATACCTCTCTCTAACAAAAGCATTATTCAAAGTGTTGGTGTACCTGTGCATTTGAGCTCACTAAGGGGCTCTTTTACTAAGCGCGTGTGTAAGCGTGCCCAATATGCGCCAAAATGGAGTTACCGCATGGCCCCTTGTGGTAATTTCATTTTTGGCGCATGTTCACTATGCGCACCCTAAACATATTTTTTATTTTCTGGTGCACATCAGCTACATTGCGCCAAGTGGCATTTGGCACATGTAGGTCATTACCGTCTGGTTACTGTGTGAAATTTTACCGCTAGGTCAATGGCTGGTGTAAGTCTCAGATCCAAAATGGATATGCGGCAATTTTGATTTTGCTGCACGTCCATTTTCAGCAAAAATTTTAAAAAGGCATGTTTTGTAGGTGCGCTGGAAAATGATTCTGCATGTGCCCAAACATGCGTCTACACTACCGCAGGCCATTTTTCAGCGCACCTTAGTAAAAGGACCCCTAAATAGAAATTAAATGAATTCTTTGCTTCGGTCTTCACCGGAGGATTTGGGGGGGACACCGGTGCCGGAAGAATATTTGAAGCGGGGGAGTCGGAGAAACTAACAAATTCTCTGTAACCTTGGAGGATGTAATGGGGCCAGTTCAGCAAGCTGAAGAGTAGTAAATCACCGGGACCTGATGGTATTCATCCCAGAGTATTAATAGAACTAAAAAATGAACTTGCGGAGCTACTGTTAGAAATATGCAATCTGTCCCTAAAATCGAGTGTAGTACCGGAAGACTGGAGGGTAGCCAATGTTACTCCGATTTTTAAGAAGGGTTCCAGAGTAGATCCGGGAAATTATAGACCGGTGAGTCTGACGTCGGTGCCGGGCAAGATGGTGGAGGCTATTATTAAGAATAAAATTGCAGAGCATATACAAAAACATGGACTGATGAGACAAAGTTAGCACGGATTTAGTGAAGGGAAGTCTTGCCTCACCAATCTAATGCATTTTTTGAGGGTGTAAGCAACATGTGGACAATGGGGAGCCGGTTGATATTGTATATTTGGATTTTCAGAAGGCGTTTGACAAAGTGCCGCACGAAAGACTCCTGAAGAAATTGCAGAGTCATGGAATCGGAGGTAGGGTATTATTATGGATTAAGAACTGGTTGAAAGATAGGAAGCAGAGAGTAGGATTGCGTGGCCAGTATTCTCAGTGGAGGAGGGTAGTTAGTGGTGTCCCGCAGGGGTCTGTGCTGGGTCCGTTGCTTTTTAATGTATTTATAAATGACCTAGAGATGGGAATAACTAGTGAGGTAATTAAATTCGCCGATGACACAAAATTATTCAGGGTCGTCAAGTCGCAGGAGGAATGTGAACGATTACAGGAGGACCTTGCGAGACTGGGAGAATGGGCGTGCAAGTGGCAGATGAAGTTCAATGTTGACAAGTGCAAAGTGATGCATGTGGGTAAGAGGAACCCGAATTATAGCTACGTCTTGCAAGGTTCCGCGTTAGGAGTTACGGATCAAGAAAGGGATCTGGGTGTCGTCGTCGATGATACGCTGAAACCTTCTGCTCAGTGTGCTGCTGCGGCTAGGAAAGCGAATAGAATGTTGGGTGTTATTAGGAAGGGTATGGAGTCCAGGTGTGCGGATGTTAAATGCCGTTGTATCGCTCCATGGTGCGACCGCACCTGGAGTATTGTGTTCAGTACTGGTCTCCGTATCTCAAAAAAGATATAGTAGAATTGGAAAGGTACAGCGAAGGGCGACGAAATGATAGTGGGGATGGGACGACTTTCCTATGAAGAGAGGCTGAGAAGACTAGGGCTTTTCAGCTTGGAGAAGAGACGGCTGAGGGGAGATATGATAGAAGTGTATAAAATAATGAGTGGAATGGATCGGGTGGATGTGAAGCGACTGTTCACGCTATCCAAAATACTAGGACTAGAGGGCATGAGTTGAAGCTACAGTGTGGTAAATTTAAAACGAATCGGAGAAAATTTTTCTTCACCCAACGTGTAATTAGACTCTGGAATTCGTTGCCGGAGAACGTGGTACGGGCGGTTTAGCTTGACGGAGTTTAAAAAGGGGTTAGATAGATTCCTAAAGGACAAGTCCATAGACCGCCATTAATGGACTTGGAAAAATTCCGCATTTTTAGGTATAACTTGTCTGGAATGTTTTTACGTTTGGGGAGCGTGCCAGGTGCCCTTGACCTGGATTGGCCACTGTCGGTGACAGGATGCTGGGCTAGATGGACCTTTGGTCTTTCCCAGTATGGCACTACTTATGTACTTATGTACTTATGTACTTATGTACTTATGTACATGAGCCTTGTATGTACAAGTGCAGTATGCAGTATTCTATAAAGGCTATAAGCGCTATAGCATTTAATTGCAAGTGGGCATACATGTAGGAAGAGCATGGAAGGGTCATGGGTGGGGCTGCCATTTACTCACGCAACTTACAAAATACCGGAAGTTACATGTGATGCATGCTGCATTTAGGGGCCCGTCTACTAAGCCATGGTAGGGCTACCATGCACCAATTGACCCTACTGCCAGGGTAGCATGGGTGTCCAGTGGTAATTCTGAAGTTGGCGAGTGCTGTTTCCCACGGTAGAAAATAATTTTCTATTTTCTACCGCGGGGGTGTTCCTGATGGTAATTGGCAGTAAATAGCCGTGCACTACTTTTATATTAGCGCACGACCATTTACTGTTCCATTTAACAAAAGGCCCTTTACCCACCATGGTAACAAAATGGCCCAGTGCTTGCCAATTTCATGCACCGAAACTAGCGTAGGCCACTTTTTTCCACAGCTTATTATAAGGGTCCCTTAGCGCGTCCATTTACGCTTGACATTGACCTAGCATAAATGGGCTACATTTAAACACACCAGTGCTGTTTTCATTAGTATACTGTAAGAGCACTCCCCATGTAGCATTGGGATGCCTAAAAGGAGGCACCCAGTATAGAATTGCCCCCATAGCTCTTAGATGTTTGAAGAAAGGGCTTTTATATGCTCTTTCGGAGAATACTTATGTTAAGCCAATCAAATGTGTCAGAACCTGTAAAGAATCCAGCATTCTGGAAGCTCAATATGGCTGAAGAACCCTCTACCACAGAGGTAAAGAGTTTGATGAGGACTTTTGCATATCTGAAATTCATATTTAAAAACCCCTACTCAGGGCTCAGGAAGAGTGCCCCTTTTCCAATATTTCTGAAAGTAAAACAAAAATTCATAAAAATGGAGAAAAAGACCTCAGTAGAAACTTTTTAATTATAGCAACAATGCCTCAAGGTTAAAATGATTTAATCATAGGTCAGAAGAAAACTTGACTCAAAATTAAGGAAAACAAAGGAAAAGTGGAAATTCTTTTCTAATTTTAAATGGACACACGTATCACATTGTATTTCATTGGATTTTCATAATTTTTAACACCACAGCCAGCACAGTTATTGAATTAAATTGCCAAAATTGCAGTTATCTTAAAGGTGAGTAAAGTACTCAATCAGCATGTGACATTACTTCACAGCACCCAACAGGGAATCCCTGTTTTGCAAAGCTGCCTCGGGAGAAACTCAGATATGTCATCCACTCAAGGCTGGTGTCAAAATGGATGTGGAAATAAAGAATGCCAACATTGAAAGACTCACACTGATGACATCATTTTCCTAAGCAATCATGTGAACTCTTAAAGGAACATATGCTCTACTACAAAAAATATTTTAAAAAACCTTTCAATTCCATAGCAATATTGAATTCATAAGGTTGCACAGATTTTAATGTGAATATCTAATGTTTGTCTTGCTGTCTTAACTTACTACTGAATATTACCACAGCGTTCAGAAAGGGAAGGTCATGCTGACGTTCTATGCAATGGGCAACAGTAGGCTCATGAAGTCTGTGTGCATTAATACAGTGCCGATGTACTACTATCCTGATTTTCAAGGATCTAGAACCTTTTCCCACATAGCTTTGCTGACAAAGGAAAATCAGTCTGTAAATCACATTGCAAGATTACAGATCTGTTAATAATTGTAAAACATATGCCCCAAAATTCTGTATTTGGCACTTAAAATTGTGTGTGCAAATTTAGGAGCATGCCCAATTTGCATATACAATTTAATTGAATAATGAGCCACTTTGCATAATAATTGGATGCTAATAATCACTAATTGGCCTTAATTGAAATTTGCGTGCATTTTTAGTTGCAGGAATTTGCGTGTAAATTTTACACGTGGCTCCAAAAAGGGAGTACAGCCATGGGAGGTTCATGGGCTGATCAGGGGCGTTCCTACAATTTATGTGTGCTTTTATAGAATAAGGGGGATCCATGCCTAATTTAAACATGAAGATTTACATCAGAATTTACCTGGTATAAATCCTTGCATCTAAAGTTAGGCACTGATCCTGGCACTAAGGGCCAGATTCTATATATGGCGCATAAATAGTCATATGGTAAAGATTTCCAGCTAAGCATCCTATATAATAATTTGGACCTCTGCACTTCCATCTGGCTGCCTGGGTTCGTAACACAGTTCCTATTGGTCCGCCCTAGGGATGACGTCACAGGGGGACCAATGGGAAGAGAGAGGGAAGGGAACCCAGCAGCAGCCACCGGAGGTGAGTAACCAAACCCCCCCCCCCCCCGAGTTCCATGATCCCCAACCTCCCTCCCTCCCTCCCACTCCCGTCGTCCGAGTTCAACAGGCCGCGACGGCCCCACTGCCGTTCGAGTTCCACGCCCCCTCCTCTGATTTCCTCCGCCCAGCGCCTCCCTCCCTCTGTCTCCGTGGCCTCCGAGTGCAAGGAGGACGTGTGCGGGTGCCCCAGCCCTTCGTACATGGCAGCTGCTGTTTAAAAAGTTTTACCTCCTGCTCGGCCTGCAACACTCAAGTCCAGCAAGTACAGACGTTGCTTCAGACAGGCTGTGGTTCGCTGTTCCTCTGGTCCTGCCCTCATTTCCTGTTTGCGGAAGGGTGGGACCACAGGAACAGTGAACCACAGCCTGTCTGAAGCAGCGTTTGTACTTGCTGGACTTCAGTGTTGCTGGCTGAACAGGAGGTAAAACTTTTTAAACAGTAGCTGCCATGTACGAAGGGCTGGGGCACCTGCACACATCCTCCTTGCACTCGGAGGCCACAGAGACAGAGGGAGGGAGGCGCTGGGCAGCGGAAATAAACAACATCTAGATTTCGGTGCGGTATATAGAATATGCTTAGATAGAAACCCTAACATTTAAATCTATGCACGTTCATTTAGGCCAGTGAAAAAGTGGCCTAAATCCCTGCGCGTATTTTTATGTCCACTGGGCCATATTCTATAACTGTGCATGTAATTTTGGAACACCCATGAAACACCGATTCCCTGCTGATAGCCACGCCCCTTTTGAACTGCATGCATTAGAATTAGGTGCAATTCATTAGTGCTTTTAACAATGTTGATTAACTTGTTAAGCCAATTAAGTTATGTGTGTTGTTATAGAATACACCTAGATTTTGGCGCAGATCTCTAGGTGTGATATATAGAATCCTGGGGTAAGTGTATCTGTAAATGACGCACTGTTCAGTTTTTTTCTGTGACAATTTTCTGGTGCTATTTATAGAATTTGGTCCATGAATTCTTACCCCCCTGTTTACAAAGCCACACTAGTGGCTGCCGGTGAATGGGCTGTGTCGGCATTGCTGCGCGGTAGCCACTAGTGTGGCTTTGTAAACAGGGAGGTTAGTATGAACCTCCAAAAATAAGTCTGTAGATAACATAAGAAACACTCGCCATAAGCTGTATGACCATTCTTTGAGTACTCACCTTTCAGATAGGTGCAGTTTTGGCAATTTAATTCAATAACGTGCCAGTTGTGGTGTTTAAATGATGATAACGCAGTGAAGTACAATGTGATTATATGTGTTGATTTAAAATTGGAGAAGTATTTTCCCTTTCCTCTTTTTCTTATTTTTGAGTAGAGTTTTATTCTGATCTATGATTAAATAATTTTAACCTTGAGGTTTTGTTGCTATGTTTCAAAAATTTCTACTGAAGTCTTTTTTTATCCACTTTATTGGAATTTTTGTTGTTGTTGTTTTTTTTAATATTGGAAAAAGGGCACTCTTCCTTAGTCTGAGTAGTTTTTTTTTTATATGAGTTTCAGATTTTCTACTCAAGTTCTCATTTTACCTGGTCTTGAGACTGTGTATGTCACAATTCATCTCTGCAAATAAAAGAGAATTTTCAGACATGGAGAGGTTGGCAGTATCCCTTGCTTATATGAGTAAAGTTGCACCCTGATTTACACAATAACCCAGTCTATGGCAATGTAGTATTATCGTTGCTAATAGAGGTCTTCATTTCCCTTTTTTTAGGAATTTGCTTGGTGATTGCTCCTTGAATCTTGGTTACCATGAATTCAACAGACTTTCGAAAGATGGGAAAAAGAAATGGTGGACTACATTGCAGGATTACTTGGACAAAATTGAAGAACGACCAGTGTTCCCAGAAGTGGAGCCAGGATACCTGCGATCTCTCATCCCCTGACTCTGCACCAGCAGAACACGCAGGAAATTGAAGATGTTATGAACGATGTCGAGCGGGTTATTATGCCTGGGGTGAGAAAGCCAGAAAATACTTCTAGGAGCACAATTTTCAGTGGGACTCTACATTTAGCAAGCTCTGCTGAATATATTGGTACACATAGATATCCCAGTATCTGCTGATTCTATGTAGCGCACCTAGAGTTCTGTGCTGAAATCTAGTTTATTTCCATAACAACGTGTGTAACTTAATTGGTTTAACAAGCCAATCAACGTTGATAACAGCACCTAACAAGCATAATGAGCAATAGTTGGCAATAATTAGAATTTATACACACAGCTCACTAAGCATATTCTGTAATGTACTGCACATAAATTCTAATGTGCGCAGTTCAAAAGGGGTGTGGTTATAGGCGGGGAAAATGGGTGTTTTGTGAGCATTCCAAAATTTATGTGCATAGTTATAGAATATGGCCCATTGCACATAATCTACGTTCAGGGGTTTACGCTATGTTTTATACCTATGGGCCACATTACAGTGCAAGCTAATGTCCATTAGTGCGCTAAGCTTCAGTTGAAGAGCCTTTTAATAGGTAAAACTTGTTGCTATCCTTGATCTGAATTTATTATCTTTGATATGCTTTTAATGTTTTTGTTTGTAGATCCTTGTATTTTTTTCTTTTACCGGTGTTCATTGCAAGGCTCATGTGGCCCCCTGGCTCTTCCCTAGTACCAATCCCCCCTTTTCCTCAGACTTGATGGTGTCATAGCTTGCTAACAGAAAGCTCACAGAAGCCAAGCACTGAGTAGCTCTAATGTGTGGCTTTGTATATCGACCCCTCAGTCTTGTGAGAATAGAACGGGATTTGGGCAGGTATCATCCATCTCCTTTCTGAGTACATCTCGCCTTTGTCGCTGTCATCATACCTCTCCTCCATACTCTCTTGCTCCTTCTCCTGCTCTCCACTGGGGACATTAATCCCATCCTGGTCCTCCACATCAGCTCTCATCCTAGTTTGTGCAGGTCACACCATGATATTTTCAATCTAATTTCTGTTCCTCTCCTTCCCTGCCTTTCTGTTGCACTCTATGGAATGCCCGCTCTGTCTTTAAAAACGTTCCTACATCCATGACCTCTTTATCTCTCGTACTCTCCATCTGCTTGCCCAAACTGAAACTTGGCTATACCCTGAAGACCACTCCATCTGTCTATTTGCTCCTCTGCCTCTCCGAGTAGCAGTCATTTATTGACCCCCAGATAAGTCCCTTTCTTCCTTTCTCACTGACTTTGATGTTTGGCTTTCCTTCTTTCTTGAACCTTCATCTCCTTCCCTCATTCTTGTGGATTTTAACATTCATGCTAATGATCCCGCTGACTCTTATGCTTCGCAGTTTCTTGCTTTAACATCCTCTTTCAATCTTCAACTGTGCTCCACTGCCCCCACTCACCAGAATGGCCACTGTCTTGATCTTATCCCCTTCTCAGTTTCTGTGCCTTAACTCTTCCCCTCTCTGACCCTCATCTGATAACTTTCACACTTAAACACCCTCCTCCCCAGTCCCGTCCAATCTTAACCAATACATTTAGGAATCTTCAGGCTATTGACCCTTCTACTCTGTCCTCCAATGTTTCAAATTTCTTCTCTACCACTATGTTATCCAAGTCTGTCAATGAGGCTGTCTCTTCCTATAATACTATTCTCTCCTCTGCTCTGGATACTCTCGCTTCCCCCATTCCCCATTCTGTAAAACGTACCAAACCCCAGCCTTGGCTGACCTCTAGAATCCGCTACCTACGTTCCTGTGCCCGCTCTGCCGAATGCCTTTGGCTGAAATTCCGTGCCCATGCTGACTTCATACATTTCAAATTCTTGCTGACCTCCTTCCAGTCTGCTCTTTTACGTGCCAAACAGGACTATTACATCCAGTTGACAAATTCTCTTGGCTCAAACCCTCAACGTCTCTTTGCCACACTGAACTCTCTCCTCAAAGTGCCTTCACCTCCAACCCCCCTTCACTTTCCCCTCAGACTCTGGCTGAGTTCTTTCATGATATGGTTTTCAAGATTAAACTTGAATTCTCAACCAGGTCACCTCCACCTCTCCTTCTCTTAGTCATTCTCTCAACTCTCCAACCCCTGCCTCCTTTTCTGAAATCACTGAAGAGGAAACTACACATCTTATTTCCTCCTCGAAACTAACTACCTGTTCCTCTGATCCTATTCCCACCCATCTACTTAACACTATCTCTCCTACTGTCATCCTTTTTATGTCATATCCTCAATCTTTCACTGTCCACTGCGATTGTTCCTGATGCCTTCAAACATGCCGTAGTCACACCACTCCTTAAAAAAACCTTCATTGGACCCTACCTGTCCTTCCAACTATCGCCCCATCTCCCTCCTCCCTTTCCTATCCAAGATACTTGAACTTGCTGTTCACCGCCATTGCCTTGACTTTCTTTCATCTCAAGCTATTCTTGATCCACTTCAATCTGACTTTCACTCCCTTCATTCAACTGAAACAGCGGTTGCTAAAGTCTCCAATGATCTGTTCCTGGCCAGATCCAAAGGTCTCTATTCTATCCTCATCCTTCTCAATCTATCTGCTGCTACTACTACTACTACTTAACATTTCTAGAGCGCTACTAGGGTTACGCAGCACTGTACAGTTTAACAAAGAAGGACAGTCCCTGTTCAAAGGAGCTTACAATCTAAAGGACGAAATGTCAAGTTGGGGTAGTCTAGATTTCCTGAATAGAGGTAAAGTGGTTAGGTGCGAAGGCGACATTGAAGAGGTGGGCTTTGAGTAAGGATTTGAAGATGGGCAGGGAGGGGGCCCTGGCGTATGGGCTCAGGGAGTTTATTCCAAGCATGGGGTGAGGCGAGGCAGAAAGGGCGGAGCCTGGAGTTGGCGGTGGTGGAGAAGGGTACTGAAAGGAGGGATTTGTCTTGAGAGAGGAGGTTAAGGGTAGGAACGTAAGGGGAGATGAGGGTAGAGAGGTAAGGAGGGGCTGCAGATCGAGTGCATTTGTAGGTTAGTAGGAGAAGCTTGAACTGTATGCGGTACCTGATCGGAAGCCAGTGAAGTGACTGAGGAGAGGGGTGATATGAGTATATCGGTCCAGGCGGAAGATAAGACGTGCAGCAGAGTTCTGAATGGACTGAAGGGGGGATAGATGGCTAAGTGGGAGGCCAGTGAGGAGTAGGTTGCAGTAGTCAAGGCGAGAGGTAATGAGAGAGTGGATGAGAGTTCGGATGGTGTGCTCAGAGAGGAAAGGGCGAATTTTGCTAATGTTATAGAGGAAGAAGCGACAGGTCTTGGCTATCTGCTGGATATGTGCAGAGAAGGAGAGGGAGGAGTCGAAGATGACTCCGAGGTTGCGGGCAGATGAGACGGGGACGATGAGGGTGTTATCAACTGAGATGGAGAGTGGAGGGAGAGGAGAAGTGGGTTTGGGAGGGAAGACAATAAGCTCGGTCTTGGCCATGTTCAGTTTCAGGTGGCGGTTGGACATCCAGGCAGCAATGTCGGATAAGCAGGCCGATACTTTGGCCTGGGTTTCCGCAGTGTGGAGAGATAAAGCTGGGTGTCGTCAGCATAAAGATGCTTTTGACACTGTTGATCACAGCCTACTCCTTGATATGCTGTCCTCACTTGGATTTCAGGGCTCTGTTCTTTCCTGGTTTTCTTCTTATCTCTCCCAGCGTACCTTTAGTGTATACTCTAGTGGCTCCTCCTCTACTTCTATCCCACTGTCAGTTGGTGTACCTCAGGGATCTGTCCTGGGACCTCTTCTTTTCTCCATCTATACTTCTTCCCTTTGTACTCTGATCTCATCCCATGGTTTTCAGTATCATCTTTACGCTGATGATTCCCAGATCTACCTCTCCACACCAGTAATCTCAGCCGACATCCAGGCCAAAGTATCAGCCTGCCTGTCTGACATTGCTGCCTGGATTTCTCAGCGCCATCTGAAACTAAACATGACCAAGACTGAGCTTCTCATCTTTCCCCCTAAACCAACCTCTCCTCGTCCCTCATTCTCTATTTCTGTGGATAACACTCTCATCCTTCCTGTCTCATCAGCTCGTAACCTTGGGGTCATCTTCGACTCTTCCCGCTCCTTCTCTGCACATATTCAACAGACTGCTAGAACCTGTTGTTTCTTTCTCTATAATATTAGCAAAATTCGCCCTTTCCTTTCTGAGCACACTACCAGAACCCTCATCCACACTCCTATCACCTCTCACTTAGACTATTGCAACTTGCTTCTCACAGGTCTCCCACTTAGCCATCTCTCTCCTCTTCAATCTGTTCAAAATTCTGCTGCACGACTAATATTCCGCCAGTGTCAATATGCTCATATTAGCCCTCTCCTCAAGTCACTTCACTGGCTTCCTATCCGTTTCCGCATACAATTCAAACTCCTCTTATTGACCTATAAGTGCATTCACTCTGCAGCTCCTCAGTACCTCTTCACTCTCATCTGTCCCTACATTCCTCCCCGGGAACTCTGTTCACTGGGTAAATCTCTCTTATCTGCACCCTTCTCCTCCAGTACTAACTCCAGACTCCGTTCCTTTTATCTTGCTGCACCATATGCCTGGAATAGTCTTCCTGAGCTGGTACGTCAAGCTCCATCTCTGGCTGTCTTCAAATCTAACCTAAAAGCCCACCTTTTTGATGCTGCTTTTAACTCCTAACCCTTATTCACTTGTTCAGAACCCTAATTTTATCATCCTCACTTTAATATTTCCTTATCTCTTGTTTGTCCTGTTTGTCTGTCCTAAATAGATTGGTAAGCCTCTGTTGAGCAGGGACTGTCTCTTCATGTTCAAATGTACAGCGCTGCGTATGTCTAGTAGGCTTTAGAAATATAAGTAGTATTAGTAGGTACAGATATTAAATAGCTACTACTGCCCAGGTGGGAAGGGTTAGAACAGCTGTTGTAGTGGCTGATTTGATTATTAGGCATGTAGACAGCTGGGTGACTGGGTGGACGTGAGGATCGCCTGGTGACTTGCCTGCCTGGTGCGAAGTTGGCGGACCTCATGCTTCATCTAGATAGGATTTAGGTAGAGCCGGCTGTCTTGGTACTATGTGGGTACCAGTGACATAGGAAAATGTGAGAGAGAGGGTTCTGGAAGCCAAATTAGGCTCTTAGGTAGAAAGCTCAATCCAGAACCTCTAGGGGTAGCATTTTCTGAAGTGCTACCGCGTTCCACACACAGGCCCAAGAGACAGAGAGCTACTACTACTATTACTTATCATTTCTATAGCCGCTACTAGATGTACACAGTGCTGTACACTTGAACATAAAGAGAAAGTCCCTGCTCGACAGAGCTTACAACTATTAGGACAGACAGGCCAAATAAGAGCTTCAGGAGTCTCAATGCGTGGATGAGACGATGGTGCAGGAGGAGGGTTTTAGATTTGTTAGGAACTGGGCAACATTCTGGGGAAGGGGAAGCTTTATTCCGACAGGATAGGCTCCACCTTAACCAGGGTGGACCAGACTGCTGGCATCAGCATTTAAAAAGGAGATAGAGCAGTTTTTAAACTAGAGACTGGGGAAGGCAGACAGTCGCTCAAAAGCGCATGGTTCAGAATAAAGTATCTTTTAAAGATATCACCAAAACAGGGAGGATAGGGTATCCCGATAGTGAGGGTACAAAAGAGACAGTAGTAGATCATGTGCCCTTAAATAAAATAACAATCAGACAAAAGGTTGTAATTAATACTGTCAAGTACTGAGCATGATATAATAGGAACAACAAACATAGTTTGAAATGTCTATATGCGTATGCCAGAAGCCTAAGAAATAAGAAGGGAGAATATATTGCAGTAAATGAAAAATTAGATATGATAGGAATCTGAGACCTGGTGGAAGGAGGATAACCAGTGGGACACTGTCATACCAGGATACAATTATATCCTAGTTGATAGGGTAGATCGAATTGGTGGAGGAGTAGCATTGTATTTTAAGAAGGGCCTGAATCAAATACATTGAAAATTCTACAGGAAACTATTTTTCTTTTTGTTTTTTTTTGTACCTGTTTCACCCATTTTGTATCTAGTCTTTATTAAATTCATGTTTAAATTTATCTTCAGCACTAGAGCTTATTTCAGCTCCCAGACATAGATAGGTTTAGGTTGGGTTCCTTCCTTTTCCATCTGTTGTACCCTTCATCGATGGACATCGAATGGACACCCGGCAGAATTAACGATTATTATCTGTACAGGTGATGATTTAACAGTCATCAAGAGGGGAATGAATTAATTTGCACTTTTCTGACCACTGACAGGTCAGCTATGACCCATGAACTGCGTAGCTAAAGGCTGAAACTTAAAATGCCTGAGTGCTGCATCTTTCTGTACTTTCTGCGAAAAGCTGTGAATTCGAGGTCATGCTGATCTACAGCAAGGAGCGCTCTTCCCCTCCATGACAGAGTTGGTGCCACTGACTCTACATCACAAGGACATTAAGAATGTATACACAGTTTGAAAGCGAAGATGTGTCGAGGTTACTAGACAAAACAATGATAAGACCTAGGCCTTGGAGAAATTCCTGTGGCAAAATGACGGCTACAATCTCCTGTAAAAGAAACCTTGGACTTGTTATAAGATGCTGTGTTCCATAACATTCAGATAGTGTGTTCCATTCTGTGTAAACAATGTAGTAAGACAGAAGTTAGCTGAAGTTGCAAGCTGCATGATTTCGGAGGGAATTGATGCCCAATCCATTGTAAAAAAAGGTATAAAAGTCACTGTTGTATTGTATTTAGGCAGAGGCTGAGATGATCAACAGTGAGTAAATCTTTACAGCGGTGGTCTCTCTCTCCCTCTCATAACAAATTGATATTTGTTATTGCCTGTTTGCTTTGTTATTATCTGGATTGGTAAGGAATAAGACTTTCTCCTTGGAAGGAATATAGCCTCTGTCTTCTCTGCCACCCCATATCTTGGGGGTGGCTGGTCCACTATATCTTGGGGTGGGTGTAAGGAGGTAGAAACCCTATTGCCCCACTTCTCCAAATGGTTTATTTCTTATGGTAAGTAGAAGGATCAGAGAAGAATTCCCATATATTACAGCCTTCTCTGAGACTAGGTGGTTATCAGAGGGGACCATATAATCACAGACTCCACAAGAAAAAACAAAACAAAACACATGTCACGGTTGTGCCCAAGTTCCTTGCTCTCAGTCACCTTGCTCCCCCGGTGGTTAGAACTGGTGGCTGCTGTGGACTGATTCCTTGTTGTTTCCCATGTTCCAGAAGATATTCCGGTCTGGTCCGGATCTTCCAGCCTTCCAGATTGTTTTTGGGAGTTTTTTTGGAACTAAGCAGTACCTGTACCTGGTGAACTCCCTTGTATGTTGCCTTTATTAATCACCTGGGAAGCTTTCTAGTTTGCCTTGCAACAGAGGTCCTCAGAGGAGTTTTCTTTGGTGAGAGTTAGTTGCAGTGCTTCTGTGCTATTCCCGGTTGCGGCTTTGACCCTGCTTGTTTCCTGGTGTATTCTACTGTCTGCTGCCTGCCTAGACCCGGCTTGTCTCCTGGTTTATTCTACTGTCTGCTGCCTGCCTAGACCCAGCTTGTCTCCTGGTTTATTCTACTGCTTACTGCCTGACTTTGACCCTGCTGGTTCCTGGAATATTTCTCTGCTTGCTGCTGTCTGGGACCCCAGTGTGGTTTCTGGAGTGATCTGCTGTTTGCTGGCCGGCTGCTGTTCCCTGCAGTTCTGACTTCCTGCCCTGTCCGGTAAGTCCTGTCGGCCGCCTGCACCCAGGGGCTCAACTCCTGAGGAACGGCGGTCAAGTGCAGGTGAAGTTTGACTGATTTCCTGTCCTGCTTGCTCTAGCTTGCATTGCCTCGGCTGCAGTTTCCGGCTGGTAGTTCCAGTCCTGGGTTTGCCGGTATGTCTGTTCTGCCTTGTGTTTGGGTGATTCTCCTGCCGCTGACGCTCCTCGGCAGTGGTCCAAGGGCTCACTAACCCAGTGTCTCCACGAGAAGCCTGACAGATTACAAGGCCATGAGCTCGGAGGGATCATCCATCGTGCAGGCGCTGCAGGAGCATGCTAATGGCCTCCACACCCTGGGGGTACGTATGGAACAGCTAGAGAGACTTATGGCGGCATCCCTAAGAGCAGCAGCTCCTGATGCTTCAAGTTCAGGTCCAGCACCGGCAAGAGCTCCGGTCACGTCAGGGATCCGTCTGAAGTCACCACCTAGATATGACGGTAATTCCAAAGACTGTAGAGGTTTTCTCAACCAGTGTGAAATAATTTTTGAGCTCCAGTCCCAAGACTTTCCTACTGATAGAACCCGGATGGCTTATATTATGTCTCTAATGTCCGGTCAAGCATTAGCTTGGGCATCCCCTCTTTGGGAGAAGGACGATCCGGTGCTTCATGATCTCCAGGGTTTCCTGGATCAATTTAATCAAGTTTTTGAAGAGCCTGGGAAGGTTACTTCTGCAACTTCCGCACTCCTGATACACAAGCAGGGAACACAGACCCTGGGTGACTATCCTGCTTATAATCGAAAGAGAAAAACGCCTATATGCGACCCAAATCGGGAGATGGGCGTCTTTCTCCCATGGGCGCCCAAATCGGTATAATCGAAAGCCGATTTTGGGCGTTTCCAACTGCAATCCGTCGCGGAAAACGGGTAAGTTGACGGGGGGCGTGTTGGGAGGCATGGTGAAGGCGGAACTGGGCGTGGTTATTGGCCGAGGAGAGATGGGTGTCTTTAGCTGATAATAAAAAAAAAAAGGCGTTTTTACCGTGATTTTGGGTCACTTTTCTTTCACGAACAGGTCCCAAAAAAGTGCCCCAACTGACCAGATGATCACTGGAGGGAATCGGGGATGACCTCCCCGGACTCCCCCAGTGGTCACTAACCCCCTCCCACCAAAAATACCCCACTTTAAAAAACTTTTTTTCCAGCCTGTATGTCAGCCT
Source organism: Microcaecilia unicolor (assembly GCF_901765095.1). NCBI lineage: Eukaryota > Metazoa > Chordata > Amphibia > Gymnophiona > Siphonopidae > Microcaecilia > Microcaecilia unicolor. The sequence continues at coordinate 355,946,600 of NC_044031.1, read as the reverse complement.
CAAATGCCGTACCCACCTCCATGACAGCAGAATGTGTTCTATCTTGTGACAGCCTTTCCCTGGTTCTGATGTGGCTCTCTGGTGAGTGTGACACCTTTTCTGTTATGCGCACTGCAGAGTCACATCAGCAATTTATTGTCGTGGGTGTAGGGTATTGGGCTCCATGATTCCACTAGCTTGTGGCAAATGCTCACGATGTTGGTAGTTGGTAGGCTCTACTCCCATGGTGCTTTTCCCTCTGCTTACTGGGTCAGAGTGTGCCCTGTTTTGTTTCCGGTAGTCCATGAGGTAGTGGCCATTTTTGTAAGCTAGTTTTAGATACCTTTCACGTGTTAGCCACATTACAGAATTTAGTTCTTACCTTGAATGTGGCTGAAAGAGGGCATTGTACACCATTCTGCCAGCTTGGACCTACTGCTCATCTCAGTACCAGGGAGACTCGTTGCCAGTGGGGCACAACCTCTGATCTGCAGTTAACTGTGAGTAAGCGTGCTTATTTCAATAAAGGACGTTTTCGGAGACATTAGTCTTCAGGTGTCAACTGGTGTGCCAATGTTATATAGCAGCAACAAGTCCTAGAGGCCTGCGTGTATGCAGGTCCCTGGAGCACTTTTAGTGGGTACCGCAGTGCACTTCAGCCAGGTGGACCCAGGCCCATTCCCCCTATCTGTAACACTGTGCTGGTAAATGGGAGGCCTCCAAAACCCACTGTACCCACATGTAGGTGCCCTCTTCACCCCTAAGAGCTATGGTAGTGTTGTACATTTGTGGTAGTGAGTTTTGGGGGAGGGGGGTTGGGTGCTCAGCACCCGTGGTAAGGGAGCTATGCATGTGGGAGCGTTGTCTGAAGTCCACCGCACTGACCTCTAGGGTGCCCAGTTGGTGTCCTGGCATGTCAGGGGGGGCAATGTGTACTACGAATCGTGGCCCCTCCCACGACCAAATGGACTTGGATTAGGACGTTTTTGAGCTGGGCATTTTTAGTTTCCATTATCGCTAAAAAAACAAACGCCCAGCTGAAAAACGTCCATTTTTTCGAAAATACGGTCTGTCCCGCCTCTTCACGTACCCGTTTTTGGACATAGACGCCCATGGAGATAGGCGTTCGCGTTTGATTATGCCCCTCTATGCGATTAGGTTCCGCACTTTGGCTTCTGAATTAACCTGGAACAATGAAAGTCTGGTCGCGACCTTCTGGCAGGGGTTGGCACCACAAATTAAGGATGAGCTGGCCAGACGTGAACTTCCCACCAGGTTGGATGACCTAATTAAATTTGTAATATGATTGATATTCGATTCCAGGAGCGTAGCCGAGAACGGCGTTCCTTAGAAAAGATAGGTATTAAGACACCTAGCCATCAATATGTGCCTCCGTCCGCAGGAGGTTTCCCCCCAACCACCAGTAGAACCCATGCAACTAGGTCATACTCCTCTCACAATTCAAGAGAAACAGAGGTGTCAGACCCTCAATCTTTGCCTGTATTGTGGTGATACGGGACACTACGTGGTCAAGTGTCCACTTTAACCTGGATCCTTGGGTCAGGGTCTGACTGCAGGCACTGTAATAAGTCAATCTTCTAACCTTCTGCGTACCCAATTCTTAGTGCCAGCAGTGCTTGACCTAGGTCACAGACAGGAGCATACTGAGGTTTTTCTGGACTCCGGGGCGGGTGGAAGCTTTATAGCCGAGTCACTAGTCCATCAACTTAATATTCCGACACAAGAATTATCTAAGACCATCCCGCTCTTTTCAGAGTATGGATACATTCAAGGATATGTAAACACTCAAACGGCTCCCGTGAGCTTGCGTATTGGCGATCACAGGGAGGACATCTCCCTATATGTCCTTCCATCAGCGATGCAGCCCATTGTGTTGGGTCTACCATGGCTACAGAGACACAATCTGATCCTAGACTGGGGAAAGGGTGAGATATTTTTTAACTGGGGCGAGTCTTGCAGAAAACTTTGTTTTATCTCCGACACCGATAGTGTGGTCGGCGAACAGCAGGACCAAGACTCGGATGCGTGGACGGATATTAGTGACTCCCTGGACTCTAAGACTTCTACAGTTGGTCTGACCTGTGCGTGTGCTTTACCCCAGACCAGTCAGTGCCAAGCTGGATCCTGCAATGTGCCCAGTCCCCAGATTCCAGCCAACAGGGGCTCTAGGACGACTCCTCAGGGCTGGTGGTCCCACACCTTACTTAGGAAACCGACCCCAGGGCCTAAGCTTCAGGATAATCCTGAGATTCGGAAATGTAAGAATCGTAAGGCTAGCTCACAGCAAACCATGGCCCGTAGCTCTACACTAGCGCAGGGCACTCAATCCAGCTTTGTTGACAAAGCCCAGCCTTGTCCTCAACCGACCACCTCACGACCCGCGCCTAATGATATGGGCGTTGATTACACGCCTAAACTTGTCAGCAGATTCCACCAAGAATATCCATGGAAACCCAGTCCTCCCGAGAAGTCCGGGGAGGCCTTGAGGGGGAGGTACTGTCACGGTTGTGCCCATGTTGCTTGCTCTCAGTCACCTTGCCCCCCGGTGGTTAGACCTGGTGGCTGCTGTGGACTGATTGCTTGTTGTTTCCCATGTTCCAGAAGGTATTCCGGTCTGGTCCGGTCCGGATCGTCCAGCCTTCCAGATTGTTTTGGGAGTTTTTTGGAACTAAGCAGTACCCGTACCTGGTGAACTCTCTTGTATGTTGCCTTTATTAATCACCTGGGAAGCTTTCTAGTTTGCCTTGCAACAGAGGTCCTCAGAGGAGTTTCCTTTGGTGAGAGTTAGTTGCAGTGCTTCTCTGCTATTCCCGGTTGCAGCTTTGACCCTACTTGTTTCCTGGTGTATTCTACTGTCTGCTGCCTGCCTAGACCTGGTTTGTCTCCTGGTTTATTCTACTGTCTGCTGCCTGCCTAGACCCAGCTTGTCTCCTGGTTTATTCTACTGCTTGCTGCCTGTCTTTGACCCTGTCTGGTTCCTGGAATATTTCTCTGCTTACTGCTGTCTGGGACCCCGGTGTGGTTTCTGGAGTGATCTGCTGTTTGCTGGTCGGCTGCTGTTCCCTGCAGTTCTGACTTCCTGCCCTGTCCGGTAAGTCCTGCCGGCCTCCTGCACCCAGGGTCTCAACTCCTGAGGAACGGTGGTCAAGTGCAGGTGAAGTTTGGCTGATTTCCTGTCCTGCCTGCTCCAGCTTGCGTTGTCTCGGCTGCAGTTTCCAGCTGGTAGTTCCAGTCCTGGGTTTGCCGGTATGTCTGTTCTGCCTTGTCTTGTGTTTGGGCGATTCTCCTGCCGCTCCTCAGCAGTGGTCCAAGGGCTCACTAACCCAGTGTCTCCACGAGAAGCCTGACAACACATCTTAGAATCCCTGTGGATTGTAATTCCATGTGTAAAGGGGAAAAGGATAGTGATAGGAGTGTACTACCGTCCGCCTGGCCAGGAAGAACAGATGTATGTAGAAATGTTATCGGAAATTACGGAGGCTAACAAACTGGGCAATACGATAATAATGGGTGATTTCAATTACCCCGATATTGACTGGGTAAATGTAACATCGGGGTATGCTAGGGATTGCTTTATGGAGCAGCTGGTACAGGAGCCGACAAGAGAAGGAAGAATTCCAGGCTTAGTCCTTAGTGGAGTGCATGATCTAGTTCGGGAGGTCATAGGAGCCAACTTTTCGTAACTATTGGGGGTGCTAAGCCCAATGGAAATAACCCCTCCCTAGACACATACAAGGAATTCTCTCAATATTGGGGGTGCTCAAGCACCCACAGCACCCACAGAGTCGGCTCCTATGCGGGAGGTAATGGTGATGTAGCTGTTTGATAACAGAGATCATAATATGATCAGATTTGATATTAGCTTAGGAGTAAGTATACACAGGAAATTCAATACGTTAGCATTTAACTTTCAAAAAGGAGACTATGATAAAATGAGAAGAGTGGTGAAAAAATAACTTAGAGGAGTGTCTGCGAGGGTCAAAAATTTACATCAGGTGTGGATGGTGTTCAAAAATACCATCCTGGAAGTCCAGGACAAATATATTCTGTGTATTTAAAAAGGAGGGAGGAAGACAAAACGACAGCCTGCATGGTTAAAAAGTGAGATGAAGGAAGCTATTAGAGCAAAAATAAAATCCTTCAGAAAATGGAAGAAGGAACTGACTGAAAATAATAAGAAACAGCATAAAGAATGTGACGTCAAATGCAAGGCGCTGATAAGGAAGGCAAAGAGGAACTTTGAAAAAAAGATTGCATTGGAGGCAAAAACAGGTAGTAAAATTTTTTTTTAAGGTATATTAAAAGCAAGAAGCCGGAAATAGAATTGGTTGGACCACTAGATGACCGTGGGGTAAAAGGGGCAATCAGGGAAGACAAAGCCTTAGTGGAGAAATTAAATGAATTCTTTGCTTTGGTCTTTACCGAGGAAGATTTGGGAGAGATACTGGTGCCAGAAATGGTATTCGAAGCTGACGAGTCAGAGAAACTGAATGAAATCTCTATAAACCTAGAGGTTGTAATGGGGCAATTTGACAAATTGAAGAGTAGCAAATCTCCTGGACCAGATAGTATTCATCCCAGAGTACTGATAGAATTGAAAAATGAACCGGTGGAATTATTGTTAGTAATATATAATTTATCTTTAAAATCGAGCATGGTACCGGATGATTGGAGGGTAGCCCATGTAATGCCGATACTTAAAAAAGGTTCCAGAGGGGATCCAAGAAATTATAGACCGGTGAGCCTGACATCGGTGCCGGGCAAAATGGTAGAGACTATTATAAAGAACAAAATTACAGAGCATTTTCAAAAACATGGATTAATGAGACAAAGCCAACATGGATTTAGTGAAGGGAAACCATGCCTCACCAATCTATTACATTTCTTTGAAGGGGTGAACAAACATGTGGATAAAGGCAAGCCGGTTGATATTGTGTATCTGGATTTTCAGAAGGCGTTTGACAAAGTACCTCATGAAAGACTCCAGAGGAAATTGGAGAGTCATGGGATAGGATTAAAAACTGGTTAAAGGATAGAAAACAGAGAGTAGGGTTAAATGGTCAGTATTATCAATGGTGAAGGGATAGTGGGGTTCCTCAGGGATCTGTGCTGGGACCTCTGCTTTTTAACTTATTTATAAATGATCTAGATATGGGAGTAACTAGTGAGGCAGTTAAATCTGCTGATGACATGATGTTATTCGAAGTGGTTAAATCGCTAGAGGATTGTGAAAAATTACAAGAGGACCTTACGAGACTGGGCAACTAAATGGCAGATGGCGTTTAATGTGAGCAAGTGCAAATTGATACATGTGGGAAAGAGGAACCCGAACTATAGCTATGTAATGCAAGGTTCCACGTTAGGAATCACAACCAAGAAAGGGATCTCGGCGTCGTTGTTGATGATACGTTCAAATTCTGCTCAGTGTGCTGTGGTGGCTAATAAAGCAAATAGAATGTTAGGTATTATTAGGAAGAGAATAGAAGACAAAAGTGAGGATGTTATGATGCCTTTGTATTGGTCCATGGTGTGACCGCACCTCGAATATTGTGTTCAATTCTGGTCGCCACATCTCAAAAAAGGTACAGAGAAGGGCAACAAAAATGATAAAGGGGATGGGACGACTTCCTTATGAGTAAAGGCTAAAGTGTCTAGGGCTCTTCAGCTTGGAGAAAAGGCAGCTGAGGGGAGATATGATAGAAGTCTATAAAATAATGAGTGGAGTGGAACGGATAGACATGAATCGTTTGTTTACCGTTTCCAAAAATACTAGGACTATGGGGCATGCGATGAAGCTGCAAAGTACTAAATTTAATATGAATCAGAGAAAATGTTTCTTTACTCAATGTGTAATTAAACTCTGGAATTCGTTGCCAGAAAATCTAGTAAAGGCAGTTAGCATAGCGGGGTTTAGAAAAGGTCTGGAAGGCTTCCTAAAGGAAAAGCCCATAGACCATTATTAAATTGACTTGGAGAAAATCCACTGCTATTTTTGGGATAAGCAGCATAAAATGTATTGAACTTTTTCAGGATCTTGCCAGGTATTTGTGACCTGGATTGGCCACTGTTGAAGACTGGATGTTGGGCTTGATGGACCTTTGGTCTGTCCCAGTGTGGCAATACTTATGTACAAAAGGTTCAAAGATGAGTGATCAAAATAATAAAGGAAGTGGAACTCCTCTCACATGAGGAAAGGCTAAAGAGGCTCTTCAGCTTGGAAAAGAGACGGCTGAGTGGGGATATGAAAAGGTATACAAAATCCTGAGTGGTGTAGAATGCGTAAAAGTGAATCAATTTCAAAAAGTACAAAGACTAGCTGACACTCAGTGAATGAATAAGAGGAAATATTTTTTCACTCAACGAATAGTTAAGCTCTGGAACTTCTTGCCGGAGGATGTGGTTATGCAGTTAGCATATCAGGTTTTAAAAAAGGTTTGGATAAGTTCCTGGAGGAAATGTTTATAGTCTGCTATTGAAATAGACATAGGAGAAGCCACTGCCTGCCCTGGGATTGGTAGTATGGAATCTTGCTACTAGGGCTGTATTGAATATTCATATTCAATTTGATTCGGGCTCAAATAGAGTCCTGAATACATTATTCATATTTGGCCAAATATTGATTTAAATTTGAATATGAATAGTCTGGGACTCTACTGTGCTAAAACCTACTGAAAGAAACACTTGATCTCTGATTTCATGTTGCTTCTTTTATTATTTGTTATGTTGAAGCTCAATGCCCATTTTTCACATTCAGTATCCATATTTGACCAAATAATATTTTTCATTATTTGTATTTGGCTGAATAGTAAAATATGCTATTCGGAACAGCTCTACTTGCTATTATTTGGGATTCTGCCAGGTAGTTGTGACCTGGATTGGCCAGTGCTGGAAACAGGAGACCGGGCTAGGTGGATCATTGGTCTGATCCAGTATGGTTATTCTTTTTTTTGTTTGTTTGTTACATTTGTACCCCGCGCTTTCCCACTCATGGCAGGCTCAATGCGGCTTACATGGGGCAATGGAGGGTTAAGTGACTTGCCCAGAGTCACAGGGAGCTGCCTATGCCTGAAGTGGGAATCAAACTCAGTTCCTCAGTTCCCCAGGACCAAAGTCCACCACCCTAACCATGTTCTTACTCAAATTGTACCAATCCCCTGTGTAAATATATGTGTTATGCGTCAACAGCACATACTTTTATGCAGATATATATATCCCTAGAAAATCTTATAGTGGCTACCTGTATATTTTAAATTCCTTTTATACATCTATAAAAGTACACTGCAGAAGAGAGAGTTTGCCTCTATATTTCAAAAATAAACCGTTTCAATAGAAAATTCTAAAGAAAATCACCTTTGCTTTATTACTGCATACAGTATTTAAGTAATTACCTGGAAGCTGGGGAAAAAGGAGTATAAAAAGTTGTAATTAACTTATTTGATTTTGAGGGTCAGGACTCTTCCCTGGGAAGCAGGATTTGAAGTAGGCTGCAAACCAGTGCCCCCCCCCCCCCCCCCCACCAAACTGAATGGCTGGTGGGAATGCTCAAGCCCTGCAGGCCGAAGAGCTCTGTGACCTGAACCTCCCCTGGTATGAAGAAGTCAGCAATGTGCTTTCCAGCTGCCAATGCTGGCACTCTTCTTGCATGTTTAGTTTGTGAGCATGAACTGAGCATGTGCAAGGAGTGCCAGCAGCATGCCACTGACTTCTTCGCACTGGGAAAATTTCATGCCATGGAGTGCTTCAACTAGTGGGGCTTGGGCATCCCTGCCAACAAAGGTATAATTTCTTATGGTGGTGGTGGTGGTGGTAGTGGTGGTGGTGGTGGTGGGGGGGTGATAGCAGAGAAGGATATGTGGCCCCACAGTCCACACCGGAGCACCCCCTAAATGGTCTGCTGGCTATGGGCCTGCTGCAAACCATTGGTTCAAGTGCTTTCCACTAGTTTTGCTGGTGTCTTCTGCTTTTGCAGATTGCTGAATGTCTGAATGATTTTCTTTTTTTCTTTCCCATTTTCTCTGTATTTGCAGGTGACCCACTGGCATAGTCCATATTTTTTTGCCTACTTCCCTACAGCAAGTTCTTACCCATCGTTTCTGGCTGATATGTTATCTGATGCTATTGGATGTATTGGCTTTTCTTGGGTAGGTTTATGCTATCATTAGTGAATATTACTTTCCTTATATTTACTAATGTGTGCTATCATGTCAGTGTGCACAAATACCTTTCACGTACATTAGCAGTAATGTAGCGGTATTTGTGGTAATAATGTACAGTAATACATGTTAGAATGCAGTAATGTGATAGTGCCTTTCAATAAATCTAGACCTATTTTGTTGTGAGGTTTACTGACACTTTGCTGTGCAGTACCAAGTATGAAAGAGAATTCAGACTTGTCAGAAGAATACTAGAGCTTAAAGAGTGAGCCCAGCAAAATGCCCTTGCCAGCCTGTGGTGATGAACCTTCCCTTTCCCCCACCCCCCCAGCATCCTTTCACAAGTCCAGCATACTCCCTTTCTCTACCCCCTCCCCCCGTGGTTCTCAAAACACGCTGTGAGTCTCCAGCAATTGAAACAAGTGGCTTCTGCCTGGCCCTACCAGGACCTTTTCTGTGCTGCATCTCACACACAGGAAATTACATCAGAGAGGCAGGATATGGCACAGGAGATGCCCTGATCGGGTCGGGCAGAGGCCACTTGTTTCAATCACTGTCTCTGCTGGAGACTCATGATACATTTTGAGAACTGTAGGAGGGGGTGGTTGGGGTATAGAGAGATTCTGGGCCTGTGCGGGGGAGGGAGAGGGGTTAGAGATATACTGGACCTTTATGGGGGGGGGGGGGAAGGTTGGAGAGATGCCAGACCCATAAGGGGGGAGAGATGTTGGGAATGAAGGGGGGAATCAGAGGGACGAGAGGGAGGGAAAGAGAAACTTGTAGCAAAGAGGAGAGAGAAAGATGCTGGACCTACAGGGCAAGGGAAGGACGTGCAGAGATGCTGGACCTTGGATGGAAGAAAAGGGGAGAATAACTAGACCTGGGAGGAAAGCAGAGGGAAGAGAGAGAGAGAGACCTGGAGCAAAGGGGAGAGGGAACAGATGGAGAGAAATGCTAGACTGAGGGGGAGGTTTGGAGGGAAGAAAAAAAGAGAGACTGGACTAGGGGAGAAAGGGGGAGAGATGCTGGGCCAATGCGGGGAGACAGATAGATAGAGAGAGGAGCTGGACCAGGGGAGAAGGTGCAGGCATAAGGGAAGATAGGGGAGATGCTGAACAAGAGGAGGAATAGAGACACAGAAAGGAGATGCTGGACAAAAGAGGAGAGATAGGGACATAGAGGAGGGATGCTAGACAGAGTAAGATAGGAACACAGAGGAGAGATGCTGAACATGGAAGGAGGAAAGGGACAGGGATACAGAGATAAGATGCTGGATAGGACCAGGGGCATAGAGGAAAAATGGATAGTCAGAAATGTTAAAAGGACAGGAGAAAAATGGTAAAGAGACAATGGGACAATGATTACACAACAAAGGTAGAAAAAAAAAAGATTTAGCTATGCCATGGCCATACATTTGGCATGCAAGAATGTGTATACTTGACAGATGCAGCCCCATCCTATATAATAATTCTCACCTCCAACGTTCTATCTTGCTGCCTGTGTCCTTGGCTTTCTTCAGAGTTGGTCTGCTAGGCTCCGTAGGTCAGGCTGACGTCACATGCAGCACTGACCAACCGCAAGACAGCAGCATGAGGCCCCGCCCCTGCCGCCCTTGCCGCCACGGTCCTCCCCCAAGGTCGCCGCCGCTCACCCCTCCACCCCCCCCCAAGGTCGCCATTGCTCCCCCCCGCCATCCCCCGAGGTTGCCGCCCAGGCCCAGCCACTTTCCCTCCAGGCCCGCCCACCAAACACAGACCTGCCAAGTCTCCCGCGAAACAAGCGGCGCCAGTTCCCATTTCCAGCCACTGCTGCTTCTCTTGTTGAGCAGCAGCGGCCGCTACAAAAACAAAAACAGCTGTTTTTAAAAAGAAAGCGCGGCACCGCAGGCAGCCATCAGGCATTGGCTGTCAGCTCTGCAGCCGCTCCTCTCGCCTCTCATGTCACTGCCCCTGGAGGAGAACCCTGGAGGAGCGCAGCGACGTGAGAGGCGAGAGGAGCAGCTGCAGAGCTGACAGCCAATGCCTGATGGCTGCCTGTGGTGCCACGCTTTCTTTTTAAAAACAGCTGTTTTTGTAGCGGCCGCTGCTGCTCAACAGGAGAAGCAGCAGTGGCTGGAAATGGGAGCTGGCACCGCGTTATCCGCGGGAGACTTGGCAGGTCTGTGTTGGGTGGGCGGGCCTGGGGGGAAAGAAGGGGATAGAGAGAGACACACAGGATGGAAGAATCAGGACAGGGGGGTAGACGGATGGAAGGATGGGGAGAGAAAGAGGGAAAACAGTTAAAAGGATGGGGAGAGAAAGGGGGAGATGGATGAATGGATGCAGAGAGAAAGGGGAGAGACTGGAAGGATGTGGAGAGAGAAGGGACAATGGACAGAAAAGGGTGGAGAGATAGAGAGACACTGGATAGAAGGAGGGGGAGAGAGACATTAGATGGAAGGATCAGGAGAGAGGGTAGATGGGTGGAAGGATGGGGAGAGAAAGAGGGAAGATGCTGGATGGAAGGGTACGGAAAAAAAGGAGACACTGGATGGAAGGATGCAGAAAGAAACAGGGGAGACATTGGGAGGGGGTCCTGAGACCAGAGAGAGAGGGGGGAGGTATTTCTGTCACACACACACACTTTCTCTCTCTCTCTCTCTCACACACTGTCTCTCACACACTCTGTGTCTCACACTGTATCACATTCACTCTCAAACAGTCTCTCGATCTCATACACTCTCTCGGTCTCACAGAGAGTCTGTGTATCGCACATATACTCTCACACTCTATCTGTCTCACACACACTGTCTCTCTCTCTCTCACACACTCTCTCACTCACAGACACACTCACACCCACACTCACTCTCTCTGTCACACACACACACTCACACACACATTCACTCTCTTTCTCTCACACAGTCACTCTCACACACACTCTCTCAAACATACACACTCCGAGGAAAATCTTGCTAGCGCCCATTTCATTTGTGTCAGAAACGGGCCTTTTTTACTAGTTTTAGATAAAATCAGAACTGAGATGTCCAGATTGGCATGTTTGCAGTTCTAGTATTATTTTATTTATTTATTTTTATTTGTTACATTTGTATCCCACATTTTCCCACCTGTTTGCAGGCTCAATGTGGCTTACATAGTACCATAGTGGCGTTCGCCATCTCCGGTAAAGTGGTCGAATAGGGTTCGAATAGGGTTCATGTGTTATAGACATATTGGGGAATCATGGATAGGAAGAGTTATGCAATGTTCATTACAAGCTTTGGTTACATTGTGTAGCAAGGTTTAGGCACTCAGGTAGGATTGGTTTGGTATGCCTTTTTGAACAAGTTGGTTTTTAGTGATTTCCGGAAGTTTAGGTGGTCGTACGTTGTTTTCACGGCTTTTGGCAGTGCATTCCACAATTGTGTGCTTATGTAGGAGAAGCTGGATGCATAAGTTGATTTGTATTTGAGATCTTTACAGCTTGGGTAGTGGAGATTTAAGTATGTTTCTGTTGATCCGATTGTGTTTCTGGATGGTAGGTCTGTCATATATCCCGGGGCTTCGCCGTAGATAATTCTGTGGACCAGGGTGCAGATTTTGAAAGCAATACATTCTTTGATTGGGAGCCAGTGCAGTTTTTCCCGGAGGGATTTGGCGCTTTTGAATCACGTTTTTCCCAAATATAAGCCTGGCTGCTGTGTTTTGAGCGGTCTGAAGTTTCTTTATGAGTTGTTCTTTGCATCCTGCATAAATTCCATTGCAATAGTCTCTGTGGCTTAGTACCATTGATTGTATCAAATTGCGAAATATTTCCCTTGGGAAGAATGGTTTCACACGTTTAAGTTTCCACATTGAGTAGAACATTTTCTTAGTAGTTGAGTTCACTTGGCTCTCAAGTGTGAGGTTACGGTCTATTGTAACGCCGAGGATTTTCAGGCTATCTGAGATAGCGAGGGTGTGGTCTGGGGTGTTTATATTTGTGGGTTTGTACGTATTGTATTGGGATGAGTGTCACGTCTTCAAAGCAGGAACTAGGTTTGTGAGCCCTTGGGCCACTGCCAAGGAGTGGCAGGCAAAACCACCTTACACCAGAGACAGGGCAGAACTCTGACAAACAGTTAGGCTTCACCTGCACATGGCCACCTTTCACCAGGAGTTGAACCCGTGGCTGCAGGTGGCCAGCAGGACTTATAGGACAGGGCAGGAACAGGATCCCAACAAGGCTGAACAGGGACTGAGGGTCAGAGGGGAAAGGAATATACAGGGGCAGCAAGGCAGGGAAAGGAATAAGCTAAAGGACAGGACTGAAAGCTGCAACCAGCCACTAAAACAGGGAACAAAACACTGATTAACAAGACACAGAACTGAAAGCTGCAGAGCAGCCACTAAGACACAAGCAGACAAGGACTAAACACAAAACTATAACCCAGAGACAAGACTAGAAAACAAACCACAACCTAATCTAACTACACACAGACTAACAAAAAACAGACAAGAATTTCAGGCAAGAACCCCCACAAAGCAGAAGTGCAACAAGCACCAACAAACCAGGGCCTAAGGCGATGCAAAGGCAAAGCAGAGAATTTCCAACTGGCTAATAAGCCCAGCAGCAGCTGAGGCTTACTGCAGCAATCACCAGGCAACTATGGGTGCTGTGTAGGTTCAACCAAAGCAAGCAAGTCTGGCCGCTCGGAAGATCCGGACCGGACGGGGCTGAAATCTGGAACGGGTGACAATAACCAGACAGTCCATTGCAGCCACCAGGTCTGGCCACCAGGTGGCGAGAGTAAGGAGAGCACGAAACATGGGCACAACCGTGACAATGAGAGAATGAGGCAGTGGGTTTTTTCTGTATTGAGCAAGAGAAAAAGGAAACCAATATGGTTCTCAAAGCAAGTGGCTGAGAAAATAAAGATTAAAGAGTTAGCGTTCCAGAAATATAGAAAATCTCAAGAGGAGGAACACGGGGAGGAATACCGGATGAAACTGAAAGAAGCCAAGAGAGAGGTACGTCTGGCGAAGGCGCAAGCGGAAGAACAAATGGCTAGAAATGTAAGGAGGGGAGACAAAAACTTCTTCAGGTATATTAGTGAAAGGAGAAAGACTATAAAGGGAATTGTGAGACTAAAAGAAACAACAAAACGCTATGTAGAAAATGATGAAGAAAAAGCCAATTTGCTAAATAGATACTTTTGTTCTGTTTTCACTGATGAAAACCCTGGGGAAGGACCGAGAGGGACTGGCAAAAGTACACCTGAGAATGAGGTGGATAGAGCGCCGTTCACGGAAGAGAGTGTGTATCAACAACTTGGAAAGCTGAAGGTGGACAAAGCCATGGGGCCGGACGGGATCCACCCCAGAATACTGAGCGAGCTCAGAGAGGTTCTGGCGGGTCCTCTTAAAGACTTGTTTAATAAATCCTTGGAGACGGGAGAGGTTCCGAGGGATTGGAGAACGGCGGAGGTGGTCCCTCTTCACAAAAGTGGGGATAGGGAAGAAGCTGGAAACTACAGGCCGGTAAGCCTCACTTCGGTTATTGGAAAAGTAATGGAAGCCATGCTGAAGGAAAGGATAGTGAATTTCCTGGAAGCCAATAAGTTGCAAGATCCGAGACAACATGGTTTCACCAAAGGGAAATCGTGCCAAACGAATCTCATTGAATTCTTTGACTGGGTGACGGGAGAATTAAATCAAGGACGTGCTATGGACGTCATCTACTTAGATTTCAGCAAGGCTTTTGACACGGTTCCCCACAGGAGGCTCTTAAATAAACTAGACGGCCTGAAGATAGGACCCGAAGTGGTGAACTGGATTAGGAACTGGTTGACGGACAGACGCCAGAGGGTGGTGGTGAATGGAGTTCGCTCGGAGGAGGGAAAGGTGAGTAGTGGAGTGCCTCAGGGATCGGTGCTGGGGCCCATTCTGTTCAATATATTTGTGAGGGGTTACAAGGTAAGGTTTGCCTTTTTGCGGATGACACCAAGATTTCCAACAGAGTGGACACCCCGGAGGGTGTGGAAAACATGAAAAAAGATCTGAAGAAGCTAGAAGAATGGTCTAACGTTTGGCAATTAAAATTCAATGCGAAGAAATGCAAAGTGATGCACTTGGGGAGTAGAAATCCAAGGGAGACGTATGTGTTAGGAGGGGAGAGTCTGATAGGCACGGACGGGGAGAGGGATCTTGGGGTGATAGTATCTGAGGACCTGAAGGCGACGAAACAGTGCGACAAGGCGGTGGCAGTAGCTAGAAGATTGCTAGGCTGTATAGAGAGAGGAGTGACCAGCAGAAGAAAGGAGGTTTTAATGCCCCTGTTTAAGACGTTGGTGAGGCCCCACCTGGAGTATTGTGTTCAGTTTTGGAGGCCGTATCTTGCGAAGGATGTTAAAAAAATGGAAGCGGTGCAAAGAAAAGCTACGAGGATGGTATGGGATTTATGTTCCAAGACGTATAAAGAAAGGCTTGCTGACCTGAACATGTACACCCTGGAGGAAAGGAGGAACAGGGGTGATATGATACAGACGTTCAAATATTTGAAAGGTATTAATCCGCAAACGCACCTTTTCCGGAGATGGAAAGGCGGTAGAACGAGAGGACATGAAATGAGATTGAAGGGGGGCAGACTCAGGAAAGATGTCAGGAAGTATTTTTTCACGGAGAGGGTGGTGGACGCTTGGAATGCCGTCCCGCGGGAGGTGGTGGAGATGAAAACGGTAACGGAGTTCAAACATGCGTGGGATATGCATAGAGGAATCCTGTGCAGAGGGAATGGATCCTCAGAAGCTTAGCTGAAATTGGGTGGCGGAGCAGTTGGGGGGAAGAGACCCCCTCTTCCCCCCAACTGCTCCGCCACCCAATTTCAGCTAAGCTTCTGAGGATCCATTCCCTCTGCACAGGATTCCTATGCGGTGGTTGGGAGGTGAGGATAGGGGAGGGCAGACTTATACGGTCTGTACCAGAGCCGGTGATGGGAAGCGGGACTGGTGGTTGGGGAGGCGGGAAATACTGCTGGGCAGACTTATATGGTCTGTGCCCTGAAAAGGACAGGTACAAATTCAAGGTAAGGTATACACATATGAGTTTGTCATGGGCAGACTGGATGGACCATGCAGGTCTTTATCTGCCGTCATCTACTATGTTACTATGAAATGCATTTGCCCATGAGTTCATGATATTTAAACTGAGCTTGATTTTGTTGGTGATTTCTGTCAGATCATGTTTGTAGGGTATGTATATTGTAATGTCATCTGCGTAGATGAATGGGTTGAGGCTTTGATCAGATAAGGTCTTGGCTAGTGGTTTCATTATTAGGTTGAATAGGGTCGGTGATAGTGGTGATCCTTGAGGTACTCCGTAATCTGCTTTCCACGGTAATGATATGTTTGGATTTGATTTCACTTGGTATGTTCTGGTGGTTAGGAAACCCTTGATCCAGCTTAGTATGTTTCCACCAATGCCAAAGTAATCTAGGAGTTTTAGTAGTATGTTATGGTTTACCATGTTGAATGCACTGGACATGTCGAATTGAAGGAGAAGTATGCTTTTACCTGTTGCAATTTCCTGCTTGAATTTGGACAGGAGAGTAACTAGTACTGTTTCAGTGCTATGGAGGGGGCGAAATCCTGATTGTGATTCATGTAGTATTGAGAATTTATTTAGGTACTCAGTAAGTTGTTTGGTTACCATGCTTTCCATCAGTTTGACTACTAGTGGGATAGATGCTACTGGGCGGTAGTTGGTAAGTTCACTTGTTTTTTTCTTGGGATCTTTTGGTATTGGGGTGAGTAGGATATTGCCCTTTTCCTTGGGGAACAGACCATGTTGGAGCAGGTAGTTTAGGTGGGATGTGAGGTCTGCTATGAAGCGGTCGGGGGCAGATTTTATTAGGTAGCTGGGGCACGTATCCAGTTTGCAGTGAGTGATGGAGAATCTATGAACCACTGTTTTGGTGGTGAGGAGTGTGAAATTTGTCCAGGTTTGGTCTGCTGGGTATTCTCCAGAGGTTGGGTCCATACCGTTGATGAAGTTTTCGATATCAGTATTGTCGTGGGGAAGTGTGTTGCGTAGATATACAATTTTTTCATTGAAGTATTTTGCAAAGTTTGTCTGCAGATGGGATGTCTGTGTTGGTTGAGGTGACCGAGGTGGTGTCTAGCAGTTTATTTACGATTTGATATAGTTTCTTCGTGTCTTTGTAATCAGGTCCTATTTTAGTTTTATAGTATGACCTTTTTGGTCTGTCTTATTACGTATTTGTATTTCCTTTGAATTTGTTTCCAAGCGTTGAGCGTGTGTTCATCTTTAATTTTTTTCCATGCTCGTTCGAGTTTCCTAGATTGTGTTTTTAGTTTTTTTCAGTTCGTCGTTAAACCATGGTATTGGAGTGTGTCTTCATTATGTTCTTGTTTGTGCGGGTGCTATTTGGTCTAGTATGCTTCTGCATCTTTTACCTCAGTCGGAGAGGTAGTCAATGGAGTCCGTTTGTGCTGTCCATTCGTTTTTGTATATCTGATGCCAGAATGTTGTTGAGTCTATTTGGCCTCTTGTGCTGTAGGTTGTGTTTTCTTTTATAGGGTGTGATCCCTTTTACCGCCAATTTAGGGATAAGTTTAGTTTGTAGTGGTCGGTCCAAGGTGTTTCTGCCCATTTAATATCTGTTATTATTAGGTTTTGATCTGTGGACAATTGATATGAAATGAGGTCAAGTGTGTGCCCTTTGACGTGTGTTGCTTGCATGTGTGGCCAATTGAGATTCCATAGGTGGAGGAATTCCTTTCATTCTCGTGCGTTGGTAGAGTTTGGGTCCTCTAGGTGAAGGTTGATGTCTCCTACTATTAGTGTGTTGGGGTTGGTTACACAGGTGTTTGAAATGAAGTCCATGCAGTTTGACTGGCATTCGTTCCAATTACCAGGTGGTCTGTAAAACAAGACACAGTTCAGGCGGTCAAGCAGGGATTTGTTGTGGATTCTGATTGAGGCAATTTCAAGTTGGGTTGTTATGGACTCGGATGTGGTTTCAGTGGTGAAGTGGGATCGATAGATTAATGCTATACCTCAGCCTCTCTTTTCCTTTCTGGTCCAGTGAGTGATTTTATATCCTGGAGGGCATAGGTCAAGGATTATGGGGTCCTTTTGATCATGTATCCAGGTTTCATTGATGAAAATTAGATCAAGGTTTTCTGACATGATCCAGTCTACTACTGATGTTGTTTTGTTTATTATGGATCTGGCGTTGATGTAACCCACTTGGATTATTTGGTATGGGGCTTCTATGTTTGGTGTTGTGTGGATTTTTGTTAATTGTCGTTTCTTTGTTAGTGTGTGTATTTTATGGCCTTTCTTACTGTTCTGTTGATGTTGTCCGCATGTTGGTGTTCTTCCTTTGTTTTGGTTGTTGTCTATTTGTTGGGGTATGGAGTATCTGGTCAGTCTTTGGTGATTATGTAGTATGGGTATCAATGTTGTTTTAGAAAGGGATCTGCCAAATTAGAGCTTTTTCTAAAACACATGCAGGAATGTGTGTGTGTGTGTGTGTATATATATATATATATATATATATATATATATATATATATATATATATATATATATATATATATATATATATATATATATACACTAGTGGAACCATGCCCGTTTCCTCAACAATGAAACGGGCCCTTGGAAGGCTGTCATGTAAGCTTTTTTTTTCTCTCTCCCCTGCCCTCCCCTCCATGTCCAGCAATTCTTCCCTCCCCTCCATGTCCAGCGATTCTCCTCTTCCCTGCCCTCCCATCCGTGTCCCATGATTCTCTCCTCTACTATCCTCCCATCCCATCCATCAATTCTCCTCTGCCCTCCCCTCCCCTTCCTCCCTCCCCTCGATGTCCCTCGATTCTCTCCTCCCCTTGATTTGTACTTGAACGTTCTCTGGCTGGCTGGCGCTGGCTTCCGTTCCGTTCGTAACATCCCTCCTGATGTCAGCTCGCCTCCAGCATTCCCTTCCCTCTCACTGTTCTACTCTCTGACGTCATTACCTCTTGACACGAGGGCGGGGCAGTGAAGGGGAATGGAACGCTGGAGGCTGGCTGACATCAGGAGATGTTACAAACCCAGGCAGCCAGACATGGAACGTTGGAGGTGCAAATTATTATATAGGATACTGGTTACATGCTGTGGAAGCAACCATTTTACATATGTCAAAATCTAAAACATCAACAAGATCAACTCAGCAACTCATACATCTAAGTGTCAGCAATTACAAATGGTCGTTGGTATTTTAGAACATAGCTGTGTAAGTGCCAACACTTAGACATGTATGCCTGCCATTTTGGAAAACTACACTTCCAAATGCCTCTAATTAAGTACAGTGTCTGCAATATTTCTGCACTATAATTTTTTTGAGGGGTGTGAGTTACACCGGGGGTTTAAGGGGAAGACCTCCTTTATCCCTCTCGTCAAGCACAGCCCAAAACAAGCACTTTTACTAAACCTCTACATACCAGAAAGTAGCTGTAAATCTTAACACTGATCTCTGTAATCATAAACGTGCATTTCCCTTCTGAAATGGGGAAAATGTGTAGTTTTTGATTCTGTGCTAACTTTGTAGGGTAGCTTTCGGGTAGGCCAGTACTTGGCAATATTTTTGTGGCTGTGACCCCATGAACGTGGACAAATAAAATTGTGTGATCCCCAAAGGTGCAGAATGACAGAGCACTTATGGAGAGCCCAACCAAGTTGTGACCCCATTTGGGCTCCTGACCCACAGTTTGGGAAGCTCTGGGGTGGGCTATTTTATATAGGTACATATGTTGCCTTTATGAAATAGGAGAAGTAGATGTGCCTATGTATCTTCCCTGCCTCATTGCTCCTGTTATAACATACCCTGTCTGTTGTGATAAAGTCACCTCCAGGATAGTCGGGTTAAGGCAGTTTCAGTCTGAAATACAAGTCCCAGAGGGCATTGCAGGCAAGGAGCCAGAGGGTGAGATGAAGAACCCAGACTGGACTCCTAGCTGCAATCAGGGAAGACATGGGTGTAAGCTGGCAGGTTGTGTAGAGTGGCTGCCACTAGGTGGAAAGAGTTGGGAAACCCTGTGTGCAGGAGCTCATCATTGGTCTCATTAGTCTAATGCTTAACTCAGCTGGTTTGGGTGTGAGGAAGCTAAGGGAAGGAGAATGATTGGTGGTGGTAGCTGAAGCCAGGGATTGATTAGGCAGGTGGGAAGGAGTCCCAGCAGTGGAGTTCAGTTCAGGAGAGAGAAGCAGAAGGAGAGAAGGAGTTGCAGGCTGAAAACCCTTGGGCAAGGAGGTCCCTAAAGTACTGGCAGTTACAGGCTGAGAATCCTTGGGCAGGGAGGTCCCTAAAGTACTGAAGCAGGCTGAGATTCCTTGGGTGAGAGGAAGTCCCAAAAGTATTGAATTCACTGTGAAGCTGATGCAGGGGAAAACCCTTGGGTAGAAGGAGTCCCTAAAATATTGAACTCTCCTGAAGGTAAAGAGGATAGAAGGTAGAAAATGCTGCTTGGTGACTGAACTGTGATGATTAACTGAAAGAACTGTTTGTCTTGGGAATTGAATTATTGTTTATTGTGCACTGGATAAAGAGCCCAGACTGAAGCCTGTATTGAATCCTGGTATGTGCTATGCTGCTGTTGGATCTGTGTACTAAAAACCTGCATGGAATAAAAGTCCTTAAGATTGAAGTTACTGGTGGACATCTATTTATTCATTGTACCGGGAGCCTGTGGCTGGAGGAGATTGTTCTATCCTTGGCTGCACAAGAGAGGCGCCTGGTTACACTGTGTATATTTTGATGAAACCTCATTTCACAAACAGACAATATGAGACAATAATCTGCAAAAGTGAAACAGCAGAACACAGAGCAGACTAACAGTTTGAAGAGATGTGGAGCTTTATTAAGACAAGAACCCAACGTGGCCACGTTTCATCCAAAGGCTGCATCAAGGGTAAAAGTTGTAGTACAAACATAAAAACTAATTAAAATCACACAATGAAATAATAAATGTCTAAATAATAATAGAACATAAAGAGAGTTGAAATATATCATCCAGAATGAAAGAAGCATGCAGTCAAAATCATTACATGGATAACACAACTAAATGGCAAGTGAGAAAATATATAAAATCCTACAGACAAAATCATTCAATAGAACAAATCAGCTGTAGCAGGGATAAAAAGTGACATTAATAGTTATAACAAAACCCACAATCAAAGCTATTTACAAACAGACTGAAGTGGGAATAGTGCATAAACCATTCTGCATTGCTGATAAGGCAAAATATCACCAACACAAATATGGTGTCTCATTCATGTGGCAGTGCGAGAAAAAAGCAGTGCCCAAAAGGACAATATACCTAGTGGGGAATAGAAGCAAATTTTCCCCTAATAGCCAATTCTGACCAATAAAGCCTAAATGTTTTTTTTTAATGTAAAAAGCATTCAGTGGTAAACCCAAAATTGTTACAGTACCCTGATGGAAATTAACAGCAGCTATACAAGAGAGAATACTCACAAGCAGCACTTTCTTCTCAGAGCAACAGCATCTCCACAACACAGGAAGAAACAGAGAATCTGCCATGCTGCGGAGTACTACCTACTTTATCCTTCCTGCTTAGGTCAAAGGTTAAGTCTCAGAAATTTGTTTTTAATTTGTTAAAATATCTTAATAAGTCAATAAAATTGTGTCATAAACAATAAAATCTTAATCAAACAAGCAACAAAAAGTTATAAAGGAGGAGACAAACTAATCCACACAAATATCAAGCCCAGCTCCTATCAATATTTCTTATCAGCAAATACTTTGAATTATAGTTATAGGCATACTATTGGATCCATCGGATACACACCCTTATTTATGCCAGGTTCATAAGAAATTAGTCTAGTGGTTGAAGCATGCGTATCTGACGGATCCAATAGTATGCCTATAACTATAATTCAAAGTATTTGCTGATAAGAAATATCGATAGGAGCTGGGCTTGATATTTGTATAAACAATAAAATAACATCTTAGATGTCCATCTTACGTGTCAGTAGTTACAATTCCTTATATCCCCTCTCGATCACTTGGTTCCCTTGATTCTCACAGAACGGTTCTCCCATTGCTAAAAAATGCACATTATGAGTCTACACGGCACTCTACCTATTTTTTTCTGACACCGTCTCTCTGGAATAGTCTATCTCCCTATTTAAGTAGTGAACTCTCTTTTGTAAAATTTAAATCACTACTTAAAGCTTAATTTTTTTGGAACTGGCTTTCGGTACTAGCCTATCTTATAGAGCCTAGCTGACTCGCTCTCCACCTAGCATATCAATTTAGAAATGTTACTTTCTGTTTTTTATGTCTATAGTCCTTTTTAAGGTATAGCTGTATTGTATTAAATATTCTGTCCTATCACTAAATGGCATTCCTTTCCTTCTTTCAACTTGTTTTATCTATTATAAACTGCTTTGACCCAATTTTGGAATATGGTGGGTTATAAAGATCTAAATAAACATAAACAACTTTACAGTTTATGGGTCCATTGTATTTGCTTTTTTTGAGAATAAAGACTTCTTCATACCTCTGGCGTCCTACGTGTTTTTTGGTTGACCTACATCCTTTCCCTATTTCTTTGGACAGTGTACTTCACCGTAGGGAATCCTTCCTTGTGGATCCTTCCTTCTTACCTACAAATGCACTCAGTCTGCTGCCCCTCACTATCTTTCTACCCTCATCTCCCCTTACGTTCCGGCCCGTAACCTCCGTTCACAAGATAAATCCCTCCTCTAAGTACCCTTCTCCACCACCGCCAACTCCAGGCTCCGCTCATTCTGCCTCGCCTCACCCTATGCTTGGAACAACCTTCCTGAACCCTTACGCCAAGCCCCCTCCCTACCCGTCTTCAAGTCTTTGCTTAAAGCCCACCTCTTCAATGCTGCGTTCGGCACCTAACCCTTACCGTTCAGTAAATCCAGACTGCCCCAATTTGACTGCCCCTATCGGACCGACCGTTCACTTGTCTATTAGATTGTAAGCTCTTTGAGCAGGGACTGTCTCTCTTTGTTAAATTGTACAGCGCTGCGTAACCCTAGTAGCGCTCTAGAAATGTTAAGTAGTAGTAGTAGTAGTGGTGTTGGTTTTTCTTACACTGTCTTATGAATGAGATACCATATTTGTATTGGCACTATTTTACCTTATCAGCAATGCAGAATGGTTTATGCACTATTCCCACTTCAGTCTGTTTGTAAGTAGCTTTGATCATGTGTTTTGTCATAGCTATTAATATCATTTTTTTTTATCCCTGCTACACAGTTGATTTGTTCTATTGGATGATTTTGCCTGCATGATTTTATATATATTCTCGCTTGCCATATAGTTGTTGTTTTTTAATTTAGATTTTGCTCACACCTTTTCCAGTAGTAGCTCAAGGTGAGTTACATTCAGGAACTCTGGATATTTCTCTGTCCCAGGAGGGCTCACAATCTAAGTTTGTGCCTGAGGCAATGGAGGGTTAAGTGACTTGCCCAAGATCACAAGGAGCAACAGTGGGATTTGATCCGGCCACCTCTGGATTGCAGAACCCGTGCTCTAACCACATTATCCATGTAATGATTTTGACTATACGTTTCTTTCTTTTTTTTTTTTATTATTTCTTTATTCATATATTTCCATATATCATCACAATACGTGAATATGCAATCGGCATTTATACAAAAGGCAAAAATAAAATATAAAGAGAAATATCATTAACAGCCTTTCTGTCCACAAGTTTAGGAAATTTTTGGAATCCAAGAATTTAGAATTTAAAGTAAAACATATAGCAATAATTAAGGACTAGTGGTTGCAACCTCTGGTTCAGACCCCAGCCTGCATTTAGGGAGGGCACACAACATTCAATTCCACTCTAGCATCTAGAAATTGTTTTAACTGTTTTGGGTCTACAAATTGAAACTGTTTACCCTCAAGCATTACATTACAATAACAAGGAAAACGTAATATAAAAGTTGCTCCCAGTGCCACCACCCTAGGGCGGAGTTCCAAAAAGGCCCTCCTTCTCATCTGTGTAGGCCTTGAGAGATCAGGAAAAATACGAATTTTTGAGCCCAAAAACAGATTTTCTAAGTGTCTCAAGGAAAGCCTTAATACGGCATTCCTATCAGGCTCCAGCACAAAAGTAACAAGCAGAGTCAACCTCTGAGTAATTATCTCCAATGTACTTTCAAGGAAAGAAGTAAGATCCATTCCTTCCCCTGCTATCGGGGGATTTTCTTCCACCACTCCACCACTCCTGATGTAATAAGCCCGAGTAAGGGGAGGCAGTGAGTCCTTATCCATTCCAAGAATATCAATCATATATTTTTTAACCATGTCCAAAGGGGAAATTAAAGGCGATTTGGGAAAATTAAGAAACCTGAGGTTTAATCTTCTAGTCTGGTTTTCTAGGTACTCCAATCTTTTATGTAGGAAATTATTATCCTTAACCAAAGCCGTTTCTACAGATCCCATTTCTTGAATTTTAATTCACAGTCTCCAAATCTAAGGTTTGCTGTGCAGTCTTTTGCGCCTGAAGCAGGGCAGCCTCAGAAAGAGTTTTTATGTCAGAAGTATTCACTTTTAAAGTAGTTTGCATAGAAGTGTGAATGCTGTAAACCATATTCCATAGTGACTCTAATGTCACAGTTGCTGGTCTATTCACACCACTAATGGCTGGAGAAGGGTGAGGTTGATCTTCAACACAAACAAGTTTAGAAACTATATCCTGAGGCAATACCTTTGAAGCTGATTGTAGCAATAGTTCTCCGCGTTGAGATTCAGCCTCCGTTACTGCAGACACTCCCTCAAACAGGTCGGGCTGAGCCCCTTCGGCTTCCTTCCCTGTCAGAGCTGCCAGCAACTCCCCTCCAGGCTGGGGTGGAGCAACTCGTTCCACGGGGCTCAGGGAAACCCTGTTTCCATTCTCAATCGACACCGAAGTGCCGAGAGTTGCAGAGGGGGTTAAAAAGCCCTGAGGACCTGGTTGCTGAGGACCTGGTTGCAAAGTTGTCTGCCTCGTCGCTGAAGAAGTCACAGGAGCTGAGGGATGTTCCTTCACTTTTCCCCTCCATTTCCCCATGTTTAATGAGGCGACAGAGGTGCCGTAGAGGACCTACAAACAGAGCAACTTCCAGGAGCTAACACAGGTGCGTCCATTCACAACGCCATCTTGGAATCCCGTTTCTTTCTTTCTGGATGATATGTTTCAACTATTTTTTAATGTTCTATTATTATTTAGACATTTATTATTTAATTGTCTGATTTTAGTTTTTATGTTTGTACAATAGCTTTTACCCCTGATGCAGCTTTTGGGCAAAACATGGCCACGCTGGGTTCTTGTCTTAATAAAACTACATATTCCTTCAAAGCGTTGGTCTGCTAAGTGTTCTGCTACGTCATTTCACAGGACATTTTTTTCTACAAATACAGAGCAGGATATGATCCTCGGCCACTTGCCCTCAAACACCAAATGAAAAGCAAGGTGGTTGCCATGACTTCAAAAGATACTGCTGACATTTTTTAAGTTAATAGCAATTAATCCATCAACTGTTTTTCACTGTGTAAGACTTGAGCATTCAGGAGCATTTAGAGATAGCCAATGCTTATTTTCATAGTGTACAACAATTGTAATTTTTGCTTTCTACCATCCTCATATTAATGACTATTTTCAAATATGAATTTCAACAGGCCGCAAGCCCCGCTTGCACAGAGCTGGAGACAGTGATGTTGGACTGGCTGGGGAATATGATAAATTTACCAGAGCAATTTTTAGCCAGGAATGGAGAAGGTGGTGGAGTGATTCAGGTGAGGCAAAGCAAAACGGTAGGCAAAAGCAGCCATTTATTTATTTCTGACATTTATATCCCACATTATCCCAAACAAGTTTGAGTTCAATGTGGCTTACAATAAACAGTATAGGATACATAACAAAGAATAATGTATAAGAAAGTAATTTGTTGTAAGAATCCAATTTTACAACACAGTATCATAAACATACTGGGATAACTATGGATATTTAACATTTAGAAAATCTATTACGAATGAGAAATTATATATGAAGCAAAGAGAAAGTTAATGGTAAATAGAGTAATAACCAACTCAGGTAATAATTATTGTTTGCGATATGGTTGTTCTTTGTGAGAGTTTCTTTGAATAGGAATGATTTGAGGATTTTGCGGAATCTAATATATTCCTGTGTATTTCTTATTTTGGATGGTAAGGAGTTCCACCATTTGATTCCTAGGTAAGTGAAGTCTGCAGAGTGGACAATTTTGTAGATCACTTTTTTGCAATTTGTGAGGTGTAGTCTGAGATAGTTTCTTGCCTCATATTTAACGTTTCTTTCCTCATATTTAACGTTTCTTTGAGGTAAGTTTATTAATGGTACCATATAATCTGGAGCTGTGCCATTTAGGATTTGAAAGATAAAGGTACATAATTTGAAGGTGATTCTCACTGCCCATGTCTCTTCTCCCTACACAGAAGATATTTTGGGTGTTTTTTGTGGCTTCAGGTTCTCAGTGAACTGACATTTCAGTTTTGCATGCATGAGGCATAGGTATGAGGATGAATCACATAGCATGTTCTTTGAGTTCTACTATAACACCTGATGAAAGTTTACAGTTACATGCATTCACTTGTTTGAGCTTCGGGACCTTATTTTTATGAGTTTTGCTTCCATCTTCATGATATCAGAACCAAATAGAAGGGATAAAGTCCAACCAGCAGAGTTTCTAACAAATATTTGCAGTAGCCTCAGCGTCTGCACCTCTAAAAACCCACACACTTTATCCCCTTCCCCTAGCACAGTCTCTCTTCTTTTACTTCCCTGGGCCTGGCCTCCAAGGGGGAGACTGGGCCCGGGCCTGGTGCCAGCAAGCTTTCATCTCTCTCTCTCTCTCTCCCTCTCCCTATTTCCCATTACCCCCACCACTCTGTCTCTCCACCCCTCCATTGCTTCTGTGGAGCTGTGGTTCTTCAACTTCCCTTGCACCTGGGGCTGCTTAGCAGCCGATCTAGCTTGCTTCATGCAGCATGTGTCTGTCAATTGCCAGAGTGGGGTGTACATACACCCTAATGTCCTAACCCTTCTCTCCTGGGCAGTAGCTCCTGGAGAAACATCCTCGGTGCAAGAGGATATTGCATTCCCTGGTGTGCTGGTCCTGGCTACTTGATTACTTTCACCCTGGTGCAGCTAGAAATAATCCTGTTTAATTACACGCTGAGTGAAGAAATATTTTCTCTGATTTGTTTTAAATTTACTAATTTGCAGCTTCATTGCATGCCCCCTAGTCCTAGTATTTTTGGAAAGAGTAAACAAGCGATTCATGTCTACCCATTCCACTCCACACATTATTTTGTAGACCTCTATCATATCTCCCCTCAGTCATCTTTTCTCCAAGCTGAAAAGGTCCAGCCGCTTTAGCCTTACCTCATAGGGAAGTCATCTCGTCCCCTTTATCATTTTTGTTGCCCTTCTTTGTACCTTTTCTAATTCCACCATATATGTTTTGAGATGCGGTGACCAGAATTGCACACAGTATTCGAGGTGTGGTCGCACCATGGAATGATACAAAGGCATTATAATGTCCTCATTTTTGTTTTCCATTCCTTTCATAATAACACCTAACATTCTATTTGCTTTCTTAGCCCCCACCACACACTGAGCAGAGGGTTTCAACGTATCATCAATGATGATGCCTAGATCCCTTTCCTGATCAGTGACTCCTAATGTGGAACCTTGCACCACGTAGCTATAATTCGGGTTCCTCTTTCCCACATGCATCACTTTGCACTTGCTCACATTAAATGCCATCTGCCATTTAGATGCCCAGTCTCGTAAGGTCCTCTTCTAATTTTTCACAATCTTCTTCCAGTTTAACAACTTTGAATAACTGTGTGTTGTCAGCAAATTTAATTACCTCACTACTTACTCCCATCTCTAGATCATTTATAAATATGTTAAAAAGCAGAGGTCCCAGCACAGACCCCTGGGGAACCCCACTATCTACTCTTCTCCACTGAGAATACTGACCATTTAACCCCACTCTCTGTTTTCTATCTTTTAACCAGTTTTTAATCCACAATAGAACACTACCTCCTATCCCGTGACTCTCCAGTTTTCTCTGGAGTCTTTCATGAGGTACTTTGTCAATCGCCTTTTGAAAATCCAGATATACAGCATCAAGCAGCTCATCATTATCCACAGGTTTGTTCATCTCTTCAAAGATATGTATAGATTGGTGAGGCAAGATCTCCCTTCACTAAATCCATGTTGGCTTTGTCTCATTAATCCATGCTTTTGAATATGATCTGTAATTTTGTTCTTTATAATAGTCTCTACCATTTTGCCTGGCATTGACGCCAGGCTCACCGGTCTACAACGTCCCAGATCACCTCTGGAACCTTTTTTTAAAAATTATGAGGGTTGCACAAATGAAATAAATTTAAATACATCATTGCCAGCTGAAAGTTTCAGTTTTTATTTAGCAGTCAGTAGAACAGTATACACATAAGCGCAATATGGCACCATATTTCTATCTCAAACATTCTTTAAGGCTGTGTAACTTTTTATATGGTTTATAGACAAAGAAACAGGTATGATTTTTCTTATTAGACACATTCTTTTGTCATATAGATAATTTAGGGGGTCTTTTACAAAGGCACAGTAGCATTTTTAGCACTTGCTAATGATTAGTGTGCACTAAAAGCTAGAGATGCCCATAGGAATATAATCCTTCTCTGTATGCTCAACTTCTCTGCTAGTTTATCCTAAATATACTCAGGTCTATATGATCAGACAGTCATAATAGTATCATCAGATCAACATATCCACCTCCTAATTGGCTAAAACTTTCTTCATGAGCCAAGCATATTTATAGAGGTGGTACCGTAATCCTCATGAATCCCATCCGTATTTTTTTATATATTTAATCTTTCTTATGTATAATTTTAATCCATTAACTGCTTTCATAAGCATTTCTAAACTTCTTCTTAATCGTAATTTATTCTATTATGCATACATCAAACTTGTTCAAGAAGTAATACTTTGCTTATCAGCTTTTTCATCTTTTTATTTATTTATTTGTAGCATTTGTATCCTATACAGACAGAGAGGGCACTACAGTATACAACTAAACAAGTCCAAAGAAAAAAGCAACACTGGGCCTTCAGAACTAGGACAACAGGAGTATTTTATTGATCAATGACCCGACACGGGGCCGTGTTTCGGCACTAACAAAGGCGCCTGCCTCAGGGGTCGATATGTTGCCGCAATAGCGTGCAGATAACAAGGCACGATTGCCTTGAACCACTGGGTTTGTGATGGCGAAAAAAGCGCTAATAGCACTCGCAATATCTCCTGTATTCTGATCCGGAAGGCGCTGAAGGGCGCTAACTCTGATTGAAGATAAATCCTCTATGGAAAAAAGGTTAAAAAACCGAAAAAAACCTCTATGGAAAAAAGCATTTGTATCCCACATTTTCCCACCAATTTGCAGGCTCAATGTGGCTTACATTTGCCGTCATGGCGTATGCCATTTCCGGGTAACAGAATTACAAATGGTATTGCGTTCAGGTGCATACCTACATGGTAAAATACATGGAACATAACATGCATGGAATAGATCATGGTATAAATATTGTGAAGATCCTCCCCTCCGCCTGAGGGTCCTTGGGATCTCCCCTTCACCCTTGCTGCCCAACCTCCTGGTTCACTGCAGTCCACAGGGCAGGGCTCAAAGAAATCAACTTCAAAGCAAAACTAACAAGTTCTTTATTTTGCTTGGGATCCAACAGTCCAGCAGTGCAAAAAGACACAATACTTGAATCAACCAAAAAACCTCATACAGTAATTCCCCGGTTGCTCCTCTCAGGGTTACAAACACAGCAAGAAAAAAAAACAACTTTTAACTCCCAGGCTTCCAGCGCCCAGCTGGGTTCCTTTCAGACAGTTTTATAGCCCTGGGTCTTCTTTCTCCCCCCCTCTCCCTTGGAAGGGGGCAACACACTGCAAGCAGTTTCAACAAAAAAAAACAAACACAGTTCTTGAGGCTTCAGCACACAGCTCAAACCCCTTCAGCTTCTTTTAGGCTTTTTAGCCACAGTTCACACTCCACCTTCTTCCTGCTGGGCGCAGCCCACTCCGAGAAAATCTCTCATCCCTCTTCAACCAGAACTCTTTAACCCCACAGTTCAATCACAGCCTGAGCTCTGGAAAATGAAAAGGCCCCACCCATCTGGGTCACTGTCTCTAAGCACTGACCCATCATCCCACATGACCTTTCCTCTTTCCTCTCTTAGCCCAGTTACCATACTATGAAGTTACCTGGTCCCTTATTTTGTTACCTAATGAGTGAGCCCAGGCTGAGAGGTCCATAGGCTCTTCCTCGCTCTCCTCTCTTTCTCCCTGCCCAGCCTCTTGATACTCCATGGGCTCCCCGTCCCACCCACTTTGCAGCTGTTCCTCTTTCCCTTGATTACCCTGCAGGGGCACCACCCTTTCCTTGTTAGAGTTCTCCCCCTGTTCCTGCTGGGGAAGGTAATCTCTGTTCCAGGCTTTGCCCCGAGGTTGCTGGGAAATGTATCCTCCATTTTACAGGGGTCACGACCCTTTCTCTGCTCTCTCTTGGGGAATGCTGGGTAATGTAGTCCTTTTCTCTCCACCCTTTTCTAGGGGGCATTACTACTTTTCTCGCTCTCTGGGGATGGAATGGAGGCAAGGCTCTGTTCTGCCTACGTCTGCTCGTGAGCCTCCCCCCTTCTTCCTCTTCCACTTCCATCTTATCTACCCCCAGGTCCTCTCCTTCACAATATATATCATGTGCATATATACATGGTAAAGGAGTATACATTATGATAATGCATGAAGGGTATTGGGTAATAAATTGTGTTGTAACATACATTAGCCAGCTTATAATCGAAAGTAATCGCCGGCTATTTCCTGACACAAATCGGGATATGGCCGGCGATTTCGCAAAAGCGGCGAAAAGCGTATAAGCGAAAGCTACATTTGTGATAGCTTTGCCGCTTTCCCTTCGCCTCGCCGGCGAAAGTTCAAAGGGGCGTGTTGGCGGCAAAGCGAAGGCGGGACATGGGCAGGCTTGGGCGTGGCTACCAGATGTCCAGCTTTTGCGGATAATGGAAAAATAAAACCCGGCGATAAGCAGTATTTCGCCAGGTTTACTTGGTCCTTTTATTTTCACGACCAAGCCTCAAAAAGGTGCCCCAACTGACCAGATGACCACCGAAGGGAATGGGGGATGACCTCCCCTTACTCCCCCAGTGGTCGCCAACCCCCTCCCACACTAAAATTATTAAAATACAAACCTTTTTTGCCAGCCTGTATGCCAGCCTCAAATGACATACCCAGCACCCTGACAGCAGTATGCAGGTCCCTGGAACAGTTGTTGTTGGTTGCAGTGGACTGCAGAAAGGCAGAGCCAGGCCCATCCCCCCCCTACCTGTTCCACTTGTGGTGGGTAATGTTGAGCCCTCCCAAACCCCCCAAAACCCACTGTACGCACATGTAGGTGCCCCCCTTCAGCCCTTAGGGCTAGGGTAATGGTGCGCACTTGTGGGCAGTGGGTTTTGGAGGGGAAATGGGGGACTCAGCACACAAGGGAAGGGTGCTATGCACCTGGAAGCTAATTTGGTTGTTTATAAAAGATGTTTGAAGTGCCCCCTAGGGTGCCCGGTTGGTGTCCTGGCATGTGAGGGGGACCATTGCACTACAAATGCTGGCTCCTCCCACGGCCAAATGCCTTGGATTTCGCCGGGTTTGAGATCGCCGGCAGTTTTTTCCATTATCACGGAAAAACAAAACTGGCGATCTCAAACCCGGCGAAATCCAAGGCATTTCGCCGGCCCACACCGTATTATCGAAAAAAAAAGATGGCCGGCCATAATCTCTCTGAAAAAGTCCTTTCTTGAAATAACCACGTTTACTCACAGTTAACTGCAGATCAGAGGTTGTGCCCCACTGGCAAAGAGTCCCCTGGTACTAAGATTAGCAGTAGGTCAGAGCTGGCACAATGGTGTACAATGCCCTCTTTCAGCACCATTCAAGGTAAGAACTACGTTCTCTAACGTGGGTAACACAGGAAAGGGAACTAAAACTGGCTTACAAAAATGGCCACTATCGTATGGACTACAACAGGAAACAAAACAGGGCACACTCTGACCCAGTTAGCAGGGGGGAAAAGCACCATGGGAGTAGAGCCCAGTACCCTACACCCACCACAATGCATTGCTACTGTGACTCTGCAGGGCACATAACAGAAAAAGTGTCACACTCACCCGAGAGCCACATCGCAACCAGGAAAAGGCTGTCAGAGGATACAACACATTCTGCTGTCATGGAGGTGGGTACGGCATTTGAGGCTGGCATACAGGCTGGCAAAAAAGGTTTTTAGTTTTATTTTTTTAGTTTGGAAGGGGATTGGTGACCACTGGGGGAGTATGGGGAGGACATACCCCATTCCCTCCAGTGGTCATCTGGTCAGTTGGGGCACCTTTTTGAGGCTTGGTCGTGAAAACAAAAGGACCAAGTAAAGCCGGCGAAATACTGCTTAACGCCGCTTTTTTAATTTCCATTATTGGCGAAAGCCGGCCATCTGGTAGCCACGCCCATGCCCGCCCATATCCCGCCTTCGCTAATCTACCGACACGCCCCTTGACTTTCGCCGGCGAAGCGACGGGAAAGTGGCGATGCTGTCAAAAATGCCGCTTTCGATTATACCAATTTCGCCGCTTTTAAGAAATCACTGGCCATCTCCCGATTTATGTCAGGAAGTGGCCGGCGATCACTTTCGATTATAAGCTGGATAGTAACATAGTAGATGACAGCAGAAAAAGACCTGCACAGTCCATCCAGTCTGGCCAACAAGATAACTCATATGTGCTACTTTTTGTGTATACCTTACCTTGATTTGTATCTGTCTTTTTCAGGGCACAGACCGTATAAGTCTGCCCAACACTAGCCCTGCCTCCCAACCACCAGCCCCGCCTCCCACCACCGGCTCTGCCATTCAATCTCCGCTAAGCTCCTGAGGATCCCTTCCTTCTGAACAGGATTCCTTTATGTTTATCCTACGCATGTTTGAATTCCGTTACCGTTTTCATCTCCACCACCTCCTGCGGGAGGGCATTCCAAGCATCCACCACTCTCTCCGTGAAAAAATACTTCCTGACATTTTTCTTGAGTCTGCCCCCCTTCAATTTCATTTCATGTCCTCTAGTTATACCGCCTTCCCATCTCCGGAAAAGGTTCGTTTGTTGATTAATACCTTTCAAATATTTGAACGTCTGTATCATATCACCCCTGTTTCTCCTTTCCTCCCACATACACTTTTTCACAGGGGCATTGGATGATGTACACTACCATTCTCGTGGTGCAGTCTGAATCAGTATGTGCAGTAACCGTCCGATGTGTTTGGGGATCACTCCATGAGACACCTGTCAAGGAGGTTTGACACCACTGACAGTGTCCACATATAGTATGAGATGAAATCCGTTGAGCCATATTATGGTACTGATTTTTCCATGACAATATCTCCCCTATATTTTTAGCACGTTTAAAAGCTATTAATGGTTTATCTTTAAATATTTCATCAATCTGCAAAATATGCCAGTGGGACATAATACTCTGAACAATGAATTTAGCCAGCGAGGAGTAAGGTAATATACATACAATCCGATTTTATTCTTCATGATTTCGATAATCAAGTAATAACTCTTGTTGCGCAATTCTAGCCTTTAAGTATGCATTCCTAATTATCTTAGGGGGGTATCCTCGTGTTATAAATTTTTCATTCAGTTTATTTGCATGATATTTAAAGTCATTCATAGAGGAACAGAGTCATCTCAATCATAGTTGTTTTTTAAATGATTAGAAGCTGTTATAATGAAAATAATTATTACGATCAGTCTGTTTATTAAATAAAGATGTGGTAATCCCTCCTTCAGATATTTCTATATGAATGTCCAAGAAATCAATGAAATATTGATTATAGGTGGCAGTAAATCTTAAGTTTTTATCTAAAGAGTTAATCCATTCAATAAATTGGAGTAGTTGTTCCTGTGTTCCTGTCCAGATGACAAATATATCGTCCAGATATCTTTTCCAAATCAATATGTCTGATCTAAAAGGTATCGATGGGTAGATAAATGTTTCTTCAAAAGAATTCATATAAAGTGTTGCTACTGACGGGGCTAAAGTTGCCCCCATAGGAACACCATGGATTTGCTTAAAATATCTTTCATCGTACCAGAAATAATTATGTGTGATCACCAATCTTGCCAGTTCCATCAAGAACAAGGTGGAGATGTGAGGGGATAGACTCCTATCTTTCAGAATTGCCTCGATGATCTTTAAAGCGGCTTCTTGAGGGATGTTTGTATATAAGGAGGCAACATCTAAAGTCACCAACCAAGTATTTTTTGGTATATCCTGTAATTCATTTAACAACTTCAACATATGCAATGAGTCTTGTACAAACGATTTTATATTATGTACAGCATCTTGAAGAAATACATCAACAAATCTTAATAGCGGCTCTAAAATTGATCGTACTGTAGAAACTATAGGTCTGCCCGGTGGATGTTCCTGATCCTTATGTATCTTTGGCAAAAAGTATATATATGGTATAGAGGGATGTTTTACTCGAAGGAAGTCAGCTTCTTTTTGTGTCAACATCCTCCGATCTAATGCTGGTTCAATAATATTCTGAATCTCTAGCAATTTCTGCCATGGGATTCTCTTGAAGCTGACAATACACTTTTTGATCTTCTAATTGAGTACAGGCTTCCCTCTGATATGCTGCCTTAGATTGAATCACAATCGCTCCACCTTTATTGGCGCGTTGAATATACATTTCACCTTGCATACTTAATTGTTTCAATGCTTCTTTTTCCTTTTTTGATATATTATATAAAATTTTCTTCTTAGAAGGATCCGTTTCTATTCTATCAAGGTCATATAAAATCAATTGCAAAAAAGTATTAATTACAGGATCTGTAAGTGGCGGATGCCAATTAGATTTCGGTTTGCATATCGAGATATCAGCTGTAGATGCATGGGTAGAAAAAAACTTCTTAACCTGCAGAAGTCTGTTAAGGCGGTGGAGTGCTATTAGAGTCTTAAATGGATCATAGGTAGCAGCCGGGACAAACGACAGACCAAGATTCAATACAGCATTCTGATTATCTACTATAATAAAACGCACCCTCAACGTTATGAAGACAACGTTCTGAAGCCATCTGACGTCACTCCCAGGCTGAAGGGTTCGTGGATTCATGGTGGTGAAGCCATCCCACTCACAATGTCTCTCTGCCCTGCCCTCGCATCAAACTTTATGACGTCGAGGGCGGATCTATAACAGTGAAGGGATCGCTCGAACCACCCAACCACGCCCCCACCCACACAGATGTCACTCTCTTCCTCCAACGCTGCCACTTCAAGCCCCTCCCGTCCCTCCCACCGACTTCAACAATCACCCCTACCTCCAATTTCAACACCCCCCCTCCCTTCACGTTACTGCCCCCCTGGACCCCCCCTGGCACGAACCTGAGGACAACACGCTTTCCTGCGGAAAACATCCCCCGAAGCCTCTGGCCGCTACCCGCCCCAGGTCGCTCGCTCGCTCACCGACCGATGCCACCGCTACGCCCACAACTTCGCCACTCCACCCGCCCCCCCTTCCTAGCAATGGACCACGCCCCCTCCAATGAACGAACACTGCCTCTCATATCGCTTCTTTTCGGGTCTTCTTCCCTCCCTGTGTCCCACCCTTCCGGAAATTACGTCACATGAGGGCGGGACACAAGGAGGGAAGACGACCTGAAAGGAAGCGAACTGCTGGGCTGGCGAGGCATACTGCGTGCAGCACTAGACCGGAGCTTCTGTGGGACAAGAAAGAGGTTGGTGGGCCAGGGATTGAAATGGTGACCGCCGATCTCAGGGGCAGGGGCGACTGGAGAGCTCAAGGGGAGGGGCATGGATGGCCTGGCCTGCTGCGTGCAGCACTTTATAACGGGGGTAAGACGCGGGGGGGGGCGGTGACCGGCGATCTCGGGGGCAAGGGCAACCGCAGAACTCAGGGGGAGGGCCATGGATGGGAACAGAAAGGGAATGATGGTGGACATGGGGTTCATGGGGACAGATGCTGCATGGCAGGGCAATGTAGGAGAAAAGGCAGAGAAGTCAGGGAGCACTCTGGAACTGGGAGGGAGAGAGGACCCTCCAACTGTGACGGACGAAGGGATCCAGAAACAGGGACGGAGGGAGGGATGGAGGATCATCAAACACAGAGGGAAGGAGCTGGAACCTGGAGGGAGGGAGTGGGGGACCAGGAACTGGGAAGTAGGGAGGGACCAAACATGGAACTGGGAGGTAGGGATGACCATGGAAGAGGGGGGTGGGAAGTGGGGAGTGACAACAACCCTGGAACTGGATGGACCACACAACTGGGAGGGAGTGAGGAGAGGGGAGGGGGGACCCTCCCCCCACAGACTCTCATTATCACACACACACACTCTCTCTCTCTCTCACACACACACACACACACACACACACACCCAGTCTCACTCTCTCTCACACACACCCAGTCTTACTCTCTCTCTGTCACACACACACACTCGCATATTCACTCTCTCTCTCTCACATACACTCACTCTCACACACACTCTTTCAGACATACACACTCTGAGGAAACACCTTCCTAGCGCCCGTTTCATTCGTTTCAGAAACGGGCCTTTTTCACTAGTATGTTAATGAAATCTGAGATATATTTACCAGTATGGATTCGCCCCTTGATACGATCTGGTCATCAGGCCTTGATCTCCCTGTTGTCGATTTCTTCCTTTCCGGTATCCTCTGTGACCTCTTTCTAAAGGGTATCCTGCTTGGTTGTTTCCTTGATTGATACAGACTACCCGGGTGCTTCGACCATCATCACTGCTGCCATCTGATTCACCCGATGAACCTTCAAATGCCTGTTCTGGTTTATGCTCTTTAACGGGGTTATCACGTTTCCATGAGTAAACCATATCTTGATGGTAATCTCTTTCATCACGCTTGTATTTTTTAATCTTAGTCTGATGTGTGGTATCCTTAAATGTGTTAATTGTTTGTAACAGTTCAGCATGCTGTTTATTATATTTCTCCAGGTTAAATTTTTCATTCAATTGAGTTTCTACATCGCTAATCTGTGTCTTAATTTCCTCTTCTACCAGAGTAGTTTTCTCAACAATTAATAACATTAGGTCCCGACTACACCTATTTAAGATCACAATCTATTTGTCTGTGAACTCTTTATCATATACAAATAATTTCGGTTCTTTCAAGGTCCGAAGTCCTCTCGGGATCATTGATATTTTTTAAATATTGCACTAGTGTACTACCGTGCAGTTCAGCCCTAATCAGTCTTTTATGATAGTTCAGTCCAGGAGTTAAGAAAGGTGAAAAATTACAAGAGGACCTTACGAGACTGGGAGACTGGGCGGCTAAATGGCAGATGATGTTTAATGTGAGCAAGTGCAAGGTGATGCATATGGGAAAAAAGAACCCGAAGTATAGCTTGTAAAGATGAAGAGGCTAATGTGAAGAAGGTGAAGCTCCCACCTCAGGCTCCCAGGTCCCTCTTTCACTCGGGGTGAGCTGGTTCTCAGTATGCAGATTTTATGCTAATTAAGATCCTACCCCTTTCTACTCGGGGTGACCTGGTTCTCAAAAAAAGCCAACAGAGTCAGGTCTTATCAACAGGATTCTTTTCATACAAATCTTTATTCCAGCCTATGGGGCACTCCTCTTTTAGCTTACAGCTTAAACCACTGGCACCAGCTTAAACATTTCTTCCAACTTAACCAGTGCAATGTCCATAGCTTTCTTCCCCCTGAGCCCTCTCCCACAGGCATTTGGGCTCAGTACTAGCTCAGTCCCGGACACCCAGTCCCTCCTTGTAGCACACAGCTTTAGACACACAGTCTTTTCTCAATATTCACTCAGTCCCTCTTGGAACACATAGTTCTTATCCTGAGACACACAGTACCTCTTCACTGTTCTAGAGACAGTCTTTGCATCTGGGACACACAGTACCTCTTCACTGTTCTAGACACAGTCTTTTTATCTGGGACACACAGCACCTCTTTGAACATCTAGTTCTTATCCTGGCACCCTAGGGCCTTCTTACCCCAGCCAGCTTCCTTGCCTTGCACACAGTTCACCACCAGTCAAAAGGGCTCAGCCAGTACTCCACATGGGGACCTCCTGCCTCAGCTACCAGCTCTCTTCTTCTCACTGCTAGCTCTCCTCTTCCCCCTCACAACTTAGGTGGAGTATAAGTGGTTAATAGCCTAACAGGACCCAGCCCATAACCTGCTGCACCTGTTTCTATCCCCCAGGACTCTCCTCGGTCCTAGCGACCTCCAGCTATCCCTCCCCATTCTGGCTCCCTTCAGCAACTCACCAGCCCTACTCCCTGGACAATTTAGGGGAACAGCGCCCTCTAGGGGCCTAACCAGGGTAGGACAGCCTCTTCCTTCTCACAAGCTACGTCATGCAAGGTTCCACGTTAGGAGTTACGGACCAAGAAAGGGATCTGGGTGTCGTCGTCGATAACACACTGAAACCTTCTGCTCAGTGTGCTGCTGCGGCTAAGAAAGCGAATAGAATGCTGGGTATTATTAGGAAAGGTATGGAAAACAGGTGTGAGGATGTTATAATGCCGTTGTATCGCTCCATGGTGCGACCGCACCTTGAGTATTGTGTTCAATTCTGGTCGCTGCATCTCAAGAAAGATATAGTAGAATTGGAAAAGGTGCAGCGAAGGGCGACTAAAATGATAGCGGGGATGGGACGACTTCCCTATGAAGAAAAACTAAGGAGGCTAGGGCTATACAGCTTGGAGAAGAGACGGCTGAGGGGAGACATGATTGAAGTATATAAAATAATGAGTGGAGTGGAACAGGTGGATGTGAAGCTTCTGTTCACGCTTTCCAAAAATACTAGGACTAGGGGCATGCGATGAAACTACAGTGTAGTAAATTTAAAACAAATCGGAGAAAATTTTTCTTCACCCAATGTGTAATTAAACTCTGGAATTCGTTGCCGGAGAAAGTGGTGAAGGCAGTTAGCTTAGCAGAGTTTAAAAAGGGGTTGGACGGTTTCCTAAAGGACAAGTCCATAAACCGCTACTAAACGGACTTGGAAAAATCCAAAATTCCAGGAATAACATGTATAGAATGTTTGTACGTTTGGGAAGCTTGCCAGGTGCCCTTGGCCTGGATTGGCCGCTGTCGTGGACAGGATGCTGGGCTCGATGGACCCTTGGTCTTTTCCCAGTATGGCATTACTTATGTACTTATGTACCGGCATTATCATCTAATAATGCTGGTCTTTGTAAAATCCGGGAAAATTGTTCCTCTGAAAATCCTGCAAAATCCATATTTGTGCCAATTATATTAAATCAAATCAGCAAACGGCACTCTTATAATTTTAAATAGTCAAGGGTGCATTCAATTACTCTTTCTCTGTACGCTCAACTTCTCTGCTAGTTTATCCTTAATATACTCAGGTCTATATGATCAGACAGTCATGTATCATCAGATCAACGTATCCACCTCCTAACTGACTAAAAATTTCTTCATGAGGCAAGCA
Source organism: Microcaecilia unicolor (assembly GCF_901765095.1). Classification (NCBI taxonomy): domain Eukaryota; kingdom Metazoa; phylum Chordata; class Amphibia; order Gymnophiona; family Siphonopidae; genus Microcaecilia; species Microcaecilia unicolor. The sequence goes on along the minus strand of NC_044031.1, from coordinate 355,907,801 downwards.
TATTTATAGAGGTGGTACCGAAATCCTCATAAATCCCATCCATATTTTTTTATATATTTAATCTTTCTTATGTATAATTTTAATCCATTAACTGCCTTCATAAGCATTTCTAAACTTCTTCTTAATCGTAATTTATTCTATTATGCATACATCAAACTTGTTCAAGAAGTAATACTTTGCTTATCAGCTTTTTCATCTTTTTATTTTATTTATTTATTTATTTGTAGCATTTGTATCCCACATTTTCCCACCAATTTGCAGGCTCAATGTAGCTTACATTTGCCGTCATGGCATATGCCATTTCCGGGTAACAGAATTACAAATGGTATTGCGTTCAGGTGCATACCTACATGGTAAAATACATGGAACATAACATGCATGGAACAGATTATGGTATAAATATATATCATGTGCATATATACATGGTAAGGGAGTATACATTATGGTAATGCATGAAGGTACTGGGTAATAAATTGGGTTGTAACATACATTAGGTCATCGGCTATGGAAAGACCATATTTTTCAGCTACATTCCATGATATGCGGTGGAGACTAATAATTACCAACACAGATTCATGTTTTGCTATATGCTGTTTCAAGGTAGTCTCCTGCAACATAAATGGTAAACATTTAAACCATTTCTGACAAAACTACTATGCCCCGATCCAAGCAGAGACTGTTACTAACCCACAGTAGGTTAACCAAACAGCATCTAAGATGGCCGCCGACTCTTTTATCCCAGAATTTATAGTCACAGGCTGTATGTAATCTAATATCAATCAGAATCTCCTGAGCTGAACAGCTGATCCCTGATAAACAGACAGAAATTTAAATGGCTAACCTGCCCCACAGGTTAGATAGCCCAGTATGAAATTAACCTCGGCGTATTCAAGCAGGTCAATGAATATGAATTATGTGAGAAGTTTTACACCTTTACAACTTAATACATGAAGTAAGTATACATAGGAAATCAAATATGTTAGCGTTTAACTTTAAAAAAGGAGACTATGATAAAATGAGAAGAACGGTGAAAAGAAAACCTAGAGGAGTGACTGCGAGGGTCAAAAATTTACATCAGGCATGGATGCTGTTCAAAAACACCATCCTGGAAGCCCAGGCCAAATATATAATGCGTATTAAAAAAGGAAGATGGAAGACCAAACGACAGTCGGCGTGGTTAAATAGTGATGTTAAGGAAGCTATTAGAGCTAAAAGAAAATCCTTCAGAAAATGGAAGAAGGAACCGACTGAAAATAATAAGAAACAGCATAAGGAATGTCAAGTCAAATGCAAAGCGCTGATAAGGAAAGCTAAGAGGGACTTCGAAAAAAAGATTGCGTTGGAGGCAAAAACACGTGGAGGGGCATAACCGAAAGATCGTCCAAGTACGAATTAGGACGTTCTTACGAAACCGTCCAAAATTAGACATGTAAAATCGAAAAATAGTATGGGCGTTTTTCGATAATTGATTATTCCTGTAGCAAAACAATCAAATGAGGAGCGCATAAGTGTGACTAAATTTGGCGCCGTAACACGTTCGATTATTGCAGGTGCAAACGACCAAATCAGAAAGTGTGTAAAAGAATGTACATAGGTGTACCGCAAGTACAGTACATGTTGTTCTGGCCATCCAGGTATGGGAAAATATGAGGAACGCTTATACGCGTCAACTACAGAAAAATCATGCTGCTCCACCCATATATTCCTCATATGTGACCATCTGCATGTCCGGACCTGCATGCACTGTACACCTACTGAACATGCAGCTATATGCATATTGTGTATATGTGAAAAGGGTCGGGTGCTTCATACTCATCTATATAAGGCACGTTCCACACGCATAACAACCAGGCATGTGCACGTCAAAGACGTCTATGCTTACGATGGCGTCCACGTGCTGATAGGGCCATATATGGGATGGTCATCCATATATGGAGCTGTGCATGAAACGACGTCCCTCACGCAAGGGCGTCTATATAAGGCACTTGTTTTCCAACACGTGGAAAAATGGCGCAGCAACGTGAGCCGAACTTCGGCCAGGAGGAGAGCCTGCTGCTGGTGCGCCTGTGCCTAAGGCACCGGCACAGGCTCTTCGTGCAGCATTACCACCTGCCCCCCAGGCTCCAGGCCATGCGAGCCTGGTCCCGCATTAGGGACAGGCTTGAAAGGTAAGGTTTTGGGCCACCCCCCCCTCCTGTACTTACACATATAACAGCTCCGTCATCAATGTTACCACCAGTAACTGGAGTGTGCATGCAAGGATAATGAGTAATATAGGAACATGCACAATCACTAATAAAATGTATGTTCTTGAAAGGACGACCATTCCCACATCCCTACAAGAATGCATTTCGTTATTTATTTATTTCTTGCCTGTGAACCCCACATTTTCCCACCCCTCTTTGCAGCCTCTATGTGGCTTACAACACATTTGAATAGTGGAAACATGATACCAATTAAACGTATACCATACTTTATAACATGGTAATGATAACACATATAAGTAGTTTTACAAGCATAAATTATAATGCATACAAACGGTACTTTCTGGCCTCATGGCCACCTCTATGGCATCATCTGCATAGGAACTAACTCGGTGGCTGCTGTGGGTGCTTGAGCACCCCCAATATAAAATAAATGCCTTGTATGTATGGAGGGAGGGGTGATCTCCACTGGGGGTTGCACCCCCCAAAATGGTAAAAAGGTGGCTCCTATGATTCAGTACCAATGGAGGTGGTCCCCCCCCAACACTGTTGACCCTCTCTCTCTGCTATTTGAATAACAAATCAATGTGTGCAGAGGACAAAAAGGACCATCCCCTGACCCCTGCTCTACAAACTTATATCTTACAGACGCTTTGGAGTGCACCGGGACCTTGAGTCCCTGAGGAGGCGGTTCTGCCGTGTGAGGCGGGAGAGGCCCGAGCTCATCCGGGCGGTGCGACGGCACCTCAGGGCTCGGCGTAAGTATTCAAAAACAGGACACCTGTACAGATTTGTAAATACACTTCTTGAATAATGCGAATGTGCTGTACAATATCAATTCCCATGTGGCTAATAGCCAACTAGTAAGTAATAACATATCTGTCCCAGATCAAGGATGCAGGTTGCAGGGGTCCTCCCATGAGTGTGGCTGCAACTTCCAACGACCATCCCCCCGAGATGAATGAGATGACATGCCTCACTTTACTGTTCCCCTTTCTGGGGTGGCTGAATAACGTGTCCTGGTAGACCTGCCTGAGGCCCTACTTTTAGTGGATGTCATGGCCTAACTCACATAAAAGTTTTGTGCTCAACACCCTTCCCACTGCCCCCCCCCCCCCACCAATAAAACCAACAACAACTGCCCATCAACCCCTCGTCGCATCTCACAATGCAAACATGCTGGTCAGCAATGAATGTGGTATGGCAACATGTTCTGTGTGGTGTGTGTCAGAGGAGGTTCCAGGGTTCTTTGTCATGTCATGTGATGCATCTCATTCCCCATGGGCATAGGCCACCCCTTACCACACTGTGGCCCATCTCCCGCCTCAGGCCACCCAGCTACTGTATGTGCTGATCTCAATCACACTCCTTTTACATACACAGGGCTCCACCACCAGCAAGCGGAGCGCGCTGACGAGGAGGGCCACCACCTGCAGGAGGAGGAGGAGCCAGGCCAGGAAAGCCACCTGGAGGAGGAGGAGGAGCAGGAGCAGGATCCAGGCCAGGAGGCCCACCTGGAGGAGGAGGAGGAGGTGGCGGCGGCAGCACAGGAGGAGGAGGAGGAGTCGTCGGGCTCGGAGGAGGGGGTCCTCGTAATAGATGAGGACTATATGGAGGCCCCCTCCCCACCTGTACCACCAGCAGAGCCCTCTCCCTCCCCTCAGCCATCCCCATCCCCTGCGGCCCCTAGGCGCAGGTGCCATGATGCGCCTCCTGCAGCAGCTGGTAGATGGCCAGCAGCAGCTGGTAGATGGCCAGCACCAGCTGCTGCAGGAGGTCCGAGCCCTACGGCAGGGCAATGAGCAGCTCCAGGGCCCACTAAGGGTACTGCTGGGGCTGCTCATTGTCCTGCTACAGAGGGCCTTACTCAGAGGGCGTGCCCGCCCTTGACTTACATTGGGGGGGGGATTGTTGGGGGTGTGGGGAGTGGGGGGCAGGGAAATGTTGGGGTGCTGTGTGTGGGGGGGAGGGAATTGTTGGGGTTCTGTGTGGAGGGGGGGAGGGAATTGTTGGGGTTGTGGGGAGTTGTGGGGGGGAGGAGGGCATTGTTGGGGGTTGTTTTGTAGGGCTGGGAGTGGGGGGGAAATAAATGTTTTTGTTACACTTTAACTATCAGGGTGTCTGTGTGTTTCTGTCCCTTGTGCATTACATATAAGCAAATGGTGCTGTTGAGTTGAGAGGAAGGAGGCAGCAATATGCATAGCATGAAATGTGCAGTGTGAATGAGAAAGTTGATGTATGTGTGAGAATGTTGGCCATACAGAAGGCCACCTGTTCATTCCAACCTGCATGGCCATATGTGCAGGGGGAGTGGGCCGGGGAGGCTGGATGGATATTAGTGTTCATGAACACAAATGGCCAGCCAGCCTCTCTCCCAACACAGAGTGCCATCAATAAGAGATTAATTGTGTAGCACATGTGATCTGCCAAGTAGACACTTCCACATAACCCCAGGTAGCACATACACAGTGTTTGCTGTCTGATGGCCAGACACCCACAAGCCACATTGGTGGGGGGGCCCAAGAAGGACCTACAAACAGCTGGCTCATATTTTCACATTCAATACATCAGCTATGGTATATAGTGCTGAGGAGAAAAGGGGAAACAATGGGAAACCCATTAGATGGATGGTTACTTCATCACAGTTGTAATTTAATACTTGAGTTACAGAAGGGCACAAATGAAAATGGTGCTCATTATTTGCAGCTGTGATCACACTTTCTCCAGTAGTAGATCAAGGTGTGTTACATTCAGGTATTCTGGGTCTGTTTCAAAGTTTGTCCCTGAGCCAACTGACAGTGAAGTGACGCCTTAGATCACATGGAGCAGCAGAGTGAGAATTGAACTGGCAACCTTGTGATTATAAGGCTGGTGCTCTAACCACTAGGCCACAGCAGCCACCAGGCTGTAGCCACCTGCAGGTACTTTGGGTTGGGACCTGTACACAGAACCCTCTCCCTCACCACCACGTCTTAAGGCCTCAATGGCAGTACCTGTAGCCACCTTGAGCCTACTTTCCAGGCTACCAATTATAAAAAATGTTCTTGTTCCCTACCTATGGAGGAATTTAGGAAGGTGTTTCATAATGTGCTAAACACATCCATTGCATATATCATTCCCCCTCCCCCTCCTATGGACCTTGAGAATGGGTGGCCACTTCATAAATGGGGACTGGGGTTCACCACATAAACAAGGAAGATGGAACCTACCGGGAACCAATACAGCAGCTCCAACAGCTGGCCCACACCACTGAGGACCTGCCAACCCCACAGTACAGTGCACAGGAACCTGGTGAAAAGAGAGCTAGCTAAAAGTTGACTCCAGACTACATACAGTGAATGCACACTCGTTGACTATGAGCACAAAGAGAAGAGGTGGCAGACAAATGAGAGCTTACCATGAACGTCTGTTTCAAGAATGTGTAGTGCGCCTTTTATCTTCTGGAACATTAGCTGGACATCTCCCTCATTGAAATGACCCTTACCGAGGGGTGCTTGATTTGGGGCAAGTGTAGCAATTTCGTCACCCCCACAGACTGCCTGCTACAACCAGGCAGAGAGAATGGGAGAAAGTAAGGGAGCCTCACGGGATGTGGAAGAGTGGAAACGGAAGGCGTGGTGGCTGAGGGCCAGCAATAATCCCCCCCCAAATACACAGGTGTACCCAAGCATACATTGCCAAACACAAACCTTATTATAAGTGAGGGTAAAACCCTGTAAACGATTCTTAAGAACAACCGGCAAGGTCCCAGTGCAGGAAATGGCGGGTTAAATGGCAATGAAGAAAGGGAAGGCAGGTGGGGACGCCCAAAGTTATCTACCCATAATCGAAATCATGTGCTCCAAATCGCTATCTGAGCTGGGCACGCTTAGGAATTATGTGTATAATCGAAAAAAAAAAATGCCCATATCAGACACGCCTATTCCCCGTCTCAATGGGCGTTCCTGGCGACTATATAAACGCCCACTCCGTATTTTCGAAACCCCATTGGTACAATGCCGCCGCGTCAGCCCCCAACCTGGAAGGGTAATTTTTCCGACGGTGAAGTGGAGCTCCTGGTGCAGGAGATACAACAACGGCACCGAAATCTGTTTGCTCCCGCAGGGCAGAGGCTGGCTGCAACCACTAAGCAGCGGGAATGGGAGGCAGTACATGACAGCCTGAATGCTGTGTACCATTGTGGGAGAGACGTGGAGGACTGTAAGAGAAAGTGGTGGAAGTTGAGGAGAGATGTCAGGAGGAAGGCGGGGGCGAATCCCGCAGGACATGACACAGCCAACCTCACCCCCATGGAGCTGATGGTTCACTCCCTCCTACCCCAGGAGGGCATCCACGGGATCGGCTCCCTTGACACCTCGGCCCAGCCTGAGGACTCAGGTAGGTTTTTCATTATGAAGTTGGGGTATCTGTTGTGCTGCAGTACACTTGTGTTATAGAAGTTGGGGCCAGGGGGAGGGAGGTGAGGAGTGGGGGGCAGGAGGAGGGAGGTGGGGGGGGGGGGGGAGTGTCTCTGGCTGTCTTTATGTACAATAACAGGCCACCTTTATGATGGTGTTGTGACCTGCTAACCCCTACTCACTTGCTCTGTACCCTTACTCCCTATCCCTACCGTTGTCATTGGCTTTCCTCTTACTTGTCCTGTGTGTGCATCTTAATTTAATTGTAAGCTCTATTTGAGTAGTGGTAGTGTTCATGTGTGTTATAGGAGCAGACTCGGTGGGTGCTGTGGGTGTTTGAGCACCCCCACTATTGAGGAAAGATCATGTAGCTGTCCAGGGAGGAGTTTTGTGCACTGGGCTTAGTGTAACCAGGGGTTAAGAAAAAAAAATATATAAATTATAAATACTTACCTGGGTCCGGGGAGGCAGAGGAGGAGAAGCAGAGAAGAGAGGTGCTGCAGGAGGCAGCAGAGAGTTTTTGGAAGCGCTGGGGTGGAGAAGTGGCGCTCCCCGAGAGTTTTTGGGGACCTCCAGTGTCCCATTCTCGGGAGGGTGGAGAGGCATCGCCGGTTGCTCCCGGGGTTGATCGGAACGGGTCCCGGGAGTGAAGAGTGGCGCCGTTGTTTTGGGGGCCGCGTTTCAGGACGCGTGGAAGTTCGGGAGGGTCGCCGGGCCCATGTTAGGGGCTGAAGAGAAGCGGTGCATGAGGCAGCGCTGCGGGCCCAGCATTTGTTTTTAAGAAAATGGCTGGCGATCCGCGAGACGTCGGCGCGAGCGTGCATGAGGCAGCGCGCCTCATGCACGAATCGCGGACACGCGTCTTCGCGGCTAGGCCGAAGCCGGGGCCTAAATTTTGGGCCGGCTTCGGTAGTTTTTTATTTTTAACTCCGATTTCGTGTGAAGGGCGTCGGGACAGGAACGGATGGGGGTCTTCGAGTGTGGGAAAATTCTTCTTTGAGGTAAGGGGTCTGGTGACCCAAAATTGTAAGTTGTTTATTTTTAAATTGTAGAAATGGGGTTTTTATTTTAAAAAAATCAGGAGTTTATCAGATTTTGATGGGGTTTTCATATTTGGGATCAGGAATTTTTTGTGGATTTTTCTGGGGGGTCAGTTTTGTGATTTTAACATTTTGAGGGGGTGTTTTGGTGGGAGGTGGTTTTGAAGGGGTTAATTAAGAGTTAGGGGGCTGAATTCGACGTAGTGTGTCCGGGGGGAGTTATTGGAATTTTTGAGAGGGATTTTAAATTTTTTGGGAATTTTTACAGGGATTTTTGTTAGGGTGTGGTAAGGCGGGGGTTAAATTTTGAGATTTTTAAATTTTAAAAAGATGGTTTGAATGAGGACGGAAAGTTTAATTAGCATGGGAAATTTGGGGAAATTTATTAAAAGTTTAAGGGGTTTTAGGGTTAATTGAAGAATTTCCTATTGATTCCTATGGGAATTTTTCAATTAAAACCTGCCGACTACGCCAATTTTCTGTCATGCACCCCTGAAATTCCGGATGAAATTTAAGTGCCTCAGGACAGATGTCGGTAGTCAGGCCAGTCCCTGAGTTGCACTTCAGAATCCCGGGGGTGATGCAGAAAAAAAACTAACCTCGTCTTCCACTCTCAGAGAGCGGAAGAGGAAAAAATAAACTAATTTTGGATTTCTTTCCCAATTTGTTCTGGTTGAGAAAACACACACTTCAAGATTTCTTTAACAAAAAATGTCAACAATTTTATTAAAACGATTTTGCTTTTTCTATCTAGTGTATGTAAGAAAACATTTCATCTTTCATATAACCAAAACCAATGCTTTATAACAGTAAACTCAATTAATAATTCTTGTTCTGTTTCTGTTACAGGTACTTCTCCCTCAACAAGAGGATCTATCAGATAAGTATTTCCAAATTTTAATTAGGCTAACATGTAATATCTACTTTTATTTCTTTACTCATCAATCACAAAGAATTGATACTTTGTGTCTAATTTTCTATTTCAGGTTTTCCACCCAGCACCTTTCCGGATCTCTAAGGTAAGTATATATATATTTTTTTCTTTATCAATATCCTTGTTATCTTTTCTTTATTTAGGATTTCCCAAATGTCCCACACAGTCACTTAGCTTCGGAATCTCCTCTCGCTGAAATGTGATGCAGCCTTTCTTGCGGTGGGGCCCGTGAGGTTTTTGACGAACCGCAGATCTTCTCTCCGGAACTCTTCCACCTACACCTAATCTTAAGAAACTCAAAAGTAGGCAAAACCCTTTCTCCCTGACTGGCTGAAACAGTTTCTACTCTGGGGAAGATTTTTAATAAAGACTTTGGCCCAAGTAAACTACTAAAATAAAAAAAACAAAAATTCCCTTAGCTATTAAACCTACCTCTAATTAAACTTTTATTTACTCTACAATTAAAGAGTGTTAGACAGTATTTCACCTTCAACAGCACTCACACCACACCTCAGATATTCCCCAGTCACAACATTCCATCACTCTATTTCCTCTTCTTTCCCTTCCCAAATCACCCTTGACTAACTAACAGTAAATAGTTTTTTTTTTTCTTTAAAATAAATTTTCACACACGGCCCCTTATTCAAACACCTGTTTACCTATACACTCCCACCAATGAACACTCCCCAACACCTTCCCTTATACCCAAATTCCTAACCCCTATATGAATTTATGTAATTTCCCCCCCAACACTATTCTTACAATATTACTACACTCCTATATTAATGCTCCCCCTAACTCTTTGTTTATTTTTTACTTTAATTAATTTCTTTTTTCATTCAAATCACCTCTTTTGCTCTGACCACACACAACACTTCCTTCCACCTTGACCGTCCAAACCACTCTGCCAACCGCCAGAGTCACCGTTACCTAGGAGACCAGCTCTGAGCTTGGGGTTCTAAACCCTACCAACCAATCCCAAGTCCTGCTCAACATTCCAAGCTCCTCTACTGACAAGCGGAATGTTGAGCAGCACTGCTGAATCTCCATTTTAATTGAAAAATTCCCATAGGAATCAATAGGAAATTCTTCAATTAACCCTAAAACCCCTTAAACTTTTAATAAATTTCCCCAAATTTCCCATGCTAATTAAACTTTCCGTTCTCATTCAAACCATCTTTTTAAAATTTAAAAATCTCAAAATTTAACCCCCGCCTTACCACACCCTAACAAAAATCCCTGTAAAAATTCCCAAAAAATTTAAAATCCCTCTCAAAAATTCCAATAACTCCCCCCGGACACACTACGTCGAATTCAGCCCCCTAACTCTTAATTAACCCCTTCAAAACCACCTCCCACCAAAACACCCCCTCAAAATGTTAAAATCACAAAACTGACCCCCCAGAAAAATCCACAAAAAATTCCTGATCCCAAATATGAAAACCCCATCAAAATCTGATAAACTCCTGATTTTTTAAAAATAAAAAACCCCATTTCTACAATTTAAAAATAAACAACTTACAATTTTGGGTCACCAGACCCCTTACCTCAAAGAAGAATTTTCCCACACTCGAAGACCCCCATCCGTTCCTGTCCCGACGCCCTTCACACGAAATCGGAGTTAAAAATAAAAAACTACCGAAGCCGGCCCAAAATTTAGGCCCCGGCTTCGGCCTAGCCGCGAAGACGCGTGTCCGCGATTCGTGCATGAGGCGCGCTGCCTCATGCACGCTCGCGCCGACGTCTCGCGGATCGCCAGCCATTTTCTTAAAAACAAATGCTGGGCCTGCAGCGCTGCCTCATGCACCGCTTCTCTTCAGCCCCTAACATGGGCCCGGCGACCCTCCCGAACTTCCACGCGTCCTGAAACGCGGCCCCCAAAACAACGGCGCCACTCTTCACTCCCGGGACCCGTTCCGATCAACCCCGGGAGCAACCGGCGATGCCTCTCCACCCTCCCGAGAATGGGACACTGGAGGTCCCCAAAAACTCTCGGGGAGCGCCACTTCTCCACCCCAGCGCTTCCAAAAACTCTCTGCTGCCTCCTGCAGCACCTCTCTTCTCTGCTTCTCCTCCTCTGCCTCCCCGGACCCAGGTAAGTATTTATAATTTATATATTTTTTTTTCTTAACCCCTGGTTACATTCGTCCGGTCTTAAAATCAAACATTGTCCCCAATGTTGTCTCCCAAATTCCACTTCCATAACACTCCAACATCCAAGTTCTCCACTGCTGCCCACATTCATTTTTCTTTTTCATACGTAAAATACAAAAAAAAAAATTTTAAAAGCTCTTTATCATTCCTTTTTTCACTTTAGGAAACAACAAATTCAACCTAACAACATTCTTTTAATTTAGAATTCCATCTTATAGATAAACCCCAGTTTGACCCAATAATTGACTATAGTCACAGTAAATTTTTACTCTTCCTGAAATAACATTTCTAATATTAACACAAATTCTTTCTTTGTGATTATTTCAAAATAAAGTTCTCTTTTAAATAAGAGGAGCAAACTCCTTTGTTACTCCTAGACGAACTTTTAACTTCCCCTGTATTCTCTTGTGCAGTAGACACTCTAGCCGGATTAACCAAAATTTCAGTTACAATTACATAATCACATGTGTTCTCTTTCAAGTCCCTGTCAGAATTTGAGAACCCAACCCCGTCCAAAATCTGAGCACCCGATTTTGTTATTATATCAGGTTCTATAACTTCCAAATTATATTTTTTTAAAGAGTCACGGTGCACAACTTTCTCCCCGTGAGCCAAATTCCGTATTTTAATTACATTGGAACATTCCCCCAAAACTTGCACTACCTTATATGGTTGTTCCTCCCAAAGGTCCTGTATTTTGTGCCTCCCACGGAATCCCCGCTCCCGGAGCAACACCCAATCTCCTACTTGAAGTTGCTCCGCTTCAATTCTCTTTTTCTCATACTGTTCTTTCATTCTTCCAAACTGAATTCCTGCATTTTTCCTGGCCTGCTCTTCAGCGAAATCTAACTTCGCTCGGTGTTCAGCCAACAAATCCTCCAGGTTGCGTATATCCTTGTAATCCTCTTCATTTTTATCCACCAGCTCGACATAAGGTAATAAACTTTCTCTACCCAAGAATAGGAATGCTGGAGTGTACCCTGTAGCATGATGGATTGAGCTATTATAAATCTGGTTGATTTCGGGTAAAAATCTAGACCAGTTCCTTTTCTTTTCAAGTGGGAAAGTACGGAGAATTTGATGCATTGTACGATTGTACCGCTCACAGCGCCCATTCCCCTGCGGGTGATATGGAGAAGTGCGGGTTTTCTGGATGCCGTAGAAATCACAAACCTCTTTAATCAGCTGAGATTCAAAAGCAGGCCCCTGATCGGAATGCAATCTCTCCGGCACCCCATACACTGCGAACCACCGGTCTATCATCACCTTAGCGGTAGTTCTAGCCGTCTGGTTCTTAGTTGGCACCGCTATCGTAAAACGTGAAAACATGTCTGTCAGGACGAGCACGTTCTCATATCCTCCTCTATCTTTTTCTAGGACTGTATAGTCAACCGCTAGGACTTCCAGCGGACGGATGACATGAAAACATCCCATCTCAGCTCTCTCTCTCGGGAAAAGTTCCTTGGCAAAACAGCACCTCTTACAGTTGTTGACCCACCGTACTACATCCTTCTTCAGGTTAACCCAAAAATGGGCTTTTCTCAGGTTTTTGAAAGTGGTCTCAGCCCCATAGTGTCCCATCCTGTCATGAAAAATCGTCAACACCTGCTCCTTCAAGATGTCTGGTACCACCACTTGCATCTCATCCTTTCCCGTTCGGCAATCCTCGAACTTCCTGAAAAGAATTTCTTCTTCAACATGCAATCTGGCCCTATGTTTCCACAAGGCTCTCTTTTCAGCGGAATTCAACTCTACTCCGCTTGGGACCCGATTTTCTGTGATCCAAGTAATTACTTCTCTGAGCACACTATCCTCTTTTTGGGCTCTCGCAATTTCCGAATTTCGGAACTCTAGAAGAATTCCCTGACATTTTCTGTTTTCTCCTCTTTTCTTCAAATTCTTCTTCGGCCTGGCGGAAATCCAAGCGCAAGAGAACCTCAGGAAATCTTTTTCTGAATCTTCACCTTCCAACTCTGGTTCTTCCTCTTCTGGCAGTCTTGATAAAGCATCCGCCACTACGTTACTCTTGCCGGTCCTATACTCTACAGAAAAGTTCAGCTCTGCCAACTGAGCCAACCAGCGTTGTTCTACCGCATGGACTTTTGCGGTATCCAGATATTTTAATGGATTATGATCGGTTCTCAAAATGAAATTCTGATAAATCAGGTATTCTCTGAACTTTTCGGTAGCGGCCCATTTGAGCGCCAGTAATTCCAGCTTAAACGCCGAATAGTTATTGGCATTCCTTTCGGATTTCCGGAGGCCTCTGCTTGCAAATGCTATAACTTTCTCTTCTCCGTTTTGTATTTGGCTGAGCACCGCTCCCAAACCACGACTGCTCGCATCTGTAGTTAAGATAAAAGGCTCTGAAAAAATGGGATAAGACAACACCGGAGCCGATGACATCTTCTGCTTCAGGATATCAAACGCTTCCTGACACTCCTTAGTCCACAGGAGTTTGGATCTCTCAGGAACAGTTTTCCCTGTCAGAGCATGCAAAGGAGCTGCCACCTGTGCGAAGTTCTGCACGAACCGTCTATAGAAGCTCGCAAATCCCAAAAAGCTTCTAACTTCAGTCTTAGTTGTAGGAATTTTCCACTCCCGCAGTGTCTTTACTTTCTCCACATCCGTGGACACGCCCTGACCAGACACTATATAGCCCAGGAATTTTACCTCTTGACACATCAGACGACATTTGGACGGTTTCAACTTTAGACCGTGTTTTCTCATCCGAAGGAAGACTAGCTCCATTCTCTCAAGATGTTTTTCAAACGAGGATGCAAAGATCAGTATGTCGTCTAGATATAGAAGGAGGATATCAAAAACGTACTCATCCAAGACAGTTTCCATGAGTCGTTGAAAGCTAGCGGGTGCGTTACACAACCCAAACGGCATTCTAGACCATTCAAATAACCCCATGGGCGTGGTCACCGCAGTCTTCTCCATATCCCCCGGGTGCATTCCCATTTGAAAATAACCGGATGTCATGTCGAGAGACGAAAACCATTTGGAAGCTCCCAGGGCATCCAAGGATTCGTCTATTCTGGGAAGTGGATACGCGTCTCTGATGGTAACTGTGTTGAGCTTTCTGTAATCACAGCAAAATCTGATGCTTCCATCTTTTTTTCTTATGACGACCGCCGGGGAGGCCCAAGGGCTTTGGCTTTTCCGCAAAATTCCTTGTTTCAACAGATCGTTCACATGTTCTTTGAATTGCTCAAAGATGTGAGGAGACACTCTTCGGTATGGCTGTCGTATAGGTTTAGCATCTCCCGTATTGATTCGGTGAGTGACCAGTTTTGAGAAACCTATATCCGTGTCACATACCGAGAACACATCCCGGTACCTCCAAAGCATCTGCTTCAGCTGGCTAGCTTGCTCGGAAGTCAGCTGGTTCCAGTCAACCTTCACAGCTGGTATCTCCTGTTCCCATCCCTCCAGCAATCCTTCATGTTCCTGAAGATCCAATTCCGGTATCAACTGGACTTCATGAATCTCCGCTATCTGAGATCGTCCAGGTATTATCACATCACGAACTCCAGTGTTAATCATGCGGACAAACACGTTACCTCGATGTGAAGTAACTAGCGTATTCGCCACCATTACTTTATCAGGGAGATTTATCTTCCGAGACGCTGACACCAGTAAGCCTCCGGACTTACCACGGATTTGTTGGCACTTTCCCATAATGATTCGCTCGGACATGGCTGGTATTATCTGGCCAACACTTCCCTGTACTTTCACTAACCCATCCACATTCTTCATCTTGGTAGCACGCTTCTCAGAGATTTTGGACAGAATGCCGAAGATCTTCACTGGTTCCAACACAAACACTGAGAGGTCTCTGAATAAACCCTCTAGATGCTGTAGCACATTCATGCCCACTATACCCTGAACAGGGTTTTTTTCGATCTGTCCACCTTGGAAATTGTCTTTCACAACGAAAATGCAGCGCTGTGGTACTACTTGTCCCAAACATTTGACATCCGCATCAATGTATCCCAGGACAGGTAACTCTGATCCGTTCACAGCTACCAAGGTAAGCTGACTAGCATCCTGCAACCGTTCAGTATTAGGGAAATTTTTATAATAAAAACTAGCAAGGATTGTTGACACATTTGACCCGGTGTCAACCGTACATAAAGTTTCTACACCCTCAATCAAGATTTTTAATAGTGGGCTTGCTCCAATTGCTCTTTCCCCCATCAATTTTTCCTCCGGCGTTTCTCCGGGTTCCAAGAACTTCTGGATTCTAACCACAGACTTGCTGGCTTCCACTGTAGGGGACGATTCCTCCCGTTTCCTCTCACTTCTCGGTGGTACCCCACTGGATCCTGATTTCTCAGAGGCTTCCTGCGGTCCTCCGGAATAAGAACGGTTACTCTTCTCACTATAACAATCCCTGGCATAATGCCCCGGCTCTTGACAGCGGAAACATATGATCTCCCCCGTACTCGTTCTGGATGGTCTGTTCGGGTTAAACCCTCTATAACTTTCACGGAAACTAGCAGATCCTGAGCTCCTGCGTTCTCTTCTCTGCCGACTCCATTCTTCTTCTTGTCGCTCACAAAGTCGGGAAAACATCTGAGCCACTTGCTGCATCATGACTTCCGCTGTCGAAATTTCCGGTCTCCGGAAGTCTCCGGCATCCTCTCGGCTCCTTTGTAGAATTCTTCTCGGAGCGGGTTCCACCGGGACTAAACCACGTTCTTCTCCTGCCCATCGTATTGCAGCCTGCATTAGTTCGGAGAAGGGTATTGCGGGATTGTCCTCTGCTCTCTTCATCACTTCTCTTTTTAGCGCTTCATCTCTAAGTCCAATTACAAATTGTTCTTTCAGGATTTCATCTGGACTAGACACTCTCCTATGATCTCTCTTCATTATCCCCCCAAGCTTCTCCTGAAGCTTGTACGCAAAAACTCGGATGGATTCACATTCCTTCTGTCTCAGATTGTAAAATTCCTGCATTCTCAGCCCTAGCGCCACCTTATCTCCATAAACCTGCCTCAGAAGATCGTATACCTCCTCCACGGAGCAGTCACGGGGCAGGGAATACTTCACCGTATCCAGGGCTATTCCTCTGAGGTGATCCCTGACCACCTCCACCTGATCTCCTGGAGGGATCCGCAGTATTCTCATCCTTGATCTCATTTTGTCTATCCAGTCCTCCACGCTCAGATCTTCTGCGCTTTTAGGGAACCCCTGGAATTCTGGCATCTTCCGATCTTGAGGGAAGATGACTGTATGCGTTAAAATCTGTGGAGCAGCTCGACTTCCTGAAGCTTCGCCTTCCATCTTCGGTTGGGTGTCGCCCCGAGAACAAAGTAACCCCGAAAGAGACACAAACACAAGACACTTTTTTTTTCTTTTATTATCACAGCAAATCTTCAAATTTCACTGGGAACCTGAAACAACCAGTCAAGGTCTAATTCACCAACACCAACTTTAGCAAATTTTCTCACCCCCCAAATTCAGGAAAGAATCCTGCCGACTACGAAAATTTTCTGTCATGCACCCCTGAAATTCCGGATGAAATTTAAGTGCCTCAGGACAGATGTCGGTAGTCAGGCCAGTCCCTGAGTTGCACTTCAGAATCCCGGGGGTGATGCAGAAAAAAAACTAACCTCGTCTTCCACTCTCAGAGAGCGGAAGAGGAAAAAATAAACTAATTTTGGATTTCTTTCCCAATTTGTTCTGGTTGAGAAAACACACACTTCAAGATTTCTTTAACAAAAAATGTCAACAATTTTATTAAAACGATTTTGCTTTTTCTATCTAGTGTATGTAAGAAAACATTTCATCTTTCATATAACCAAAACCAATGCTTTATAACAGTAAACTCAATTAATAATTCTTGTTCTGTTTCTGTTACAGGTACTTCTCCCTCAACAAGAGGATCTATCAGATAAGTATTTCCAAATTTTAATTAGGCTAACATGTAATATCTACTTTTATTTCTTTACTCCAAGCGGAATGTTGAGCAGCACTGCTGAATCTCCATTTTAATTGAAAAATTCCCATAGGAATCAATAGGAAATTCTTCAATTAACCCTAAAACCCCTTAAACTTTTAATAAATTTCCCCAAATTTCCCATGCTAATTAAACTTTCCGTCCTCATTCAAACCATCTTTTTAAAATTTAAAAATCTCAAAATTTAACCCCCGCCTTACCACACCCTAACAAAAATCCCTGTAAAAATTCCCAAAAAATTTAAAATCCCTCTCAAAAATTCCAATAACTCCCCCCGGACACACTACGTCGAATTCAGCCCCCTAACTCTTAATTAACCCCTTCAAAACCACCTCCCACCAAAACACCCCCTCAAAATGTTAAAATCACAAAACTGACCCCCCAGAAAAATCCACAAAAAATTCCTGATCCCAAATATGAAAACCCCATCAAAATCTGATAAACTCCTGATTTTTTAAAAATAAAAAACCCCATTTCTACAATTTAAAAATAAACAACTTACAATTTTGGGTCACCAGACCCCTTACCTCAAAGAAGAATTTTCCCACACTCGAAGACCCCCATCCGTTCCTGTCCCGACGCCCTTCACACGAAATCGGAGTTAAAAATAAAAAACTACCGAAGCCGGCCCAAAATTTAGGCCCCGGCTTCGGCCTAGCCGCGAAGACGCGTGTCCGCGATTCGTGCATGAGGCGCGCTGCCTCATGCACGCTCGCGCCGACGTCTCGCGGATCGCCAGCCATTTTCTTAAAAACAAATGCTGGGCCCGCAGCGCTGCCTCATGCACCGCTTCTCTTCAGCCCCTAACATGGGCCCGGCGACCCTCCCGAACTTCCACGCGTCCTGAAACGCGGCCCCCAAAACAACGGCGCCACTCTTCACTCCCGGGACCCGTTCCGATCAACCCCGGGAGCAACCGGCGATGCCTCTCCACCCTCCCGAGAATGGGACACTGGAGGTCCCCAAAAACTCTCGGGGAGCGCCACTTCTCCACCCCAGCGCTTCCAAAAACTCTCTGCTGCCTCCTGCAGCACCTCTCTTCTCTGCTTCTCCTCCTCTGCCTCCCCGGACCCAGGTAAGTATTTATAATTTATATATTTTTTTTTCTTAACCCCTGGTTACATTAGCACCCCCAAAAATACTTTACAGTTGGCTCCTATGGGTGTGTGTAGGTTACTACTGTGGCACAACTTTGGGGGCCTTCCTTCCCTACTACTCCCTCCAATTTTCCCATCACCAAACGGTGCCTATTCCCTCCTATTTTCCCATCACCAAACTGTGCCTATTTCCTTCTGTCACCTCTGTGCTCTAGTGAGTGTGGGCCACATGCATTCAACTGAAGGAGCCTGTAATGGGGGTCATAAAGCAGTTCTACGCAGTCTAGCAAGTCAGTAGTAACACAACACATGCTGAAATGTTCTTCAATTTAACAATTATACAACAAACAGCTTGTCCACAAAGTTGTGAGCGGTGTCCTTCTCTTGGCTGATCGTCCACCACCTCTACCCAGCTGCCTGTGGGGCTCTCTCTTTCGCACCGGTGTCAATTCCATTCCTCCTCACCATCTCTTTGCTGGGTCATCAGGTTGGGGGCCATGCCAATGTATATGAATGCTGAAAGACAAAAGTGGGTTATTTGCACCAACACAGTTCCTCACTCTTGTGCTATACAGGTGATGACTCAGAGGAGGCTGGCCCTAGTGGCCTGCAAGGCCAACGCCCTACACCAGCAAGACTGCCTCAACCTCCACCGCCTGTAGCAGCAGTCCAGCCTCTGCCTCCACCCCCTGCAGCACCAGCAGTCCAGCCTCTGCCTCCACCACCTGCACCAGTCCAGCCTCTGCCTCCACCACCTGCAGCAGCAGAACCTGCAGTAGAGGCTCATCCTCCACCAGCACCACCAGCAGAGGCCGCACCTCCAGCACCGGATGACTTTGGTGAGGAGGAGGATGCATATAGGGGGCCAGCTCCTCGCCAGAGGCCATCCAGCCAAAGGAGGCAACTCCTGCGGCTGGCTACAGAGTTGCTACGCCACAATGTGCGCTTGGAGGAGTACCGGCAGCAGAAACTAGACCTGCAGCGGCAAGCACTGGAGGCACAGCAGCAAGCCCACCAGGAACTCCTCCAGGCGCAACGCGAAGGCCACCAGGAGTTGCTCCAGGCACAACACCTAGCCCACCAGGAGGTGCTCCAGCAACTCAAACGGCTGGAGCAGAGCATCGAACGCCTGCACCCTCAGGTCACAGCACCTATTCCAGCCATGCTGCTGGAGCAGGGCATGCCATCCACTTCCTCCTCCACTGACCACCAACCACCAGCTAAGAGGTGGGCGTTGCGATCATCCACCTCCGCATCCACTCCTGCAGCACCCACCAAACCAACTCCCATTCTGGGTCCTGTGGCCAGCCTACAGCCAACAAGGTGGCCGGATTTCCACAGCGCAGCCGATGCCGCAGGCTGCTGTGGGGGTACGGAGGAGGACAGTGGGAGCAGCACCTCAGAAGAGTGTGAACAGACTTCCCGTGCAGCATCAGCTGCAAAGGAAGGCCGTGGGAGGGAAGGGGAAAGTGATGGCACATGCTGTAGGGTGAGGGTTGGTGGGAGGGGGGGTGGTGGGGGTGGGAGGGGGGTGGTGGGGGTGGGGGTGAACACAGGAACACATGCAATTAATATAAATAAATGTGCACTTACTTTCACCGAAAACTTGTTTCAATGAGTCTTTGTCTTGCTCTTACGCCAAGCTGGTAAGCATTGAGCTCTGCTCTGTGGGCTGGGGGTGGAGGGGGCTCCTCTTCCTGCTCATCTGGGGCCTCTTCTGGTGGTGGCTGTGGCTCCTCTGGGAGAGGCTGTCCTCTGCGCTGGGCCAAATTGTGCAATATGCAGCACGCCACAAAGATCTTGGCCACCTTTTCTGGACTGTAGAGCAGCTCTCCTCCAGACCGGTCCAAACAGCGGAACCGGTTTTTCAACAAACCAAAGGTCCGCTCAATGATCCCCCGTGTGCTGCAATGTCTCCTGTTGTAGGTTTCTTCTGCCCCTGGTTGTGGGTGGATCAGGGGGGGTCATGAGCCATGTCCTCTGCGGGTAGCCTCGGTCACCTTTGGAGAAAAGCAGAATGAGATAGATGAGTGTGTATTGCTTGGAGCAGGTATGGGGGGAGGAGGGGGGATTTGGATAGTGGGTTGTGGAGTGAGGTGAAGGAAGCCAGGGCGGAGGGTTGCCCAGTGGAGGAGGTATAGTATGGGTACATGCATGTTGCACTTACCTAGTACCCATCCACCAATGAACTCCCCTCGCTCGAACCTGCGGAAGATGCCCGAGTGCTGTAGGATGTAGGCATCGTGGGTGGACCCGGGGTACCTGGCACACATGTCTAATATCTCCCCCTGGGCATCACATACAACTTGCATGTTCATAGAATGAAATGCCTTCCTATTTCTGTAGGTGGCTTCGTGTGGCCTGGGGAGGTCTGAGGGCTAAGTGTGTGCAGTCTATCACACTGATGACCGAGGGGAATCTAGCAAGAGCATAGAAGGCAGCCATGTTGTTGTGCAGGGCCTGGGGGGTGGTGGGGAAAGTGATGTAGTGTGAGGTGTGAGTTAGAAAGGCATCCAGGAACTGGGTGAGACAGTGTGAAATAGAAGCCTGGGTGAGCCCTGTGTTAGCAGCTAATACTGATTGAAAACTCCCAGTGGCCAGGACAGAGAGAGAGGCAGTGATTTTGAGGTGGACAGGGATGTGGTTATTCCTACGTGTCTGGGGCTGAAGGAGGGGTTTCAGCTGCTCACACAGCTGAAGAATGGTGGCCCTATCAAACCTGAACCTTGTTAGACACTGCTGGTCAGTGAGTTGTAGGAAGGTGGTGCGGGGCCTAAACACTTGGGGCCGTGAATACCTCCTGCGGTGAGTGGCCTCTTCCTGTAGCATGCATGCCACATGTGCATTAACTGCATCCATATCCCCACCACCAGTGCAAGTATTAGTACTAGTAGTCAAACACCAACACACACTCTCACTTCCAGCCACCACACCCTCTGGCCACTCACTCGCCAAACAGTACAAGCACACAGAGACAAACGGAGGTCAGGGAATAGAGTATACACGTGGGAACAGTGAATGGGGAAGGATAGGGGGAGGGGAAGGGGGCGATGAAGCAAAGGAGTAGGAGTAGGGAAAGGTCAAAGGGTAAGACACAAAAGAGGCAGGGCACACAGACGAACGTAACAGGTACTCAACACGCTCGGCTTTCTCTCTGCAACCACCAATTCAGCTCTTCCACCAATGATCTCGCCACTCTCCAACTACACACAATCGCTAATGAGTCTAAAGACGATTTCCCCCTTGCTCTGGTCGCTTTTATTTCGGGTCCAACATATTAAGCCTGTGTTCCCGCCCAACCAGAGCCATTTCGCTATCCGTTATACGTTGTACATGACCACGTCGTATCACCGCCCCTAACACGCCCCCGACATGCCCCTTATTTGGGCGTTTTTAAATGAACGTAGGAGCGACATGGACGCACTGAAACTTTTGTTTCCATTATATTAATTTAATCGTTTTGGGGAGATAAACGTCTATCTCCCGATTTAGGTCGCAATATAGGCGTTTTTGTCTTTCGATTATAAGCTGGATAGTAAAATTATTTTTAGGTATATTAAAAGCAGGAAGCTGGCAAAAGAATCGGTTGGACCGCTAGATGACTGAGGAGTAAAAGGGGCAATCAGGGAAGACAAAGCCATAGCGGACAGATTAAATGAATTCTTTGCTTCGGTCTTCACCGAGGAAGATTTGGGTGGGATGCCGGTGCTGGAAATGGTATTCGAAGCTGATGAGTCAGAGAAAATTAATGAATTCTCTGTAAACCTGGAGGATGTAATGGGGCAGTTCTACAAACTGAAGAGTAGCAAATCTCCTGGACCGGATGGTATTCATCCCAGAGTACTGATAGAACTGAAAAATGAGCTAGCGGAGCTATTGTTAGAAATATGTAATTTATCCTTAAAATCGAGCGTGGTACTGGAAGATTGGAGGTGGCCAATGTAACGCCGATTTTTTAAAAAAGGTTCCAGAGGAGATCCGGGAAATTATAGACTGGTGAGTCTGATGTCGGTGCCGGGCAAAATGGTAGAGACTATCATTAAGAACAAAATTACAGAGCATATTCAAAAGCATGGATTAATGAGACAAAGTCAACACGAATTTAGTGAAGGGAAATCTTGCCTCACCAATCTACTACATTTCTTTGAAGGGGTGAACAAATATGTGGATAAAGGTGAGCCGGTTGATATTGTGTATCTGGATTTTCAGAAGGTGTTTGACAAAATACCTCATGAAAGATGCCAGAGGAAATTGGAGAGTCATGGGATAGGAGGTAGTGTTCTATTGTGGATTAAAAACTGGTAAAAAGATGGGACTTCCGGTGGAGCTGCGAGCCAAGATGGCCGCTGTAATGAGAGCTCCTGCAGGCAACGACCAGGGATCCTATCGATTACGACAGCTCCAACCCCCAGAACAAGACGGAGTGGACGGGTTATTGTGGAGGAGTGTCCCAGGCACATAATTGAGAACCGCGAAGCCGCTTGGCAAAGACGGCGCGGTGAAAATCGGCGATCGCGAGTCCGACCGCAACCGCGTGGAGTCGGGGCCGGAGGCGGCCAGCGGGAAGCAGGGAGCGGAACTACGGGCCCGATGCTGGCGGGAGACCTGGAAGCTTAAAAAGACAAAAGGGCCTCGCTGGTGTGCTCTGGAACGGGCGATTGAGAGTGCAGGTAGGAGCAGCCAGATGCGGGTGCGGCAGAGGACGGATAAGAGTGTGGGGCACGAGGAGCAGAGGACAAGGTAACGTGCTATCTGGAGAAAATGGCGGAGAGCTAATGGGCAGAGAAGCACGGGGAAACAAGAGCAAGGAACACAGCACCAGTCACTGTAAATGAAAATGTGCCAATTGAATAATAAAGAGAAAGAGGAATACTTAGCATAGAGACAAAGACTAATAAAACAGTATCCAGCACATAATAAAAAGCCGAGTCAACCCACTGCAGCTGAGAAACTGGGACAAAGATAGTATTAAATCAGTCGAATAGACTACAGCTGCCTCTTGTATTATTGTATGGCGACCAGAAGCTCCAGGAAAGAGCCGGAGAAGAATAAGAGTGGGGGTACAAAGATGGCTGACAAAAATTCCCCACCGTCACCATCAGTGAGCTCCGTTTGGGCCACGGAAATTGTCACGGAGGTAAAAATGGCGGTAGAGGAAACCATGAACAACAAATTACAGCAAATAATTGACAAGCTTGAAGGAATGGATCAAAGAATCACCACGTTTACTAACGAGTTCCAGGAGGTTCAACAGCGACTGGGGGAGGTGGAAACCTCCTCGCAGGAGGCCTCGAAATCCATCGAGCATCTACAAGCAATGGTGACAACCGTGGAAGATAAAGTGGACGACTTGGAGAATCGATCTCGAAGGAATAATCTTCGGCTGGTAGGCATACCAGAATCAATACCAGAGGTGGAACTGAGAGGTTTTTTGGAGCCATGGCTCACCAAGATTTTGACTAACCAAAGTACCGCGGGACCAATCAAGATAGAACGAGCACACCGTTTGGGTCCAAGAAAAGAGACTAACACAAGGCCAAGAGTGGTCATATTGCGAATTTACACTATCAACATAAGATGGATGTGTTAATAGCTCTTCGGAAAGGAGAGAAGCTGGAGGTGGACGGACATAAGATACTATGCTTTCAGGACTATTCTACCAAAGTTTCCCTCCAGCGCAAGCAATACTCGCAAATTTGTGGGAGACTACATAAAATGCAGATAAGGTTCAGTTTATTGTATCCAGCAAAATTGAGAATCCAGCACAATGGTTCAGTCAGATTTTGTGATACGGTGGAAGCCGCCCAAGCATTTGTGGACCGGCTGGAGGATGAAAGGCCGAGAATGTCGAGCACAACCTGAATAGTGCGGTGGATAATAAAAGAGAGACTGGTACTACAGTAAGAGGAGGAGCAGAAGTGGTGAGGAGACCAGAGACTATTTGAAGCAGAGTTATAAAGTTTTGAAGTTGTTGATATTGTTTGTAAAGTCAATAAGGTAAAATGAGGGGGAAGGGGTTAAATAACATATAAGCAAGGATGGTCTAGATGGGATCCCGGGTCGGAAGCACGGAAGTAGAGCACTATAGGTGCTAATAAGAGTATGGGGAAGTTGGGTAGTAGGGGGGAGGATGGGGGAGGGAGGGGGGGAGGGATAATGAGGAGCAAGAACTTCATGGTTACAGAGGAACAGGGGAATACAGGCAACGCAGTAGGTGACACACGAGGAGAGCACCCATGTGGAAACAGGATCAACTACAGGGGGGGGGGGGGGTATAGGCTGGGATGCCCTCCCCGTTCAGTCAGAGAAGGAATCAAGGTAATATTACAGCTAACTTACGATAACACTTAATGGCCCTTAAAGTAGTGACATGGAATGTAGGAGGTATTTCTTCGCCGATAAAAAGGCAGAAGATACTCCAAGCACTCCACAAGCAAAAGGTGTCAATAGCATTACTTCAAGAAACGCATTTAAGTGCCAAAGAACATGAGAAATTATGCCGTTGGTGGGTGGGCTCATATTATGAATCCCCAGCGCAGGCAAAAAAAGCGGGAGTCATAATTCTAATCAAGAAAGGGGTGCAAATTACTACACACAAAGTAATAGCTGACGATGCGGGAAGATTTGTAATAGTACATTTAACTGTAGAGCGTCAACCAGTAGTTGTATGTAATGTGTATGCTCCTAACACGTATAACAAAGCTTTCTATAAACAACTTTTACACCATTTAATAAGTTTTGAAGGAACACCCATACTAGTTGGGGGAGATTTCAATGCAGTAGTGGACCCCACACTGGATAGATCACAGGGGGGAAGAAGAGGAGCAGGGACGGAATCAAGAGGACTGGATGTGTTAAGTGAGGTCCTGGACCTGGTGGATGTGTGGCGAACATTGCATCCCGTAGAGCGTGATTATACTCATCTGTCTCGCGCACATGCCACCATGTCGAGGATTGATTATATATTTATATCTCGTTCACTATTTACTAAAATATGTAGTGCAGAAATAGGCCCCATTAAAATATCAGATCATGCAATGGTAATGACCGTATGGGAACCTTTGGAGAGAGAGGTTAGACAGTTCCAGTGGAGGTTCCCTATTCGGTTATACAAAGATCAGGGATTCCGAGATTTTATAATTAAAAAGTATAAGCAGTTCCAAGACACCAATCAGGCACATACGACAACTCCTATACTTTATTGGGATACGGCAAAGGCAGTACTTAGGGGAGAGATAATCGCATATACTAGCCATCAAAAAAAGGCAAGGGAGAAGGAACAGATTTGGCTAGAGAAGGAAATAACACGGGTACGGCGGGAATATGGACGCCAACATACTGTCACATTAAAAACCCAACTTTTAGAACTGCAGCAAACCCTTAATGAGAGACTTCATAGTAAGGCCCAATACAACTATGGTTCTTATAGATATCAATTATATAAATATGCTAACAGAGGGGGAAAGATGTTGGCTAGGTTAGCAAAACCCAGGCAAGGCCCCCATAAAATAAACGCACTATATTCGTCAAATGGAACTTTAGAAAATAAAGATGCCCAAATAAACAGAATTTCGCAAGATTACTACAGGCAGCTGTACGATGTCCCAGACCCACCTCCGATGGATAGCGAAATGTATCTGGAGGGACAAAATCTTCCGAGAATAGATATAGAGAGCCAAGATATGTTAAATGCCCCCATAATGGAAGATGAAGTGTCATGGGCCATACAGCAGGGACCTTTGGGGAAAGCCCCGGGACCAGATGGGTATAGAGGAGAATTCTATAAAATGGTGAGGGATGAAGTAGTGGTACCCATCACATTAATGTTTAATGCCATAGTGCAAGAAAAACAAATGCCCATCTCCTTGAGGACAGCTCAGATCATCGTGCTCCCAAAACCTGGACGGGACACACAGAAACCAGAATATATAGGCCAATTTCGCTACTCAATTATGAGGCTAAATTATTTGCCAAGGTTTTAGCAAATCGATTATCGCGAATTCTGCCAGATATCATTGAAGACTCACAGGTGGGATTTGTACAGGGTCGAAATATTACAAAAAATGTGAGAAAGATATTGGTAACATTGGAGGTGGTAGCGGAGCGGGCCACGCCGTCGGTGCTGGTCAGCTTCGATGCCGAAAAGGCATTCGACAGGGTAGTATGGGACTTTTTGTTTGGAACATTAGATGCGTATGGAATTACAGGGTTTTTTTCAGGAGGCAATTAGAGCATTATACTATCTTCCACAAGCCCAGGTGTGGGCGAATGGAATATTGTCCCCTCCCTTTCCCATTTGTCGGGGAACAAGGCAGGGATGCCCACTGTCACCTCTACTATTTGTATTAACATTAGACCCATTGATTAGAAATATTCAACAAACACCCGATGTACAGGGAGTTAGGATGGGCACGGAAACTTTTAAAATAGCAGCATTTGCTGATGACTTATTAGCACATGTGACTCAGCCAGAGGAATCATTACCAGCTCTCATTGAGTGTATGGCAGAGTATGGCGACTTTTCAGGTTTTAAGCTAAATCTAGAGAAGTCTGAAGCTATGCAGAGGGAGGGAGCCCACGTTAGGGAATGGCAAGGACAACTACCGTTTAAATGGGCGGAGGAATCGTTCAGATATCTGGGAGTGCGCTTGACTATGGATACTACTAATCTATATAAAATCAATATAGAAAAGTTGTTACAGGACACCAGCAGATCTCTCGAGAGATGGAACCATCTGCCCCTGTCCTTAATAGGCAGAATCAATATGTTTAAAATGATTATATTCCCAAGGTGGCTCTACATATTGCAGGTATTGCCACTACATATACTGGGTAAAGACATCAGAAAGTTAAATAGAATAATTCGAAAGTTCCTGTGGGGGGGGGGAAGAAATCAAAAGTTCGTTTTGAATATCTGTATGATGGCTGGATGCAAGCGGGAGTGGGATTACCCTGTATAAAACGATACAATCAAGCATGCCTGTTGCGACATCTTAGGGATTGGCTGCTCAATACAAACCAGTATACGCCGACTAGATGGGAGGGAACACTATTTGAGCCCTGGCACTTGAATTTTATATTGCAGGCCACAACAAAAAATTTACCATTAAACTTTCGGAAAAGCATATTGCTACGGCCAATGAGAAGCATTTGGCGATTGCTCATGCAGATGTGGAGGCAAAACCCCAATGTTAGCGATTAGCTTCCACTAAAAGGAAATGGGGACTTTCCACCGGGAATGGAGAAAGGTATATTTGATAGGTGGTCGAGGGCGGGGATTACCTTGCTCGAACACCTAGTTAATGAGGAGGGAGGGTTGTATGGCTTCCAGGATCTGCAGCAGAGATTGTCCTTAGCCAACCAGGATCATTACTCATATAGACAACTACATCATTACTGGTGCAGTATGGACCAAGAAGCAATAGGCACGAAGCTTGGTTGCAGGCTTCGTGAATTTTTAAAGAGAGATGCGCACGGGCAGGTATCAATATCGAGTTTACACAGAGCTTTAGTATCACTAAGTCCCCCCCGTACCTACGAGATACTTAAAGAGGCATGGAGCAAGGATCTGGGATACGAATTGAAAGGAATAAATTTTGCAAAATTGATAAAAGATATACCAAAACAAGTAGGTGGGGCAGAGTTACAGGAGAGTCAATATAGGGTAATACACAGGGGATACATAACACAAAATCAAGCAGCAAGAGCGGGTTGGATAGGCGAAGCTCAATGCTCCAAGTGTAATAGAGAAAGTAATACCTTTTTGCATGCATTCTGGAAATGTGCTCGAATAAAATTATTTTGGAGAGCGATACAGAACTATATTGAACATCTCATAGGGCAAAGATTACTCCCCTCTTGGAGAGGAGTGTTGTTGAACAAAAGGGATGCATATGGGATTTCAAACAGACATATAGAGCTATTTTTATGCAAGGCATATGCAGTGGGGAAAAAATGCATACTTAAACACTGGGTGCAAGAAGATCCACCCTCATTTTGGTACTGGAGAAATAGGATGCATGAATTAATGCTTTGGGAGGCTAGGACGGCTTATGGTAATCCAAAGAAAAGAAAGGAGTTTATTAATATATGGAGTAAGTATTTTCAAAACATATCCCACAAAGCACGAAGTGCGGTGCTAAATAGACTTGGAACGCCTTAGCAAATGGGGTGTTCAGGAGATAAGCACTTCAGGTTGTAAATGGGTATAGTCCTGTAATAGATATTGGAAAAGACTAGACGCTATGAAGTACAAAGAGTATTGTGAAGATGTTAACCGGGGGGGGGGGGGGGGGGGGGGGAGAAAATGATGATAGAAAATATTGATGATGCAGTTACGATGTATGTATGCAACAGTGACCTGTTCTTAGGTTAACGGAATGTTTGACTTTATGGATTATGTTTACAATGTGTATTGTCATCAATAAAAACCGTTGAAATATAAAAACTGGTAAAAAGATAGAAAACAGAGAGTAGGGTTAAATGGTCAGTATTCTCAATGGAGAAGGGTAGTTAGTGGGGTTCCCCAGGGATCTGTGCTGGGACCGCTGCTTTTTAACATATTTATAAATGACGTAGAGATGGGAGTAACTAGTGAGGTAATTAAATTTGCTGATGACACAAAGTTATTCAAAGTCTTTAAATCGCGGGAGGATTGTGAAAAATTACAAGAGGACCTTACAAGACTGGGAGCCTGGGCGTCTAAATGGCAGATGATGTTTAATGTGAGCAAGTGCAAAGTGATGCATTTGGGAAAGAGGAACCCGAATTATAGCTACGTCATGCAAGGCTCCACGTTAGGAGTCACGGACCAAGAAAGGGATCTAGATGTCGTCGTCGATGATACGTTGAAACCTTCTGCTCAGTGTGCTGCTGCGGCTAAGAAAGCAAATTGAATGTTAGGTATTATTAGGAAAGGAATGGAAAACAAAAATGAGGATGTTATAATGCCTTTGTATCGCTCCATGGTGCGACCGCACCTCGAATATTGTGTTCAATTCTGGTCGCCGCATCTCAAAAAAGATATAGTGGAATTAGAAAAGGTGCAGAGAAAGGCAACGACAATGATAAAAGGGATGGGACGAATTGTCTATGAGGAAAGGCTAAAGCAGCTAGGGCTCTTCAGCTTGGAGAAAAGGCGGCTGAGGGGAGATATGATAGAGGCCCATAAAATAATGAGTGGAGTCGAATGGGTAGATGTGAAGCATCTGTTCACGCTTTCCAAAAATACTAGGACTAGGGGACATGCGATGAAGCTACAATGTAGCAAATTTAAAACGAATCGGAGAAAATTTTTCTTCACTCAACGTGTAATTAAACTCTGGAATTCATTGCCAGAGAATGTGGTAAAGGCTTTTAGCTTAGCGGAGTTTTAAAAAGGTTTGGACGGCTTCCTAAAGGAAAAGTCCATAGACCGTTATTAAATGGACTGGGGGAAATCCACTATTTCTGGGATAAGCAGTATAAAATGTTTTGTACATTTTTGGGATCTTGCCAGGTATTTGTTACCTGGACTGGCCACGGAAACAGGATGCTGGGCTCGATGGACCTTTGGTCTTTCCCAGTATGGCAATACTTATGTACTTATGACTTGGCTAGTGGGGTCATCATTAGGTTGAAGAGGATCGGTGATAGCGGTGATCCTTGTGGTACTCCACAGCCTGCGTTCCACGGTGATGATATGTTTGAGTTTGATTTTACTTGATATGTTCTTGTGGTTAGGAAACCCTTGATCCAGATAATACACAACTATTCAAGATTGTTAAAACATGTGTGGACTGTGAAATATTGCAAGAAGACCTTAGGAAATTGGAAGACCTGGCGTCTAAATGGCAGATGAAATTTAATGTGGACAAATGCAAGGTGATGCACATTGGAAAGAATAATCCAAATCATAGTTACCTGATGCTAGGGTCCACTTGGGAGTCAGCACTCAAGAAAAAGATCTGGGTGTCATTGTAGATAATATGCTGAAATCTTCTGCTCAGTGAGCAGCGGTGGCCAAAAAAGCAAACAGGATGCTAGGAATTATTAGGAAAGGGATGGTAAATAAGACCGAAAATACTATAATGCTTTTGTATCTATCCATGGTGCGTCTGCATCTTGAGTATTACGTTCAGCTCTGGTTGCCATATCTCAAAAAAGGTATAACAAAGTATACCCCAAAGATCAACCAACGTAAATATACACAACTCCTCCACATATATTCAGAACTGTCCGACAATATCTACTGTCATACCACTATCATGTTTTTCATTATCATGTTGCCCAAGATCCTTCTGTAATACTAAATATCTATTTTCTAATGTATTTCCACCATTCATGATGTATTGTAAGCCACATTGAGCCTGCAAAGAGGTGGGAAAATGTGGGATACAAATGCAATAAATAAATAAATAAATAAATAGCGGAATTAGGAAAGGTTCACAGAAGAGCAACCAAATTGATAAAGGGGATGGAACTCCTCTCGTATGAGGAAAAGCTAAAGAGGTTAGGGCTCACCAGCTTGGGAAAGAGACAGATGAGGGGAGATATGATTGGGGTCTACAAAATCCTGAGTGGTGTAGAACAAGTAGAAGTAAATCGATATTTTACTCATTCCAAAAGTACAAAGACTAGGGGACACTCGAGGAAGTTACATACAAATACTTTTAAAACAAATAGGAGGAAATATTTTTTCACTGAACGAATAAGTTAAGCTCTGAAACTCTTTGCCAGAGGATGTGGTAACAGTGGTTAGCGTATCTGGGTTTAAAAAAGGTTTGGACAAATTCCTGGAGGAAAAGTCCATAGTCTGCTATTGAGACAGACATGGGAAGCAACTTCCTTGGATTTGTAGTATAGAATGCTGCTTTCTGCCAGGTACTTGTGTTCTGGCTTAGCCACTGTTTGGAAAACAGGATACTGGGCTAGATGGACCATTGGTCTGACCTAGTACGGCTATTCTTATGTTCTTATCAATCAAATGTGCAGCCTTTTACTGAACTACTGGAGTGTGGGGCTAGCAAAGGCATGTTTTGATGGGGGGGGGGGGGGTGCAGGTGCAATGCGGGTACTATAGACCCGATATAATTTGGACTCACATATAACACGGTATAATAATTTGGATCTTGTCTTCTATGTTAGATTGGGTCTGTGGTGTATTTGCATTCTGGAGACAATGCTAGCAACAGACGTTAGAATAAGTGTTCCAATGAAGAGCAGAATAGTTTGGAGCTGGACCATACTGAGGGCTATGGGAGCAGTATGACTGCATAGGATTCAAGGGAGGTGGCGGTGCCAAAATTGTTCCTCTTCTTGGCTGCGATGCAGTGGGTGGGGCAGGGGCACCTGGGGGCATGTTGCACAGAGTGTGATTCCAGCTTGATATGCTGCTGGCCTGGAAAAGCCTTACATACTGCATGTGATGTGCCATTGTACAGCACAGATGTCTTATCAGCCTTCAGGTACTTATAGAGTTGAGCCCCAGGTGTGGATGCTGAAGCTGGACCAGGCATAAGGCTGGGAAGCACCCAGGAGTCAGGAGCTGCACTGAAGTAGGTAGCGACTTCGGTCTGGAATTTGCAAGCAGCAACAACTGGCATGGAACTGGAACTGGAGCTTGCACTTCCTGGAAGGAAATGCTGGAGCAGAAATAGAGTTGGAGCTTTGTCACACACCTGGAGTTGGAGTCAGCAAGCAGCAAGGCTGGAGCATGGGATGGAAAATAACGGAATACAAAATTGCAGAATCGGGGCTAGGGTCAGAAATCAGATCTTGCAGCTGAAGTAGGAAGTGATAGTGAACTAGACCTGGAGGCCTGGAGCAGAGAAAAATAGCAATAAAGATTCTGCATGCTGGAGGCATGGCAGTAGGTCAGCTGGTTAGCTTTTGTGTTGCTGGAAACCTGTTTCTCAGCTACACCTTAACTAAGCCCCATGAAAGCCCTGATGCCTAGGGGTGTGGCTTTGAGCGTTTCTAGCTGTTCCTGTTTCTTTGGACTTCCAGCTGAATCGGATATCATAAGAGTTACTATAATTGTGGAGATATAAAAGAGGACACAAAAATAAAAATGGTTGCTACCTCTGTTAAAGAATTATTTGATTGAAGCAAGTGTGTAAATGACTTTTAGTTAATGAACATACATCAAACAGTGACTGACTTACAGTACAGCAGTAGATAATAATCTACTTTTCAGAAACTTCCGTATGTGAGTTTGACCAAGTCTGAGCCCAAGCGTACTTATCAGAAGAGCGGGTATCCCTCAACAACTTTGTTTCTGAGATACGTGTGAAAGTTTTTGCATGACATATGTTTAAAGTTGTGCTGCATGAACAAAATTCCTTTGACAGATTCAACTAGCAGGGAAACAGAGAGGAGTTCAGCAATGCCTTTCTTTCTCTTTAGCACCACCATGTGTAAATAGACCAGAGATAGTTTCTCTCATTATGTGGGTAGATGTGTAGATCATAGGCGCATACAAGAAAAAGAAGATATTTTCCTAAAAATTAAAACCTGGAAGACATTTCTGAAGAAGTCCAGAAGGAGGACATTTTCTCTAGGAAGAAGAATGGTAACTCTAGATATCGTCTCCTTTAAACACAATCTTTTCTCTTTGTTTATACCCTGTCCTTACTCACTTTTAGGGAGTCTTTTACTAGCTTGAGTTATAGGAATAAAATAGGCCCTGCTGCAGATAACCTAAGTTAATCTTTAGTAAAAGATCCCCTTAGTCTGGCTGTTATACTGACAGTCCTCAACCAAGGATTACAAATCATGATTTCCTCTGAGATACAGTAATGTAGACCTGAGTCTGGCTGCTAGCAAGTCCTACAGCATGTGCAGATGGTGTTGGTCTTGTATATGAGATTAGCTAGTTAATTGCTTCATGTGATGGCTTGTAAATGCTGTACCCACTGCTCTAGTGGGCCTGTAATGCAGAGTCCTGGCCAAAGAACTGAACCATGGTTGTATCATGGCAACTCAACCTTACCCCATTTTTTAACACAAGCTCAAGCTTCCATATGAAACTCACTTTTAAAAAGCTTGTATTGCTTTTCTGCTAGGCAGCAAATATGAGACCATATGCTAAATGAAGCATGGGTAAGTGTCTTTTGGCCTTCTGCTCTTAATCCAAGCTACCACCACAGATGTAGCATGCTCATTTCATTTCACTACCTCAACCCTGTTCCTGATGTTGGTCATCTCAGCAGATCAACTCTGCACTTTAAAAGAGGTAGTGAGGGTCACATAGTACATATAATTTCAGGAAGCATATAAATGAATGCTGCACAGGTTTGTTGTTTTTCTTGTTTTAATTTTATATTTAATGACCTTTTATATATATGTATGAAGGGTGTGGGTTGAGATTTTTCATATTTTTATTGTACGATACCTGCAGTTGTGTTCCGTTGCTTAAAAGTATTATATTATGTATGTTTTATTGATCTATACTATGTACCGTTATATGTCAATTTGCTGATAGTTGTAACTTGCCTGGAGCTTATTCATATACAGATGAGAGATAAATGTTAAATAAATAATCCAACTGATAATATCTTTATTACAGAATTCCATATCTAGGCCAGTATTAAAGTGAAATGAGGGATAGGGGTAAGTAAGATATCATGTTTTCTGGGATAGAAAGGACCTCTTTGTATTTTTTAAATATAGGATGTGGTTATTTTTTATTAATTGAACTTGCCAAATATCAATTGGCTGTAAATGTTTTTAATTACTAAATCTGGATGGATAAGAGATAAGAAAAGACAACCATCTGTAAGATATAAAACTGCAAGCTGGTGGTTCAGTTAGAGCTTTAGGTGGGAAAGGAAGATGGAAATAAAAAGAAAGAAATATGTTTAAATAAGGAAAACCTCATTAAGAAGAGATCTGATTGTAAGACAGTTTTCTTTTGCCAGAGGATATGCATTGTTCGGGACTGAGACTTCGCTCTGTAAAAAAAGTAAAACACAACAAAACACACACACTTTTTGGCTAAAAGTAAGGTTATATTTGTTGTTTGTTTTTTAGGGGCCCTTTTACAAAGGTGCATTAGATGCTATTCGCATGCAGCGCACACCTAAACGAGACTACCATCAGGCTACCACGCCCCCCTGACAGTAATTTTAGATTTGGCGCATGCCCATAACACCTGGATGATTTATTCATTTTTCCCACACTCGTTGTTTCCAGTGGTAATCAGCAGTTGGCGCATGCCAACTGGTCACCACACGCGTAGCACGTGAGCCCTTACCGCTAGATCAATGGGTGGTGTTAAGGGCTCAGGCGGCTTTTGAATGCATGCTGGTTTCAGTTTTATTGCATGCCTTTTCCCCATCCCATTAAAAAAAAGCCCTTTTTTGCAGACATGCAGACATGGCAAAAACTGGCCCAACGCTCTCCCAATACACACGCCTACACTATCGCAGGCCACTTTTTACTGCAGCTTAGTAAAAGGACCCCTTAATTGGTTGCAAGGATAATTTCCTTTAGTAACACTAGCAGTTAGTATGATGCTTTTCTTTCAGCTTTTTTTTTTCACATTGATGTGGAAGTAAAAATTTAGTCTGCACTTGAGAGCAGGGCTGCTTTCTCTGCCTGGTCGAGGTAATTATGCATGATGCGTGTTTAAAGGAAATGTCACCCTCCCCGGTAGGCATTGCTGATTGCCTGCAATTTTGTTTCACAGACCCCCCCCCCCCCAAGAAATGATTCATATAATTGCTGTAAACCCATTGAGAGTGAACTCCGTGTTCCTGTTTAGTAGTGGCCAATTTACTCTATTGATCTCTGCTATCTTTTCTCGCCTCT
Source organism: Microcaecilia unicolor (assembly GCF_901765095.1). Lineage (NCBI taxonomy): Eukaryota > Metazoa > Chordata > Amphibia > Gymnophiona > Siphonopidae > Microcaecilia > Microcaecilia unicolor. The sequence goes on along the minus strand of NC_044031.1, from coordinate 355,873,213 downwards.
CATCTCCAATGCATGAAGAAAATAATTTACATGATTGATGCGGATGTACAGGTCAATCAATTGTTGATAAGAGAAATGCTGAACAATAATTGCCATGATGGTAAACCTGCCTGTGAGACAGGCCTCTAATTATCTTTCAAAGGCTGTGTGGTTCTGAACTATTCCTCCCCACAATTCACAAAATTACATTTGAGAAAAGCAGCAGAGAAAAGAGAATTTCAATTCTGGTAGGGTGAGTGTTAGCTCCTAGGGCACCTCAAGCTCCTATGGCTTACTATGGAAACTATTGAGATAACATTTTATCATCTCTCTGACCTCAACTTTCTTTAGTCACCTTATTTTCTAACTGCTCTTACTCTTGGCTCCTTCTTTGCTTATACCCTACGCTGTCCATTAAAATGTTCTATTATGTACTGTGTTGACATTGTAAGTAGTATATCATGCCATTCTTTGTATTGTTATTTAAATATTTTACTGCTGTAATTGTCTGTTGCTTATGTTTAATTTATTCTTATTTTATACCGCCTTGAGTGAATTCTTTCAAAAAGACAGTAAATAAACCCTAATAAATAAAATAAATATTGACTGCTATGAAGGGCCTGCAGATGGAGAATGCGCGAGAAAAGTAAAAGAACTGGAGGAATACTTACGCATAATTATCAACTGTATACTCATCAAGCTTGTTATGTTTTTCAGAATGTTAGAAAGTGGTAAAATATTTGTCTACTTAGCATGATAAGGCAGAGGCACCTTATAGACAGAGCACTTTTCCCTTAGACACGTGAAGGGCAGTTCAATAAACCAGGTGCAAACATTTACACAAGTGTTACGCGTGTAAATGTATAGAATAGTGACATAAATGTGTGAATATTACATAACATGCATTAGATGTCAATATTCTGTCAAACGCTATTCTCTAAATACTCACTTAAGTTAGACAGCAGGTATTAGCAAGCGGGGTGTGAACACAGGGAAGGAGCATAGGGGGGACACAGATGAGGCTCTTATTTGTATGAATAATTTATAGAATATTGCAAGTTATGCACATCCCTCATTTATTTAGGGGCTCATTTACTTATGAGTTTGTGCGTGGCAACGGGCTTTCTGCATGCCAATCCAGAACTACCGCAGGAGCCCGGTGGTAGTTCCCACCCCCAGCACACACCATTTCCGGTGCTAGGGTAATTTTTTAGATTTTTGTAGCACCGGAATTTAACTGGTGATAATCAGGTAGCACTGTGCGCTGCCTTCTCAGTGAGTGACAGTAAGGGCTTCCCATGGCTGTGTAGCAAGTGGTTCACTTACCGCACGGCCATTTCTTTCCCCCAAAAATGACCAGCCTTTTACCCGCTTGCGGTAAAAGGGGGCCTCAGAGTATGTCAAAAACACGTGCTGACGTTAGCACAGGCCCCCTTTTACTGCAGTTTATTATATAATTGTGTGCAGGGACGTATCTGCGTGGGGCCACAGGGGCCTGGGCCCCTGCAGATTTTGCCCTGGACCCCCCTCCCGCCGTCAACCCTCCCCCACCGTCGCTGTGGGCTACCTATGCTGGCGGGGGACCCCAACCCCCGCCAGCTGAGGTCCGCTTCCTCCTGCCGCTGCCTTTAAAAATATTCCTTCAGCTGGCGGGGGACCCCAACCCCCGCCAGCCGAGCCGAGGTCTTTTAAGTTCTTCTTCGTCCTCCATGTTGTTCAAAGCTACTGAATCCAGTTTCGGAGTCTGACGTCGCAGCACGTTGTATGTGTAGGATGTCAGACTCAGAGAAACAGAGTCTGTGAGTCTGACGTCTTGCACGTACAATGTGCAGTGACGTCAGACTCCAAAACTGGATTCAGCAGCTTTGAACAGCACAGAGGACGAAGAAGAACTTAAAAGACCTCGGCTGGCGGGGGTTGGGGGTCCCCCGCCAGCTGAAGGAATATTTTTAAAGGCAGTGGCAGGAGGAAGCAGACCTGGGCTGGCGGGGGTTGGGGTCCCCCGTCAGCAAAGGTAGGTGACGGCGGCCGGGGGGGGGGGGGGGTCGGCAGTGGTGGCCGGAGGGGGGGGGGCTATAATGTGCCCCCTCACTCTGGCTCTGCCCCCCCCCAACTGCCGAAGTTCAGATACGCCTCTGATTTTGTGCATAACTTGAATCCATATCCACACTCTGCCCTGAAATGCCCATGACCTTCCCATTTCCATGGCCCCTTTTCCAGGATGCACATAAAATTTAGGTGCACATCCTTCCTTCATTCCTTCCTACCTTTCCTTATCCGATCAGTCGAGTACTGCTCTCGGTCACTCTATGGATCAGTATATGGTGTGCATCACGCACCTAAATTTACGTATGTACATGTTTGGCTCATTATTCAATTAAATTGTGCATGCAAATTGACCATGAAATTTTTGATGACTTTTATAGAATCAGGGGGTTAGTGTGCAGTTACTGTGCAAAAACAGATTAACACACAACCACATTAAGGCAAATTGAGGTAGTTTGCCTGTTATTAACCTCACATTACTACTACTACTTAACATTTCTAGAGCGCCACATTAATGAATTTCTCTCTTAGGGAGCAAAGCATGAGCAGGGAATGAGCATGGAAATGTTTTAGTCTGTTATACTTACCGCATGCTAACTGGCTAATGCACAGATAACATGGGAGCATTTAGCACCTTCTAAATAGGAGGCAGTGGATGCTCCTGTGTTAATTGTGAGCAGATACTCTCATTACCTCTCACCTTGACTACTGCAACCTACTCCTCACCGGCCTTCCACTTAGCCATCTATCCCCCCTTCAGTCCATCCAGAACTCTGCCGCACGTCTTATCTTCCGCCTTAACCGATATACTCATATCACCCCTCTCCTCAAGTCACTTCACTGGCTTCCAATCAGATACCGCATACAGTTTAAGCTTCTCCTACTCACCTACAAATGCATTCGATCTGCAGCCCCTCCTTACCTCTCTACCCTCATCTCCCCTTACGTCCCTACCCATAACCTCCGCTCTCAAGACAAATCCCTCCTTTCAGTACCCTTCTCCACCACCGCCAACTCTAGGCTTCGCCCTTTCTGCCTCGCCTCACCCCATGCTTGGAACAAACTCCTTGAGCCCATACGCCGGGCCCCCTCCCTACCCATCTTCAAATCATTGCTCAAAGCCCACCTCTTCAATGTCGCCTTTGGCACCTAATCACTACACCTCTTCTCAGGAAATCTCAATTACCCCAACTTGACATTTCATCCTTTAGATTGTAAGCTTTTCTGAGCTTGGACCGTCCTTATTTGTTAATTTGTACCGCGCTGCGTAACCCTAGTAGCGCTCTAGAAATGTTAAGTAGTAGTAGTAGTAGATACCATGCACTAATACAATCAGTAACACACAACCTGAATAAAAACAAATATTATAAAAATAAATGTTATAAATGCCTCCATTAATTGCTATGTTAGTTTTGCATATTAGTAAAAAGACCCCATAATTGTGTAGCACCCATTTGTGTGTGTGTGTGTTTGTGTGTGTGTGTGTGTATATACAGAGAGAGAGAGAGGGGGGGGGGGGGGGGGGGTCCTTTTACTAAGGTGCGCTGTAAATTGGCCTGCAGTAGTGTAGACGTGTGTTTTGGGCGTACACAGAATTATTTTTTAGTGCACCTAAAAAAAAAATGCCTTTTTTTGCCGAAAATGGACATGCGTCAAAATGAAAATTGTTGTGCATTCATTTTGGGTCTGAGACCTTACCACAACCCATTGACGTAGCGGTAAGGTCTCACACGGTAACCAGGTGGTAATGGTCTATGCACGTCAAATGCCACTTGATGCGCGTAGCTGCTGTGCGCCAGAAAATAAAAAATATTTTCCAGATGTGCGTAGCGGATGCTCACCAAAATTGAAATTACCGCAAGGGCCATGCAGTAACCAGGCAGTCTCCAATTTGGCACATGTTGGGCGCATGTAGGTACCTACGAGGCTTAGTAATAGGGCCCCAGAGAGAGAGAGTGAGAGAAAGAGAAAATTGTGTCAAGAGAAAGAGGTCAGAGTAAAAAATAAGTTCAACAAGTTCACTCTGAGCACAAATATAGGTATTGGGGGGGGGGGGGGGGGCTCTTCTAAACTAATAGAAAAGAATTGGTTGTTGGTGTTTTTAGATACGGGCAACTAGTTTTTGAAGTTATGAAAGGGAAAGCAGTAGCAGTTGCTTGTTTTATAATTTTGAGTGTATGTGTTGTGTGTTTTAGTTGATGATTATGCTTATTATGTATGGCTTTTTGTAAACTGTTTAGGCCAGTGGTTTCCAAATCTGATCCTGGAGACACCCCAGTCAGTCAGGATTTCAAGATATCGACAATGAATATTACAGGACCAGGTTTGGGAACCACTGGCCTAGGACTTAGGCGGTGTATACATTTTAAAAATAAATAAATAAAGTTAGAAGGCTACCTGTGTAAGAGAGCTCAGAACATGGCAGCATTTAGGGCTTCTTTTACAAGCTGCACTACTGATTCCCGCAAGGCAAATGAGAGGAAGCCCATAGGAATTGAATGGACTTCCTCTCATTTGCTGCACCAAGAATTGGCAGTGTGGCTTTGTAAAAGAAGCCTTTATTATTTTAATAAAGGGAAGCTGGAAAAGTAAAAAAAAAAAAAAAAGCATTTCAAGAAAATTGCTATTACCATACTTGGGAAATTGAAAGGTAAGACCAAATGGAAAGTAAGAAAGAAGTCAGGAAAAGAAGTTCAGGTGAGTAAGTTCTTCCTAAGGACATAATAACTTTTGTTTTATATGTTTTTTTTAAATGTATTTTTTGTGTACTCTAACCAGGTAGGGTCCTACTATGTCTTTTCTATTTTCTTCTGTAGTCCTTGGTCATTTCTTTCTCACTCTTATTTTTGTCTAGTACCATTGTTCTGACCCAGTATGGCTTTTCACGTGTTCTTATTTGCCTAACTGCTCCTAGTCACTGTTCTATAAGTTGCATGCTCAAATTCCACAGCAAGTAACTTCAAGGGGGCATGGACGGGTTAGGGGTGTGTTGGACAGTTAGGTTCACAGTCATTTAGGACATCTAGGAACTTCATAGGTCTCCTTTTACTAAGCTGCAGTAATCAATAGCACATGCTTACTGAAGCTTAAAAGGGCTTACCACAGGACACGCTGAGGCATCCCATGGTAATTTTGTAATCTGCACACACAAACTGCATTTAAAAAAATATTTTTTTCACACAGGGTGTGTGTTGGGAGTGGATAGTGGGCATTTCTGCTCTAATCAGTTAGCCTGTCTACATTACTGCATGCTGATTAGCATGTGATTAGTATGCGAGCCCTTACTGCCTAATTTTTCCTGAACTACTGCAAACCACATTGTGCCTGCACTTGTGGGAAAATGTGGGATATAAATGCGCTAAAATAAATAATAGCTGGCCACTGATTTTCTAGGGGCGTGGGACCGAATAACCTCTTAAAGATGGTAACTAACGCTTGTCAGTGAACTTGTCACAGGAAATGGATCCACTGTATTTTAGAATTAAGTCCTACGGGGACTGAGGCATCCAGTCTAAAGATCCTTCTCTGTTCGTTCTGTAGGAGGACGCGATGTCTATCTTGACCTCTGTGACCAGTAGCTCTAATCTGTTGTAACACAAGGCAGCGCAGGGTTTCAAAATTGTGTTTAAAATTATTACAGTGGAGGGCTAAAGGTGAAGTGCTTTTCAAGGTTTTAATCGCACAGTTCGCACTCTTATGTTCTACCAATCTGGTGTGCAATGCCCGTGACGTTTGCCCAATATAGATTTTCTTACAGGGACATATAATACAATAAATGACATATTCTGACCTACACGTGGTGTTAATCTTTAGTTTAAATTCTTTCCCTGTACTTGGGTGTTTAAAGATCTTCGTCTCCACCATAATGTCACACATCTTGCATTGATTGCATCTCTTGTGTCCTTTAAAACTTAGTCGACTAGGTTATTCCTCAGGGAGGACCGATGGACATAGTAATTCTTTTAAATTATTGCCTCTGCTGTACACAAAACATATTCTAGATTGAGAGAAGATCGGGAGCGTCTGTATCACTTTCCAATGGTCCATTATTATCTGTGTTACCATTCCAGACTGCTATGCTTCAATACACATGTATGTATGTTATCATGATTTTTCTCTAGCCTCAAGCTAGGTTGCAACAATAGTTCCCCATTATTATATTTTGCTCTCCAGTATGCTGCCACAACAACCCGTTTCGGGTATCCTCTGTCCACCAGGCGTTTGTTCAGTGCTTTTGCTTGAAACTGAAAATCTTCTGAACAAATTCTCCTATATCTTAGGAATTGTGAAAATGGGAGACTATCTCGTAGTCTCTTGGGGTGGCAGCTGGTGTAGTCAAGAAAGGAATTCTTATCAGTATGCTTATGGTGTACCATTGTTATAAGACGGCCCGTATCTTTCTGGATTGTCATGTCCAGATATGTGATTTCTTTATTATCATAATGGGCTGTGAACTTAATCTTAGGATGGCAATCATTCAAATACGCTACCAGCTGCAGTAGGGCATCTACTTCACCATTCCATAGCAAAAAAATGTCATCGATAAAGCGAACACAAAATTCAGTCTTCTTCCAGAAAATACTAGGATATACAAATTGTTTTTCAAAGTTGGTCATAAATAAGTTTGCTATCGAGGGAGCCATCGTCGCTCCCATTGCGACCCCCAAAATTTACTGGAACATCCTGTTGGCATATTGGAAAAAGTTGTTCTTTATTGCCAAAGAGGCCAGTTCTGTAACAAAGGAAACAATGGGTCATATGTACATAAGTACATAAGTAATGCCATACTGGGAAAAGACCAAGGGTCCATCGAGCCCAGCATCTTGTCCACGACAGCGGCCAATCCAGGCCAAGGGCACCTGGCAAGCTTCCCAAACGTACAAACATTCTATACATGTTATTCCTGGGATTTTGGATTTTTCCAAGTCCGTTTAGTAGCGGTTTATGGACTTGTCCTTTAGGAAACCGTCCAACCCCCTTTTTAAACTCTGCTAAGCTAACCGCCTTCACCACATTTTCCGGCAATGAATTCCAGAGTTTAATTACATGTTGAGTGAAGAAAAATTTTCTCCGATTTGTTTTAAATTTACTACACTGTAGTTTCATCGCATGCCCCCTAGTCCTAGTATTTTTGGAAAGAGTGAACAGATGCTTCACATCCACCTGTTCCACTCCACTCATTATTTTATATACCTCTATCATGTCTCCCCTCAGCCGTCTCTTCTCCAAGCTGAATAGCCCTAGCCTCCTTAGTCTTTCTTCATAGGGAAGTCGTCCCATCCCCGCTATCATTTTAGTCGCCCTTCTCTGCACCTTTTCCAATTCTACTATATCTTTCTTGAGATGCGGCAACCAGAATTGAACACAATACTCAAGGTGCGGTCGCACCATGGAGCGATACAACGGCATTATAACATCCTCACACCTGTTTTCCATACCTTTCCTAATAATACCCAATATTCTATTCGCTTTCCTAGCCGCAGCAGCACACTGAGCAGAAGGTTTCAGTGTGTTATCGACGACTACACCCAGATCCCTTTCTTGGTCCCTCTAACTCATTCTGTTGTAAAGACTTCTTAATGACTACCAAAGCCTCGTCCTGAGGAATCGAGGTATAGAGGGAAACCACATCTGATGTCACAAAGAGACAGCTTTCTACTGGCCCAGACCACTCGTACAGTCGATTCAGGAAATGTGTGGAATCCTTTAAATAGGACTGACTATTTGGTATTAAAGGGTGCAAGAAGGTGTCTACATAAATTGATAAAGGTTCCAGGAGTGATCCTCTACTCGAGATGATTGGACATCCTGGGGGTTGTCTAAGGGTCTTATGTATCTTGGGGAGCATATAAAATACTGGAATTTTCTGTGAATTTATATTTAGAAAGCTGAATTCTTTCTATGTTATTAAGCTTTCAGCTAAGGCTTCCCCTGACAGACTCAAAATCTTTTCTTATAGGACCGGAGTCGGATCTTCTGTTAACTCTTTATAGTCCTCCTCATTATTCAACTGTCTTAAAAGTTGTAAGACCGCTGGTTCTAGACTACTACAGCCCCTCCCTCGTCCGCTCTTCGGATCACAATCTGAGTGTTCTTTCTTAATTGAAGCAATGCTTCTTCTTCAGACTGAGAAAGGTTTCTCCGGGAATGGTGTCTTGTCGTTTCCATGGCTGCTAAATCTCTTAAAACAAGCTGCTTAAAAATTGACAAAGTAGGGTCTAGGGGCCCCGGTGGTTGCCAGGTCGATTTCAGTTTTACTCTTGATCTGTCCTCCATCTGCCCGTCACTCTGTGAAAACAATAACCTCAATTGAAGTTTACGCATAAACCTTTCAAGGTCAATCCTATTTTGAAACATATCTTAAAAGAAAGCAGAGAAATGCCTGGCTATGTCAGAATTGATGTATGGTTCTTTCCCCCCTGTAGATCCCTCTGGCTTGTGATCCTGAGGCAGTGATTCAAAACGCTGGCCACCGTTGATCACAGTCGGGGCCCTGGGAAGAAGGAAAGAGACCAGGCGATCTAAATTAAGCTAAGTTAATCACTTTTGATAGCATAAAGTTGCTTTAAGGAGGTTTTTGCCAACGATGAAGAAGTTCTGCTCCTGTAAGACATTTTAGAAGTCTAGGAGCTTCTCGAGGCTTTTCCTCTAGTAAACATTCTGTGTGTTAACATTTAGAAGGAGAATCCCATATACTGATTTTGCATTTTTGCTGATTCGGGTATCTCACCCCTAGACACAATTATTTAGTTTACCTCTAACATTAGCATATGGCCATTAATTCAAAAAATGGAAAATCGACCATTTTCTTGCTGCGGTAAAAATGGCCTTAGCATGCAGGAAAGACCCGTGTAAGGACTGCTTTACACTACAGTATGCTGCTGATTTGTGAATGATCAGAAAAAGTTCTGTAGATTTCATCAGCCTCTTTTGTGTGATCTTTTCCTTACAAAAGTAGTCTGACCAACAACCTGCAGTGATCACTTAAAGACGTAAGAAACAGAACACAGACAAAGGGGCAAATTTGCATCCAACACCTTTGGTGTGGAGGCCAAGGATCTTCCTCAGAAACATAAAGGTAGCACAACAGTACATGTTATGAAGAGCATTATGATGAACAGTTATTGAAATATGGGTCTTTGTTCGTCATATTTTTTTTTATAATGCTTTGTCTCTGTCAAATCCCTGCATTCTGTGACAGAAATAGCTAATGGCAGAGCGATGAGGTTTCTCAGTAATTGCAGTGCAACAATTATATGGTCCTAAGTACCCATTAGCCAGATAGATCTTTTGAATCCAATACTGTTTAAATGCTCTGAAGCCATGTTTTACTGCTGCACATGGAAATGTTGGAGTTTTTTTTTAAGCCATGGCAAATGACTAGTTAATTTTTCTGTCTTTGTCAATGTATTCTGAAAATGCAGTCTCATTTCTTGTTTATGAATTTCAGTTTTTTTGTTAATTTGGTTTTCTCCAAGTATATTCTAAAGGGTGAATTTTCAAAAGGCTTAACCAGTTAACTTTAGGTGTATGCTGGTTAGACCTTGATGGTTAAAAATAAAAATGAAATTTCCCTCCCCCTGATTGGCTCAATGCACAAAGCACAAAAATTTAGTTGGTTAAAAAATGGGAGGTTGCAGGGTGTACCTTTTCAAGTTAGCATTGACAGTAGCAAATTTAGGTGGATAACCCCAGCTGTACAAATCCATTCATCCAGATGTGCCCTTGAGTTGAACTGACTCCTGAAGACCACAAAGGGAGGGACATTGCTCCCCCCTTATTTTATTGGTGGCATACAGTAGTGGTTTACCATTGCCTTTTCCTGTACAGTGTGAGGCAGCACAATGTTGCTGTTGCCCAACATAGAGGGCATGACCTGGACTGGCATTGCTGCCAGAATCTGCTCAGCATTGGACCCAAGGCAATGGAAATCAAGGAGTCCTTTTACTAAGGTGCACTGAAAAAAGGCCTGCGGTAATGTAGATGCGTGTTTTGGGCACGCACAAAATTATTGTTCAGCGCACTTACAAAAAATGCCTTTTTTGCCGAAAATGGACATGTGGCAAAATCAAAATTGCCGCACGTCCATTTTGGGTCTGAGACCTTACCGTCAGCCATAGACCTGGCGGTAAAGAATTTGGGCAGTAATGACCTGCGCGTGTCCGCTACACACGCCAGAAAAGAAAAAATATTTTTCAGACACGCGTATCGGACGTGCGCCAAAAATGAAATTACCACAAGAGCCACCCGGTAGTCAGGTGGTAACTCCAATTTTCTGCGCATTGGGCATGTGTAGGCACCTACACGGCTTAGTAAAAGGGGCCCCAAGTGACTCATCCAAAGCCACAAGGCGCCACTTTGGGATTTCAACCTTAGCCTTCCAGTTTCCAGCCTGCTACTCTAACCACTAGATTGCTCCAGCTACATAAAGAGCTATCCTAAATCTAGTTGGTTACGTTTTGAATGGCTAGATTTAGATGACTTTTCAGCTGAAAATCTACTTAGTGATGTTAAACTGAAAATTTGACTAATGGTAACCAGATACAATTAGCCTGTCATTCCGCCTACCTGAACAATGCAGCCATCTTGTGTGAGCATTGCCACGTCAGCACAACTGGTTCACTCACATTGTCAGCATTGTTTCCCAATTTATTTGCAGCATCTGCTGAATTTAGTCGTAATTTAGCTTGGAAGGATCTCTCAAAAATGGGAAAATTAAGGACAGGGTGAAGGCAACCACCCTCTCCCCAAAAATGATACACATGAATCATTTATTTTCTCCAGGTTTAAAACAAATCAGATTAAATTCCAATACCTTGTAAACCAAGCAGAACTGGCTGTAGTGACATGCTTTATGTTTTAGTTTATTACTGGCTGGATATATTAACATGATCTAATATGTTATTTAACATACTACTACTACTATAAATAATTTCTATAGCGCTACCAGTCGTACGCAGCGCTTCACAAATGAACATGAAGAAAAGACAGTCCCTGCTCAAAAGAGCTTACAATCTAAATACATAGAAACAGAAAAATGGAGGCAGATAAAGATCATATGGCTTATCCAGTCTGCCCATCCATACCATTTATTTTCCCTTTCACTCTCTTAGGGACCCTATGTATTTGTTCTAAGCTGTCTTGAATTCAGATATTGTTTTCATCTCTACCACCTCCACCAGGAGGCTGTTCCATGAATTCACCACCCTTTCCATGAAGAAGTACTTCCTTAGTCTACTTCTGAGTCTGTCCCCTTTCACCTTCATCCTATGCCCCTTCATTCCAGAGCTTATTTTCAACTGAAAGAGAATCAGCTCCTATGCATTTATGCCACAGAGGTATTTAAACATCATATCTCACCTCTCACCAGTGGCGTACCTAGGGTAGTTGACACCCGGGGCTGGTCATTTTTTAATACCCCCTCCCAAAATCCAGTACTAGGCATACCGAGAATACAAAACACTCAGGACCCATAGAGCAATTCTAGCATACCATAAGCAGTAATTTCTACAAGTCACACAAGGAAAAGGAAAGCATCTTAAACACTACAGTGAGTACTAGAACATCAATTCACCTATTGTAAAACAAAACCAGACAGAATAGTACAGATCGTCAATCCTGCAGTCAGTGCCAACTGAAAGCCATGTCTTTCTCACAAACAGATATACCCTAATCTACTATAGAATAAGTAATCATAAACTTTCTATTTAGACAAAAATTAAACTGAACCCCCAAGATGCCAGACTCTGCATACAATGCAACACCACAGAAACAGAAAATGTCCCCTAGTACTATGCAAAATATAAAGACAGCAGATGTAAATTTGAAAAAACTAACAAATACCAATCACCACTTTACAAATTAACATCCTATCTAATAAAAACGCACCTCCAACGTTCTGAAACTGACTCCGTGGCTGAAGCATTCCTGTGCTCTATAAGGCTCCACCTACTGAACCGACGTCATGTACTTCCGGGTACGTCAGCCGCAGCACTGACCAACAGCACGACACCAATTCCTTTTCTTGCCACCTTTCTTCTTCACTCTCTATTCTACATCAGTCTTTGCCACTGATCTTTCATGTTCAGTTTCCTTCTCAAATTTTTTTAGCTTTCCATTTTTTCACATACCCTCCACCATGCAGTCTCCTCTCTTTTTCTCTTATCTTCCCCTCCATTCATGTGTAGCATTTCCCCTCATTCTCTTCCCTTTCCCTAATCCTTCTATAGTATTTCCTCCATCTCTTCCATTCTCCTCCATCCATCTATGCACAGCATCTCCTTCCTGTCTTTTCTTCCTCTCCCTTCCCTCTCTCTTCTCTTCCCCTCCCCTCATATACAGCATTTCCTCCTCTCACTTCCTTTCCCATCCTTCCATATACAGCATTTCCCCCTCTTCTCTTCCCATCTATCTGTAGCATTTCATCCCTCCCTTCCCTTGCCCTCCATCCATGTATATCATCTCCTCCATGTCTTTCTTTCCTTTTCCCTTCCAACTATGTGCAGCATTTCCACCGTCCTCTTCTCTTCCCCTCCATCCAGCACTGTCCCTTGGTGTCCCTGTTCCTATTCTCTCTGCCTGTCCAGCATCTCTTTACTCTCTCTGTCCCTCTCATAGTCCAGCTTGTCCCCTCTCTTTTCCTTATCTCCCCAATTCTGCATACCACATCCCCTCACCCCTGTTGTATGGCATTTCTGTCTCCCTCCTTCCCTTCCCTATAGATCTCTCCCGATCCAGTATCCTTCTGCATTCTTTCTTGAAACATTTGTTTGAATTTTATTTTTATTGAAAATAAAGATATGATGGCATATCATTACAGAGGAGAAATAAGAAATCAAAGCCAAGTATAGGGCGTCTTTTACTAAAGCACACTCACGCTTTTAGCTCGCTCTAAAATTGTGGGCGTGCTAAACGTTAGAGACGCCCATAGGAATGCATTGGCGTCTCTAACGTTTAGCGCACCCACAATTTTAGTGCTGCCAAAATGTGAGTGCACCTTAGTAAAAGACCCTCATAGTTTTTAAAGGAAAAAATATAATTGAAAAGAAAATATGTTTATTGTTTTAACTGTGCAACAAGCAAAAACACTCAACCATTGCAAATACTGTAAACCCCCTAGTCGTGGAGCGGGTAATTACAATAATTAAAGAAATAAATATATAGGAATGTCACAGTTTCAAATAGGGTTCCCAAATAAACTCCACGCAACCAAGGGATTTGACAAGAAAAAAATATTAAATACTTTACTAAATGGTAAAATAAATAGAAACTTGGTTATGTTCCTTAAAGTTGGTACCAATTGTTAAAGTTTGATAGTGTTAAATAAAACTAGTGCAAGGTGTTAAATACTTTGTGATAAGTTACAAATAATGAACAATAATAAGAATTTGTAACAATATGTAATAATGAAATAAAGATTTATAAATAGTAATAGTTGTATTAGAATTTGCTTGTATGCTTGGTTACAACTATTTTAAGTTATGATACCTTAGATATATATATATATATATATATATATATATATATATATATATATATATATCAATTTGTGTGTACATAATAATGTTACCGGTGTATCAAATCTTCTCTAGCATCGCTGCTCTCTTGCGTTGGGTACCTTGGTCTTCTCCACATCCACATCTCCTCGGTTGGCAAGGTCAGCTCACTGGCTCAGGAACTCCAGGATACCTACTGCTCTGACTCAAAGAACTCAAAAAATGAAATCCTGAATCCTGTGCTCGTTGTGTGTGCTAACCTCAATCAGTATTTTCTTTGGCAAGTGACCTTATGGGCTAACTAAATTCAAATAAAAAGATAAGCAAGGGAAATTCCTATCTAGACCTCCCAATACATGACCCATTTTCTTTTATTTTGTTATGCACCCTCTACTCAAACTGATGGACTGCTAAACTAAACCTCCTAGAGGTAGGCCCTTAACTGCAGGCACTCACAGGGCTCGAGGCTTAGGCTGGGCAGCTCCTTCCCCAGGGTAGGCTCGCTTAGGTGTGGACACTTGAACAAGCAGGCTTCTGTGCTGGATCCTCCTGAGGCAGACACTCACGCTAGCAGACACTCTAAAAAAGTTCCTTTGGAGTCTGGGCACTCAGTGTGGGGGGGGGGGGTATCTCTCTGTCTCTCTCTTTGTGGGGCTTCTTCCCTTTCTGGATAGGCCTCTTCTTTACAGGACAGGCAGTCACACGGCCGGCCTTCTCCTCTCTTGACAGGCAAGCACACACACGGAGGGATGCACTGGGTGGGATTCAGGACCTTACCACGCTGCTCTCTATTCAGTTCTACACTGCTCCCAACACGTCTCAGCTCCCCAGTATGGTCCCTCTTCCTCCTCTGCTTCTCTCTCTACCTGAAGAATGGCCTCTGTGGCTACTGCTACAGCTCCTCTTCTTGGCCCCTGCTCACCTGTTCCCCTGCAGCTCGGCTCCTCTTTTGCCCCCGGCTCGCTCTAGACCCCTGTTATGGTCGGTGAGTCCTTGTGCCGTGCAAAGCACCGGCAAGTAGCCTGTGCTCAGCTGGCGGCCAAACAATCCCAAAACTTCACCTATGACACTCGCCATTCCCCGAGGGTTGAGCCCCCAGGTGCAGGCGGCCGCCAGGACTTACAGACGCGGCTGGGATCGGAGTCGGGCAACGAGCAATCAGGCTGGTCAGGAGACTGGCAGTGGTTGAGGCAGGCGGCAAGCAGAGAAGAGTCCGAAGTCAGGTTGTGGTCAAGGCAGGCGGCGCGCAGAGAAGAGTCCGGAGTCAGGCAGTGGTCAAGGCAGGCGGCGAGCAGAGAAGAGTCCGGAGTCAGGCAGTGGTCAAGGCAGGCGGCGAGAAGAGAAGAGTCTGGTGTTCCAGCAAAGGTTAGGGCAGGCAGTAGACAGAGCAAAGTCAGGAAACCAGCAGGGGTCAGATCAGGTCAGGCAGCAAACAATAGTAGACAGAGTCACAGGAGCTCAAGTAGTTCTACCTAGGGTTACCATATGGCTCCAGAAAAAGGAGGACGGATTGAGCCAGCCGGGTTTTACTTCCATTGCTTCCAATGCTTTGCAATGGAAGTAAAACCCGGCTGGCTCAATTACTTCCATTGAAAGCAATGGAAGTAAAACCCGGCTGGCTCAATCCGTCCTCCTTTTTCTGGCGCCATATGGTAACCCTAGTTCTACCAAAAGTAGAAGCCGAAGCAAAATGATGGCACTGTTCTGCTCTTAAGTAGGCCTCCCATCAGAGGATCCCTGCCCCAGCTGCTAGGCAAGGAATCTCATTGGGCACGCCCATGAGGAAGCTTCTCAAGATGGCTGCCTCTCCGATGAACCTCCCAAGATGGCTGCTTCTCAGATGAGCCACTCAAGATGGCTGCCTCTCAGCTGAACCTCCCAAGATGGCTGCCCCTCAGGAATTGATACAGCTGAACCTCTCAAAATGGCCGCCGCCAGGAGTAACAAGGTAGGAGTGTAACAGTACCCCTTCCCAAAGACCCCCCCCCCCTCACCGGCTCGGTCCAGGTTTAGCAGGATATTGGGTATGGAATTCTCTCACCAGCTCAGGAGCATAGACATTCTTAGCCGGTTCCCAAGAGTTATCCTTCAGTCCATAGTGCTTCCAGGACAGTAAATAAAAGACGCTTAGAATCCAGGATCTCCTCCACTTCGTACTCCGGATCTGGTTCAGTTTCAGGTAATGTGTCCTTCTTAGGTTCTGGATGCCATTTGGAGGGGAAGAAAGGCTTGAGCAAGGACACATGGAACGCATTGTGGATGCAAAGACTGCTAGGCAACCGGAGTCGATAAGTAACAGCTCCCACCCGGGACTGAACAGAAAAAGGTCCAATGAATCGGGGGGCAAATTTGAGAGAAGGCAGTCACAGTTTCAGATGTTTCGTGCTAAGCCATACTTTTTGCCCCGCTGGAAAGTGGGCGCTGCCTGTCTCTTTAGGTCAAAGAAGCATTTGGACATGGCTGCGGCCTGCAGGAGGTGGCCATGAACTTTCCTCCAAATGTCATGGAACATGGTGATAGTATGCTGCACCTGGGGAGGAACTTGCGAAGGAGTAATGGGTGGTGGTAGGCGAGAGTGACATTCGTAAACAGTATAGAATGGTGAAGTCTGAGAGGCGGAATGCAGGCTATTGTTGTAGGCAAATTCAGCCCAGGGCAGCAAGGTGGTCCAGTTATCCTGGCGGTGGATAGTGTACGCCCGTAAGAAGGTTTTGAGTGTCTGGTTTACTCTCTCCGCCATCACGTTGGTTTGGGGATGGTAGGCCGATGAGAAGAGAGTAGTGATGCCAAAAGTGGAGCATAAAGCCCTCCAAAATCTCGATGTAAACTGAGAGCCTCAGTTGCTGATGATTCGTTGGGGTAGGCCATGCAGGCAGAAGAAATGCAGAATAAAATGGGACGCCAGAGTAGCAGCCGTGGGTAACGATCTCATCGGTACAAAATGAGCCATGCAGGAAAACTGGTCAATGACCACCCAAATGACCATATTTCCTTGGAATGGAGGTAAAACGGTGATGAAGTCCATGGAAATGTCTTGCCAGGGTTGTTGGGGTACCGGTAAAGGTTGCAGCAGTCCCCACGGTTGCTTATGAGAAGGCTTGCTCCGCGCGCAGACAGGGCATGAAGAGACATATTGGAGAATGTCTTGGGCCATACGTGGCCACCAGTAAGAGCGAGAGATAAGATGAAATGTCTTCTGAAACCCAAAATGCCCAGCAAAAGCAGATGAGTGTCCCCACTGTAGCACCTTCCTCAGAAGTCGTGGAGGAACGGTAGTCTTACAGGAGGTGGAGGCTCTGAGGATGGGGGGAACACACGCAGGGTTAAGCATGGGATATGGCTCTTCCTGGTCTTCAGGTGCTTTAAAAATTCGAGAAAGTGCATCCGCTTGGACATTCTTCTCTGCTGGGCAGAAGGTCAGGCGGAAGTCGAACTGGGCGAAGAAAAGGGACCAGCGGGCCTGACAAGGATTTAATCTGGTAGTGTTCTGGAGGTAGAGGAGGTTCTTGTGGTCGGTGATCACCGTCACCGGGTGTGCAGTCCTCTCTAACAAGTACCACCACTCCTGGAATGCCATCTTGAGTGCCAGCAACTCGTGATCCCAGATTGTGTAGTTCCGTTCCGCAGAGGAGAATTTTCGGGAAAAGAAAAAACATGGATGTCGTTTGACAGAGGATAGGGTCTGGGATAACATTGCCCCAGCCCCCAAGGATTAGGCATCCACCTCCACCTGGAAGGGTTTAGACAGATCTAGGCTGTGGAGCATCGGGGCAGACAGGCTTCCTTCAGGGTGGAAAAGGCTGAAAGTGCTTTAGGGGAACAGTTTCTGACGTCCGCCCCCTTCCTAGTGAGGGCCGTCAGAGGCGTGGTAATCAGGGAGTAGTTCTGAATAAATTGCTGATAGTAGTTGGCAAATCCCAAGAACCTCTGCAGGGCCTGGAGTCCCTGGGGAACCGGCCAATTGCGGATGGCTTGAAGCTTAGCCGGATCCATCTGGAGACCCTGAGCGGTCACTATGTATCCCAAGAAGGGAATCACCTGTTGGTGGAAGGCACAGTTCTCCAACTTCGCAAAGAGGCGGTGTTCTCGAAGTCATTGGAGGACCATGCAGACGTGGGATGGGTGCTCTTACCGAGAGGTGGAGAAGACCAGGATGTCGTCAAGATAGACAATGACTGAAGTGTATAACAGATCTTGGAAAATGAAATTGACAAAATTTTGAAAGACTCCTGGGGCGTTACAGAGGCCGAAGGGCATGACTAGGTACTCGAAGTGACCCTCGTGAGTGTTAAAAGCTGTTTTCCACTCATCCCCCTCACGGATCCGTACTAGGTTGTAGGCTCCCAGCAAATCCAACTTAGTGAATATCTTGGCCCCCTGTAGACGATCAAACAACTTTGGGATCAAAGGGCGCAGGTACCGGTTCTTAACCGTGATTTTGTTCAAGCCCCGGTAGTCGATACAGGGTCGTAAAGACCCATCCTTTTTGGAGACAAAAAAGAACCCCGCTCTTGCTGGTGATGAGGAGGGTCTAATAAACCCTTTCTGTAGATTCTCCTGAATGTAAATGCGCATGGCTTTGGATTCCTCCCGGGAGAGTATAATCTACCTCTGGGTGGGGTTGTCCCCGGGAGTAAGTCAATGGGGCAGTTGAAAGACCGGTGAGGCAGAAGAGTGTCCGCCTCCTGGACACTAAACATATCTCGGAAATCCTGGTATTCTTCGGGTAGGCTGGCATGAGAAGCTTGCAGAACTCTGGGGAGAGCTGCAAGGACCCTCTTAGGAGGCTTAATCGGCGAGAGACATGTCTGGAAACAACGGGAACCCCACTGGCCGATCTCACCCATGGACCAGTCAATAGTGGGGGCATGGAGGCGCAACCAGGGCAGACCCAGAATTACCGGGTGAATAGCTCGAGGGAGTATCAAAAACTGAATCATCTCTTGATGCAGGGCCCCTACTTGCATAAGCAGGGGTGAGGTGACCTGCGTGATGGGCCGAGGGAGAGTTGACCCTTCAATGGAGGTGACCTGTAGTGCTGGTCAGCAAGGGACCGTAGACCCTCCCAACTGGCCCAGGAGATCTGTGTCGATGAAGTTCCCGCCAGCCCCCGAATCCCAACAGGGCCACGGTATGAACACAAAATCCCAGCCCTTGCAGAAGTACCGGTGCAGACAGCAAGTTATCAGGAAGGGAGGATGATCAGCCCAGTGCCCCTCCCTTCACGGGGCCTGGGCCGTGGCGTTTCCTGACTTGTTGGGACAGACATTCACGAAGTGTCCAGGCTGCCCGCAATACATACAAAGATGGTTCTTGCGGAGATAGGATCTCTCAGCCTCGGAGAGGTGGTGTCGCCCGACAACCATAGGTTCCTCCTTGGTTTTAACAACCCCCCCTCCAGAGGCACCAGGTGAGCCAGGACGAGGCGGCCGGGGAGCAGGCCTCGGAACCGGTCGAGTAGCCCGCTCTTGGGCCCTTTCCTGGAACTGGACATCGATCTGGGTGCAGAGGGTAATGAGAGCATCCAGGGTCATGGGGAGCTCCCGTCCAGCTAATTTGCCCTTTATATGACTCCCCAGAACCTGCCAAAAAATGGCCGTCAAGGCCTCCTGGTTCCAGCTTGGTTCCGCGGCGAGGGTCCGGAACCGGATAGCATAGGCTCCCACCGAACCTGTGCCCTGCTGGATAGGCAACAATTCCCCTGGGGCAGGGGAGGGGCATCCTGGTATGTCAAATACCATCCGGAATTGCCGCAAGAACTCATCCAGGTCCGACAGAATAGGGTCACGCTGTTCCCAGAGTGGAGAAGCCCAGGCCAGTGCCGGACCTGAATGCAGAGAAATGATGTAAGTGATCTTCATGCTCTCCGACGGGAAGGACCCAGGCTGCATTTCAAACAGCAGGAAATGTCCGTCAACCAGTTAATATGCTTGGTCGCGGATGTGTGGTCATTTTCAGCTACACTTTAACCAGTCGTTCTCACTGAAAATGACCAGTTAGTGCTGAAATTAAAATCGGCTATATTGGAGGCGTTCCGGGGGTGGAGTCCAGTTAGGTCCCGATATTCAGACCTAACCAGCCAGCTTTAATGCATAAATAGAACTGCATAAATAATTGTCCTATCTTTACACACTAACCCATGGCCAGTTAAGCCTGAATATTAATTTAGTTGGCCATACACTAGCTGGCATTCAATGCCAAAGTCCGCAAAGGGCCCAGCATTTAACTTCCAGTTTTAGCACCAGCGATGGACAAAAAACTACTGTCCTTCACCAACTGAATATCGGCTGGCAGGTCTATGGCTGGGGTAAATGAGTGTGCCTAAGAGTGCCAAGGAGCATGCCACAACTTATAGTATTCTAAAAGTTGTGTACCCAAACAGAGGTGCTCAGTTACATACAATTCAACTTTTCAAAATGATTGGATGTGCTAAACCTAATAGAAATGACACCTTCCTAACACAGTCAAGGAGATATGCCCATTGTCTGCTCATGTGTATTTCCCTGTGAGACCCCGAGGGTTGGGGAATGGGCCAGTAAATAACACAGTCGGACAAAGTAAGTATTTATTCAAAGGAATCCTCGGGACTGTTCCTTTCACAGGGCCTGAGATATAGGATAGGAAACTTCTGCAGTCTAGTACATTCAGTTGTAAGCAAGCCTCTGGTGATAGGTCAAACACAGTCTGCGACTGCCGGAGTTGTCACGCCCCAAACACAGCCGAATGGTTCTTGGCTCTCTGCTGAGTTCAGGTCTGGCTTCAGCCAGATCTCAAAGCAAAACTAAGTTCAATCTGGCAACAACATATTGGCTTACTTCAGCCAGGTCATGAATATGGAACAGCAGCTTTACCATCATATGCTGGGGATTCAACTCTTCTCTCCCTGGGCCTTCTTATCTCCAGTCTGGGCTTGTCTTTTACACTCCCAGGTCTGGGCTCTGCCCCTCCCGGCTCACTTCCTCCTGGGGCAGGACCAGGGCTATTAAGGTAGCCCCGGCTATCGGAGGGACTGTCCTTAAGGTGGCCCAGGCTATCAGAGGGACTTTTACCTGCTAAGCCACTTTTGTGTACCTTTATAGAATAGTGTTTAGGGCTTGTGCGCATGTAAGTGGCGCTTTTTCCTGCATGTATGCATGCAAATCACGCATAACTGCAGGCATGCAGTTATAGAATTGCCTTTTATGTATATAATTAACACCACTTTTAGGAAGTAGCTTTGGTTATTAAATGACACTTATATATGTAATAGGTATGGGCAGCTCAAAGATTTTCATTTTGTTTCCCATGTCATGGGAAACATTGTTCGTTTTGTTTTGGCTAGATTTTGTTTTTGTTTTGAGAGCAAATATGGTCGATAGTGCATGCTATTTAAAAAAGGGTGCTCTGTTTGCAAGCAGTTGTACTCTTTCCTGATAGCAAGTACATATGCGCAATGGTTTGTGGAAAGAGTGAGCATTATAGGGGGTATTCTATATATGGCACCGAAAGCATCAGCGCTGAAAAAACTCCGCTCTTTGATGCAGTTTATAGAGTATGCGTAGCGCCCATCCCACAACTAAAATTTAGGTGTGGCCATTACACCAACTAAAACCTGGTGTAAATGCCCGCATGTAACTTAGATGTGGATTGGGCATATTCTATAATAGTGTGCATAATTTTTAAGAATGCTCACAACCCATCTATGCCCCTCCCATGTCCCCACCCCCTTATGAGATCTGTGCCTTAGAATTTACCCACACCACTTTATAGAATATGCTTAGAAAGTTGCACGTGTAAATTCTAATTAGTGCCGATAATTGCTTGTTATTGGCCAATTATCAGCGGACTGGCTTGTTTATCAATTAAGTTGCGTGCGCAATTTGGCCGCACTGTCAAATTTGTGTGCACAACTTTAATCGTCATATATAGAATCTCCCCTATTTGCGGATAGTCTGCCCTATTATTGGCAAATGAAAAAACACAAAATGTGATGCTTTTTCTGCTTGTATTCATTTGTTGACAATATGTGATATGTCATTGCATCTCTAATATTTAGATAGTCTTCCTCTGATGCATTGTGGTGAAGGACTCTGTTGTTCTCAAACCTAGGGAAGTGCTAGCGAGGCTACCTTGATGGCGCTCCTTGCTGCCAGGATGAAAAAAATCAAATGTCTCCAATCAGAAAATCCAGAACTGACGGAAGCAAGCATCCTGAGTAAGCTGGTAGCCTATTCTTCAGACCAGGTAACTCTATTATTTTGTTAGTTATAATCAAAACTGTAAGTCTGAAGCCATGGCTAGCTCAGCAAAATTGACCCCTTCCTGTGGATTCATAGAAGACAAGAGCTGCTGCTTTCTGCCACTCCATTGCCTTGGCTCTGTTTCCTTTATAATGGCAGAAGCTGTTGACACTGCGGGTCCCTGTACTCTACCTTCCTGTGCTACCACTTCCACTGTCTGCACAGCTGTTGTCTTTTTGGATGAGAGGCACTGGCAGTTCAGACAAGTTGGTTGAAGGGAGGGATAAGGAACATGGGCAGCATAGTAGGGGGAAGAAAAGAGTTGAGAGGTAGGTGGGGCAGTCAGACAAGATAAAGGATGGTATGGAAAAAGCCAGGCTAATGGAGCTTGGGAAGGCAGAAGAGCCTGGAAGGAGGGAAGGATAGGAGGAGATTGCAACAAATAAAGGGATGAGGAGGGAACTGGAAAGGGAGGAAATATTGGAGAGGAAACAAAGAATAAAGATTTAGAAGGAATGAAGGAGGCAAAAAGGAGAAGGCTTTAGACTAAGTCTAAAGCAGGAGAAGGTATTCTCTGCAGCCCATGGGGATTACTTCTCAATTATTTTGGGGATTTCAATGCTATCAACCATACCATTATTTTTTTTAGTGCTATTATAATTGCTAAACTAGCTTAGAAACACACAGAAAGGATAGGTAGGCTGGCCTGGCACTACATTTCCACAGGAACCCTGCAGGTCCTGCATTCATCCCCGCAGGAGTCCCGTGGACCTGGAGGAGATCCCTGCGGGATTACCGCTAACCCCATTTCCATGCAGCTCTCTAGTCTGGAATGAGAGACAGTGGCCTGAGAACTGAGAAATAAAATGAGAGGGTAAAAAATAAAAATGAAAAAGAAAGGGAATGAAAAGAAAAAGAAAAATGAGAAGGGTGACAGACTTAATACATAAAGAAAGGTCCATCTAAAACTAAAGGAGACTGCTTTTTGGGTGTGTAACTGGTTCCCTCCCTAGCACCACCACCATTGATAGGGGAGAAGGGTGACAATTGGGATGGGTACTTAGGTTATTTATTAGTGTCAGTTGCAAAAACATCAAAACTCTCCTCCTACAGGGTGAGGCAAAAAAGGGTAACTCCCCTAGAGTTCTTTGCAGGTTTCTAGCAACCGCTTTGAATTTCAACGTGAAAGTTTACAGCTTTATTTGTTGTTACTATCTACGTTTTTGTGCTGAGTGAAATGATATTATCTTTAAACATGGTGAAGTTACACACTGCTGATTTTTGTGCGTTCAAAAGTGTTTCCACTGCAAAACTACCGTTATTTGAAAAACAAAACAAAACATGATACCAGGAGCTTAGACGAGATTGGGTGGCAAAGCCGGTGGCGGGAGACAGAGATGGTGCTGGGCAGACTTATATGGTCTGTGCCAGAGCCGATGGTGGGATGCGGGACTGGTGGTTTGGAGGTGGGGATAGTGCTGGGCAGACTTATACGGTCTGTGCCAGAACCGGTAGTGGGAGGTGGGGCTGGTGGTTGGGAGGCGGGGATAGTGCTGGGCAGACTTATACGGTCTGTGCCCGGAAAAGGACAGGTACAAATCAAGGTAAGGTATACACAAAAAGTAGCACATGTGAGTTTATCTTGTTGGGCAGACTGGATGGACCACGCAGGTCTTTTTCTGCCGTCATCTACTATGCTACTATGTTAGGTTATTGTTAATGAAATCACAGTGATGTAGACTTTTGTCTGGGGAGCAATGTTGGAGACCTATCAAAAGCTCCACCCAAAGCTGCGAGATGATCTGGGACAGCCTGCCACAGGGATCAATTGACAAGGCTGTTAAGAACTTCTCAAAGTGACTGAAGGCAAAGCAGGGGCGGGCGGGGGGGGGGGGGGGGGGGGGGGAGGGGGAGGAGGACACTTTGAGCATTCACAGTGACTGTGAAATTCTGACACATTAATTGTATCATTTGAATAATGTTATCTTACAGTGTTTTAGCTTGAACATTTTTAACGCATAAAAATCGCTAGGTAGTAATGCTAAAATGTCAGTAACATCAACATAGCTTAAGACAATTAAATGTTGTTTAATAGTAGCATGAAAGTATGATGACTAAATAAGTACATAAAATTTCTCATTGAAATTCAAAGCAGTTGCTGAGAATTGGCCTGACCCAGTATGTCGATTCTTATGTTCTTATGTCCCACTTCCATCCAGTATCTCCCTTCTCTCTCCTCTCCATGCAGATCTCCTTCTCTATCCCCTTTCCATTTGGCATCTCACCATCTTCTCCACCCCTTTCAGCCAGCATTTCTCCTGTCTTCCCTCCAGTATCCCTTCCTTTCTCTCCACCCTTTCCATGCAGCATCTCCCCCTCCCTTTTCAGCCACTGCCTTACCCTCTTTCTACTCCTTTCCAGCCAGAATTTCTCCTACAAAAATAGCCATACTGGGTCAGATCAATGGTCCATCTAGCCCAGTATCCTGCTTCCAACAGTGACCAGTCCAAGTCACAAGTACCTGGCCGAAACCCAATTAGCAGCAACATTCTATGCTACCAATCCTGGGATAAGTAGTGGCTTCCCCCATGTCCATTTCAATAACAGGCTATGAACTTTTCCTCCAGGAAAAAAAGTAACCCCCTAGAGGTTTTTTTTGCCATTTTCTCAGCAACTGCTTTGAATTTCAATGAGAAACCCAAATAGTAGCAAGATTAAATACTACCAATCCCAGGGCAGGGACTCACTACCCCATGTCTGTTTCAATAGCAGATTATGGACCTTTCCTCTACGAACTTGTCCAAACCTTTTTTAAACCCAGATACGCTAACCGCTGTTACCACGTCCTCCAGTAGTGAAAAAATATTTCCTCCTATTTGTTTTAAACATATTTCCATATAACTTCATTGAGTATCCTCTAGTCTTTGTACTTTTTGAAAGTGTAAAACATTCATACACTTTTACCTGTTCTACACCACTCAGGATTCTGTAGACCTCAATCATATCTCCTTTCAGCCGCCTGTTTTCCAAGCTCTCTTCTCTCTTTCATCCAGCAACTCCCCTCTAGCTTATCCCTTTTTCTCTACACCCCACCCCCCCCCATTTTCAGCCAGCATTTCCCTCCTCTCGCTTTATCCCTTTTCAGCCAGAGTCTGTACTCTCTCTGAACACCCTTCCCCCTCCTCCTGACCACTGCTGCTTCTCCTCAAAAGAGCAGCAATTTAAAAAAAGAAATCACAGGGAATCTCTGCTTTCATAGGTGTGGCTGCCACTCTACCAGTCCTTCTCCCTCTGGAACAGGAAATTGATGTCAGAGGGAGCATGACCAGCATAGTTGGCAGCCATACCCAAGGAGGTTTAATTGACAGGAGATGGAGGGAGAGTGCTTGGCCCATTATCTGACCTGAAGCTAGTAGGTGGAACTTGCCACCATATTGTGTCACCCAAAACAATAGCAAATGCTTAATAGAAATAAGGACTGCCTATGCGTGGTTTGGTGTGGGCCAATAGTTTGCTTTGTTTTGAGTGTATCAATATAGTGGCTATGGCTTCAGCCTTGTCATGTGATGCCGTCTCCTGTCAATTAAACCTTATTGACCATGCCTATGAAAGCAGAGGTTACCTTCCTCCTGTTGTCATCTGTGCCTCACTAATTATACAACAAAGCTGCACAGGAATGCGGATCTCCGAAAGCTGCAGCTGCTTCTTCCGGCCGACCTTGCCTCCACCAATATAACTTCCTCTTTTGGAGGAGGCAGGCTGGCAGAGGAAGTAGCAGCCATAGCCTGCAGAGGGCCACGATCCCATGCAGCTTTTCTGCATATTTAGTATTGCGGGTATGGCAGAGATGACAACAGGAGAAAGGGAAGAAAAAGCGCTACAGCTGAGAGAGCAGCTTGGAGGAGTGGAGACGGACAATACTAGGAAGAAAGCAGGCAGGGAAAGTTGAAGTGGGAGCTGGGGAGGAATGCTGGCTTCGGCCTAACCCCTGGTAAGCCTTTCCTCAGCTGAGAGGTGCCCAGCTCTACCACTGGCTGCCTTTCAGGTGCTGTGGAGGACTTGCAGCTCATCTGCATATCCTTACAGCCTTCTCCGGGGTGACACCCAGGTCCACTCCGATCCACTCAGGGCCTCCGCTCTAGGTGCCGCGCGCCGGGGCATTTTTCTCTTTACATCTAATCTTCTTCCCAGTTGCTAAAGTACCTCAGTCGTTTATGGCCCCTATTCACATTCTCTTCCCAGCCTTGTCCCTTCCTAATCTTTTCCCTCACCCCCTACCTCTCTCCGCTACAGGAACTCACTGCCCATCCATCGACTTCATCACCTCACCTTCTCTCCTACCCTCTTCCTCCCTCTTGGCTTTTAATCTCCGTCTCTTTCTTCCCTCCATTTTGCCTTCCCCATTCCACCTAAATACCTCTTGCCTTCGACGCCTTCATGGCCACACCTCTCCTACTCTCCTCCGCTCTCTTTTACTCCTTCTCTTACTCTCAGCTGGTGACATCAATCCCAATCCTGGCCCTCCTCACCAACTATTATCCCAGCTCTACAGATCTCACCGTGACCTCTCTAACCTCATCTCTATTCCTCTACTCCCCTCCTCTTCTCTGCCCTTCTCTTGCACCCTATGGAATGCCCGCTTTATCTGTAACAAACTCCCCTATATCCAGGACCTCTTTATCTCGTGTCACCTCCATCTGCTCACCATAACAGAAACCTGGCTCTGCCCTGATGACTCTGCTTCAGTCGCAGCCCTCTGCCATGGCGGTTATCTTTTTTCACATACTCCTCGCCCTGCTGGTTGCGGGGGCGGTGTTGGACTACTTCTCTCTCCCTCCTCCAGATTTCAACCCCTTCTTCCACCTCAATCTCACTGTTTTTCCTCCTTTGAAGTCCACTCTATCTGCCTTTTCTCTCCTCTGCCTCTTCGAATAGCGGTCATTTATCATCCCCCTGATAAGTCCCTTTCATCCTTTCTCAGTGACTTTGATGCCTGGCTTGCCTTCTTCCATGATCCTTCCTCCCCCTCTCTCATCCTTGGTGACTTTAATATTCCTGCTAATGATCCTTCCAACTCTTATATTTCCAAGTTACTCGCTTTAACATCCTCCTTTAATCTCCAACTATGCTCCACCTCCCCCACTCATCAAAATGGTCACTGTCTTGATCTCATCTTCTCCTCCAACTGTTCACCCTCTAGTTTCCTTGCCTCTGATCTTCCCCTCTCTGATCACCATCTTATAACTTTCACACTTAAATCTCCTCCCTCCCAGTCCCGTCCTATCTTATCTAATTTATCTAGGAATCTTCACGATATTGACCCTTCATCTCTATCCTCCTATGTTTCAAACCTCCTCTCTACTGTGGCACCATCCACGTCTGTCAACGAGGCTGTTTCTTCTTACAAAAATACTCTATCCTCTGCCTTAGACACTCTTGCACCTTTGATGACCCACCCTATAAGGCGTACAAAACCCCAACCTTGGCTGACTTCTAATATCCGCTACCTACGTTCCTGTACCTGCTCCGCCGAATGCCTCTGGCAGAAATCTCGGGCCCTTGCTGATTTCTTACACTTTAAGTTCATGCTGACCTCCTTCCAATCTGCTCTTTTACATGCCAAACAGGATTATTATATCCAACTGACTAACTCTCTTGGCTCTAACCCTCGACTTCTCTTCACCACATTGAACTCTCTCCTCAAGGTGCCCCCTCCCCCAACTCCCCCTTCATTATCTCCTCAGACCCTTGCTGAATTCTTTCATGACAAGGTTCAAAAGATAAACCTTGAATTCTCTACCTCACCACCTCTCCCTCCACTAGTCCGTTTCCCTCTCTCTCCTTCCCCTCATTCCTTTTCCTCCTTTCCTGAAGTTACTATAGAGGAAACTACACTTCTCCTTTCTTCCTCAAAATGTACCACCTGATCCTCTGATCCCAATCCCACCCACCTTCTTAATGCCATCTCACCTGCTCTTATTCCTTTTATCTGTCACATTCTCAACCTCTCACTTTCCACTGCAACTGTCCCTGCTGCCTTTAAACATGCTGTGGTCACACCTCTCCTTAAGAAGCCTTCACTCGACCCTACTTGTCCCTCTAATTACCGACCCATCTCCCTCCTCCCTTTTCTCTTCAAATTACTTGAGCGTGCTGTTCACCACCGCTGCCTTGATTTTCTCTCCTCACATGCTATTCTTGACCCACTACAATCTGGTTTTCGCCCTCTCCACTCAACCGAAACTGCGCTTACTAAAGTCTCCAATGACCTATTACTGGCTAAATCCAGAGGTCAATATTCCATCCTCATTCTTCTTGATCTTTCCGCTGCTTTTGACACTGTCGATCACAGCATACTTCTCGATACCCTGTCCTCACTTGGATTCCAGGGCTCTGTCCTTTCCTGGTTCTCTTCCTACCTCTCCCTCTGCACCTTTAGTGTTCACTCTGGTGGATCCTCTCTACTTCTATCCCTCTGCCTGTCGGCGTACCTCAGGGTTCTGTTGTTGGTCCCCTCCTCTTTTCTATCTACACTTCTTCCCTTGGTTCATTAATCTCATCCCATGGCTTTTCCTACCATCTCTATGCTGATGACTCCCAAATCTACCTTTCTACCCCTGATATCTCACCTTGCATCCAAACCAAAGTTTCAGCGTGCTTGTCTGACATTGCTGTCTGGATGTCTCAACGCCACCTGAAATTAAACATGACCAAAACCGAGCTTCTCATTTTTCCCTTCAAACCCACCTCTCCACTCCCCCCATTTTCTATTTCTGTTGATGGCTCTCTCATTCTTCCTGTCTCCTCAGCTCGAAACCTTGGGGTCATCTTTGACTCTTATCTCTCCTTCTCTGCTCATATCCAGCAGATCGCCAAGACCTGTCGTTTCTTTCTTTACAACATCCGTAAAATCCGCCCCTTTCTTTCCGAGCACTCTACCAAAACCCTCATCCACACCCTTGTCACCTCTCGTTTAGACTACTGCAATCTGCTTCTTGCTGGCCTCCCACTTAGTCACCTCTCCCCTCTCCAATCGGTTCAAAACTCTGCTGCCCGTCTCATCTTCCGCCAGGGTCGCTTTACTCATACTACCCCTCTCCTCAAGTTGCTTCACTGGCTCCCTATCCGTTTTCGCATCCTGTTCAAACTTCTTCTACTAACCTATAAATGTACTCACTCTGCTGCTCCCCAGTATCTCTCCACACTCATCCTTGCCTACACCCCTTCCCGTGCACTCCGCTCCATGGATAAATTCTTCTTATCTGTTCCCTTCTCCACTACTGCCAACTCCAGACTTCGCGCCTTCTGTCTCGCTGCACCCTACACCTGGAATAAACTTCCTGAGCCCCTACGTCTTGCCCCATTCTTGGCCACCTTTAAATCTAGACTGAAAGCCCACCTCTTTAACATTGCTTTTGACTCGTAACCACTTGTAACCACTCGTCTCCACCTACCCTCCTCTCCTCCTTCCTGTACACATTAATTGATTTGATTTGCTTACTTTATTTTTTGACTATTAGATTGTAAGCTCTTTGAGCAGGGACTGTCTTTATTCTATGTTTGTGCAGCGCTGCGTACGCCTTGTAGCGCTATAGAAATGCTAAATAGTAGTAGTAGTAGTAGGGGAGGCCTCCCCAAGCCTCTTATACCAGGTGCCTATGGGTATTTGGCACTTTAGGAGACATTCAGCTTTATCCTCTTCTCCCCAAATAAATGTCATCCCTACCCCATTTCCTCCTGCAGTATTGATAATTACACTCACAATCATGATTACCTCAACATCAGCCTTCCCAGAGCAATCCTGCACAAAACAGACATTATAATTTGTGTTTGCATATATATACTGATACAACCAATGGTGCTAAGCCACCTAGACTACTACTACTACTACTACTACTATTTAGCATTTTTATAGCGCTACAAGGCGTACGCAGCGCTGCACAAACACAGAAGAAAGACAGTCCCTGCTCAAAGAGCTTACAATCTAATAGACAAAAAAAAAATAAAGTAATGGAATGGAACTGCAATGGAATTTATGCAGGATGCAAAGAACAAACATTAAAGAAACTCCAGACCTCTCAAAACATGGCAGCTAGGCTTATATTCAGAAAAATGTGATTTGAAAGCACAAAACCCCTCCACGAAAAACTACACTGACTCCCAATCAAAGAATGCATTGCCTTCAAAATCTGCACCCTGGTCCACAAAATTATCTACTGTGAAGCCCTGGGATACATGCCAGACTTGATCGACTTACCAACTAGAAACACATCAGAATCAACACGATCATATCTAAATCTGCACTACCTAAGTTGCAAAGGACTTAAATACAAATCAACTTACGCATCCAGCTTTTCCTACATAAGCACACAATTGTGGAACACACTACCAAAAGCCTTGAAAATGACGTACGACCACCTAAACCTCCGGAAATCACTAAAAACTAACCTGTTCAAAAAGGCATACCCCACCGATGCAACATAAATGCCTGATCCCTGCAACACAACAAAACTAAAGTACGTAATGGACAAAACTCAACTCTTCCGATGTACGTTTCCCCAATGTGGTCATGCCACATGAACTTTATCTTACCATAACATCACTTTGTATTTGTTCTCACCGGAGTCTGCAAACACCTCTCTGGTACTATGTAAGCCACATTGAGCCTACAAATAAGTGGGGAAAATGTGGGATAGAAATGTAACAAATAAATAAAAATACTTGCCCCGGACACCTTACAAAAGTCATTTATCAAAGTACATGGACTATTTGAAAATTGCTTACCCTTGTGAGTAAAATTACATACCAATGGTTCTTTGTATGGCTGTCAGGGCCTATTGTTTTACTTTAAGTTCATCTGTTCTCATTGCATCCCAGAAGTTACCACTGTAGGCGACTGCCTAGTCTGTGTAATGTTTAAGCAAGTCCTGTACGAGACCACCTGTGTACAGAATACCCCCTTTTTTCTCCTTTAATTTCCTCCTACCTACTTGTCCTTCTGCATTTTTTGCATACTCTTGGGCCAGATCCTATTTTTCTGTGCTATGTAAACTGGATCTTTCCTTCTAATATTAGGCATGCTCTCTTTAGATCCACTTTAAGAAAGACATTCCTAGATTCACATCCAGCTGTTATTCTGTTTCACTCTTTTAATAATTTCCAAGCTTCTCAAAGTAGCAGTCTTTTTTTCCTGTTTTTTCTAACTCCTTGAATCCTATCACTCTGGTTTTCAGAAACACTGCTCAACAGAAATGTCCCATCTTCATGTACACAATTTTCCTGCACCCCTAGTCAAAAACAGGTCAAAATAATGAAGATACATATGTGTTTCCTTATAAAACCATACCAAAATGTAAGAAATAAACTGCAGTATATTAAAGCAACCTAAGAATTGGAATACAGAATAAAACAATACAGCCAAGATAGATATTACTGCTTTTTATCCCACCGAAGTGCTTATACATGCCCACATACTAAAGAGCATACTACTTTTATTCATATACTTTTGTCACTGGCTTCCTCCTGTGTCTATAAATGCTAATCCAAACAAGAGACTTTTAATATCACTTTATCCTCTAAAATGCCAACCAGTATAAAGAATATTCCTGCTATGGTGTTGCCATATAACCACATTTATTCAGGATTTAGCAACTTAAGTCTGGGCTGTCTGGCTTTCAACAGCACTGGTTAGAGAGCACAGAGTAAATGTCATTTGTGCGCCAGTGGGTAGGAGGGAGCAGTGAGTGATCTAGATGGCATTTTCCTAGCAGGCTGGAATTATTGCTTATTGTTGCTTTGTCTTTTAAGCTATTAAGCACCCCTTTCCAACTCTGTTGAGCTCCCTACCTCATAGCAGATCTTTAGCTCTGTTGCACAGAGCTGCCCTTTGTGCTGAAACACTGATAAGAAATAGGAAGTGACAGCCCTCTGTGACTAGTGAATGGTGCATTCGCCTTAAAGACATTGCTAACCTTTCAAAGTTGAACATCACTAGCCTCACCTTTCCTTTTCTTATTATTTTTAGTTTTAATTTCCACTATTTCCTGGAAGTTGATATCATACTCTTGATATATTCATTTATTATGTTTATGCTTATGTTTATTAACCTATAGCCCACCTTAACCAAGGCAGGTTACAAAGCTGCATGCATAATCATCCTACAACATAACAGTAAAATAAAAATTGTATCTAGGTAAATCAAATAAAATCAACAACTAAAACGTAATAAAACAAGATAGGCATTGTTCTTGTAGCGCTATAGAAATGATAAGTAGTAGTAGTTCTTGCATTTACTCACACATCTTGATTCAATTACTCTCTCCTAATACTTAATACTGCCTTAACCACTAGTACCATTAACCCCAAGCTGAACAGCTAGTCAACATCTTTCAACAGACACACACTCATATACTTGTTTCACAGTGCTATGAAGGCTAGTGCAAGGATATTTGATATTCTAGACAAAACTTAAATCTTGATCTGCCCCCCAGATAACCTTAACGGCAGTTAAGATCAGTTAGTCAGTCCTGCCCCTTCTGAATTCAGACTTTTTATTTTGGATGGGACAGGACTTACAGATTTCGAGCAGCTGCAGGGCTGCCTTTCTTTTTTTCCATCTTAGTACTTCTTCCTTTTAATGTTTTGGGGTAACATAGGCAGCCGAGACTCCTCGTGCCTGCCCAAAAATTTCACTGATAATGTAAATGAAAACAGGACACGAGTATTCACAAAATAGCAATAATTTGGCTGCAGCTTTATTTAAATCCAAAACAACTTAAACTGAGTATACCCAAGCCAACCATAAGCTTTCAAGCTTTTAACATGCCAATTCCAGTCCACCACCATTAGCAAGACTGATAATCCACCAAGCAGCAAACCAGAGCGCCCCACCTCGCAGCAAGGCTGCTCAACCTTAAGCGCAGCTGCCACAGCTGCCTAGCTTATCTCACATCAGGCTTGGATATGCCCGCCATACTGCAACATTACGTCTGGATGATTTATTGTAACAATTAGGGAGGGAAGGAGGGAGGGATGCAGCCTTCTTCCCGAACACCGAAAAAATGGCATTTAGGAGCTCCCTGGGGTTATAAACCCAGGCAGATACTCCTCCTCCCCAGCAGGGTACCAGTGTGCGGCAGAAAAACTTTTCCTGTCGCCTAGCACCTAACCACGCTGCTTGCCCCGTGCATGCTCTTTGGGGCACGGCACCATGTTAATGGCGGCTCTGTGCACCCGAGGGGCACTACACCTAGTGTTGTTTTCAGGACCCCTTCCCCACACTAATAGGATTAATACTCTGTGTCCCACCTGGGTGGCCCAGAGGAGGAAAGGAAAAATAGCCTCCTCTTGCTGGATACAAATTGAGGCGACTACAACAGGGTGTTTTGGGAACACTTTTTGCTACCCCCCCAAAATTTGCCACCTGAGATGGCTGCCTCACTCACTCTACCTAATGATAGAACCACCTCTAGTGAAAATTTTTGCCATGCAAATAGAAGATGGGGTAGGTCACAGTTGCCAGTTCTCTCTATTTATTTAATAGCATTTATTTTCTGTTCTACCTTGCAAATTCTAGGCGGATTACAAAATATATACATGATCTACTACAACAGTACAAAATACATACAACTGATTACAAAATACATACATAATCAACTACAACAGTAAACAAAACAGTTACTTAAAATAGTATCAACAAGCAACTCACATCTATTGCAAAAATGCAGTCCAATCTGTGCTCTGACATCATTCATTTAACAGTCAACTTTATATCTAAATTATCTCAATTCTTTATTCCATAAGCCTCCTGGAATTGTAATGTTTTTAATGCAACCTTAAAATCTGTAAGATTTAACAAACATCGAACATTATTAGGCAGTTCATTCCACAATTGCAGTTCCTTTATATTAAAAAAAAAAAGAGTTTCGGTATTCGTCCGACTCCCCCAGTGGTCACTAACCACCTCCCACCCCGAAAAAAACAACTTTAAAAACTTTTTTTTGCCAGCCTGAAATGTCATACTCGGGTCCATCGCAGCAGTATGCAGGTACCTGGGGGGGGGGGGGGGGGGGGCAGGTATGTGTGTGTCAGCGGAGGCATAGTGAAGGTGTGGACGTCCTTCTTTCAAACATTATAGACGTCCTGAACTGCCCCCCCCCCCCCCACAGGGACGGCAAAATTTCAAGAAAACCAGATGAAACAAAGGAACTTCTAGGTTTAGAGAAAAAAATGCGCGCAAAGAACGTGAAGGCTGTTAAAGACGCAGTGATGAGGCCAACACAGGAGATAGTAAATTATGCAGCACTTTAAATATGAGTAACATGATCTTAATGAACATGAAATTCAGTGGGTAGCCAATGCAAAGCAATGAGCCAAGGACTAATATGATCAAATTTGGATACCCAAAATAAAACTCCCACCACTGAATTTTGTGCTCATTTTAGTGATTTAAAAAATCTCTTTGGTACTCCTAACAATAACCCATTGCAATAATCGAAATGAGGTGTCACAACACTTTGTATCACTAGCAGGCTTATTTTTGAAAGAGAAGGGCGCCCATCTTTCGACACAAATCGGGAGTTGGGCGTCCTTCTCTCAGGGTTGCCCAAATTGGCATAATCGAAAGCCAATTTTGGGTGTCCCCAACTGCTGTCTGTCGCGGGGATGACCAAAGTTCCAGGGGGTGTGTCGGAGGCGTAGCAAAGGTGGGACTGGGGCGTGTCCTCGAGCGATAATGGAAAAAAGAAGGGCGTCCCTGAGGAGCATTTGGGCGACTTTACTTGGTCCATTTTTTCTTACGACCAAGCCTCAAAAAGGTGCCCAAACTGACCAGATGACCACCGGAGAGAATCGGGGATGACCTTCCCTGACTCCCCCAGTGGTCACTAACCACCTCCCACCCCGAAAAAAACAACTTTAAAAACTTTTTTTGCCAGCCTGAAATGTCATACTCGGGTCCATCGCAGCAGTATGCAGGTACCTGGGGGGGGGGGGGGGCAGGTATGTGTGTGTCAGCGGAGGCATAGCGAAGGTGTGGACGTCCTTCTTTCAAACATTATGGACATCCTGAACTGCCCCCCCCCCCCTCCCACAGGGACGGCAAAATTTCAAGGGCATGGAGTAGATTGCAGGAGTGGCCTAGTGGTTAGTGCACTAGTCTTGCAATCCAGAGATGGCCAGTTCAAATTCCACTGCTGCTACTTGTGATCCAAAATCCAAATAAATAAAGGGGGTGTCAGAGGCATAGCAAAGGCATGGACATCCTTCTCACAGAAACATCCATATTTTGGATGTCCTCAACTGCCGTCACAGGGACGGAGGCATAGCGAAGGACGTCCTTCAGCCATACACTAAA
The DNA here is from genome assembly GCF_901765095.1 of Microcaecilia unicolor. Classification (NCBI taxonomy): domain Eukaryota; kingdom Metazoa; phylum Chordata; class Amphibia; order Gymnophiona; family Siphonopidae; genus Microcaecilia; species Microcaecilia unicolor. Next base: position 355,838,120 of record NC_044031.1, on the reverse strand, counting down.
AAAAAAAAAAAGATGTCCCTGACGAGCACTTGGACGTTTTCACCTGGACTTGTGTTTTTCTATGGTTGTAGATGGCAATTTATTTAAGGTTGTAGATGGCTATTATACACGCAGCTTGTCTGCATGTATGAAGCCATCTTTGGCATGCGCAGAGCAGGGGCGTATCTGCATGGGGCCACAGGGGCCTGGGCCCCCGCAGATTTCGCCCTGGACCCCCCTACCGCCGTCAACCCTCCCCCGCCTACCGCCGTTACCTACCCCCACCAAGGTCCGCTTCCTCCGGTCCGGTGCCTTTAAAAGTATTACTTCAGCTGGCGGGGGACCCCCAACCCCCACCAGCCCAACCGAGGTCTTGTTTTAAGAAGTTCTTCCATCCTCGTGCTATTGAAAACTGCCTGCCTGCATCCCTTCCAGTTTCGGACTGAGCCTGACATCGCAGCACGTTGTACGTGCAGGACGTCAATGTGCTGCAACGTCAGACTCAGTCCGAAACTGGAAGGGATGCAGGCAGGCAGTTTTCAATAGCACGAGGATGGAAGAACTTCTTAAAACAAGACCTCGGCTGGGCTGGCGGGGGTTGGGGGTCCCCCGTCAGCTGAAGTAATACTTTTAAAGGCACCGGACCGGAGGAAGCGGACCTCGGTGGGGGTAGGTGACGGCGGTAGGCGGGGGAGGGTTGACGGTGGTAGGGGAGGGTTGACGGTGGTAGGGGGGGCGGCGGCCGGGGGGGGGCTATAATGTGCCCCCTCACTCTAGCCCCTGCACCCCTACCGCCGAACCTCAGATACGCCCCTGGTGCAGAGCAGCCACGCATAACGCATGGCTGCTCTGCACTGGCTTCCACTCCTTAGGAAGGAAATCATATGCAAATGAGCTAACAGTGAACCATTAGGGATCGGTAAAGGAAGGGCTTTTTCCGTTCAGTTGGTGCATCAGTTAGTCCACTGCAGTGCCCCCTAGGATGCCCGGTTGGTGTCCTGGCACGTCAGGGGGACCAGTGCACTATGAATGCTGGCTCCTCCCATGACCAAATAAGTTGGATTTGGTCGTTTTTGAGATGGGCGTCCTCGGTTTCCATTATCGCTGAAAATCGGGGATGACCATCTGTAAGGTCGACCATCTCTAAGGTTGACCTAAATGTTGAGATTTGGGTGTCCCCAACCGTATTATCGAAATGAAAGATGATCGCCCATCTTGTTTTGATATGCTGGCTCCTCCCATGACCAAAGGGCTTACATTTGGTCCTTTCTGAAATAGGTGTCCTTAGTTTCTATTATCGCTGAAAATCAGAAACGACCAAGTCTAAGGACGACCATCTCTAGGGACCACCTAAATGTCAAGATTTGGGCGTCCCCGACCGTATTATCTAAACGAAAGATGGACGCCCATCTTGTTTCGATAATAAGGGTTTTCCCGCCCCATCACGGGGACATCCTGCGAGGACGCCCTCAGGAAAACTTGGGCGCCCCGTTCGATTATGCCCCTCTACATGTTAATAATTCTTTCAATCGCCTTATAAGTATCAGTCCTGTAGTGATTATTTTATGAACATACTCTTGAATAGAAAGTGCTGGATCCAACATCACTCCTAAAGATGTAACCTTTCCACAAAACAAATCTGAACATCAATCATGCAAGACTCCAGAAAACCATCAACTGGATGACTATTCAAAAGCATTATCTGGGTCTCTGCATATTAATCTTAAGCCTATTAGCACATAACCATTGGTTGATTGTACAGAAAGTAAGATTCAAAAAATCAAATGGCTGTTCAGTTTAAAAAAACAACAATTGGACATCGTCCGCATATACTCTGTAATTGACACCTAGTGTTACCAATAAAACATATAATGGTCTCATAAAAATATTAAAAAGGATAGCCAAAAGTGAAGACCTTGAGGGACTCCAGTAGTATCATCCATAAAAGAGGAACAATCAGCACCAGTAGAAACTTATACTGTCTTGAGGGCAAATGACCTAAACCAATTAAAAACAGTGCCACTTATTCTGATTTCTTTCAGTCTTTGCAAAAGAATTGTATGATCTATTGTATCAAAAGCAGCTGAAATATCTAGTAATACAAACAACCCCCCCCCCCCCCATCAGAGGGTCGAGGTACAGTAAGACAGGTGCTATCCCATAAATGCATCCTAGAAATTTAGCTGAAATATGGAAAAAAAAGTTTTTTTGCTGTGCATGCTCTCCAATGTCATCTCAAAAATTCCCTATCTTTTAAGTCTTTCAGGTGTTAGGTAAAGTTTATTAATATAGGATCAGAGTTTTAGCTAGGGCAGTGACCATAGTCATTTAGCACACGTGGAGGGGCATTTTCAATATGACATCTAAGTCCGACTTTGGGCCTGTATGCTGTTCTAATGGACCTCAGTATAACATCTGTGCCTGGCACAGAGGCTGGCAAGTAATTTTGGGGGGGGATGGGAGGGGGTTAGTGACCACTGGGGGAGTAAGGAGAGGTCATCCCTGATTCCCTCCAGTGGTCATTTAGGACACCTTTTTCCGCCTTATTCATTATAAAAACAGGTCTAACTCGTAACATCTTAGTTTTAGTCCTGTATGGTTTTATTTTGTTCCATTATGGCTTAAAAACATCCAAGTGTTAAGAATGCTCAGATCCCGCCCTTAACACGCCCCTTCGTGATTTGAACACACTTCTGATGGACTTTGAAGAAAAACATCTAAAAATTGGTTTTGAAAATACCAATTTGGACGATTTTGTGAGAAAAACATCCAAATGAAGATTTATGCCATTTTTGGACGTTTTTCTCTTTTAAAAATGAGCTGCTATTCATATAGGTCTAAACTAAATATAATATACTAAACTAATATAAATTATTTATTTAACAGCTGAATATTCCGCTAAATGTATAATTTTATAGGCTGCCCTTGTCCTGTCCCAAACCTCGCCCCCTTTTATATTGCGGTCCTCAAGGGCAGCAACCCAGTCAGGTTTTCAGGATTTCTCCATGAATATGCATATATCTACGTATATCAAAACAACTATGCTCATATTGAAAAGCTTTATTAAACATTCAAAACACGTAAGTTAAAAGGTAATTAGAATATTCACATCTGGGCTTCTAATAACTGCATAATTACTGCAAAACCTTTTAACATTCTAATATAACTAGTACAGCATTTTTGCCTGACTCAAAATTATTACACAAACACCTGATCTATTGATAACATACACATGATGTACAAACTCAATCTTGATCAAAGATGTACTTATCTCAACACTTAAGCACGATTTTTCTTCCCAAAGTGATTTTTGCATCCAACTGTATATTATATCAATTGACAAGTTCATCCAATAAATATGGTAAGAATCTTCCAGGGTTGGGAACTTGAACAACAACCAGGAGGGTCATAATTGAAAGGGGTACCCAAGTTTTCCTGAGGATGTCCTTGCAGGACGTCCCGGCGAAGGGGCGGGGAAACCCGTATTATCGAAACAAGATGGGTGTCCATCTTTCGTTTAGATAATACAGTCGGGGACGCCCAAATCTTGACATTTAGGTGGTCCCTAGAGATGGTCGTCCTTAGACTTGGTCGTTTCTAATTTTCGGCGATAATGGAAACTAAGGACGCCTATTTCAGAAAGGACCAAATGTAAGCTCTTTGGTCATGGGAGGAGCCAGCACTTGTAGTGCACTGGTCCCGCTCACATGCCAGGACACCAACCGGGCACCCTAGGGGACACTGCAGTGGACTTCAGAAAAAGCTCCCAGGTACATAGCTCCCTTACCTTGGGTGTTGAGCCCCCCAACCCACCCCCCAAAACCCACTACCCACCACTGTACACCACTTCCATAGCCCTTACTGGTGAAGGGGGGCACCTAGATGTGGGTACAGTGGGTTTCTGGTGGGTTTTGGAGGGCTCACATTTACCACCACAAGTGTAACAGGTGGGGGGGGGGGGGGGTAATGGGCCTAGGTCCACTTGCCTGAAGTGCACTGCACCCACTAAAACTGCTCCAGGGACCTGCATACTGCTGCAATGTACCTGAGTATGACATTTGACTCTGGCATAGAGGCTGGCACAAAATATTTTTAAAGTTCTTTTTTGAGGGTGGGAGGGGGTTAGTGACCACTGGGAGAGTAAGGGAAGGTCATCCCTGATTCCGTCCGGTGGTCATCTGGTCAGTTTGGGCACCTTTTTGTGCCTTGGTCATAAGAAAAACTGGACCAGGTAAAGTCATCCAAATGCTCATCAGGGACGCCCTTTTTCTTTTCCATTATGGGTCGAGGACGCCCATGTGTTAGGCACGCCCAAGTCCCGCCTTCACTACGCCTCCGATACGCCTCCGGGAACTTTGGTCATCCCCACAATGGAAAGCAGTTGGGGATGCCCAAAATTGGCTATCGATTATGCTGACTTGGGCGACCCTGTGAGAAAGACACCCATCTTCCGATTTGTGTTGAAAGATGGACGTCCTTCTCTTTTGAAAATAAGCCTGCAGGTGTGCCATACACATGCCAGGCTTAGTTGCACTTCGATATTTCAAGTCATTTAGAACCAGAAATCACAACTGGAATCCATGCAATCCTTTTACTACTGAATGTATCTTGTGTTACTGCAAGTAGTAAATAGTTTTGGCAGGTATAGTGCATACTTCCAAACTGTTTCTTCTTTCTCTCTCTCAATGCAGGCTCACTCATCAGTGGAAAGGGCTGGATTAATTGGTGCAGTCAAAATGAAAACTATCCCTTCAGATAATAGATTTAGTGTTGGTGGAGAGGCCCTGAAGCAAGCTTTGGAAGAAGACAAAGCGGCTGGTTTGATTCCATTTTTTGTAAGTACCACTACCTGTCTTTGAGCCTTGGTTAAACATCTGACATGCCAAGCAGACCATGTTACTGTACAATTTAGGAATGGGGATTGTGGGAATCCCATGGAACCTACGGGATTCCTGCAGGTATGGAAGAAGTTGCCACAGGATTCCTGCAGGGATGGAAGAAGTTGCAGTGGGATTCTCTCGGGTGTGCCTCTCAGTGCATTCTCTTGGACTGCACTGAGAGAGGTGATTGGAGCACTAGAATGAGGCTTGTAACACTCATTGGTTGAATAGTGAATACCATCCAAAAAAAATCAAGTGAGGCTATTGGGTTTAGGATGAAACGGAGGGCTGCGAGCAAGTAAATAATACGGGTGGGGATGGAGGAGATTAATTGTGGGGATGGAATGGATGGGTACTACTACTACTATTTAACATTTCTAAAGTGCTACCAGGGTAACGCAGCGCTGTACAATTAACAAAGAAGGACAGTTCCTGCTCAAAGGAGCTTACAATCTAAAGGACAAAATGTGCAGTCAATCAAGATTGAGGCAATCTAGATTTCCTGGATAGAGGTACAATGGTTAGGTGCCGAAAGCGACATTAAAGAGGTGGGCTTTGAGCAAGGATTTGAAGATGGGTAGGGAGGGGGCTTGGCGTATGGGCTCAAGGAGTTTATTCCAAGCATAGGGTGAGGCGAGGCAGAAAGGGCGGAGTCTTGAGTTGGCAGGGTGGAGAAGGGTACTGAGAGGAGGGATTTGTCCTGTGAGCGGAGGTTACGGGTAGGAGCTTAAGGGGAGATGAGGGTAGAGAGGTAGTGAGGGGCTGCAGATTGAGTGCATTTGTAGGTTAGTAGGAGAAGCTTGAACTGTATGCAGTACCTGATCGGAAGCCAGTGACTTGAGGAGAGGGGTGATATGAGCATATCGGTCTAGGCGGAAGATAAGACGGGCAGCAGAGTTCTGAACGGATTGAAGGGGGGATAGATGGTTAAGTGGGAGGCCAGTGAGGAGTAGGTTGCAGTAGTCAAGGCGAGAGGTAATGAGAGAGTGGATGAGAGTTCGGGTGGTGTGCTCAGAGAGGAAAGGGCGAATTTTGCTGATGTTATAGAGAAAGAAGCGACAGGTCTTGGCTGTCTGCTGGATATGGGCAGAGAAGGAGAGGGAGGAGTTGAAAATGACTCTGAGGTTGCGGGCAGATGAGACGGGGAGGATGAGGGTGTTATCAACTGAAATAGAGAGTGGAGGGAGAGGAGAAGTGGGTTTGGGTGGAAAGACAATGAGCTCGGTCTTGGCCATGTTCAGTTTCAGGTGGCGGTTGGACATCCAGGCAGCAATGTCGGATAAGCAGGCCGATATTTTGGCCTGGGTTTCCGCAGTGATATCTGGTGTGGAGAGATAAAGCTGGGTGTCGTCAGCATAAAGATGATATTGGAAACCATGAGATCAGCGAGCCCAGGGAAGAGGTGTAGATTGAAAAAAGAAGGGGTCCAAGAACAGATCCCTGAGGAACTCCAACAGGGAGCGGGATGGGGGTGGAGGAGGATCCATGAGAATATACTCTGAAGGTACGGTGGGAGAGATAAGAGGAGAACCAGGAGAGGACAGAGCCCTGGAACCCAAATGAGGATACTGTAGCAAGAAGTAAATTATGATTGACAGTGTCAAAAGTGGCGGATAGGTTGAGGAGGATGAGGATGGAGTAGTGACCTTTGGATTTGGCAAGGAACAGTTCATTACAGACTTTAGTGAGTGCCGTTTCTGTCGAGTGTAGAGGGCGAAAACCGGATTGAAGCGGATCGAGGATGGCATGGGAGGAGAGAAAATCAAGGCAGCGGCTGTGAACGGCACGTTCATGTATCTTGGAGAGGAAGGGTAGGAGGGAGATGGGGTGGTAGTTGGAAGGGCAGGTAGGGTCTAGTGATGGTTTCTTGAGGAGTGGTGTGACTACAGCATGCTTGAAGGAGTCAGGGACAGTTGCAGTGGAGAGAGAGAGGTTGAGGATATGACAGATGGGGGGGGGGGGGGTGACAGTAGGAGAGATGGTGTTTAGTAAGTTAGTGGGGATGGGATCAGAGGAACAGGTAGTGCATTTTGAGGAGGAAAGAAGGTGGGCGGTTTCCTCCTCGGTGATATCAGGAAAAGAGGAGAAGGAGGCCTGGGTTGGTTGGTTGAGGGAGTGGGTTAAAGGGTGAAGAGGAAGAGGTGGCTTGGTAGTGAATTTGAGGTTGATCTTCTGCACCTTGTTGCGGAAGTAGTCAGCCAGTGATTGAGGAGAGAGTTGGGGGGGGGGGGGGGGAGCGGAAGGCACTTTGAGGAGGGAGTTAAGGGTGGTGAAGAGACGACGAGGGTTGGAGCCAAGAGAATTAGTCATTTGGGTGTAATAGTCCTGTTTGGCAAGGAATAGGGAGGACTGGAAGGAGGATAGTATGAATTTGTAAATAATGAAGTCGCTTTGGGTGCGAGATTTCCTCCAGAGGCTATAGGTATAGGTTACATTCCAGGGGGGATGGGCAGGGATGGGTGAAATTTCTGTCCCTGTGCAAATCTGTACATTTTAGTTTCCATCCCTGGACCGACTCCATCCTGTTTATATCTTTTGGAAGATGTGATCTCCAGAATTGTACACAGTACTATAAATGAGATCTTACCAGAGTCTTATAACCTCCTTTATTCTGGTGGTATTTTGGTATTTGTTGTTCACATGTAGAATAGCTGCTATCACACTATGAGTTAGTTAGTAAGTTCTCCTTATTTTGTCATTGGAAGGAATACTTTCCTCACTCTGGAGTATATCCTTATGAACCTTAGAAGAGGGAAGAGGGATTTAGATTTAGCTCAGAGGTTCAAGGTGAGTTACATGCAGGTACAGTGAGTATTTCCTGTCCCTGGACAGCTTACAGTCTAAGTTTTGTAAATGATAAAATGAAGGGTTTTACTTGCCTGAGATCACAAGGAACAGTACTGGGATTTGAACAGACTTCTCTGGTTCTCAGCCTATCGCTCGAAACATTAGACTACTCCACTCAGAGCTTCCCTAAAATGTGGACAAAACCCTAATTCCTTCAACATTCCTGACTCTTGTGAAAGTGAACCTAGTGTCTGGATTTTGGATATCAGAAGTTTGGGATTTCTTGTGGCCGGAGGTTATCTACTGAGTACTCAGTACTGAGGAGACATAGGAGAATCTGCGTTCTTGATATTGGGATGAGAGATGAGAAGGTAACACAAATGCAGAGACAAAGCAGTGGTTCCCTGGTACACCAGTGTTCCTGTGTAGGCAGATGGAACTATAATATCCACCACTTGAAGATTCCTAAAATCCAGGATAAAACCAAGAGGATCCTAAAGGAGTACACAAAGAAGAAACAGATTTTCCTGTTTGAATTTAATGCACAGTTTGGATGCCCCCCTCCCCAAACAAATGAAGCAGATGCCAAATTAATTTAGTTTACGACATCTACCACTACAGTTTACGACATCTACCACTACAGTTTATGTTGCATTGAAACACCAGTACTGTGTAAGGAGTCTTTATGAAAGGAGAAACAGCAGTGTTGGATGCCCAAAGGCCTTAAAGTAGTGTTTCTTCTTGTTGGAAGAACTTAGTGTGTGGTGAGTGTAAGAGGATTCTGCAAGCTCACTTGCTCAGTATATACACAGGAGGGGGCTATATTGATCCTTCACAGAAATATCTATGTGTAGCGCCCAACTGTAATTGGAATGTAGAAATAGGAATTGAGACATCAGTTTCTGCTAGTATTTTAGAACATGATCTGCTGATGTAGAATCTGTTCTAAAATATATCCAGAAATTGGATGTGCGTGTACTGGTTACATGTGATGGGAGCATCCATTTTACAAGTATCAACATCTCCAATACACGTGTATATGTGCCATTTTAGAAACTTAAACATCTATGATCACCAAAATAATTGTAGTGCCCAACATTTCCTAGTATCACTTTCAGGGGGGACAAAAAAACACTGTGAGATTAAGGGGTGACCACCTCTAATCCATTCAGTGGAGTGCTGCACTAAACGAGCAGCTTTTTCTAATCCAGATGTCCCTGGGAGCAGGTGTAACTCTCACCATTCATGTCAGCAGACATAAACGTGAATTCTCCTTCTGAAATGGGTAATGCAGGTGTATCTTTTCGCTATACCCTATCTTGCCCAGAACCTATCCCCTTTTCATGTGCATGTATTCATGATTTGAATGTGTATATCCTGGCTCCCTACAATCGGCATATACACATCTAAATGTTGGTTTATGCACATCCAAATTGTGAATAGGGCTTCTAAAATAAACACCATAATCTGTTAATTTTTGAGCTGACTTCTTGTTTATATTGTTATTACTTATTTTTCTTATTTAGTGTAATTGGAAGTAATGGAGGGAGTAGCAAGAAAAATCAATTAACGTGACTAAGAGAGTTAAAATATAAAGTAGCTTAATGACTTCCCCTACCTGTTTTGAAAAATTATGTTTTTGATTTCAGATTCTGAACCACCATCTTTTACAAATCCTTATTATGCAATTTTATCTAATTCAGGGTGTGTGACTGAGCAGGGAGAGCAGAGACAAAGCTTGTACCTTGCTCTTCCCCCTGCCCCTCCCCCACCATCTACCACCATCTAATGCAAGCCAGTTTCAGGGTATTCAGTTATCAAAGGTTCTCAAGTGCAACCAGTCACCAAACAGGCACATAAAATCAGTTCAGGGCCACTCACAAAGGGGTTCTTTTACTAAGCCACAGTAGGGCTACCACTTGGGTAGCGTGCACCAAATTGACCCTACCGCCAGGGTAGCGCAAGCATCTGGTGGTAGTTCCAAAGTTGGTACGCGCAGTTTCCAGCAGTAGAAAATCATTTTCTATTTTCTATCACAGGGGACCTTTCTAGTGGTAATCGGCAGCACCGCCACATTGCCGTGCGCTGCCTGATTACTGCATGAGTAGAGTGTGAGCCCTTACTGCCTTCTAAATAGGTGGCAGTAAGGGATCAGACAGTAAAAAGCCGCATGCTAATTTTAATAGTAGTGCACGGCCATTTACTGTCCCATTTTAAAAAATGCCTTTTTCCCACCTTGGTAAAAATGACCCAGCATGTGCCAATTTCATGTGCCAAAACTAGCGCAGGCCACTTTTTGCCATGATTTAGTAAAAGGGCCCCCAAATTCCCTGTTTTTATTGCAGCTAGATTCCTGTTGAACCCCCTATTTGACATGTTAGATTTGTAAAGGCTAAAGAAAAATGTATTTTGTACGATTATGTGTGTGTGTGTCTGCTTGTATATAGTAGTGGTGGTGGGGGATCTATCTCCAAGACCCTAGAATGATTACTTGCAAGCAACCAGACTCCTGTTCAATCCACAGGCTCTCACAAAAGATTCACAGTGCATCTTGGTATAACTGAAACTCTATTGAATAAAGGGAAAAGGAACCACTGAAGTGGAGGAACTAGAAAACCTTACAGACTCCGTGAGAGCACTTAAGCAGTAAGGTCAAATAGATGAGTCTTCCAACACTTGGAGGGGCATTTTCAATATGATATCTAAGTCCGATTTTGGATGTTTTAACTAAAACATTCAAAATGAAAGATGTATAATAAGAAAATAAAATAAATGTTTTCAAATATTTGAAAATACAAACAATAAACGTATAGAAATAAAACAACTGCAAAGAGCAGAAAAAAACATTCTCAGAAATACACACCATAGAACGTCCATCGAGCTCACATGTAAAAAAAAAAGTGCCGTCACGGCAGGACGTCCCCTTCACGTGGAAACTGTCCATATAAGGCTCTGCACCTGGAAGCATGTTTATTCTGAAAGCAAAATGTCTCTAAGGAGAGAGCCCAATTATTCAGATGCAGAGACTCAGCTTCTCAACAACAAAAAAAGGGGGTGGAGAGGGCCCAATGTCAAAAGATCAGTCACCACACTCAAGGGTAAGATGCTCCAGAAAAGCCTTTATTAGGACCCAACACGGTCCGTGTTTCAGCTGTATCAGCCTTCTTCAGGGGTCTACAAAATTGTAAACATATAAAAACATATATATATAAAAAAGTATTTTAAAAAAACTGATCATTTACATAATCATAAACAACCATATATTTATATAATTCTAAAGAATGTTTGTTAAAAACATCACATATACAGTTATAAACAGGAAAAAACTATATTCAGGCATTTAAATTGAAATTAAACATAAATATCTTAACAAAACAATATAAATTAACAGAGAAATACATCCATAATAAATCTAATACAAATAGAAACTAATTAAATATATTGCACCAAATAATATTAAATAATTTTATAATTTTATAGTTCTGTAAAATTTTAATATTAGTCAAAAATAAAGGGGAAAAAGGAGGAAAAACCTACCAGTGTGAAACCATTTTGCTATCCATTATACGTGGGAAACATTCATTCCGTAAGACTGCTCAAGACACGCCTTCGACATGCCCCCTCTGGAGACGTTCTAATCTGGATGCACTAGCGATTTAAACTGTTTTTAAAATTTTGTTTGATTATACAATTTGGACGTTTCCTGTTGAGATAAACGTCCATCTGCTTTTTATGTTGTATTCTGGGTGTTTTTCTCTTTCGAAAATATGCCCATTGATCACACATACAAAAGGTAGATTCTCAAGGATGTACTTTCTTATGCAAAAAGGACGCAATACGAGACCATGTTTTGGCTTAAGAAAACCTGCTTCAGGGGTCTTTTGTAGACAAGATCTAGCAAGTGTCCTTCTAAAATGTTAAAATACAGGAAACATCCAAAAGAGAATCTTAATGTCCATTCATCAAATTAAGTTGTCTCTGGCAGAAGACTATAGAATAGTCTTCTACTGCAAGCCCTCCAGGTGTCTAATTGGAGGCACCCAATTACAGAATTTTCCTCTTAGTCCTTTTCTTCTCCATCCCCAACCTTTCTGGTAATCATGTCATATATCACAAGCTATAGTGCCAACCTATGTGGCTGGCTTTGATGTTCTAATAGTGTTGGGGGTGCAAGCTTCAATCAGGGACGTAGCTAGCCTTCCAATTTTGGGGATTCACAGGGGTGGACTGGGGGGGGATATGTCCCTTTCTCCCCCCCCCCTATCCCATCCCAAGCGCACACTAACCATACCTTTGCTGGCAGGGATGCTGAGGCCCTGCCAGCTAAATTAATACAGAGCCTCTGCTCCCCTCTTTCTCAGCTGCTTCCTTCCCGCAAATGTCGGTGGCACTGGGACTTCTCACGCTTGCTCGGGGCATTCACAAGAATGCTGCTGACATTCCAGGAAGGAAACAGATGAGAAGAAGGGGAGCAGAGGCACTGTATTTATTTGTATAGCGGGGCATCAGCATCCCTGCCAGCAAAGGTAAAGGGGTGCTGCAGTTCTGAAGGGGCCCGAGCACAAAGTGAGGGGCAGGCCCCCAAGGGCCCCCCACGTTGTTACACCACTGAATTGAATTACTTAATTTGCTAAAGATTGCTGTAAGGAAACTGAATGGTGGTCTAAGAGATGAACCAGAAACAATTGCCAACAAAGGGGAAATCAGAGTGGGTACATACTACTATGCTACACTATTGGGCAGGTTTTAGATATTTGACACAATATGGCCTCCATCACCAGGGAACTGGGACACCAAATGTTATATCAATAACCTTGTACAAAGGATCCCACCAGGACACTCACTTGTCCAGTACGCTCCTGGTAGCAGGACCATACCATCTTAATCTAGTTAGGAGGTATACATCATATTACTACAGCATCCTCTGCTGGGTTTGCTAAAATGATTCTGCCTGAGTCTATATAAGCCAGTGATCCCCTAATCTTAAGTGTAATTTTTTTTCTGTTATATTGAGTTCTTGCTTGTTTTCCCTGTAACTGTTTTTGCTTGAAGTTTTCTTGAGGAATTTGGAAGAAGGTTTGTTTCTGCTGACTTCACCTATCCAAAGGAGAAAGAGATTTCTCAGAGGATACCTAGTGCTCAGGGAGCCTAGAGAAGAGACAGAGTTAAGGATGCTAAAGGAGTCCACCAAAAAGACTGGAAGATGGAAGAGAGGGTCTTCACATAACCTCCTGAGAGGGGATGAGGAGTTTTCTGAGAAGTAAACATTGGATCCCAGATATGGAGAGCAATTTTCCCCCGAAGTAGGATTTCCCCACTCACACCGAAGCCCCAGGGTATCTAGAGCTTGGAGATTAATGGGTATACAGATGGAAGATTTGCACAAAGCATCACAGACCAGAAGCCCAAGTTTGCCCAGGAATTGGTAAGGACCAAGGGAGACCCTGAGGATAAATTGCAGCAAAGGGACTGCAGACACAGATATTTTCTGCAAAATGAATTTTGAAAGGATTTCCTGAGAAATTTTATGTGCACCTAGGGCCTTAAAGGGAAATATTTCTATCCTCGCTGAAGAATTCACCCTCTCAATGTGAAAGTGCATGCTATACAGTATAACAGAGAGAGGACTGGGGATATTTTTGTGTGTATCCCTTGGACATAAGAGGGTGCCCCTTAACAAAGATTTACATGTAACATATTGGGATCCATAGTCTATACCACAGGTGTCCAAGACTTTCATATGAAGGGTCACATATCTAATCATGTAGAGGGCTGGATAGGGGCAGGTTCTACCTCAAAGAAGGGTATGCTTATCAGGGGAAGGGAAAGGGACACCACATCTGGTCCTTTTAGTGATATCAAATGTCGGGTGAGGAATGAGGATAAAGTTTCCTGGGGTATGGCAGAAATCCTACCCTTTGCTTCCCTTTTCTCTCAAGCATCTGCCTCTTGGAAGAGTGGGGGAGGGTGTGGATGCACTATCATGCTTTATTTTTTCATGATTCCTTTCCATTGGAATTCTCTCCACCCCTCTTTACATTCTGAACTATCTTTCAAAAACTTTAAAGCCACTTTAAAAATATTTAAGTGAGAAGAGCTTGTGTTTAAATCATCACCATTTCGCCCCTCTCCCCACCTTTTCCTTCTTTTTCCCATTTTTCCCTTACTTGCCCTTCCTTCCCTCTGTCCTTGTTACTGTTACCATCTCTTTTAACTCTAGGTTGACTGCTTGTTGTGATTACTATTATTTCCTATCGAAATATTGTAGTTCTTTTTCTTTTCTATTATTTTGTGTTTTTAGTCTGTAAACTACCCAATTCTGCTAGTCAGCTTGGACAGTAAAGGGAAAGGGAAATGGGACTTGATATATCGCCTTTCTGAGGTTTTGTTGCAACTACATTCAAAGCGGTTTACATATATTCAGGTACTTATTTTGTACCAGGGCAAAGAAGGTTTAAGTGACTTGCCCGGAGCTGTAGTGGGAATCGAACTCAGTTCCCCAGGATTAAAGTCCACTGCACTAACCACTAGGCTACTACTAGCAAGTTTTAATAAAATATAAACTATAACACACTCCCAGTGCTACAGTTCTGGAGCAGGAAGACAAACACACACACTCAGCCCTGCAGTGATGGTGTCTAAATCTTGGCAGGTGGAAACTGGGCCTCTGCTGTGATTGTGGAGATGAGAGGCAATTGGTGGATTAGCTTTTGGCATGTTCAACAGTCCTGGTCTTCAGAAGCAGTGGCTACTCCCAATTCCGTTGTAGAATTGTAAATAAAAAACACTACCCTGTGCTCAGTTTAACAATTGTTTATTGATATATCGATATATGAGAACATACAAGTCTTAATGGCAGACAAGGTACGCTCTGAATTCTGGAAAAAAGCCAGTTCCTTATATAGGGAATACATAAAAAGATTAATTATTACAGGAGCATAAGTTACTTTACTGACTGCATAGTATGGTTTATCATCTCCATGATAGTCTCTTCCACCTCTTGACCATCAGATTATCCATAATATATTAGAGTTATAAATTGCTCCCAAGTTAAAATACAAATGACTTATAATGTTTTTCCATTCCTAAAGGTCTCTGGGACACCTAATAGCTTACACTGCTCTTCATAGTTAAACAGTGAAGTAATACACATTCAGAAAGTGGTCATATATATACTAGATTCTAGCCTAATATTAATACTATAGTATGTATATTTCTATGGTAGAATTCTTTTCCATACCATCATTCACTTTACTCCTGGGCATTGCTGAGAGGCTTGAGCCAGCAGAGGGGATGAAAATAAGGAGGAAGATGATCTGGGAAAATCCAGCAGGGAGGGAAAGAGAGGGCAAGACCACTGAGACTGAGGCTTAGGTGGCTAAAATCCTCCAACTGCAGAAGGAAGGAGAAAGAGAGGAAAGCAAGTTAGCAAGCATGGACAAAAAATACAAACAATCTTGCTCTGGATGTAATCTGGGAACTGGAAAAGCATGGAAGACCAGGTAAAGCCCTCTGGTGACATGAAAATTCATATTCTCAAGTATCAAGAATCACTTTATTCTTGATATACCACCTATCATAAGCACAGCTAAGCGGTTTACAAATGCAAACAATTATACCATTAGAGAAGAAAGAAATAGTTACACATTCTTAGAAGAAAAAAAGAAGAAAGAAGAGTGATAATTCTGTGTGCCATAATGCTTTATGCAGGAACTATAAGTATCAGAACTACATCAAGACCCATACATCTTATTAAAAAAATGCTTTCAGATGTGCTTTAAATCATAGAAGAGAACTCTCCATGCACAAAGGGGAAGGAAATTCCAAAGCATAGGACCAACCAACCGATATTCAGCCAGCAGAGGGCAGTGCCGGCACTGAACTCGGAAATTCAATGCCGCACCTTATCCAGTGATCGGTTAAATTTCTGGCTTCATTTTTGGCTGCTGGAACTTAACCGGTTAAGCCAATATTCAGTGCTAACTGGTTAAGTTCCTAGTGGCTAAAGACAGGACTGCTATTTATGTGATCATATTTAACCACAAAGCCCAATGCTGAATATCGGCGCTAACCAGCTATATTGAATGATATAGGCAGTTAGCCACTTTGGGGGAGATTCTATACATGGTGCCTGGAAAATCTATGCAGAAATCATTTTCACCTAAGTGTATTCTATAAGACAGGAGTTTTCAACCCAGTCCTTGGGACACACTCAGCCAGTTGGGGTTTTCAGGATATCCCAGTGCCTAAAAGTACATGCATCCATTTACACCAATGAAAATGTGGCGTAAATCCCTGCATGTAGATTTACGCAGACTGGGCCATATTCTATAACATTGCGCCTAAATTTGGGAATGCCCACAAAACATCCTGCCCATAGCCATGCCCCTTTTGAACTGCGTGCTTTAGAATTTAGGCGCACTTCATTATAGCATACGCATGAGTGAGTTATGTGCTTAAATTCTAATTATTGGCAATTATAGTAACATAGTATCATAGTAGATGACGGCAGAAAAAGACCTGCACGGTCCATCCAGTCTGCCCAAGAAGACAAACTCATATGTGCTAGTTTTTGTGTATATCGTACCTTGATTTGTTACTGTCATTTTCAGGGCACAGACCGTACAAGTCTGCCAACACTATCCCCGCCTCCAAACCACCAGCCCCGCCTCCCACCACCGGCTCTGGCACAGACCGTATAAGTCTGCCCAGCACTATCACCGCCTCCCACCACCGGCTCTGGCACAGACCTTATAAATCTGGCCAGCACTATCCCCGCCTCCCTACCACCAGCCCCGCCTCCCACCACCAGCTCTGCCACCCAATCATTGTTGCTTGTTAAGTGCTGTTAACAACTCTGATTGGCTCTTTATGCCAATTAAGTTATGTTCATTCTTATAGAATACACTTAGATTTAGGTGCGGAACACTAGGCGCAATATATAGAATCTGACAGTATGTACTAACTGCAAATATTCAGCAGAGACAACCGGCTATCTCCAGCTGAATATTAGTGGTTAGCTAGCTAAATGCTATTTAAATGGCCAGGAACCGTTCCTGGCCAATTAAATAGCACTGAATATCGGGAGAGAAAGACTTCCTGATACGTTCATAGCAGATCTCTTGAAAAAGATTTTCGCCTGGTGTAAATCACAGGCAATCAATGTTCCTTCTGGATCAAGGGAGTAACATGATCCCTCCCCTTGGCTCCATGGATGAGCTTAACTGCTCATCAACTGAAGGTGATTCAAATCTTGAACATGAAGACCATGCAGAAGAGAGTTATAGTAATCCAAGCGACTGATTACCACAGAATGAGTCAATATGCGGGGAGCCTTAACATCCAGACAGGATCACAAAGAGCAAAGCATTTTAAGTTTAAAAAAACAATTCCTTATCAGTAATGAGATACGTTTTTGAAAATCCAGTCAACCATCAAGGGTAATTCCCAGAATCTTCAGGGAATCCGCTATCTCAATGCAGTTTCAGCCATATGCTACAGGGAAGAAAAAAAAAACTTCACCAGTTTGTGAAAATATCATATCTTTAGTCTTCAAGGGATTGAGCATTAACTTGTGATGAGAGAGCCAACCTGTGATAGTTGCTAGTTTAGTGTTAAGCAAACAGACATCAGATTTTTTCAAAGAATCAATGGGACAACGTATCTGGATATCATCAGCATAGATAAAAGCAGTTAGGTCTAAAGCCTGAATGAGTGATGCTAAGGGTGTCAAGGTATGAGCTAACTTCAAATCCCCTTCCCTTCCAGCTGTGGGAACATCCGGCCTACATTATCATAAAATAACAGTAGTAGACCTGGCAAAAGTTGCAAGGTGGAACAGAGGCTCATAGTTAATGATGTTCTACATACTAGAAAATCCTTAGAGTCATTAATGAAGAAACATTTAAAATACCATGCTTTCGATCAGAAGCTTCATCTTAGTGCCTGAAAGAGGGATCCAATTGCTATCTTGCACATTTTCTTAATTTTTTTGAAAATGTTTATTTAGTTAATTTCTTATTAAATGCTGCCTCTGATGAAAAACAGAACTTCCATCAGCATATGTTCTATGTCCGTTTTATCAGCTGTTTGGAAGAAGAAAAGAAAAAAAGCAAACAGAAACAGACCATGTGCATACAAATCCCAGTGAGGTTGCTTCTTGTTTGCAGTGCTTTGTTTGCTCTGTCTACCCGGGTGTGCAGCCTGGGTTTTGTGAGACAGCTTGGGTTGGCACTCAACTAATAAGCCAGTCTGCTAGAGCAATGTGACTCCTCTGTTACATTCTATGCATAATAAAAAGTGTTAGCTTAGATTGACCACATCACACCAGTTGTGCAAAAACTTCACTGGCTACCAGTACGGTACAGGGCTAAATTTAAAACCCTATGTCTGATCTTCAAGGCCCTTAAAGGAAATGGCTATGAGTACTTCAAGAAAAAATGACCCTCTACACACCTCCAAGCACACAAAGGCCCTCCCAAGGAGTTTTCCCATAACCACACCCTCTCCAAAAGACATTACACGATGTGATACCCGCATGTGAACCTTCTCCGGACTAGCCCCCACGCTCTGGAATACACCGCTTAACACAAGACTATCTCTACTTCAGGAAGCAGGTGAAAGCTTGGATCTTCAACCAGGCCTTTAATGGAAGAAATAATTAACTTGTTAGTCTCACTCACATACAGAAGGAGTGACACAGGCTGCACAAACTGTAGCAGGACATGTTTATCTATTTCTACCCTAGCTGAGATAACATTTTATCATCTCTCTGACCTCATGTGCACCTTTCTTTAAATTAGTCACCTTATTTTCTTACTCTCTTACCTTCTTTGCTTATACCATACACTGTCAATTAAAGTGTTCTATTACATACTGTGTTGATATTGTAAGTAGTGTACTATGTCATACTTTGTATTATTTGAAAACTTTTACTGTTGTAATTGTCTATTGCTCATGTTTGATTTATTCTTACTGTACACCGCCTTCAGTGAATTCTTTCAAAAAGGCGGTAAATAAATCCTAATAAATAATTACTCTATCTTATAGTTCTGCTCACTGCTACAGGCAGTTTCTAGGAAGGTACAGCAGATCAGGGCCAGAGAGGATGCAGCATAATTTGGTGTGACTTAAGGCTTCAGGACCCTCCTGAACTCCATAGTGCCAGCAAAATATACCAAATTTATACAGGCATTGCCAAGAAGTAAATAAACCAGTACTGTTACATTGTGGAACCCACTCCTCAAACAGTTCCCAGTTTGAGTTTAATAAAATCTGGCAAAATCTCAGTAGATCTCAGAGATATTCCCATAAGGAACTATGTTAAGGATCTATGGAAATGCAGTTGAATTCACTCAGATCTACCATAGATCCATGAGCAATGGACCTCTGGTTTTAAAAGAGGTTTATCAAATTAACAGTTATGCATTTAAAGTTGGATGGTGGCCGCACTGCTGAATATTGACCTCTTTGTATTGTTATCCTTTTTTATGAAGGAATATTTCTTTGTTGCTGCTGAATCTTTTCCCTTTGAGACCCATATTGTGATCTCTTAGGTTTTTTTTAATTAATAGTAACAGAAGGGGATCTAAAAATCCACAGAGACAAACAGCAGTGATGTCAGAAAGTGATGTTGGTGGTAGTCACACACCTCAATTGGAACTAGAAGATGTTTTGGAGAAAGAATAAAACTCAGAGAACAGCAGTTTCTGGACTCTCTTTTCTGAAATAAGTTTGGAGGTTTGGAGTCCTTGAAGGCATAGGAGAAGGTGTGAAGCTTGGTGTAGCCCTGAGGGGCTTTACGTAGGAATCTTGGAAATATTTCTTTGAAGCAGACACTTGCCTGGTTTTCTCGGGGTAGTCACCTAGATCTGTGATTAAGAACATAAGAATGGCCATACTGGGTCAGACCAATGTATCCATCTAGCCCAGTATCCTGCCTCCAACAGCGGCCAATCCAGGTCACAAGTACCTGGCAGAAACCCAAATAATAGCAACATTCCATGTTACCAATCCCAGGGCAAGCAGTGGCTTCTCAGTCTGTCTTAATTGCAGACTATGGACTTTTCCTCCAGGAGCTTGTTCAAACCTTTTTAAACCCAGATACGCTAACCGCTGTTACCACATCCTCCAGCAATGAGTGCCAGAGCTTAACTATTCACTGAGTGAAAAAATATTTCCTCCTATTTGTTTTTAAAGTATTTTCATGTATGTTCATGGGGTGCTTGTTCCCTAGTCTTTGTACTTTTTGAAAGAGTAAAAAATTGATTCACTTCTACTTGTTCTACACCACTCAGGATTTGTAGACATCAATCATATCCTTCCTCAGCCATCTCTTTTCCAAACTGAAGAGCACTAACCTCTTTAGCCTTTCATTATATGGGAGGAGTTCCTTCCCCTTTATTATTTTGGTCATTCTTCTTTGAACCTTTTCTAATTCCGTTATATCTTTTTTTGTAATACAGCAACCAGAATTGAATGCAATACTCAAGGTGAGATCACACCATGGAGATATACAGAGGCATTATAGTATTCTTGGTGTTATTCTGCCTCGCCTCACCCTATGCTTGGAATAAACTTCCTGAGCCCTTACGCCAAGCCCCCCTATTTGACTGACTGTACATTTGTCCTTTAGATTGTAAGCTCCTTTGAGCAGGGACTGTTTTTCTATGTTAAATTGTACAGCGCTGCGTAACCCTAGTAGCGCTTTAGAAATGTCAAGTAGTAGTAGTTCTTGGTGTTATTTACCATCCGTTTCCTATTAATTCCTAGCAACTTGTTTGCTTTTTTGGCCACTGCTGCACACTAGGCAGAAGATTTCAGCGTATTGTCTACAATGACACCTAGATCTTTTTTTTGGATGCTGACCCCCAAAGTGGACCCTAGCATCAGGTAACTATGATTTGGATTGTTTTTCTCAATGTACATCACTTTGCATTTGAGCAAACTAAACTAAGAGTGGAAGAAGACAAATATCAAGACGACTAAATGTTGCACAAAAGTTCCTTTAATGGGTAGAGAACATAGAAGTAAAAGTCCCAGACAGAGAAACTCAACACAGACTGTGTTTTGGCTGGACAGCCTTCATCAGGAGAATCTGTCGAGACTCCACAAAACAGAATTTAATCCAACTGAAAATATCAGACACTGCATTAATTAAACTGTCTGTAAAGGTGCATATGATCAACATAGAATGTATAATCCGCAATGGAATAAACCCACATTTACATGAACCTACTACATACCAGCAGTCCAAACTGGAATATCCGCATCAGTACACAAACTTTGCATTTGTGCACATTAAATTTCATCTGCCATTTGGATACCCAGTCTTCCAATTTCCTAAGATCTTCCTGCAATTTTTCACAGTCCACATGTGCTTTGACAACTTTGAATAGTTTTGTGTCATCAGCAAATTTAATCACCTCATTTGTCATTCCGATTTCCGGATCCCTGCGGCATTATTCACCCTCCTCCATTGAGAAAAACGGGCAGTTAACCCTACTCTCTGTTTTCTTTCCAATAACCAATTTCTAATGCACCACAGAATATTGCCTCCTATCCCATGACTCTTTAATTTTCATATTTAATTATTTTGGAGACATGAAAATTTACCAAGCAGCAGAACGAGCTCTGGGGAGTATGTGCCTGCAATTGAAAAGGTTTTACAACCAGAAGAGCAACAGCAAGAATTTCTTCTAGAGAGAGGTGTCAATATACTCAGAGGAGAAACCACTGGAAAGAGAAGGATCTCTTTCTGGTACAGGAAATCTGTGGTAGTCACAAAATCTAGGAGGAAAAAGAAAACTCATCAGTTGAATCATATATAAGATAACATTACAACTGGTCTTATATCCCGTTTACATTTTGCAGTTCAAAGCAGGGCCGTCAAGAAACACAGGCAGGCCTGGGGCAGGACCCCCCCCCCCCAACTTGGGCTGCCACCATGCCAGGGGCATAGCCAGGCAACCAATTTTGGGTGGGCCTGAGGCCAAGATCGTTGAGCACAGAATTCATCCCCCTCCCTTGCCCCTCTTCACTCTCTGCCCCTTTCCCCCACCCAAAATATTAAATATCTGAGCTGAAGGGTATCCTCAAACCCTGCCAGCTGAAGATTTCCTCTTCCTGGGCAACCAGCGCTCTTCCAAATGGCAGCCAGAAGCACTTACCTCGTACTGATACTGACACTGGCAGGCCACGCATGCTCGGTGCTTTTGCATGTGCGAAAACTGAGCTTGTGCGGAGGAGCCGGTGTCGGCATCAGCTTGAGCCAAGTGCTGCTGTTTGGAAGAGCGCTGGATGCCCAAGGAGAAGGAAATCCTCGGTGGGGTTTGGGGATCCTTCCCAGGCACAGCTAGAGCACCACCTGTACACTCGGGCTGTCGACCCCACCCCATCTCCTTACCATCCTGTGTCTGCTCCTCCCTTGGTCTGTTGTCTCCTGCTTCTGTGTGCCAGGACTTGGGCTATTGAGTGTAAGACAATCATCTGGGTCCTGTCACACAGGAGCAGGAGAGAGACAGACCAGCAGGCAGGCAGGCAGGCAGGAAGAAGCTTCTGCTCTCTTGAAATCTTGCTTGCACCGGGCCTCCCTCCTTGGAGGCCAGACCCGGGGAATCTTGCCCCCCCCCCCCCTCCTCAGTAGCTCTGTTTCAAAGTGGGTAACAGAACCATCCTCTGGGAGAACAGTAAGAGCAACAATTAAAATTATGGTTAAAAATATTTTTGTAGTACAAATTTCTTAAACAGCTGTGTATTAATATTCTTTTGAAATGACAGATAAGAATGAGATAACTGAAATGTCTCTGCAAACTCTTTCCAGTGACTGGTGGCTTGAAATGTCAGTGTTGTTTCAAACATTTTTAGTCTTTTCCTTCCTCTTGATGAAGGAAAGGAAAACACAGTTTGACAATTTAACCTTCTGTCTGTTAAGGAGACAGCAAATGGGAGATGAGAGTATAATACTTTGGTGCCAGTCCATGTAATCTTATATTAAAAAAAAACAACAGGCCAGATTAAAAAGAACTGTAGCCTCAATGGGAAACCAATGAAATTTAACATAAAATAAAGAAATTCTGTCATATTTGTTAAGCCAAAAATTAGGTGTACTGCTGTGTTCTGTACAATCTGTAGTCATTTCAGTAGACCCTTATTACAGCCCAAGTAACCAAGATTACAGTAATCCAGTTGTGAGAGTAAGAGTGCCTGTACCAGGAGTTTGAATTGATCAAAAAGCGGAGTCCCAAAGAGTCAAGAGATCCCTGGGAGTAGCCCATAGGGGACGTTGCAGGATGAACTGTATGCATAATATTTGTCAGCTACATTTCTACAATTCATGCCAATTTCTGTCAAGTGATTACAATCTAAGTACTAGAGTGAATGTATCTTTGTTCCTGGGTTTCCAAAGAGTGTCTCAGGCCACAAGTGCTTTCAACAAAGTTGTAGATCCTGTTGGAAGAAACCTCAAGTGTATGTGCACTCCCTTGGCCAGTGCAGAGGTAGAAAGAGGGTTAATATCAAATGCCATGCCACCTGTGTACACAATGTGAGCTATATCAATCCATCACCAAATTTTTAAAGACAATAATAGGCATAAATCAAATGCATCAGAATACATTAGAACAAAAGCCTTGGGAAAAACTGCATGGGTTAGTTTTTAAAACCATATAATTCTATTAACAAATATAAAGCAAAGGAATCATAGCATGGAATAATTAACCTTAAAGATAAATAAAACATGAATAAAAAGCCACATTTTTATCTGGTAGCTATATAAAAATAAGATTCTACAACTTCCTTATCATTGAAAACCACTTTCCAGAATTGCCAGAGAGCACCATGCCTGCTTTCCAGGTGAGATAAATTTCTCAACCATGTTTGCTAAGTAACCGCTGTGGAAATAGATGTAAAGGAACAGGCAGCAGCATATGTGGATTAACCAGATTATCTCACTGTCGAATCCCTGTCGCACAGAATGTCTTTATGGCTTATTGTAGTCATGCTGCCCTAGGATATGTTATGTGGCTTCACCAGCTTGAAATTTTCCAGAGCTCTATGTTACTCGGACAGGCAGGCATACACAAGTGCTTCACTCCTCTGCTTCCAGAGAAAGGGCTGCCCATCAACCTTAACCTAAGACATACGGTTTGAAAGCAAAGCGGCTCCAGGCTGATGTGAGCAGTCAGATCAATTTCAGAGATCCAGCTTTCCTCCTGCCTTGCCAATGCAATTACACTCTTCCATTATGGCTTACAAATTAGGTTAGAGTCATTGTGCAGCAGTGCAGCTGATAAGAGTAGGTACTATTACTTTAAGTGGTGTCTAAACATGAATGCAAAATGGGGATCTGTCGCTGATGGTGTTTCCAGTACTGTTGATTTTTCTTTTGGTCATAACATTTTCTTTCAACTTTCTTTACTTGACAAATTCATCTGAAGTCCACCTGAATAGCCTGTATGACTACAGGTTTCTGGAAAGTGACCATGATTTCATTGGGAAAGCTCTGATGTTTCTGTTAAGTCTTTGGCAATTCTGAGGCCCATAACTCTGACCTGGCCCTAATATAGGCTGAGTTGCAAAAACTATTTTGGATTCAGTAATATGCACAAGTGCAGAAAATGTTGTACAGTCAGGAAGGTGGAAATAATTCACTTGCTCTGCCTGTTCACATTCTTTAAGTAGAAATGACATCTTTATTAGACTAAATGGAAATTAGGGTCAACAACCAAGTTGTAGGTGATAACTTTTTATTGGTCTAACAATGTATCTGTGACAAGCTTTTGAGAAGCATCCGTTCCTCAGGTCAGGGCAGAAACAATGCAATTACACTGGGTTTAAATTAGGGTTTCCCAAACTGTGGGTTGCAACCCCAAATGGTGTCACAAAACCCACATTTGAGTCTCACCCTAGGCAGGCTGTTCATACATACATTCTCCGAGGACAAGCAGGCTGCTTGTTCTCACATGTGGGTCAACGTCCGCGTCGGCCCGGGAATCGGCATTTTGCAAGCAAAATATTTTAAAAAGTCTTGCTAGAGTCTTCTGGTGCGCGTGCAGCGCGCACCGATTTCCCGCCCGTCGTGTGAATGCGTTCCTCAGTTATTTTTTCTCCGCGTTGAAGCGTGGTCGAGTTTTTTTCTATGCTCCTCTCAGGCCTGGGAAAGAGTCTTATTTGTTTTGTGGCTTTTGCCTTATTTTCTTTTCCTTTTCTTAGAAATTTTACAGTTAAAAAAAAAAAACTTCCTGTAGTTTTCTTTATTTTTGTCCTTTTAAAGTTTCCTTTGTTTTCGACGCGGCCGGCTTAGGCCGCGTGGTTGGGTTGTTCCCTTCTTTTCGTGCTCTTTTTTTCAACAGGCACAATCGCATCTTTTGATTTCGCCGAAGTCGTTTTTCCTTCCATGTCATTGAAGACACCCAGTGGCTTCAAACATTGTACTCGGTGCAACCGGACCATCTCAGGTACCGATACCCACACCTGGTGTATCCAGTGCCTTGGGCCCGACCATAGCCCAGCCACTTGTAGTCTGTATCTTCGTATGAAGAAACGGACCCAAGCATATCGAGAAGCCCAATGAGAGACGATTTTTGGGGCTCGGTCCGGTCCTTCGACGTCAGCATCGACATCGGTACCGAGGTCGGCGCCGTCTGTGTCGACATCGAAAGGAGCATCGACGTCGGGGAGAGAGGTAATGGCTGCTGAAAGACCAACTCGTGCTGGGAGCAGCGAGGCATTGAGTGGGTCTCCACCTGCTTCGAGGCCTCCTCTTATGCAGGCCCCCCGGGACTGACCGTCGGACCCGGCCCCGAGGAGGTGTGAGGATTTCACGTCCTCCTCATCTGTATTGAGGAGTCTCGACAGGTGTCGAGCGAAGGCGAAGAAGCACCATCATCGTTCTCCTTCAACACACGGTGCCGGGAGTTCCGGGGCGTCGAGGGATTCGGCACCCTAGAAGCATCGGCGCCGAGAGGATCGCTCCCCCTCTATTCAGGAGGTGCTGATGCGTCGGTCTCCTGGCAGCCCGGTACCTACTCCCAAGCCTCGACAGATTCTGCAACCGGCTCCTTTACTGACCCCACAGCCTTGTCCGACGGCGGCTCTCGACGAGCGCATCAGGGCCCTGCTTCCAGAACTTCTGGAAGGATTGCTACTCCAGTCTGCTTTGGTGTCAGGGGTGCTTGTGCCTTCCATACCATCTGCTGCAGCTGCATCTGGCCCTTCGCCTGTGGTGAGGTCGCCAACCTCTGTGCTGCCTGCGGCATCGGTGTCAGCTGCCACCCAGGTCGACTCCCCTTTGACGTCGGTGGAGGAAGCTTCACCGGAGTCCAGGCTTGCGTCGACTTCTCGGCACCATCATCGAGGACGTCGTTCCTCGGCGTCAAGGCAGGCTCAGTTTCGGACTGCTCTGAAGGATGTCTTCTCCGATATTGAAGATGAGCGTTCTTGGGAGGAAGAGGAGGATCCCAGGTACTTTTCTTCTGACGAGTCCTATGGGATTCCCTCTGAACCTTCCCCTCCACCAGAAAGGAGACTGTCGCCATCGGAGAGTCTATCCTTTACCTCCTTTGTCCGGGAAATGGCTGCGGCTATTCCCTTCTCTATGGAGGTTGAGGATGAGCCCAGGGCTGAGATGCTCGAGGTCCTGGATTATCCTTCTCCACCTAGAGAGGCTGCAACAGCTCCTTTGCATAATGTACTGAAGGAAGTCCTTATGCGAAACTGGCCATTCCCTCTGTCTAATCCCATGATCCTGAAGAAAACTGAATCCTAATAGTGGATCCACGGTGAGCCTGGATTGATGAGGTCTCAGCTACCTCACAATTCCATTGTGGTGGACTCCACCCTTAAAAGAGCCAAGAGCACTAGGAACTATGCATCAGCGCCCCCAGGCAGAGAATCTAGAACCTTGGACTCTTTTGGGAGGAAGGCGTATCAGACCACTATGCTCGCTGCCAAAATCCAAACATACCAGCTCTTCATGAGCATTCACTTGTGGAACTCGGTGAGGCAACTGTCTAGCTTGGTTGATGCACTCCCTCCGGAGCAGGCCGAGCCTTTTTGCCAGGTGGTCAGGCAGCAGAAGGCATGTCGAAAATTCCTGGCCAGGGGTACATTCGACACTTTTGATGTAGCATCCAGGATCGCTGCCCAAGGTATAGTGATGTGCAGACTCTCATGGCTGCATGTCTCTGACCTGGATCATTCGGTCCAGCAGCTGATGGCGGATATTCCTTGCCGGGGGGATACCTTTTTGGTGAGAAAGTAGAGGATCTAGTTGACCAGCTCAAGAAGCACAATGATGCTATGGATTCTCTCTCCCGCCGGGTGTCTTCTGCTTCTACCTCCTCACCTAGGAGGTTTTATGGAGGGAAGAGGAGTGCTCCCTATTCCTATGCTAGGCGTAGGTACACTCCTGCTTCTCAGCAGCCTGCCTAGGCTCAGCCCCAGCGCGCTCATTTTCGTCAACAGCGTGCATCTAAGGCTACCGTGGCTCTCCAGAAAAAGCAAGGGACAGGCTTTTGACTGGCTCCAGTTCAGCATAGCCTTAGTAAACGTGTCTGTACCGGACGACTTGCCAGTTGGGGGGAGGTTAATGTTTTTTTTCACCAAAGGTGGCCTCTTATAACCTCCGACCGGTAGGTTCTTCAAATTGTCCAGTTATGATACACCCTCAATCTGGAATCCAAGCCTCTAAATTGGCCCACCGGGAGCTCAGTCCTACAGCTCCCAGCACAAGCAGGTACTTGAAGAGGAACTCTCCGCCCTTCTACAGGCCCAAGCGGTCGAACCCGTTCCATCAGGGGAAGAAGGGCTGGAATTCTATTCCAGGCACTTCCTTGTGCAAAAGAAAACAGAGAAGGGTTCAGGATGGTTTCCCTAGGCACCCTTCTTCATGATTCAGGAAAACGATTGGCTATGCTCTCTGGACTTAAAGGATGCTTACACACACATCTTGATACTTCCAGCTCACAGGAAGTATCTTCGATTTCGGCTGGGAACACAGCACTTTCAGTACTGTGTACTGCCTTTTGGCTTGGCATCTGCGCCCGGAGTGTTTACGAAATGCCTAGCTGTAGTTGCAGCATTGCTACACAGACTGGGAGTACATGTGTTTCTTTATCTCGACGATTGGCTGGTGAAGAGCACCTTAGAGGGTGCTCTAGAGTCCATTCGAATGACTATTCAGGTGCTAGAGCTACTGGGGTTCTTCATAAATTATCCCAAGTCCCATCTCACCCCAGTCCAAAAATTGGAATTCATTGGAGCTCTGTTGAACACTCAGATCAACTTCCTGGAATTAAGAGCGATCTGGAACGTTCTAAAGGCTTTCAGAGATCGGCTATCCAGCCAAGTAATCTTAATTCAGACAGACAATCAGGTTCCCATGTTTTACACCAACAAGCAGGGGGGCACCGGATCTCGCCCTCTGTGTCAGGAAGCTGTCCAGATGTGGCTTATGGATAATGCAACCTCACGAGTGGTCACTGAACATGGGCACAGTCCGCAAGATCTTCCGAGCGTGGGGCACCCCCTCGGTGGATCTTTTTGCCACTCAGATCAATCACAAGGTCCCTCAGTTCTGTTCCAGACTTCAGGCCCACGACAGACTAGCGTAAGATGCTTTTCTCCTACATTGGGGGACAAGTCTTCTGTATGCATATCCTCCCATACCTCTAGTAGGGAAGACTTTGCTGAAACTCAAGCAAGACTGCGGAACCATGATCCTGATTGCACCCTTCTGGCCATGTCAGATTTGGTTCCCTCTTCTTCTGGAGTTGTCATCTGAAGAACCTTGGAGATTGGAGTGTTTTCCAACCCTCATCACTCAGAACAAGGGGTCGCTTCTACATCCCAACCTCCGGTCTCTGGCTCTCACGGCCTGGATGTTGAGAGCTTAGAATTTGCCTCCTTGGGTCTTTCAGAGGGTGTCTTTCGTGTCTTGCTTGCTTCTAGGAAAGATTCCACGAAGAGGTGTTGCTCTTTCAAATGGAGGAGGTTTGCCATTTGGTGTGACAGCAAGGCCCTAGATCCTCTTTCTTGTCATACACAGACCCTGCTTGAATACCTTCCACACTTGTCAGAATCTGGTCTCAAGACCAACTCCATAAGAGTTCACCTTAGTGCGATTAGTGCTTATCATCGCCGTGTAGAGGGTAAGCCTATCTCTGGACAGCCTTTAGTTGTTCACTTCATGAGAGGTTTGCTTTTGTCAAAGCCCCCTGTCAAACCTCCACCAGTGTCATGGGATCTCAACGTCGTTCTCACCCAGCTGATGAAAGCTCCTTTTGAGCCACTGAATTCCTGCCATCTGAAGTACTTGACCTGGAAGGTCATTTTCTTGGTGGCTGTTACTTCAGCTCATAGAGTCAGTGAGCTTCAGGCCTTGGTAGAGCATGCACCTTATATCAAGTTCCATCACAACAGCAGGCCAAGAACAGCAGGCTGATTATTCTCACAAACCAGCCCACCTCCCCTTTGGAGTTGTTATTGTTTCTTTTTATGCTTTTGATTTAACTGAGGAACACATTCACGTGACGGGCGGGAAATTGGTCTATGCATGTGCGGTGCATGCTGCACACGCACCAGAAGACTCTAGCAAGACTTTTTAAATATTTTGCTTGGAAAATGCAGATTCTCGGGCCGACGCGGATGCCGACCCACATGTGAGAACAATCAGCCTGCTGTCCTTGGAGAATACCTGCTACAGGTATGTATCTTCGCATCAGTGGCCCATGTCTTCAAGGGTCATGTGCGTTTCCACCTCTGAATGCTCTTTTATCACCTCTATTGCAACGTTATTCATCCAGATAATAATCCAAGAACAGCTACACTTAGTATGTTTTCACCCTATGTACTACATACTCTCCCTTTTCAAGCTGTAGAATTGCAATGAGTGCATGCCAGAAAGTAGAAGGAAATATGCTGAAGGGGTTCTGGCATACTGAGCCACCTTTTGCTTTTGTGTCCCCATCTTGAGGCCAGTCTTAGAGATGTCAGAAGAAAAGCTGGCATTGCAACTTGTATGTCATTGCTTATTCAGTTTTTGGACTAAAAGTATTTATACACTTAGATCCCAGATCTCCTGCCCCGCTTTCTCAGCTTCTGATGTTGCTGACATTTTCTGCCTCCCTACCTATCTATGCATGTGCTGACTCTATACCCTCCCTGCTGGGCTCCCTTTACTGCTCCAGCTAGTGCTAGTGGTGGTGCTAACATTAGGCAGGATGAGGCAACTGCTTCAGGCAGCAATTTTTTAGAGATGGCAGCATGTGCCCCCAAAATACCTCACTGCCTCCCCTCTACCCCCAGGCCAACATCTCAGCATCTCTCTTCTCTTTCTCTCTGCCTTCTGCCCCTGGATCTGGTATCTTCCCCCTCTCTTTGAACCCCCTCCCCTCTCTAGTCTATCTTAGAATATGCACTGCCTTCTAGAGGTTGCCAACATGGCAGCAATTCACATATGCTGCCTATGCCGGCCCTGCGGTCTTCTTTTTACCACATTCTACCCTTGCTGATGGCACTTCCTGTTTCCGCTCTGGTGGGATATAAGAAATGGAAGCCTGTGGGGCCAGAGCAGGAAGCATATATGGATATCTGCTGCACTAGTGACCTCTAGAGGGCAGTGTACATTCTAAAGTAGGCTGGGAATGGGGGTTCAAAGAGATAAGCAGATGTGGGATCCAGGGACAGAGGTGAGAGAGAGAGGGAGATGCAGGACAATGGGAGGGGAGGAAGGAGGAAAGAGAGGTACAGGGATGATGGACCTGGGATGGAAAGGAGGGAGGGAAGAGAGGAAAGATGTTGGACCCGGGGGTAGAGAAAAGGAGAGATGTTTGAAGGAGGGACAGAGGGAAGAGAGAGAGAGAGAGAGAGAGCGAGAGCTGTTGCACCCAGGGCAGAGGGGAACTATTGTTAGTAATATGTAATTTATCTTTAAAATCGAGCATGATACTGCAAGAGTGGAGGTGGCCAATGTAACGCCAATTTGTTTTAGAAAGGTTTCAGAGGTGATCTGGGAAATTATAGACCGGTGAGCCTGATGTCGGTACCAGGCAAAATGGTAGAGACTATTATAAAGAACAAAATTACAGAGCATATTCAAAAGCATGGATTAATGGATTTAGTTAAGGGAAATCTTGCCTCACCAATCTATTACATTTCTTTGAAGGGGTGAACAAACATATGGATAAAGGTGAGCCGGTTGATATTTTGTATCTGGATTTTCAGAAGGCGTTCGACAAAGTACCTCATGAAAGACTCCAGAGAAAACTGGAGAGTCATGGGATAGGAGGTAGTGTCCTATTGTGGATTAAAAACTGGTTAAAAGATAGAAAACAGAGAGTAGGGTTGAATGGTCAGTATTCTCAATGGAGAAGGATAGATAGTGGGGTTCCCCAGAGGTCTGTGCTGGGACCGGTGCTTTTTAACATATTTATAAATTATCTAGAGATGGGCATAATTAGTGAGGTAATTAAATTTGCTGACCACACAAAGTTATTCAAAGTTGTTAAATCGCATGAGGATTGTGAAAAATTACAAGAGGACTTTATGAGACTGGAAGACTGGGCATCTAAATGGCAGATGACGTTTAATGTGAGCAAGTGCAAAGTGCTGCATGTGGGAAAGAGGAACCCGAACTATAGCTACATAATGCAAGGTTCCATGTTAGGAGTCACCGACCAAGAAAGGGATCTAGGCGTCGTCGTTGATGATACGTTGATACCCTTTGCTCAGTGTACTGCGGCGGCTAAGAAAGCAAATAGAATGTTAGGTATTATTAAGAAAGGAATGGAAAACAAAAATGAGGATGTTATAATGCCCTTGTATTGCTCCATGGTGCAACTGCACCTCGAATATTGTGTTCAATTCTGGTCATTGCATCTTAGAAAAGATATAGTGGAATTAGAAAAGGTACAGATAAGGGTGACGAAAATGATAAAGGGGATGGGACAACTTCCCTATGAGGAAAGGCTGAAGCATCTAGGTCTCTTTAGCTTGGAGAAAAGATGGCTGCCTGAGGGGAGATATGATAGAGGTCTGTAAAGTAATGAGTGGAGTGGAATCGTTTGTTTACTCTTTCCAAAAATACTAGGACTAGGGGGCATGGAATGAAGCTACAAAGTAGTAAATTTAAAACTAATCTTAGAAAATGTTTCTTATTTATTTATTTATTTTATTTATTTATTTGTTGCATTTGTATCCCACATTTTCCCACCTCTTTGCAGGCTCAATGTGGCTTACATAGTACCGTAAACGGTGTTAACCGATTCCGGTATGAACAAATACAAGTCATGAACAATTACAAGGTGATTTCATGGTAGAATGAGGTACATGTATGCTAGAGACAATTGGGGAGAACTTAGAGATGGAGAGGAAGAGTTAGGAAATGTCTGTTACGGTCCTTGGTTACGTTGTGTCGCAAGTGTCCAGGTTTTTTATGCTGGGTCGGTGGAATATGCCCTTCTGAACAGATCTGTTTTTAGTGCTTTCCGGAAATTCTAGGTGGTCGAGCGTAGTTTATATTACTTTTGGTAGTGCGTTCCACAGTTGTGCGCTGGATGCATAAGTGGATTTGTATTTGAGGCCTTTGTTGCTTGGGTAGTGGACGTTTAGGTATGATCGTGCTGATTTTGTGGTGTTTCTGATTGGCAGGTCGATGAGGTCTGTCATGTATCCCGGTGCCTCGCCGTAAATGATCTTATGAACTGTCATGCAGATTTTGAAAATGGTGTGTTCCTTAATTGGAAGCCAGTGCAGTTTTTCTCGGAGTGGTTTGGCACTGTCAAAATGCATTTTTCCAAATATAAGCCTTGCAGCTGTGTTTTGGGTGGTCTGAAGTTTCTTTATAATTTGTTCTTTGCATCCCGCTTCACTCAATGTGTAATTAAACTCTGGAATTCATTGCCAGAGAATGTGGTAAAGGCAGTTAGCTTAGCAGGGTTTAAAAACGGTTTGGACTAGGGGAAAAGCCGCTGCTTATTTATGAGATAAGCAGCATAAAATGTGTTGTACTTTTTTGGGGGATCTTGCCAAGTATTTGTGACCTGGATTGGCCACTGTTGGAAACAGGATGCTGGGCTTGATGGACCTTTGATCTGTCCCAGTATGGCAATACTTATGTACTTAAGGGAGAGATGTTGGACTTGGGGCAGAAGGGAGGGAGAGAGGTATGGGGTAGAGGGGAGAGA
This sequence comes from Microcaecilia unicolor, assembly GCF_901765095.1. NCBI lineage: Eukaryota > Metazoa > Chordata > Amphibia > Gymnophiona > Siphonopidae > Microcaecilia > Microcaecilia unicolor. Next base: position 355,805,290 of record NC_044031.1, on the reverse strand, counting down.
GAGATCCTGGATAACAGGAGGTAGGGACAGAAGAGGGAGAGATGTTGGACCAGGGACACCTATGGAAGGAAGAGAAAGCAATATGCTGGACCAAGGGGGAGGGGAAGAATGGCAGGAAAAAGAAAGGGAGAGATACTGGACCACAGGTGGGGGAAGGAAGGAACAGAGATGAGACAAGGAAATGCTGGGGGTGAAAGGGAAGGGACAGGGAGATTTCAGGCTATAAGGGTTGGAGGGGAGAGAGGAGAGAAAGAGGAGATGCTGAACTACAAGGGAGGAGAGGAGAGTTACTGGAATGGTGGGAACCTTGTGGGAGAGACCACGGGCAGCTGTCAAGGAGAGAGTGAGTTAATGATAGTGAGTGCAGAGGTTAGAAATGTGATAATGGGGAGTAGATGACAGAAGAAAATAGGAGGCTGGGGAAGGAGTAAGTGGAAATGAGAGAGCTAAGGGGTAAGAGAAGGAGGTAGGAAATTGATAGATGAAAATTTTTTAAAAAGGAAATGGAGAAAGAGGATAAAATTTGAGTAGACAGAGGCAGAAAAGAAAGAAAGCAAGAAAGGGTGGAAAGAGCTAAAAGGGAAAGATCAATATGTCCAGATAGATGTAGTGATGGAATGGAACAAGACACCAGGAGAGAGGAGAAATGACAAATAGATAGAGCCACTGGAAAAAGAGTTAGAAGAAAATATACAACCACATTGAAAAAAAAAAACTGGCATCTGCATAATAGAAAAATAATATTGTCCAGGCAACAAAAGTAGAAACAAGTATTTATTATTTGACTTTATTAACTGGAATATGTTAGCTTTGGGAAATGTGCATCGCAGATGTCTTTGTATTGTGTTGATTACAAGAAGAAATGCATTTCTGTTTTTATTTCTTCCATGTTGACGTATATGCTGAGTTTGACTTCTTGGAGTTTCCAGTTTAATTTTTGTCTTCATATTTCTATTTATAATTTATAATCCCTTACTCTGTATATGGTAAGGGTCTGCCTGTATTTTGTGTGTGTGACAAAGGTGCAGTATTCCTGTCTAGAACTCTGTAGCAATCTCATTTGCTCTGTTTTATCAGTAGTAGGTGTATTGCCAGCTTATTTTCGAACGAGAAGGCCGGCAATCTTCCGACACAAATCGGGAGATGGTGGGCCATCTCCTGAAGTCAGCGAAATCGGTATAATGAAAACCGATTTTCGCCGGCTTCAACTGCTTTCCGTCACAGGACCGGCTAAACTTCAAGGGGGCATTTTGGCAGGGTATTGAAGGCAGGACGGGGGCGTGGTTACGAGATGGCTGGCTTCGGCTGATAATGGAAAAAAGAAGGCCGGCTCTGACGAGCACTTCGCCGGCTTTACTTGGTCCATTTATTTTTAGGACCAAGCCTCAAAAAAGTGCCCCAACTGCGCAGATGACCACCGGAGAGAATAGGGGATCACCTCCCCTTACTCCCCCAGTGGTCACCAACCCCCTCCCACCCCAAAAAAATTTAAAAATCATTTTTTTTGCCAGCCTCTATGCCAGCCTCAAATGTCATACCCAGCTCCATGACAGCAGTATGCAGGTCCCTGGAGCAGTTTTTAGTGGGTGCAGTGGACTTCAGGCAGGTGGACCCAGGCCCATCCCCCCTCTACCTGTTACACTTGTGGTGATAAATGTGAGCCCTCCAACCCCCCCCCCAAAACCCACTGTACCCACATGTAGGTGCCCCCCTTCACCCCTTAGGGCTATGGAAATGTTGTACAGTTGTGGGTAGTGGGGTTTGGGGGGATTTGGGGGGCTCAGCACACAAGGTAAGGGAGGTATGCACCTGGGAGCAATTTTTGAAGTCCACTGCAGTGTCCCCTAGGGTGCCCGGTTGGTGTCCTGGCATGTGAGGGGGACTAGTGCACTACAAATACTGGCTCCTCCCACGACCAAATGCCTTGGATTTGGCCGGGTTTGAGATGGAAGAAGGAACAGACTGAAAATAATAAGAAACGGCATGTCAAGTCAAATGCAAAGCGCTGATAAGGAAGGCTAAGAGGGACTTCGAAAAAAAGATTGCATTGGAGGCAAAAACACATAGTAAAAAATTTTTTTTAGGTATATTAAAAGCAGGAAGCTGGCAAAAGAATCGGTTGGACTGCTAGATGACTGAGGAGTAAACGGGGCAATCAGGGAAGACAAAGCCGTAGCGGAGAGATTAAATGAATTCTTTGCTTCGGTCTTCACCGAGGAAGATTTGGGAGTGATACCAGTGCCGGAAATGGTATTCGAAGCTGACGAGTCGGAGAAACTTAATGAATTCTCTGTAAACCTGGAGGATGTGATGGGGCAGTTCTACAAACTGAAGAGTAGCAAATCTCCTGGACTGGATGGTATTCATCCAAGAGTACTGATAGAACTTAAAATCAAGTGTGGTACCGGAAGACTGGAGGGTGGCCAATGTAACGTTGATTTTTAAAAAAGGTTCCAGAGGAGATCCGGGAAATTATAGACCGGTGAGTCTGACGTCGGTGCCGGGCAAAATGGTAGAGACTATTATTAAGAACAAAATTACAGAGCATATTCAAAAGCATGGATTAATGAGACAAAGTCAACATGGATTTAGTTAAGGGAAATCTTGCCTCACCAATCTACTACATTTCTTTGAAGGGGTGAACAAACATGTGGATAAAGGGGAGCTGGTTGATATTGTGTATCTGGATTTTCAGAAGGTGTTTGACAAAGTACCTCATGAAAGACTCCAGAGGAAATTGGAGAGTCATGGGTAGGAGGTAGTGTTCTATTGTGGATTAACAACTAGTTAAAAGATAGAAAACAGACGGGCCACCCTTCGTGATAATGACCTTTGCCCAAAATGTAAGGGTGGCAATGCAAACTTGGGCCACATGTTTTGGACCTGCCCGGAAGTACAAAGGTTCTGGAATACCCTGAATACCCAAGTATCACAGATTTGGAAAATTACCTGGAGGCCACACCCGGGACAATTATTTGATCTGATCAGAACCCAGGGACCAAGGGCAGAAGGGTTTGTGGCATTTACAAAGAGAACTGTTCTGATGGCAAAGAAGGTAATTTTACAATTATGGCTGGCTCCAGAGACTCCTAGTGTGGTGCACTGGAGGTCAGCAATGATTCAGTACTGTTCACTGGAAAAGAAAGATGTAGGAGATTTGGCTTCAAAGAAAGAGGATAGGTTTTGCAAGACATGGTCTCCATTCTGGGATACTCTCTCTCCTGTGGGGAGGGGGGGGGGGGGGAAGGGGGTGGAACGGGGTAGGGGTAAAAAGGGAAGAGAAAAACCTACATGTGACATCTTGATATATTATTGTTCATTGTGGTTTGTAAAGAATCCATGGTTCTAAGATGTTAATAAATAAGATTAAAAAAAAAAAGATAGAAAACAGAGAGTAGGGTTAAATGGTCAGTATTCTCAATGGAGAAGGGTAGTTAGTGAGGTTCCCCAGTGGTCTGTGCTGGGACCGCTGCTTTTTAACATATTTATAAATGATCTAGAGATGGGAGTAACTAGTGAGGTAATTAAATTTGCTGACCACACAAAGTTATTCAAAGTTGTTAAATCGCAGGAAGATTGTGAAAAATTACAAGAGGACCTTACGAGACTGGGAGACTGGGCGTCTAAATGGCAGATGACGTTTAACGTGAGCAAGTGCAAAGTGATGCATGTGGGAAAGAGGAACCCGAATTATAGCTACGTCATGCAAGGTTCCACGTTAGGAGTCACGGACCAAGAAAGGGATCTAGGTGTCGTCGTTGATGATATGTTGAAACCTTCTGCTCAGTGTGCTGCTGTGGCTAAGAAAGCAAATAGAATGTTAGGTATTATTAGGAAAGGAATGGAAAACACAAATGAGGATGTTATAATGCTGTTGTATCGCTGCATGGTGCGACCAGAACTCGAATATTGTGTTCAATTCTGGTCGCCGCATCTCAGAAAAGATATAGTGGAATTAGAAAAGGTGCAGAGAAGGGCGACGAAAATGATAAAGGGGATGGGATAACTTCCCTATGAGGAAAGGCTAAAGCGGCTAGGGCTCTTCAGCTTGGAGAAAAGGCGGCTGAGGGGAGATATGATAGAGGTCTATAAAATAATGAGTGGAGTTGAGCGGGTAGATGTGAAGCGTCTGTTCACTCTTTCCAAAAATACTAGGAAGCTACAATGTAATAAATTTAAAATGAATCTGAGAAAATGTTTCTTCACTCAATGTGTAATTAAACTCTGGAATTCGTTGCCAGAGAATGTGGTAAAGGCGGTTAGCTTAGCGGAGTTTAAAAAAGGTTTGGACGGCTTCCTAAAAGAAAAGTCCATAGACCATTATTACATGGACTTGGGGAAAATCCACTATTTCTGGGATAAGCAGTATAAATAAAATGTTTTGTACTTTTTTGGGATCTTGCCAGGTATTTGTGATCTGGATTGGCCACTGTTGGAAACAGGATGTTGGGCTTGATGGACCTTTGGTCTTTCCCAGTATGGCAATACTTATGTACTTATCAGATTTGTAGTTCCTTTCATGATTTTGTTTTTAGAAATTGTAAACCGCTTTGATTTTATTTTGAAATGTTGTATACAAATTTTTAATTAACATAGCATAAACGTAATGCTGTATCCCATTTAACTGTAAAAGTCTGCTTTGTGGATTTCTGATAAGCTGTTTTGTTTCAGATACACTTACATGATGATGGAGGTCCTTTCTGAGAAAATGTCTAAGCAGATTGCTTGCCTTGAGATCTGTACTATCTGATCCTTTAAAAGATTAGTGTTTGGAAGTGAAATAATAAGACCTGTACCAGATAGTCCTTTTAATAGATAACAGTGCAGATTTATATTCTGCTTGTTCTGTTCTGCCTGCTGTCTTAAGTACTGCTCAGACAGCACAGGGGATCTGTTCAGCTGGTGGGGCTTGGCATCCCCACCAACCATTAAAGCAGAGGGGGCCCAGGCCCCTAAGCCCCCCCTCCGGCTACACCACTGCCTTGAATTATTTAAAAATTATAATTGTCATATCATTACATTTTGGTTGTTTCTTTATGTTCCCAGGACCTTCCTCTGTTTTTCAGATGATTCTGTATCAAGGTTATTTTTAGATGATTCTTTGTCATGACACATATTAATCCTCTTACTTTTTGTTCTTTGGGTTTTGTCTATTATCTGATTTATGATTGTTCTTTGCATTGGTTATAGGTGTATACATATATAGAGATAGATAGATAGATAGATAGATAGATAGATAGTAACTGACATGATACCGAATCATGTTAGGCTAGTTGGATGATCATATTTAAAGTCTGGACATATATACACCTTAAATCACCTTTTTATGTTTATATTTGGTGATATTAATATTTTTTGAGCCTACTGGCTGCCCTACTGCTCTCTTTATTTCCTGCATTCCATGTTGCATTTTGCTTCTGCCTCTCTTTGATTTTGAGCCTGGATATTTTTTATTTATTTATTTGTTGTATTTGTATCCCACATTTTCCCACCTCTTTGCAGGCTCAATGTGGCTTACAATACATCATGAATAGTAGAGATACATGAGAATTGAACATTTAGTATTACAGAAGGCTCTTGGGTAACATGATAGTGAAAAGCATGATATTAATATAATAAGCAAATAGTAAAGACAATTCTGGGTTTATGTGGAGGAGTTCATATTTGTTGGTCTTTGTGGTATGCCTTATTAAAGAGATGGGTCTTCAATAGTCTGCGGAAGTTAGTTAGTTCGTAGATCGATTTTAAGTTGCACGGCAGCGTGTTCCAGAATTGTGTACTCAAGTAGGAAAAGGTTGATGCGTGCATTAGTTTGTATTTTAGTCCTTTGCATTTGGGGAAATGAAGGTTGAGGAATGTGCGGGATGATTTCTTAGCATTCCTAGGCGGTAAGTCTATCAGGTCTGACATGTAGGCTGGAGCATCTACATGAATGATTTTGTGAACCAGGGTTCATATTTTGAACGTGATGCGCTCCTTAAGAGGGAGCCAATACAGTTTTCTCGTAGGGGTTTAGCACTCTCATATTTGTTTTACCGAATATGAGTCTAGCTGCCGTGTTCTGGGCTGTCTGAAGTTTCTTGATTATTTGTTCTTTGCAGCCAGCATAGAGTGCGTTGCAGTAGTCTAAATGACTAAGTACTATTGATTGTACCAGGCCTTGGAAGACAGTCCTTGGGAAGAAAGGTCTTATTCTTTTTAGTTTCCACATTTAGTGGAACATCTTCTTGGTTGTGTTTTTCACATGATTCTCAAGTGTTAGGTGTCGATCAATGGTGACTCCGAGAATTTTTAGAGTGTCCGAAATTGGAAGATTCAGTGTAGGTGTGTTAATGGTGGTGAATGTGTTTGTGTTATATTGAGAGGTGAGTATTAGGCATTGGGTTTTTTCTGCATTGAGTTTCAGCCGAAATGCGTCTGCCCATGAATGCATGATATGTAGACTTTGGTTGATGTCGTTGGAAATTTCCTTTAAATCTTGTTTAAATGGGATGTAGATCGTTACGTCATCTGCGTATATGTATGGGTTGAGGTTTTGGTTTGATAGTAGTTTGGCCAAGGGTATCATCATTAAGTGAATAAGGTCGGTGAGAGGGGGGATCCCTGTGGGACTCCACATTCAGGTATCCATGTGGATGATATAGTCGAATTAGATGTCACTTGGTATGATCGTGTGGTTAGGAACCCCTTGAACCAATTGAGAATGTTGCCTCCGATTCCAAAGTACTCGAGGATATGTAGTACTACTACTACTTAACATTTCTAGAGCACTACTAGGGTTATGCAGCGCTGTACAGTTTAACAAAGAAGGACAGTCCCTGCTCAAAGGAGCTTACAATCTAAAGGACGAAATGTCAAGTTGGGGCAGTCTAGATTTCCTGAATAGAGGTAAAGTGGTTAGGTGCCGAAGGCGACATTGAAGAGGTGGGCTTTGAGTAAGGATTTGAAGATGGGCAGGGAGAGGGAGCCTGGTGTATGGGCTCAGGGAGTTTATTCCAAGCATGGGGTGAGGCGAGGCAGAAAGGGCGGAGTCTGGAGTTGGCGGTGGTGGAGAAGGGTACTGAAAAGAGGGATTTGTCTTGAGAGCGGAGGTTACGGGTAGGAACGTAAGGGGAGATGAGGGTAGAGAAGTAAGGAGGGGCTGCAGATCGAGTGTATTTGTAGGTTAGTAGGAGAAGCTAGTAATATTCCATGATCAACCATGTCGAAGGCACTAGACATGTCAAATTGTAGAAGTAGTACGTTCTTGCCAGTTGCAATCATTTGTTTGAACTTAGTCATGAGAGTAACTAGTACTGTTTCAGTACTGTGGTTGGTTCGAAATCCTGATTGGGAGTCGTGTAGTATTGAAAATTTGTCTAAATAGTTAGTGAGTTGTTTGGTCACCATCCCTTCCGTTAGTTTGGTTATTAAGGGAATAGATGCTACTGGTCTGTAATTAGTTAGTTCATTAGCACTTTTCTTTGTGTCTTTGGGTATGGGGGTGAGTAGAATGTTTCCTTTCTCCTTAGGGAAGAGTCCATTTTGTAGCATATAGTTCAGGTGGTTTGTTAAGTCTGCTATAAATTGTTGAGGGGCCGATGTCATAAGGTTGTTTGGGCATATGTCTAATTTGCAGTGAGATTTGGTGAACCTTTTGAGCGTTTGTGAATTGAGATCCTCTGATAAAATCTCGAAGTTGGTCCAGGTTCTGTCTGCTGGGTATACACCAGGGTTTGGATCTAGGCAATCTAGGAGTACGGTGTAGTCGATGGTACTGACAGGTATTTTAAGTCGTAGTTGTACTATTTTCTCATTGAAGTATCTCGCAAGTTTGTCTGCTCCTGGTGTATCTTTATTGTTGGTTGTGACTGGTGTGATATCTAATAGTTTGTTCACGAGCTGGAAGAGTTTATGTGTGTCTTTGTAGTTTGGTCCAATTTCAGCTTTGTAATATAATCTTTTAGTTTGTCTTATGGTATATTTATATTTTCAATGCCAGTATCCAGACATGGCCAAGCATTGAATACTGGGGCCTAATTATGCCCACAGCAGTCAGCATCTAAAAAACACTGACTACTGCCAACAGAATATAAACTGGAATATGTCTTCTTCGTCTGGACCTTGGAAAATAATATTCTCTATATAAAACCACCAATACAGGACATGAACTAGCACAGGGAATTCTGTCATAGTCTGTCTCGGTTGGTCACTAGAAAATCAGACACAGACCCAAGAAGTGAGCCCTTATGCCAATCCCAGGGCAGAGAACCAGTCTGGAGGCGAGGAATCGGTCCTTAAACAGGCAGTCTGATAGGCCCAAGGCTTCACCTGCGGTGACCGCTGTTCCCCAGGTTGAGTCCCTAGGTTCAGGCGGCCGGCAGGACTTTGATGGAAATTGGGCTGAAGACACCACCCAAACTCTCATTACCTCTCGCCTTGACTACTGCAACCTACTCCTCACTGGCCTCCCACTTAGCCATCTATCCCCCCTTCAGTCCGTTCAGAACTCTGCTGCACGTCTTATCTTCCGCCTGGACCGATATACTCATATCACCCCTCTCCTCAAGTCACTGCACTGGCTTCCGATTAGGTACCGCATACAGTTCAAGCTTCTCCTACTAACCTACAAATGCACTCGATCTGCAGCCCCTCCTTACCTCTCTACCCTCATCTCCCCCTACATTCCTACCCGTAACCTCTGCTCTCAAGACAAATCCCTCCTTTCAGTACCCTTCTCCACCACCGCCAACTCCAGGCTCTGTCCTTTCTGCCTCGCCTCACCCCATGCTTGGAATAAACTCCCTGAGCCCATTCGCCAGGCCCCTCCCTGCCCATCTTCAAATCCTTGCTCAAAGCCCACCTCTTCAATGTCGCCATACCTCTATTCAGGAAATCTAGACTGCCTCAACTTGACATCTCGTCCTTTAGAGCATTGAGCAGGGACTGTTCTTGTTAAACTGTTACAGCGCTGCGTAACCCTAGTAGCGCTCTAGAAATGTTAAGTAGTAGTAGTGGTCAACCAGTAGTGAAGGCAGGCCGCGGTCCAGGCAGGGTCCGATTAAGGCAGAGGTCTAGGCAGGCGGAGATCCAGGAGACAAGTCAGGTTTAGGCAGAGGTCAGAGCAGGTGGCAATCCAGGAGACAAGTCAGGTTTAGGCAGAGGTCAGGACAGGCAGCAATCCAGGAGGCAAAGTCAGGTTCAAGCAGAGGTCAAGTCAGGACAAGTCAGCAAGAAGAAATGCAACAGCACAATCCAACTAGGTTGTAGCTAAGGCAAAGCAGCAGTGAAAGATTCCTGGTTTTAAAGCTGAAGGTGTCTGACGTCAGAGGAACGCGCACCCGCAGGTATGCGCCCAGACTGTAGGCACGCTGGATGTAGGTGCCCAGACTGTAGACACTCTGGACTGTAGGTGCTCAGACTGTAGACACGCTGGAATGTAGGCGCCCAGGAGGGAAGGAATCTACATGTGTAGCGTCTGGATCAGGAATGTCGTGGGCGCGTAGTCTGGCTCCGCATGTTACACTCCAGATTTGTGACAAATTCATGCCTAAGTCTAACAAATCTCAGTGAAAGGTCAAAAAGGAAGGTATATTTTCCCTAACCCTATTGGGTCTGATTCAAGAAAGTCTTCCCCCTCATACAACCCATCTTCAGAAACAACACAAGAAACAAAATATGAAGCATAATGAGATAAAATATACAGAATAACTCACTACAACATAACTCACCATCTAATGGCTCTTCAGTTTCAACTAGGCCAGTTTTTCATGTTCCAAATTGCTTATGTCACCAGTGGGCGGGGGTCAAAGGAGGAAGCCTGGGAGATCACAGTGCCTCTAAAAGAAAATTAGCACTGGGAGAGTATTTGCACCAGCCACCAATAGCCTTGAAACTGCCAGAAAGTTTGAAAAAGACTTACTGGCTCACTTCATTGGGTACATTATTTCAGTGAAATGCTTACATAAATATATTTGCCAGAGGAATATGCTTAAAAATATGCAGAGTCTGCCCCTTTATTTAACTGGGTTGTTGACCTGTTTGGGAATGCCTACAATGCCTACCATTGTACAGCATTAAGATAGCATGCTATCCACCTTATAATTGAAAGAGAAAAACGCCTAGATTTCGACCCAAATCGGGAGATAGACGTTTATCTCACAAAAATAAATAAATCGGTATAATGGAAAAGCGATTTTGGACATTTTCAACTGCACTCCATCGCGGAAGCGTACAAAGTTGACAGGGGCGTGTCGGAGGCGTGGCGAAGGTGGAACTGGGGCGTGGTTATCGGCCGAGGAGAGATGGGCGCCTTTCGCCGATAATGGAAAAAAAAGTATGCGTTTGTAGCTAGAATTTGGGGCACTTTTCCTGGACCCTGTTTTTTCACGAATAAGGCCCCAAAAAGTGCCCTAAATGACCAGATTACCACCAGAGGGAATCGGGGATGACCTCCCCTGACTCCCCCAGTGGTCACTAACCCCCTCCCACCACAAAACTTGATGTTTCACAACTTTTTATTTTCACCCTCAAATGTCATACCCACCTCCCTGGCAGCAGTATGCAGGTCCCTGGAGCAGTTGTTAGGGGTGCAGTGGACTTCAGGCAGGTGGACCCAGGCCCATCCCCCCCTACCTGTTACAATTGTGCTGCTTAATGCTTATTAGTCGTCCAACCCCCCAAACCCACTGTACCCACATGTAGGTGCCCCTCTTCACCCCTTAGGGCTATAATAATGGTGTAGACTTGTGGGCAGTGGGTTTTAAGGGGGATTTGGGGGGCTCAACACACAAGGGAAGGGTGCTATGCACCTGGGAGCTCTTTTACCTTTTGTTTTGTTTTTGTAAAAATGCCCCCTAGGGTGCCCGGTTGGTGTCCTGGCATGTGAGGGGGACCAGTGCACTACGAATCCTGGCCCCTCCCACGAACAAATGCCTTGGATTTATTCGTTTTTGAGCTGGGCGCTTACATTTTCCATTATCACTGAAAAACAAAAACGCCCAGCTCACAAATTGTCGAATAAAACATGGACGTCTATTTTTTTCGAAAACACGGTTCGGTCCGCCCCTTCACGGACCCGTTCTTGGAGATAAACGCCCATGGAGATAGACGTTTTCGTTCAATTATGCCCCTCCACGTTTTTTCTAACACAGCAATCTTCTCCTGCTCCTTTTTCAGCTGAAATGGAACTGAAGCTGAGATCTGGCACCATAAGCTGCCTTTCACAGCTTACTTTAATCTAGTCACTGAAGCTAGAGTACTTGGCTGGGCTGCTCGATACTTGCATTATGGACTCTAAATCTAGCCACTATGTGTTGCCATTGCACCATACTTATGATTCTCCCATCCCTGTGCAGCATTCCTAGCTCCAGCTGAGCAGGGAGAGAAGAGGTGAACCAGGAATCAAACCCAGTTCCCGGTACCAGTGCATAGCATTTGCTGCTGAACCACAGCTGTGATCAGCAGTTCTTTAACATTCAGCCACAGTGTTTAAATATATTCTTGGACATTCAGTGCTAGCTGCATTCTAGTTAGCAGAGCTGAATATCCAGTTATGCTGCCAGCAGTGGAGTAATCCAGATAACAGTAATATTCAGTGCACCAGTTTAGGAGAGCAGTGTTTGCCCTGAGTTGTCCAAATAGTTATTCAGATAGAAGTGCTGAGTTTTGCCAAGATGGTGCTCTGATCGGACGCACCTGAGTTGGCTCTCGAGGTAGCTCCGTTGATCAGCCTCTTCGCTACCGCTGTAGCCTCGTCTTTCTCGATGGGGAAACGGAGGGGAAAAGTTAAGGAACATCCCTCGGTTCCTGAAACATCTTCGGCGTGGCGGCAGACGACCCTGCGATTCCCGAAGCAACAACCAGGTCCTCGGGGAACCTCGACCCCTTCTGCAACTCTCGATGCGTCGGCGTCGATTGAGAGCGCTAACGGGGCTTCCCTGAGCCCTGTGGAGCGCATTGCTCCGCCTCAGCCTGGGAGGGAGTTGCTAACAGCCCAAGCAGTGATGGATACGGGTGAGGTTCAACCTAATCTGCTCGAGGGAAGGTCTGCAGCGACAGAGAATGGACTCCAACCAAGAGAGGCATTAATTCAATCAGCTCTACAGGTATTACCTCAGGACATTGTTTCTAGACTATCTCATGTTGAGGCTCAAACTCAATCCCTCCCTGGTGCTAGTGGCGTGGTTAGACCAGCAATTGTGACATTAGAGTCACTATGGGACATGGTTTATAACATTCAAACCTCTATGCAAACTACATTAAAAGAAAATACTGACAATATAAAAACACTTTCTGAAGCTGCGCTACTCCAAGCGCAAGTGACTGCACAGCAATCCTCGAAAATGGAAAATGTGAATACTAAGTTGCAAGAAATGGGAACTTTAGAAACTGTATTGGTTAAGGATAATAATTTTCTGCACAAACGAATGGAGTATTTGGAGAATCAGGCTAGGAGACTTAACCTTAGGTTTCTCAACTTCCCTAAATCTCCTCTAATTTCACCTGTTGAAATGGTAAAAAAATATATGGTGGATATTCTTGGAATGGATAAGGACTCATTACTCCCCATAACACGGGCCTATTACATCTGGAACCCAAAGGGGGGCGATGGAAACCCCCCAGTAGTGGGAGACGGAATGAATCTGACTTCATTCCTCGAGAGTTCACTGGAAATTATTACCCAGAGGTCAACTATGCTGGTCACTTTTGCCCTGGAGCCTGATCGTAATGCTATACTAAGACTTTCCTTAAGACATTTAGAAAATCTGTTTATGGGCTCAAAGATCCTTATTTTTCCAGATCTCTCAAAGCCTACACAAACTAGGTGCAGGGTTTTTTTGGAGCAGCGTCCTAGAGCGTTGGCATTGGGAATAATTTTGTATTATGATTTCCTTGTACATGTAATTTACTGCTTGAGGGTAAACAGTTTCAATTTGTAGACCCAAAACAGTTAAAAGAATTTCTTTGACGCTAGAGTAGATATGAATGTTGTATGCCCTCCATAATTAGCAGGCTAGGGTCGTTAACCCGAGGTAGCAACCGTTAGATTATTTTCTTAAATACTTTATGTTATCTATGTTTCTGAATTCTTGGAATCTAATTTTCCTTAAATTGTGGACGAATAGGCCTTAAAGATTTTTTTTTCCTTATTTTATTATGGATTTCCTGATTGTAATGCCGATTGCATACTCACAGTTTGTAGTGAAATGTTGAAATATATTAATCAATAAATAAATTTAAAAAAAAAAAAAAGAAGTGCTGAGTTTTGCCACAATCAGGAAAATTGTCTGCTTCAGCCCGTACCGTCCCAGTGCTATCTGGATAGTGTCTGGGTGGTCTACAGCAATTTTCATTGGCATTATGTGGGTAATACAACTGGAAATCAATGACTGATCCCAATCCGGGTAGCAGGTGCTGCAACTTAAATGGGGTGAGGGGTGGTGTGAAATCAACAAGCTACATCATGGCATTAACCTGCATTATTTGCCCAGGGGATTGCCAGCAGCATTTTGGATAATGGCTCTGGTGAGGGCATTGGCGGCTGGATGTTGCTCCTGCCTGACCACAAGACACCAGGGTTGGCCTTAGAAGGGGGGTTTCATATCAGGTAGAATGGGGGGCATTTGGGGAAAATGGCCAACTTCCCATGTTTCATATGAGAGTGGGGTCACCGGAAAGAGCTTCAGCTTTGTGAGTGGGGGGGGGGGGGGGGGGGGCTGTGCTGCCCCATTTAAGAGACAGCCCAGGAGCAACCTAGTGGTTAGTGCAGCTGGCTTTGATCCTGGTGAACTGGGTTCAGTTCCTACTGCAGATCCTTGTGACTCTGGGCAAGTCACTTAAGCCTCCATTGCCCCAGGTACAAAATAAGTATAAGTATCCATATATAATATGTAAACCACTTTGATTATAACCACAGAAAGGCAGTATATCAAGTCCCCTTCCCTTTCCAGTTACTAAATGGATACATAGAAACTTACAACCAATAAAACATACTATCCCAAAAGATAACGTGAACTGTGAGTGTGGCAATTGAAAGGGATTCACTGGGGCTGATGAATCAGTTTGCTTAGTTGCTGAGGTCACTGTGCCTATCTTCCCCCACTCTTCTCTTTTTCTCCCTATATTGTTTCGTGGGGATTAACTGCACCGTGTGGCTTCCTTTTTTAGAGGTCACTGTGTGCCTGTTTGTGGGCAACTCCAATATAATATTGAAAACACCTGGTCACATCAGTTCTTACCTCATATGTTGATGCACTTGTGGTTTAATGCTGCTTGCAGGCAGTATTAGTCCTTTACTACAGGAGTCAGCAACCTGCAGTACAGAGGTACCACAGATTGGTGACTCTTATGATATATCAAAGTGCCGTAAAAGCTCTCTTTTTACCACACCTTGATAACTTCCCCCAAAATGCTTTTGAATATCAGCTGAAATTCAAAACACAAAGCTGTTTGAATTTCTCATGTTATGCAACATGATGTGTTGGAAGAAAATAAACTGTTCAGCTAGTTCATGTAAATGGTAGCACAGTTTGTGACTGTGTAGTTTTCATAAGAGTTAACAAAAACAGTAATCATCCTATATAATAAAACGCACCTCCAACGTTCTGAAGCTGACTGCACGGCTGAGGCATTCCTGCTCTCTGTATCCATCTCCTGAATTGACATCACGTACTTCCGGGTTTGTCACAAGCAGAAGTGACCAACCACACGAGGTTTCTCAGCTTCAGAATGTTGGAGATGCATTCTATTAAATAGGATTGGTCAGTTCCTTGAAGCACAGCTAGAGCTCAGCGACCTGCACAGTAACGCTCAGCTGCCTCTCCGTGGGGTCTCCTTTTTTGCTGCCCACCTGCAACTCGCTCTCCACGGCACTGATCAGCTGATCGACGCGGCACTGAGGCAGACTCTTCATGCCACCAGCGCCACTCTCCACGGGTCCAGCGCTCATTCTCTCGCCACGCCCATGTGAGACACCACAACAATGCACGTGCGCGGAGTCAAGTACACCCTCACAACTTGCTCTCCGCGGCACTGATCAGCTGATCAACGCGGCACTGAGGTAGACTCTTCCCGCCGCCAGCACCACTCTCCACGGGTCCAGCACTCAGTCTCTCGCCGCGCCCATGCGAGACACCACAACAACGCATGCGATTGGAACCAAGTACACCGTCACACCCAGACTCACTCTCTTTCTCTCTCACACACACACTCGCACATTCACTCTCTCTCTCACACACAGTCACTCTCACATGCACTCTCTGAAACATACACACTCAGAGGAAAACCTTGCTAGCGCCCATTTCATTTGTGTCAGAAATGGGCCTTTTTTACTAGTTACATATATTGCTGTTGCTTTGGAACCTATAGCAATAAACTAGGTTATTGGAAGAATATCAGTTCGCAAGGGAAAATATGACCATTCTTTCCATATGAGAACTGCTCAAGAAAAAAGAACTGCATGTGCTTTTGCTGTGGATATTTTTTTCAACCAAAAAATGCTTAGTTTTGAAAATATGAAACCATGTGCACTACCATCTCCCCTTGCTTCACTCATCTCAGCAATGCCTCCAAGAAAATGTAAGTAGAAATTCATGCCCTGTGCCTACAATATAGATACACCAAGAGGGGCGTAATCGAAAGGTCGTCCAAGTATGCATTAGGACGTCCTTACGGAAACGTCCAAAATCAGGCATGTATAATCGAAAAATAGTATGGGCGTTTTTCGATAATCGATTATCCCTGTTGCAAAACGACCAAATGAGGAGCGCAGAAACGTTACTAAATAGAGCGCTCTAACACGTTCGATTATCACAGCTGAAAACGACCAAATCAGAAAGTGTGTAAAAGAATGTACATAGTTGTACCGCAAGTACAGTGCATGCTGTTCTGGACATCCAGGTACGTGAAATATGAGGGACGTTCATACACGTCAAATACAGGAAGATCATGCCGCTCCACCAAATATTCGTCATATGTGCTCTATCTGGATGTCCGGAACTGCATGCACTGTACCTACTGAACATGCAGCTATATGCATATTGTGTGTATGTGAAAAGGGTTGGGTGCTTCATACTCATCTATATAAGGCAAGTTCCGGACGCATGAAGGGCCCACACGCATAACAACCAGTCATGCACGTCAGGGACGTCTATGATTACGACGGCGTCCACATGCTGATAGGGCCATATATGGGATGGTAATCCATATATGGAGCTGTGCACGAAATGACGTCCATCACGCAAGGGCGTCCATATAAGGCACTTATTTTCCAACACCTATTCTCACTGAAAAAATGGCGCACCGACATGAGCCAAACTTCAGCCATGCAGAGAGCCTGCTGCTGGTGCGGCTGTGCCTTAGGCACTGGCACAGGCTGTTTATCATGCAGCACCACCTGCCCCCCAGGATCCAGGCCATGACAGCCTGGTCCCGCATCAGGGACAGGCTTGAAAGGTAAGTGTTTGGCCCACACCCCCCCTCCTGTACCTACACATATAACAGCTCCATCATCAATGTAACCAGTAACTGGAGTGTGCATGCAAAGATAATGAGTAATATGGGTACATGCACAATCACTAATAAAATGTATGTACTTGAAAGGACGACCATTCCCACATCCCTACAATAATGTATTTCGTTATTTAATTATTTCTTGCATTTGTACCCCACATTTTCCCACCCCTCTTTGCAGGCTGTATGTGGCTTACAACACATCATGAATAGTGGAAACATTATACCAATTAAACGTATAGCATACTTGATAACATGGTAATGATAACACATATAAAGTAGTTTAACAAGCATAACTTATAATGCATACAAACGGGACTCTCTGGCCTCATGGCCACCTCTATGGCATCATCTACATAGGAGCCAACTCGGTGGCTGCTGTGGGTGCTTCAGCACCCCAATATTGAATAAATTCCTAGAGATGGGAATAACTAGTGAGGTAATTAAATTCGCCGATGACACAAAATTATTCAGGGTCGTCAAGTCGCAGGAGGAATGTGAACGATTACAGGAGGACCTTGCGAGACTGGGAGAATGGGCGTGCAAGTGGCAGATGAAGTTCAATGTTGACAAGTGCAAAGTGATGCATGTGGGTAAGAGGAACCCGAATTATAGCTACGTCTTGCAAGGTTCCACGTTAGGAGTTACGGATCAAGAAAGGGATCTGGGTGTCGTCGTCGATGATACGCTGAAACCTTCTGCTCAGTGTGCTGCTGCGGCTAGGAAAGCGAATAGAATGTTGGGTGTTATTAGGAAGGGTATGGAGTCCAGGTGTGCGGATGTTATAATGCCGTTGTATCGCTCCATGGTGCGACCGCACCTGGAGTATTGTGTTCAGTACTGGTCTCCGTATCTCAAAAAAGATATAGTAGAATTGGAAAAGGTACAGCGAAGGGCGACGAAAATGATAGTGGGGATGGGACGACTTTCCTATGAAGAGAGGCTGAGAAGGCTAGGGCTTTTCAGCTTGGAGAAGAGACGGCTGAGGGGAGATATGATAGAAGTGTATAAAATAATGAGTGGAATGGATCGGGTGGATGTGAAGCGACTGTTCACGCTATCCAAAAATACTAGGACTAGAGGGCATGAGTTGAAGCTACAGTGTGGTAAATTTAAAACGAATCGGAGAAAATTTTTCTTCACCCAACGTGTAATTAGACTCTGGAATTCATTGCCGGAGAACGTGGTACGGGCGGTTAGCTTGACGGAGTTTAAAAAGGGGTTAGATAGATTCCTAAAGGACAAGTCCATAGACCGCTATTAAATGGACTTGGAAAAATTCCGCATTTTTAGGTATAACTTGTCTGGAATGTTTTTACGTTTGGGGAGCGTGCCAGGTGCCCTTGACCTGGATTGGCCACTGTCGGTGACAGGATGCTGGGCTAGATGGACCTTTGGTCTTTCCCAGTATGGCACTACTTATGTACTTATGTACTTATGTGTCCAGGGAGGGGTGATCCCCACTGGGGTTAGCACCCCCAATAATTTAAAAAAGGTGGCTCCTATGAATCTGTACCAATGGAAGTGGTCCTCCCCCCCAACAGTGTTGACCCTCTCTGCTATTTGATTGACAAATGAATGTGTGTGCAGAGGGCAAGAAGGACCATCCCCTGACTCCTGCTCTACAAACTTATATCTTACAGATGCTTCGGGGTTCACCAGGACCTCGAGTCCCTGAGGAGGAGGTTCCGCCGTGTGAGGCGGGAGAGCCCTGATCTCATCAGGGCAGTGTGACGGCACCTCTGGGCTCGCTGTAAGTATTCAAAACAGGACACCTGTACTGATTTGTAAATATATTTATTGAATAATGCAAATGTCCTGTACAATATCAATTTCCATGTGACTAATAGCCAACTACTAAGTAATAACATATCTGTCCCAGATCAAGGACGCAGGTTGCAGGTGCCCTCCCATGACTGTGGCTGCAACTTCCAATGACCACCCCCCCCCCCCCCCCGAGATGAATGAGATGGCATGCTTCACTTTACTCTCCCCCTTTCTGGGGTGGGTGGATAGTGTGTCCTGGTAGACCTGCCTGAGGCGCTACTTTTACTGGATGTCATGGCCTCCCTCACATAAAAGTTATGTGCTAAACACCCTTCCCACCGCCATTAAAAACAACAAAAACAGGTCAGCAAACCCTCGTCGCATCTCACAATGCAAACATGCTAGTCAGCAATGAGTGTGGTCTGCCAACATGTCCTGTGTGTGCTGTGTCAGAGCAGCTTCCAGGATTCCCTGTCATGTCATCTGATGCATCTCGGTCCCCATGGGTATAGGCCACGCCTCACCACACCTTTCCCCCGCCTCAGGCCACCCAGCTACTGCAGTATGCAAGCCATGTTGCATGTGCTGATCTCAACCACACTCTTTTTACATACACAGGGCTCCAGCACCAGCAGGAGGAGCAGGCGGATGAGGAGGGCCACCTGGAGGAGGAGGAGCCAGCCCAGCAGGAGGAGGAGGAGGAGGAGCCGGCCGAGGAGGCCCACCAGGAGGAGGAGGAGGAGGAGGAGGGGGTCCTCATCATTAATGAAGACATTCTGGAGGACCACTCCCCACCTGCAGCTCCATCTGAGCCATCTCCCTCCCCTCGGCCATCTCCATCCCCTGAGGCAGCTCCATCGCCTGAGGCAGCTCCATCACCTGGACCACCTCCATTCCCTGGGCCACGTCCAGCCCCTGGGCCAGCTGCCATCCTGCGCCTCCTGCAGCAGGTGGTAGATGGCCAGAACCAGCTGCTGCAGGAGGTCAGAGCGCTAAGGCAGGGTAATGAGCAGCTCCACGACCCACTGAGGGTGGTGCTGCTGCTGCTCATTACCCTGCTACAGAGGGCGCTGGTAAGAGGCCGTGGTCGGCCTTGACCTACTTTGGGGGGGGAGGTGATATGTAGGGGTTGTGGGGAGTTGGAGGGGGGTTGGGTGAAATGTTGAAATGTGTGGGGGGGTGTTGTGGGGATATGTTGTGGGGGGGGGAGGTATTGTTTGAGAGGGGGGGTTGGGGGGATATGTAGGGGTGTTGGGGGTTTGTTGTGTGTGTGGGGGGGATTTGTAGGGGTGGGGGTGGGGGGATTATGTTGGGGTTTTTACATTAATATATTTTTTTATATTTAATCTAACAGGGTGTTTGTGTCTCTCTACCTTGTGCATTACATATAACCAAATGGTGGTGTTGATGTCAGAGGAGGCAGCAATATGCATTGCATAAAATTTGAAGTGTGAATGGGAGAGTTGATGCATGTCTGTGATAATGTTGCCCATACAGAAGCCCACCTGTTCATTCCAACCTGCATGACCGTATGTGCAGGGGGGTGGGTGGGCCGCGGAGGCTGGATGGCTATTACTGTTGAGGAACACAAATGGCCATCCAGCCTCTCTCCCTCCCCCTTACCATACAGCCCCACAGCACAGAGTGGCATAAATAATAGATTTGTTGTCTAGCACTTGTGATCTGCCAAGTACAAACTTGCACATAACCCTAGGTAGCACATACATGATGTTTTCTCAGTGTTATCACCAGACAACTTTACCCACAACCATACCAAATTGGTGGCGGGGGGGGGGGGGGGGGGGGGGGTGGGGGGGGGGCACGGGCACCAAGGAGCTACAAACAGCTGCCTCATCTTTTCACATTCAATGCATCTGCAAAGGTATATAGTGCTGAGGACAAAAGGGAAAACAATGGGAAAACCATTAGATGGAGGCTTACTGCATCACAGTTGCAATATAATACAAGAGTTACAGAAGGGCACAAATAAATATGGTGTTCATTCACATCTTTATCTGTAGTAAGTCAAGGTGACCTACCTTCCTGTATTCTGGGTCTTTCCCTGTTCCCAGGGGACTGTAAGTTTATACCAGAGGCAATGGAGGGTTAAGTGGCTTGCTCTAGCTCATAAGGCGCAGCAGTGGTAATTAAACCGACAACCTTGTGATTATAAGGCTGATGAGCTTACCACTAGGCCACGGCAGCCACCAGGTTGTAGCTACCTGCAGGTAATTTGGGTTAGGACCTGTAAGCACAAACCCTCTCCCTCACCATGTCTTAAGGGCTCAGTAGGCAGTACGTGTGGCCACCTTGAAACTAGTTTGCAGCCTACATGTTAGAAATGTTGTTGTTCCAGAACTATGGAGGATTGTAGGACTGTGTTCAATACTGTGCTAAAAACATGAATTGCCTATATTGTTCCCCCTCCCCCTCCTATCAAAAGTGAGAATGGGTGGCCATTTCATAAATGGGGACTGGGGTTCAGCACATAAACAAGGATTGAACCTACTGGGAACCAATACAGCAGCTGCCACAGCTGGCCCACAGCATTGAGGACCTGGCAGAACCACACAGTACGGGGCTGATGGCCTCCAACCAGTGCACAGGAACCTGTGGTGAACATACAGCTAAGAGTTGACTGCAGACAACATACAGTGAATGGACACTCCTTGATGATGAGCACAAAGAGAAGAGGTGGCAGAGAAATAAGACCTTACCATGAACGTCTGTTTCAAGAATGTGTAGTGCGCCTTCTATCTTCTGGAACATTAGCTGGAAGTCTGCCTCAGTGAAAAGACCCTTGCTGAGGGGTGCTTGATTTGGTGCGATTGCAGCAATTTCTTAGCTCCCACAGACTGCCTGCTACAACCAGGCAGAGAGAATGGGAGACAGGAAGAGGCTCAAAGGATGGAAACAGAAGCGTTGTTGGCTGAGGGCAACCACAAATAACAACCCCCCAAAATACACAGGTGTACCGAAGCATACCTTGCCAAACACAAACCTTAATATAAGTGAGGGTAAAACGTGTGAACTAATGTGAATCAGAACTGCCAAAGTCCCAGCGCATAAAATCGCGGGTTAAATGGCAATCAAGAAGGGGAAGGCAGGTGGGGACGCCCATAGTTATCTACCCATAATCGAAATTACGCGTTTCAAATCGCTACCTCAGCTGGGCACATTTAGGAATTGTGTGTATAATCGAAATTAAAGCGCCCATATCAGACACACCTATCCCCCTTCCAACATGGGCGTTCCTGGCGATGATATAAACGCCCACTCCGTATTTTCGAAACCCCAATGGTACAATGCCGCCACGCCAGGCCCCAACCCGGAAGGGTAATTTCTCAGATGCAGAGGTGGAACTCCTGGTGCAGGAGATAGAGCAAAGGCACGCCAATCTGTTTGCTCCCACAGGGCAGAGGCTGGCTGCGACCACAAAGCAGCGGGAATGGAAGGCGGTACGTGACAGGCTGAATGCAGTCTTCCATTGTGGGAGAGACGTCGAGGACTGTAAGCGGAAGTGGCGCAAACTGAGGAGGGATGTGAGGAGGAAGGCTGGGGCCAATCCCGCAGCACATGACACAGCCAACCTCACCCCCATATAGCTGATGGTTCATGCTCTCCTACCTCAGGAGGGCATCCACGGGATCGGGTCCCTTGACACCTCGGCCCAGCCTGAGGGCTCAGGTAGGTTGTCCATTATGAGGTTGGGGTATCTGTTTTGCTGCACTACACTGTGTTATACAAGTTGGGGCCAGGGGGAGGGAGGTGAGGAGTGGGGGGCAGGAGGAGGGAGGTAGGGGGAGGAGTTTCACCAGGGTGTGTCTCAGGCTGTCTTCATATGTGGAATAAACGCCCACCTTTATGATCGTGTCCTGACCTCCTAACCCCTACTCAGTTGCTCTGTACCCTTACTCCCTATCCCTACCATAGTCATTGGCTTCCCTCTTACTTGTCCTGTGTGTGCATCTTAATTAAATTGTAAACTCTATTTGAGTAGTGGTAGTATTAATGTGTGTCCTAGGAGCAGACTCTGTGGATGTTTGAGCACCCCCAATATTGAGGAAATATCATGTAGGTGTCCATGGAGGGGTTCTTTGCACTGGGCTTAGCACCCCCAATAATACTTTACACTTGGCTCCTATGGGTGTGTGTAGGTTACTAATGTGGCACAACTTTGGGGCCCTTCCTTCCTATTCCCTCCTATTTTCCCATCACCAAACTGTGCCTATTTCCTTCTGTCACCTCTGTGCTCTAGTCAGTGTGGGCCACATGCATGCAACTTAAGGAGCCTGTAATCGGGGTCATAAAGCAGTTCTAGGCAGTCTACCAAGTCAGTAGTAACACAAGACATGCTCAAATGTCCTTCACTTTAACAAATATACAACAAACAGCTTGTCCACTAAGTTGTGAGCGGTGTCCCTCTCTTGGCTGTCCATCCACCACCTGTACCCAGCTGCCTGTGGTGCTCTCTTTCACATGGGTGTCAATTCCATTCCTCCTCACCATCTCTCTTTGCTGGGTCATGAAGCGTGGGGCAATGTATATGAATGCTGAAAGACAAAAGTGGGTTATTTTCACCAACACACTTCCTCACCCTTGTGCTATATAGGTGATGACTCTGATGAGGCTGGCCCTAGTGGCCTCCAATCCCAACAAAGGCCTACACCAGCAGGACAGCCTCAACCTCCACCACCTACAGCATCAGTACAGCCTCAACCTCCACCGCCTGCAGCAGCAGTACAGCCTCAACCTCCACCGCCTGCAGCAGCAGTACAGCCTCTGCCTCCACCACCTGCTGCAGCAGTAGAGGCTGTACCTCCACCACCTGCAGCAGCAGAACCAGCAGTAGAGGCTCAACCTCCACCAGCACCACCAGCAGAGGCTGGACCTCTACCACCGGTTGACTTTGCTGATGAGGAGGATGCATATAGGGGGCCAGCTCCTCGCCAGAGGCCATCCAGCCAAAGGAGGCAACTACTGCGGCTGGCCACTGATTTGCTGCGGCACAATGTGCGCTTGGAGGAGTACCGGCAGCAAACATTAGAGCTGCAGCGGGAGGCACTGCAGGCACAGCGCCAAGCCCACCAGGAACTGCTCCAGGCGCAGCACCAAGCCCACCAGGAGGTGCTCCAGCAACTCCAACAGCTGCAGCACACCATTGAAGGCCTGTGCCCTCAGGTCACAGCACCTACTCCACCTGTGCTGCTGCAGCAAGATCTGCCATCCACCTCCTCCAGTGGGCAGCAACCACCAGCTAAGAGGTGGGCGTTGAGATCGTCTGCCTCCGCAGCCACTAGTTCAGCACCCACCAAACCAGCTCCCCTTCTGGGTCCTGTGGCCAACAAGGTGGCCAGATTTCCACAGCGCAGCCGAAGCCGCAGGCTGCTGTGTGGATATGGAGGAGGACAGTGGGAGCAGCCCATCAGAGGAGTCTGAACAGATTTCCCCTGCAGCACCAGCTGCAAAGGAAGTCCGTGGGAGGGGTAAGAGGGGACAGGGGAGGGGACGGGGAAAGTGACGGCACACGCTGGAGGGTGAGGGTTGGTGGGTGGTGGTGGGGGGTGTGATGGTAACACTTATGTGAATAATACAAATAAATGTGCACTTACTTTCATAGAAAACTTGTTTCTATGAGTCTGTCTGGCTCTGACGCCAAGCTGGTAAGCAGTGAGCTCTGCTCTGTAGGCTGGGGGTGGAGGGGGCTCCTCTTCCTGCTCATCTGGGCCTCCTCTGGTGGCTGTGGCTCCTCTGGGAGGGCCTGTCCTCTGCGCTGGGCCAAATTGTGCAGCATGCAGCACGCCACAAAGATCTTGGCCACCTTTTCTGGACTGTAGAGCAGCTCTCCTCCAGACCGGTCCAGACAGCGGAACCGGTTTTTCAACAAGCCAAAGGTCCGCTCAATGATCCCCCGGGTGCTCTGATGCCTCCTGTTGTAGGTTTCTTCTGCCCCTGGTTGTGGATGCAACACGGGGGTCATGAGCCACATCCTCTGCGGGTAGCCTCGGTCACCTTTGGAGAAAAACAGAATGAGATAGATGAGTGTGTATTGCCTGGAGCAGGTATGGGGGGAGGAGGGGGGATTAGGATAGTGGGTTGTGGAGTGAGGTGGAGGAAGGCAGGGCGGAGGATTGCCCAGTGGAGGAGGTATAGTATGGGTACATCCATGTTGCACTTACCTAGTAGCCATCCACCAGTGAACTCCCCTCGCTCAAACCTGCCGAAGATGACCGAGTGCTGTAAGATGTAGGCATTGTGGGTGGAACCGGGGTACCTGGCACACACGTCTAATATCTCCCCCTGGGCATCACACACAACTTGCATGTTCACAGAATGAAATACCTTCCTGTTTCTGTAGGTGGCTTCGTGTGGCCGGGGGGGGGGGGGGGGGGGGGTCTGAGTGTGATGTGTGTGCAGTCAATCATACCTATGACCGAGGGGAATCTAGCAACAGCATAGAAGGCAGCCATGCAGCCGTGTTGTTGTGCAGGGCCTGGGGGGTGGTGGGGAAAGTGATGTAGTGAGAGGTGTGAGTTAGAAAGGCATCCAGGAACTGGGTGAGACAGTGTGAAATAGAAGCCTGGATGAGCCCTGTGTTAGCAGCTAATACAGATTGAAAACTCCCAGTGGCCAGGACAGAGAGAGAGGCAGTGATTTTGCGGTGGACAGGGATGGGGTTATTCCTGCGGGTCTGGGGCTGAAGGAGGGGTTTCAGCTGCTCACAAAGCTGCACAATGGTTGCCCTATCAAACCTGAACCTTGTTAGACACTGCTGGTCAGTGAGGTGTAGGAAGGTGGTGCGGGGCCTGAACACTCGGGGCCGTGAATACCTCCTGTGGTGTGTGGCCTCTTCCTCTACCATGCCAGCCACCAGTGCATTAACTGCATCCATATCCCCACCAGTGTAAGTATTAGTACTAGTAGTAAAACAAGAACAGCACACAGATCTCTCACTGCCAGCCACCACGCCCTCTGGCCAGTCACTCCCCAAACAGTACAGGGAACACAGGGACAAACGGAGGTCAGGGAATACAATATACAGGTGGGAACAGTGAATGGAGAGGGATAGGGGGAGGGGAAGGGGAAGGGACCGATAGAGCAAGGAGGAGGAGTAAGGAAAGGTCAAAAGGTAAGACACAAAAGAGGCAGGTGAGGGTGACAACGTTCCGACTAAGGCACACAGACGAATGTAACAGGTACTCCACACACTCAGCTTTCTCTGCAACCAACAATTCAGTTCTCCCAACACCGATCTCGCCACTCTCCAACTCCACACAATTTGCTAATGGGTCTAAAGACGATTTCCCCCTTGCTCTGGTCGCTTTTATTTCAGGTCTAAGCAATGATGCCCATGTTCCCGCCCACCCAAAATCATTTCGCTATCCGTTATACGTTGTAGACGACCACCTCATAACACCGCCCCTAACACGTCCCCGACACGCCCCTTATTTGGGCGTTTGTATCTGAGCGTACGAGCAAAATGGACGCACTGAAAGTTTTGTTTCCATTATACTGATTTAATTGTTTTTGTGAGATAAACGTCTATCTCCCGATTTGGGTCGCACTATAGGCGTTTTTCTCTTTCGTTTATAAGCAGGCAAGTCATCTATATAAATAATTCTCACCTGCAACATTCTGAAGCTCACTGTGTGGGAGGGAAACACTGAAGCCCTGCAGTGTTGGTAGGCTAGGCTGTCAGCAACACTCACTCTCACTCATGCACCACTCACTGTCACTCATAGACCCGCCCTCAGCCACGCCCCATCCGCACATAATTCACAACCCCAACATTCTAAATGAAGCCACCACCGGAAGTTGAAGTGTCGAGATATCCGCTTTCCCCATGAGTGTGTGCCCTGCCCTTGCGTCACTACGTGATGACGACGAGGGTGGAGCATTGACACTCGACGAAATGCCATCTCCCCCTACCCCTCGGTGGCCATTTTTCCGACGGAACTCGCATCATGGAGCGCCAGCAGCAGACAGGTGCCTGGAGGGTGGCTGAGGGACAGCTGGGTCCTCGGCGGCCTTTTTTCCGACGGAACCCTCATCATGGAGCGCCAGCAGCGGACAGGTGCCTGGAGGGGGGCTGAGGGACAGCTAGGTCGGTGGCCATGGGTGGCTGCAGGGGGGCCTGGGGAACAGGAGGCTCGCAGGACAACAAAACCTTGCTAGGGCCCGTTTCATCTCTCACTGAAACAGGCCTTTTTAACTAGTATATCAATAAAGGGTATAAAAGATTCCATCTGTAATAGTAGCTTATTAAATCACAGCTGCTAATAAGCTTTATTCATATGAATATTTCAGAAATATATTTTTGATATGAAAAAAAAGTTATTCCCAGGAAAACCCAATAGGAACTCTTATAGGAGTTGTTTTAAATTAATTTTATACTGTAGATGTTTCATTAGCCCTTCCTCTGCATTTTGTGCTCTTGCTACATTGTAATATGTAGTATTTTACTTGCCTCCTCACATTTTTTGTTTTGTGATGTGTGTAACATTATTTATATGTGCCTGTTTCTATGTTCTTTGATCTGCAGTTCTGTGCGACCCTTGGAACCACTCCATCATGTGCCTTTGACAGACTGTTAGAACTGGGTCCTATCTGTAAGTCTGCATTTCTTTCCATCCTAGCTCACATGTCATCTTGAAAATATATACACCTTAGGATATTTGGAAAACTCATGTAGCAGATTCAAACAATCAAAACTGCTAAAGTTGATTTATCTTTTTCTTGTTATATTTCTGTGATTAAGGCATAACTGCTGATCGTAGAGGCACATCCTGAAATCAGATCTGCATTTTAGTATCAGCTGTGTGCTACTAAGGCTTGGCAGTTTGTCCTGCTATAAAACTTGAGGAATCCAGTTTCATCTGCATCATATTCTCTGTTCTATATTCCACTAAGTTTGGAGTTTTGTAAGGTAGAGGCCTTGCAAATCATGTGCTTAAATCTGCACACAGTACACTGGCATTATAAATACTATAAACTCATTAACAAGTAGGGAAAGCATGCAGAGATTTGGATTTAGGAATGCTTTCTAACATAGATTTGTAGAAGGGGTGGGTATGGAAAGTTTGTGGTGGAAGTATATTTGGGCAGAAGAGGTGCAGTGGTGTGCTGGAGACGGCTCGCAAGAGCCGGTTGTTATCTTCTCCAAAATTTTGCGAACCGGTTGTTAAAACGGGGACCCAGCTCTGTCTGCAGTGATTGCAGCAGGCTCTCTCCAGCCAGCCCCGGGTCCTTCCCTCTGCTGCAACTTCTGTTGCACGTGGGAAAGACCCAGACAAGGTTGCCAGATGGGCGGTTTTCCCGCCCAATTGTGCGGCTTTCCGCGACCCGCTGCGGGAAATTTTTGACTGCTGCGGGTTGCGGTTTTTTGGGCAGCTTTTATTTTGGCCAGGCGGTTTTTTTTTTCTTGACTGGCTGGGGTTTTTCGCCCCGCGGGAGGCGTGGTTAATGATGTCAGGGGCGGGGTTGATTATGGCGGAGGTGGGGTTGATGACGGCAGAGGCGGGGGTTGATGATGATGGGGTGGAGCTGATGACGGCGGGGGGCGGGGTTGATGACGGCGGGGGCAGGGTGTGAAATTTTAGGTGGGTTTGGAACTGGTTAATCTGGCAACCCTGGACCCAGTAGAAGGAAAGAGTTGGAGCAGATGGAGGGAACTTGATGTGTCCTACCTCCATCTGCAGCTTTACTCTCTTGAAACCACAGGAGGGAAGGAAGGGAGGAAAGAGAAAGTGAGAGGTAAGAAGAGAGAGAGAATCGGACAAGGATAGAGAGGAAGTCAGCACTGAGTTCCCTGATTCGTTCCCCCCCCCCCCCCCCATGATGGGTTTTGTGTGTGCAGAGGTCCTCTTAAGTGCATGGGAGTGTCTCCCCTTTGCTTGCCTGGTTTTTCAGCCCTGAATGGAGCCCACTACACATTTACATGCCAAAGGTTTCTAGGCTTAGCCTGCAGGGGTTACAAGACACAGATCCTTGTTCAGTGTTCAATTTATTTGAAATATTGCTTATATAATAAAAGTCTAAGTGATTTGTACAATCAACAATAAAATATCATAAAGACATTAGGGGAGGAAATATAAAAATATTACAACAAAAGCAATAGATATTAGACAACAGAAAATCAACATACACAAGAGGGCAAGAAGGGGAGGGAAAGTTTACAATCTAAAAGCAAGGAGAAACGGGAAGGGGAGAATACTAGGAAGGATTACAAATCAGCTACCGTATATCAAGAGTTTTAGGCCTGAAAAATGTGCTACAGTTTAAAACGCAGAAGGTTTTGGGAAAACAAACCTTGAGTTGAGAATAAACTTAACAAAAGAAGACCCAAGCCTAATGCAGAGTAGGAGGACTGTTCCATAGGTTGAGGGCAGCCACACTAAAGCATGACGACCTAGTAGTGTCTAGATACACCTGATCAAAAGAAGGAACAGCTAGAAGGTGATGTTGAGGTGAACATAGGGCTCTAGCTAGGGAATATGTTATAAAAAGGGCAGCCAAAAATGAGAGCACCCCAGAAGGTAGAATATGGTGGGATAAGGTAAGAATTTTATAAGAAGTTCTGTAAGAGACAGGAAGCCAATGTTCAGCAATGAAAAGTGGGGTCACATTATTATATTTCTTCTGATTATGCATGAACTTAATAGCAGTCTTCTGGATTAATTGAAGCCAGTGTATTTGGAAATTACGATATCCCACAAGTGGAGAATTGCAATAATCTAATTTGATTGAAGCCAATGTATTTGAAAAGTAGGATGTCCCACAAGTGGGGAATTGCAATAATCTAATTTGGAGATTATAAGTGCAAGAAAAGAATATGCAGAGAGGAGGATTCTAAAAGATATCAAATAGAACATATCTTCCGAAGGGTAAGGAAAAAAGAAGAGACCACCTGAGAAACATGGGAATGAAAAAAGAGGGTGTTATCAAGAGTAACACTAAGTACCTTAGTGGAAGTACTGTAAAGAAGTGGTTTGTCCTTTATTGTAGGGGGTTTGGAGGAGAATTTGAGAAAAATAGCATGACAATGGATTTGGTAGTGTTTATTAGTAACTTATTTGAAAGCCAGTCAGCAGCTTTATCCAGCTTCCCAGAAACAGAAGCAAAAAAAAAAAAAAAAAAGAGAACAATTCTCCAATCACTCAGCGTCACTTTCGTTATTTATGCAGATGACTTCCAGTTTTTAATTTCCATTGATTCCTATTCACCCTCTTTTTTTTTTTTTTTGCTTTATCATTTTTGTCACTCTCCTCTTAAAAACATTTCTAATTACACTATCAGGCTTATTTTCGAAAGAGAAGGGCGCCCATCTTTCGACACAAATCGGGAGATGGGCATCCTTCTCCCAGGGTCGCCCAAATCGGCATAATCGACAGCCGATTTTGGGCGTCCTCAACTGCTTTCCATCGTGGGGATGACCAAAGTTCACGGGGGCACGTTGGAATCATAGCGAAGGCGGGACTGGGGTGTGCTTAACACATGGGCGTCCTCAGCCGATAATGGAAAAAAGAAGAGCGTCCCTGACTTGGCTGACTTTACTTGGTCCCTTTTTTCTTGCGACCAAGCCTCCAAAAGGTGCCTGAACTGACCAGATGACCACCAAAGGGAATCGGGGATGACCTCCCCTTACTCCCCCAGTGGTCACTAACCCCCCTCCCACCCTCAAAAAAACTTTTAAAATATTTTTTGCCAGCCTCTATGCCAGCCTCAAATGTCATACCCAGCTCCCTGACAGCAGTATGTAGGTCCCTGGAGCAGTTTTAGTGGGTACAGTGCACTTCAGGCAGGCGGACCCAGGCCCATCACCCCCTACCTGTTACACTTGTGGTGGTAAATGTGAGCCCTTCAAAACCCACCACAAACCCACTGTACCCACATGTAGGTGCCCCCTTCACCCCTTAGGGCTATGGTAGTGTTGTACAGTTGTGGGTAATGGGTTTTGGGGGGCTCAGCACCCAAGATAAGGGAGCTATGCACCTGGGAGCAATTTCTGAAGTCCACTGCAGTGCCCCATAGGATGCCCAGTTGGTGTCCTGGCATGTGAGGGGGACCAATGCACTATGAATGCTGACTCCTCCCACGACTAAATGGCTTGGACTTGGTCGTTTCTCAAATGGGCGTCCTCGGTTTCCATTATCGCTGAAAACCGGGGACGACCATCTCTAAGGATAACCATCTCTAAGGTCAACCTAAATGTTGAGATTTGGGCATCCCCGACTGTATTATCGAAATGAAAGATGGACGCCCATCTTGTTTCGATAATACGGGTTTCTCGCCCCTTCGCAAGGACGTCCTACAAGGACGCCTTCAGGAAAACTTGGGCGCCCTGTTCGATTATGCCCCTCCACATCTTTTTTGAGATGCAGTGGCCAGAATTGAACACAATATTGGAGGTGCGGTCACACCATGAAGTGATACAAAGGCATTATAATGTCCTCATTTTTGCTTTCCATTCCTTTCCTAATAATACCTTACATTCTATTTGCTTTCTTAGCCACCACCACACACTGAGCAGATGGTTTTAATGTATCTTCAACGATGACGCCTAGATCCCTTTTAGATGCCCAGTCTCCGTCTCTTAAGGTCCTCTTGTAATTTTTCATAATCCTCTTGCAATTTAACAGCTTTGAATAGCTTTGTGTCATCAGCAAATTTAATTACCTCACTAGTCACTCCCATCTCTAGATCATTTATAAATATGTTAAAAAGCAGCGGTCCCTGCACAGACCCCCTGGGGAACCCCACTATTTACCCTTCTCCATTGAGAATACCGATCATTTAACCCTACTATCTGTTTTCTATCCTTTAAGCAGTTTTTAATCCACAATAGGACAGTACCTCCTATCCCATGACTCTCCAATTTCCGCTGGAGTCTTTCATGAGGCACTTTGTCAAACGCCTTTTGAAAATCCAGATGCACAACATCAACCAGCTCACCTTTACCCACATGTTTGTTCACCCCTTCAAAGAAAAGTAATGGATTGGTGAGGCAAGATTTCCCTTCACTAAATCCATTTTGGATTTGTCTCATTAATCCATGCTCTGTAATTTTGTTCATTATAATAGTCTCTACCATTTTGCTTGGTACTGATGTCAGGCTCACAAGTCTATAATTTTCCAGATCTCCTCTGGAACCTTTTCAAAAAATCGCCGTTACATTGGACACACTGGGCCGATCTTAGCAAGTGCAGGGCCCTATGCAGACCAATTTGGTGGGGCCCCATCCTAGCCCCGTCCTAGCCCCGCCCCTGCCCCAGCTCCACACCATTGATTATTACATTTTTAGAACAATTTTTATTTATGAAATTTCAAATAAAGGCAAATGAAGCTAAATTTGTACAGAACAACTGATTGAAATAATAAGCACAATGCTATCATGAATCCCCCCCTCCCCAGAAATTATTCAGTTCAAGTCCACTACAATTAGTAGTTCCAATTCTCATAACCCCGGGGGGTCAGAGGTGCGGACACACAATCTCTCCACTGCAAAACACTATACACAAACTTGTGCAAAAACACACTCATAACCTTACCAAACCATAACAGCACTAATTCCAAGAACAGGACGAGTTACAAACTTATGCGTGGAAAGGCAGAACTGTAATTACACCAGGCTCTAAAACACCATTACACTACCTCGTAAAAAAAAACAAGACAAAAAGGGCTGTAAATGCTACACGCTAGCAGGATACTGCACCTTGATCACACATGAAAAACACATGACACAACAGATATAAAGGCAAAATACTGAACTGGAAAATTACCTCAAGAAGTCAGACTCAGCATGCAGCAATACTAGAAAAATTGAAACTTACATGCAAAATATCACAGATGCACATTTACAAAAGCTGACATATTCCAATTAATAAATTCTGAATAAAATACTTTTTTCTACCTTTGTTGTCTGATTATTTAGTGGAGACCTTACAATGGCCACCGCTCATTCCTAGAAATGACCCTTAAGAAATAGGGATCTGCTGTATACTGGGGACCTAGATTGGCCACTGTCAGTGACATGAAGCTGTGCTTAGTCGACTATGTTTTTTCTTACATTCTTGGGTAGCCACCTTTTCAAGCTCAGGGCCAGCTTGCAGTCTCAAATCTATTGCTCCGTGGCTGTCGGTGCATTGCTACACAATCATCAGAATAACTTTTCACCAAGTCACTGCCACCATTTATCATTATCAATAGACTCAAGGAGTGTACTAAAAATATATGCTCTTCTCAGGTCAGCAGTAATTCAGTCCCACTGGATGCCAGTGATTACCCACTCTAACATCATAAACATTCTCTCCTTTCTTAAGCATCAGGTCCAATATGGCCCCATCCCACTTGAGTTCCATTACCAGGTTCTGGGTCAATTCTCCTTGTAAAGGTTCCAGGCTCTCCCTACTTCAAGATAATACCACAGTAGGGATATATAAATCATCATCTGGCATATTGAAATCAGCTATCAATATTACCTTTCACAGCAATATTGTGCATTTCCTATTGAGATGGTTTCATTAGCATCAATATTTCAGTGCATGAGACATCTCTGATACATTGTAAAATGTTACAGCTTCCCAGGTGAATCTTAATTCATGGAAATGGCATTACACATCGTGACTTAGAAAGATCAAAAGTACATGAGTTTGATTAGTGCGTGGAAAATATAGCAATTTGATTCTAGCACAGTATCACACTTGGGAAATGAAATATATGAAACAGGTACAAAAGCAACCTGAGCTAGTAAAGTTAAAAATGCAACACAAAACCTGACATATTTAATAAGCTGCTCATTTCACAATTTTTTTTCCAGTCCCCAAAACAGTCTGTTTTTCATAAATTGCTTCTTCCTACTTTAGTTGCAATCAGAGTTTGTTGGGGAAGGGAAAGGGAGAATACTTTTGCAATAGTAAGGATGGCTCAGGCTGCTCACCTCCGCTCTAGTCTCCGCCTCCGACCAGACCACGACGCTCCCTGGCTCCAGCTCCTTTTTCCGATGGCTGCAGGCTGCTCACCTCTGCTCAGTCCGACCACGGTCTCCAGCTCCTTCCCGCTCAATGATTCCCGCCCGCCCTCGCCAGAAACAGGAAGTATCTGATCATTGGAAGGCAGGACATTGGAAGGCGGAAGGGAAGCTGGGTGAGCGAAGCTGGCGGGGGGGGGGGGGGTGGCGAGCGAGCGATGATCACGGTCCGGGGAGAAGCGAGCAGCTGCAGCGGGATTGGATTATGATGATTGATGGCATCATGGCGGCGCAGTTGGTTGGTGGTTGTTGACTTGTTGTGGTCCGACGGTGACATCCGAGCGAGCGGGGAGAGGCAGAGTTGAGGCGCGCCGCGCGGGGGCCCCTTAAGCACGGGGCCCTATGCGGCCGCCTCGGTCGCCTCTCCCTAAGACCGGCCCTGCCTCCAGTCTTCTGGTACCATGCTTGATTTTGAAGATAAATTTCATATTACTAACAATAGTTTTGCAAATTCATTTTTCAATTCTATCAGTACTCTGGGATGAATACCATCCAGTCCAGGAGATTTGCTACTCTTCAATTTGTCAAATTACGCCATTACAACCTCCTGGTTTATAGAGATTTTATTCAGTTTCTCTGACTTGTCAACTTTGAATACCATTTCTGGCACCGGTATCTCTCCCAAATCTTCCTTGGTGAAGACCGAAGCAAAGAATTCATTAAATCTCTTCCCTGATTGCCGTTTTACCCTTCAGTCATCAAGTAGTCCAACTGATTCTTTTGCCAGCTTCCTGATTTAATATACCTAAAAAAAATGCTTACTATGTGTTTTTGCCTCCAATGCAATCTTTTTTTCAAAGTCCCTCTTTGCCTTCCTTATCAGCACTTTGCATTTGACTTCATTCTTTATGCTGTTTCAATCTCGTCTCTATTCCCCTCCTCCCCCCCTCTTCCCTCCCCTTCTCATGTGCCTTGTGGAATGCCCACTCGGTCTGCAACAAACTGCCCTTCATCCACGATCTCTTCATCTCTCGCTCCCTTCAACTACTCGCTCTAACCGAAACCTGGCTCTCCCCTGACAACTCTGCCTCAGTTGCCGCCCTTTGTCATGGAGGTTATCTCTTCTCCCACACTCCCTGCCCAGATGGCTGCGGCGGAGGCGTCGGGCTACTTCTCTCGCCCTCCTGTAGTTTCCAACCCCTCCTCCTGCCCCAGTCTCACTGCTTCTCGTCCTTTGAAGCTCACTCCATCCAACTATTCTACCCATTACCACTCAGAGTTGCTGTCATCTACCGCCCCCCTGATAAGCCCCTCTCTTCATTCCTTACTGACTTCGACGCCTGGCTCACCGTCTTTCTTGATCCCGCATCTCCATCCCTCATTCTTGGTGATTTTAACATTCACGTTGACAAGCCATCCAACTCCTACGCTTCTAAATTCCTCACTCTGATATCCTCCTTTAACCTCCGACTATCCTCTACCGCCCCTACTCACCGTGATGGCCATTGTCTCGACCTCGTTCTCTTCTCTTCCTGCTCACCTTCTAATTTCTGCACCTCAGTCCTTCCTATCTCAGATCATCACCTAATCACCCTCACACTTCATCACCCTCCCCCTCAACCTCTCCCAACTATAACCACTGCCTTCAGGAATCTCCAAGCTGTCGACCCCCCTACCCTATCCTCTCACATCTCCAATCTGTTCCCGTCCATCTCGTCTTCTGAATCTGTCGACACGGCTGTCTCTACCTACAATGAAATTCTCTCCACTGCTCTGGATACCCTAGCACCATCTGTCTCTCGCCCGACTAAGCGCATTAATCCTCAGCCCTTGTTAACCCCATGCATCCGTTACCTTCGCTCCTGCACCCGATCTGCTGAACGACTCTGGAGGAAATCTCGCACCCTATCAGAATTCACCCATTACAAATTCATGCTATCCTCCTTCCAGTCCTCCCTATTCCTTGCCAAACAGGAATATTATTCTCAATTAACCAATTCTCTTGGCTCCAACCCTCGTCGACTCTTCGCAACCCTCAACTCCCTACTTAAAGTGCCCTCCGCTCCCACCCCCCCCCCACTCTCTCCTCAAACACTAGCTGACTACTTCCACGATAAAGTGCAGAAGATAAACCTTGAATTCACCTCCAAGCCTTCTCCTCCCTGTGACTTCTTAACCCACTCCCTCAACCAACCTAACCTGTCCTCCTTCTCCTCCTTCCCTGAGATCACCGAAGAGGAAACTGCTCGCCTTCTTTCTTCCTCTAAGTGCACCACCTGTTCCTCTGACCCCATTCCCACCAATCTGCTTACCAACATCTCTCCTACAGTTAACCCCTCAATCTGTCACATCCTCAACCTCTCTCTCTCCACTGCTACTGTCCCTGACACCTTCAAGCACGCTGTAGTCACTCCACTTCTCAAAAAACAATCACTTGACCCCACCTGTCCCTCCAATTACCGCCCCAATCTCCCTTCTACCCTTCCTCTCCAAATTACTTGAACGCGCTGTCTACAGCCGCTGCCTTGATTTCCTCTCCTCTCAGGCCATCCTTGATCCGCTTCAATCCGGCTTTCGCCCACTACACTCAACAGAAACAGCTCTCTCCAAAGTCTGCAATGACCTGTTCCTTGCCAATCCAAAGGTCACTACTCCATCCTTATCCTCCTCGACTTATCTGCCGCCTTCAACACCGTCAATCATAATTTACTTCTTGACACACTGTCCTCATTTGGATTCCAGGGCCCCGTCCTCTCCTGGTTCTCCTTGTATCTTTCCCATCGCACCTTCAGAGTATTTTCTAATGGCTCTTCTTCCACCCCCGTCCCGCTCTCTGTTGGGGTTCCTCAAGGATCTGTCCTTGGACCGCTTCTTTTCTCAACATACACCTCTTCCCTGGGCTCACTGATCTCATCACATGGTTTCCAGTACCATCTCTATGCCGATGACACCCAGCTCTACCTCTCCACTCCCGACATCACAGTCGAAACCCAGGCCAAAGTCTCGGCCTGCCTCTCAGATATCGCCGCCTGGATGTCCAACCGTCATCTGAAACTGAACATGGCAAAGACTGAGCTCCTTGTCTTCCCACCCAAACCCTCCTCTCCTCTTCCCCCACTCTCTGTCTCTGTTGACAACGCCCTCATCCTCCCCGTCTCGTCAGCCCGCAATCTCGGAGTCATTTTCGACTCCTCCCTCTCCTTCTCTGCCCATATCCAGCAGACAGCTAAGACCTGTCGCTTCTTCCTCTATAATATTAGCAAAATCCACCCATTCCTCTCTGAACAGACCACCCGAACCCTCGTCCACTCACTCATTACCTCTCGTCTTGACTATTGCAACCTTCTCCTTGCTGGTCTCCTGCTTAGCCACCTATCCCCCATTCAATCTGTCCAAAATTCCGCTGCACGTCTTATCTACCGCGTGAACCGATACTCTCATATCACCCCTCTCCTCAAGTCGCTTCACTGGCTCCTGATTCGCTACCGTATTCAGTTCAAGCTTCTCCTAATGACCTTCAAATGCACTCAATCTGCAGCCCCCCATTACCTCTCTACCCTCCTCTCCCCCTATGTCCCCACCCGTAACCTCCACTCTCAGGACAAATCACTCCTATCTGTACCCTTCTCCACCACCGCTAACTCCAGACTCCGTCCCTTCTGCCTCGCATCACCTTATGCCTGGAACAGACTCCCCGAGCCCATACGCCATGCGCCCTCCCTGCCCATCTTTAAGTCCTTACTCAAAACCCATCTCTTCTCCCTTGCTTTTGGCGCCTAACCACCTTCCCCATTCATGATACACTGACTACACTGACTACATAGTTTGTTACCTTTAGATTGTAAGCTCTCTTGAGCAGGGACTGTCATTCCCCATGTTTTAACTTGTACAGCGCTGCGTAACCCTAGTAGTGCTATAGAAATGCTAAGTAGTAGTAGTAGTAGTATTTTTAGTCAGATCCTTCTTCCATTTTCTGAAGGATTTTCTGTTAGCTCTAATAGCATCTATCACCTTACTTTCTAAAAATGCTGGCTGTCATTTGTTCTTCCTTCCTCCTTTTTGTCACAACTGTCAGGAAAGGTCCAGAGAAGTGAGCCCTTGGGCCACTGCCAGTGATCGGCAGCAGCAGGTGAACCACCCAAACAGGAAGCGAGGCTGAACACGGGCAGGCTGGTACAAGATTCAGGACTCTCAAACAGGATCCAGGATTCTCAAACAGGCTAGGCTGGAACAGAATTCTGGAACGGACTTGGCTTGGTTGGAACCGGATGGTGGAACAGAGTTGGCTTGGCTGGAACCGGATGCTGGAACGGACTTGGCTGGATGCGGATACTGGAATGGACTTGGCTTGGCTGGAAGCGGATGCTGGAACGGACTTGGCTTGGCTGGAACCGGATTCAGGATTCTCAAGCAGGATTAAGGATTCTCAAACAGGCTTGGCTGGAATAGGATTCAGGATACTCAAGCAGGTTGGCTAGAACAGGATTCAGGATACTCAAGCAGGATTCAGGATTCTCAAACAGGCTTGGCTGGAACAGGCGGAGTTGGAGTAGAAGTTGAAGACTGGCAAGACAAGAACTAGCAGGGCTGGGACTGCAACAAACACACACAGACGAAAACTCATCTGAAGACCTCTGTTGCAAAGGCAATCCTGAAAGTTCCCAGGTGCTTAATAAAGGCAATTACAGATGAGGTCACAAGCAAGAGTGAGGCTTGACAGCAAAAACACCAGAACACGGCTTGACTGGAAGAACACCACAGAGAGGCTTGGCAGCAGGAACACCAGGGTAAGGCTTGGCTGCAAGAGCACCAAAGTGAGGCTTGGCTGCAGGAACTCCAAAGCAAGTCTGGAATGCTGGAAGATCAGAATAGGACTGGAATGAACTCTGGAACATGTTGGGAAACAGGAAGAAGACAGTCCACAGCAGCCAATAGGGCCTGGTCACCCGGAGGCGAGGTGAGTGTAGGCATGGGATACAGTCACAACCGTGACACTTTTTTAATACACGGAGTCGTCCCTTGAAGTGATAACACAAAGAACTACTTTGCTTGTAACCTTTGCGTTGGAAATGGATAGAGACACAGTTCTTAGACTTTCCCTTAGGCATTTGGATTCTTTATTTTTGGGTTCAAAAGTGAGAGTTTTCTCGGATTTATCCAGGGAAACTCAAAAGAGACGCAAGATGTTTTTGTTGCTGCGCCCGAGAGCTTTGGCGATCGGGCAAATTTTCTTTTGAGATACTCATGTGTATGTAGATTAATCTTGCAGTCTAAGCAATACCAATTTTTTGACCCAAATCAATTGGAAGATTTTCTAAAAAGTAGGGAAGAGGTCAATGTACAAGTCTAGTCACATATGCAATGCTGTATGCAGTTATTGAGAAACCCACTCGGGAATGTAGCTACTTGTTTGATTTAATTCAATGTGAAACTGTTTATTTAAGCAGGAAAAAAATTTTTCTATTTCTTTCTTGGATCGATTTCATATTATTGTGGTCATTAGTAAGAGTATCATTTCATGTAGAAAAACTTTCTTGTATTGAATGGATTTAATTCAATATGTGTAATATCACTCATAATTGTTATGTTTGGTAAAAACTTAAATAAAGATTTAAAAAAAATAATACACAGAATATATTTGGCCTGGGGTTCCAGGATGGTACTTTTGAACAGCATCCATGCCTGATACAAATTTTTGACCTTCGCAGCTGCTCAAAGTTTTTTTTCACCGTTCTTCTCCTTTTATCATAGTCTCCTTTTTGAAAGATAAATGCTAACATATTGGATTTCCTGTGAGTACTTGCTCCAAAGCCGATATCAAATCTAATCATATTATAACTGTTATCAAGCGGCCCCATCACCATTACCTCCTGCACCAGATCATGCGCTCCACTAAAGACTAGGTCTAGAATTTTTCCTTCTCTTGTTGGCTCCTATACCAGTTGCTCCATAAAAGAGTCCTTGATTTCATCAAGGAATTTTATCTCCCTTGCATGCCCTGTTACATTTATCCAGTCAATATCGGGGTAATTATAATCACCCATTATTATTGTGTTGCCCAGTTTGTTAGCCTATTTCTGATAACATTTTTATATCCACCTGTTCATCCTGGCAAGGTGGACGGTAGTGCACTCCTATCGCTATGCCTAGGGATTCCAAGATGTGTTTTCTTTCCTGCAGAATTTTCAATCTACTTGGTTCAAGGTCCTCCTTAACAAACAATACTACCCCTCGACCAATTTGATCCACCCTAACACTACCCTGGTATTAGAGGGGCCCACTGGTTATCCTCCTTCCACCAGGTCTCAGAGATGCATATTATTATTATTATTATTATTTGTTATTATTTGTTACATTTGTACCCTGCGCTTTCCCACTCATGGCAGGCTCGATGCAGCTTACATGGGGCAATGGAGAGTTAAGTGACTTGCCCAGAGTCACAAGGAGCTGCCTGTGCCTGAAGTGGGAATTGAACTCAGTTCCCCAGGACCAAAGTCCACCACCCTAACCACCCTAACCACTAGGCCACTCCTCCACTCATTTTGTGCAATATATTCTAACTCTCCCATCTTATTTCTTAGGTTTGTGGCATTCGCATATTGTCACAAAAGTAAGGAGTAGTGAGCCCTTGGACCGCAGCTGCAGCTGAGGCAGATAAGTCACCTGGGCTGGCACAAGGCAGGAGTCAAAACAAGAACAGGCAAGACTGGACTAGACAAGACAAGACTAGAAATAAACCAGGAGACTAGACAAAGCAAGGCAGAGGTAACAAGGCAGAATGAACAAGACAAGGACCAGATCCAGGCGAGGCAAGGGGCAGAACTGGAATCCAGACAGAACAGGCGGAACTGGATTAAAACTGGGACTGGGACCCAGGCAATACAAGGCAAGGCAGAACAAGGCAAGACACAGAACTACATTAAAACTGGGTCCAGAAAAGGGTAAGACCAGGACAAGGCAAGGACTGGATCCAGACAGGACTAGACTGAATGAGACAAGACAAGGCACAACTAGAAAGGCAAAACAAGGCAGGAGTGAGGCAACAAGAACAAACAGAAGCAAGACTATGAACAAGGCAGGAACAGGATTCAGGCATAGACGGCTTGGCAACTGGAACATGATTCAGGAACGGACTTGGCTTGGAAGCTGGAACTGAATTCAGGAACAGACTTGGCAACTGGAACTGAATTCAGGAACGGACTTGGCTTGGCAGCTGGAACCAGATTCAGGAATGGACTTGGCTTCACAACTGGAATCGGATTCAGGAACAGACTTGACTTGTCAGCTGGAAATGGATTCAGGAATGCAGGGCCGGCGCAACACAGTAAGTACGGTGAGCATGGCCGGGGGACACCAACCTCTGGAGGGCGCCACAAGCTATGTTTACCGCCGCCGCCGGGAGACTCACAGTTCCTGCAGGCAGCTCATGGTCCTCACCTGCCTGCCCTCAGCTTCCCACAACAGCCCTCCTTTCCTTCCTGCTGCCCTGCATTTAAAACTTTTATTTTGCCTCAAGTCGCAGCGGCGGCGGCAGCAGTGGAAGCAATAGGCTTGCCTCCAGCCTTCCCTTCCCTCTCACTGTCCCGCCCTCGTGGAAACAGGAAATTACATCAGAGGAGGGCGGGACACTGAGTGGGAAGGGAAGGCTGGAGGCAAGCCTGCTGCTTTCACTGCCACCGCTGCTGCAACTTGAGGTAAAATAAAAGTTTTAAATGCAGGGCGGCAGGAAGGAAAGGAAGGCTGTTGTGGAAGAAGAGGGCAGGCAGTTGAGGGCTGGGGTTGGAACTGGAACTCAGGGGCTGAAAAGGGGGGCAGGTGGGGGCTGGGGCGAGTCACTGGACATGGATGGGAGCGCAGAGGAGAATCGCTGGACATGGATGAGAGGGGAGAGCAGGGAAGAGAGGAGAAATAGCTAGACATGGAGGGGAGGGCAGGGGACAGAGGAGAATTGCTGGATATGGATGGAGGAGAAGGCAGGTAAGAGAGGTGAGTTGCTGGACATGGATGGATGGAGGGGAGGGCAGCGGAAAGAGGACAGTTGCTAAACATGGATGGAGGGGAGGGGAGGGCAGGAGAAATGCTGGACATGGGTGGAGGAGAGGAAAGACAGGAAGGAGATGTACATGGATTGAGGGGAGGGGAGAGAGGAGAAATGCTGGACATGGATGGAGTGGCAGGGAAGAAAGGAGAAATGTTGGACAGGGATGGAGGGAAGGAAAGACAAAGAAAGGAGATGCATATGGATGGAGGGGAAGGAAGAGAGGAGAAGTGCTAGACATGGATGGAGGGGGGGGAAGACAGAGGAAGTAGATGCACATGGATGGAGGAGAGAGGAGAAAAACTGGACATGGATGGAGGGGAGAGAAGACAGAGAAGGAGATGCACATGGATGAAGAGGAGCGAGGAGAAATTCTGGACATGGAGGGGAGGGAAGACAGGAAGGAGATGCACATGGATGGAGGGGAAGGGAGAGAGGAGAAATGCTGGACATGGAGGAAAGACAGAGGAAGTAGATGCACATGGATAGATGGAGGGGAGGGGAGAGAGGAGAAATGCTGGACATGGATGGAGGGGAGGTAAGACAGAAGAGGAGATGCACATGGATAGAGGGGAGGAGAGAGAGGAGAAATGCTGGACATGGATGGAGGGAGGAGAGGAAAAATGCTGGACATGGATGGAGGAGAGGGAAGAAAGAGGAAGGAGATGCATACTGAACGGAGATGAGGGAAAGGGAAATGAGGAGGAAAAACTACACATGGATGGAGAAAATAGGTAAAAACTGGATCCACTGGACGTCCTCCAGTCAAGTCCGCGGAGGACCCAGCTTTTACCTATGGATGTAGGGCAAGAAATGAAGAAGAAAGGAGGAAAGTAAAGAAATAAATGGAAAGGAAGCCCTGGAAACGGAGTTAAGGGAACAGATAGAGAGCAGCAGAATCAGATACTGGGCCAGCATGATCAGAAAAACAAAATCAGCAGACAAGGACAACAAAGGTAGAAAGCGTTTGGAATATGTCCACTTTGAGAATTTACATCTGCTGTCTTATTTTCCAATGTATAGCGATGTGCTTCTTTCTGTTTTTCTGGTATTGTGCTGCATGCAGAGTCTAGCTTCTTAGGATTTCAGGTTAAAATTTGAAGAGGGGCTATCTCTGTTCTGCATGTGTGACTGCAAGGCCAAGTGTCTGAATAGGGATCTGTTTGTTAGGTTCTGAGATTTTGATAACATATTGTTTTAGGTTTGGCAAGACTGTTCTCCTAATTCCTAGTGTGTATGCTACTAATTCCTAGTGTGTATGCTAATTTGGTTTGTGACATTTTGGGTATACTGGAGCTGTAACAGCTTATAGAAATTATTTATAATGAAAAAAGAAAACAAGTTATTTTTCTTCTATACTGGTGTAATATTTTTTCAATGATGCATGTTTATATATGCGCCATGGCCGATAAAAGGGGTATGGCCACTGTAGAGTGTGGCTACTGTAAGGGCGGAGTCATAGACCCCCACCTCTGGATGGGTAGGGGGCACTGACTAATAGGCTGCAGGAGGGCACCAGAAACCCTAGCACCGACCGCAGGAACGGACGGCTTGGCAGCTGGAACCGGATTCAGGAACGGACTTGGCTTGGCAACTGGAACAGGATTCA
Source organism: Microcaecilia unicolor (assembly GCF_901765095.1). Taxonomy (NCBI): domain Eukaryota; kingdom Metazoa; phylum Chordata; class Amphibia; order Gymnophiona; family Siphonopidae; genus Microcaecilia; species Microcaecilia unicolor. The sequence continues at coordinate 355,762,420 of NC_044031.1, read as the reverse complement.
GGGACAGGCTTGGCTTTAATGGAAAGCAGGAACAGAGCTTGGCTTTAACAGAAAGCAGGAACAGAACTTGGCTTTAACAGAAAGCAAGAACAGAGCTTTAGCAAGCGTCAAAAGCAGGGCTAGACTGAAAGCAGGAGCCAAGGGTAGAGTCAAACTGTAACAGACACCAAGAGCAGGGTGTGGCTCTAGCACCAGGCTTTCAGGAACAAAGCATTAAAGTACAAGACTCATAGAAACACAGAGCAGACCTTCAGGAACAAAGCCAGACTGAAATCAAAGCATGCAGGAACAATGTCAAGCAGAAACTGATCTAAATAGGGAACACAAAGACCTGTTGCAAAGGCAAAGGCATGGGAGTTCCAAGGTGCTTATAAAGGATTTTACTGATGATGTCACAACTTGAAATGAGGCTTGAATAGCAGGAACACCAAAGCAAGGCTTGGATAGCAGGAACACCAAAGCGAGGCTTGGATAGCAGATGCATCAATGCAGCCGTTACACATATACACATTTCAAAATATGTTTGTTGTTCCTATTTACATGTTGCTCAGTAGTTGACAGTGTTAATTTGCAATCTTTTGTCTGATTTTTATTTAAGGACACTTGGAGGCATATTTTCAAAGCACTTTGGGAGGCTAAGTTCCATAGGTTTCTATGGAACTTTGAGAGGCTAAGTGCTTTGAAAATAAGCCTCCTGATCTACTATGGTCTCTTGTGCAATTTTGCTATTGAGATACCCTATCTTATCTGCTTTGGTGATATCTTTGAAAGATACCTTGTTCTGAACCATGTGTTTTTTGAATGACTATCGACCTTCCCCCAGGTTCTAGCTTAAAAGCTTCTCTATCTCCTTTTTAAATGCTGATGCCAGCAGCCTGGTCTCACTCTGGTTAAGGTGGAACCCATCCTTCTGGAATAGGCTTCCCCTTCCCCAGAATGTTGCCCAGTTCCTTACAAATCTAAAGCCCTCCTTCCTGCACCATTGCCTCATCCAGACATTGAGACTCTGGAGCTCTGCCTGTCTATTGGGCCCTGTGCATGGAACGGGTAGCACTTCAGAAACCCTACTGTGCCTTCTACAGACTATCTGTTAATGCTGTGGCAGAAAATTCTAGTTTCAAAACTATGGGGAAAAGGGTATGGAGACTAGTTAATAATCTTTAAGTTACCAAGCACGGAATAAAATAATAATGCTTACCCGCAGAAATGTCCTCTTCTCTCAGAAACTTCTCAGAAAGAAAGTTAAGTGGGACCTTTCCTCTCTATATAGTTTAGATTCTAAGGAGACCATTTCAAACAAAACCCTTTAAAGCTAGCCCAGTAATCAGATTGCCCTTAATAATCTTTGCAAATATTCTACTTCATCACACCTTAATTAACACAGGCAGGCAAGAACAGAATATAACTTCTGTATACATTAAAAGTCTGTATAAATATAAATTCTGTATGCTTATCAATAACCTGCCATTCCTCTTTTAAACGTAATCTTTAAGTTACCAAGCACTGAATAAAATCATATATACAACATTGGCATTGTTACAAGCAGTGTTAAATTAGACCTAAGTGTATGACATGTCTTAGGCTCATTCCAAATAGATCCAATGATGGTCAAGTCACACTATTGGCATCTCCTACATTGTTCGTGAGCAGCCTCTAATCTCAGAGAAGGAACTTCTGCATATTGTTGAGCGGATAAAATTTCTCCAATGGCTCTCCCTCATTTATAAACTATAACTAGAAACTCTTCAAACCCCTGATACAGTTGTAGCAAGTGCCAATGGGATCTCAAAGACTGAACAATCAAATTTGCAACTTTAGAGAACGGTAAAACACATGTTATTCTCTCCTGTGAAATAGGTTTCTTATCTTGTAGTAGTAATTCACGCTGTGCGAAACTTGCTCCCGAATAGGCTTGTGTTAATGCTTTCCTAGGATAACCCGTTCTTGAAATCTTTTGGTAAGTAACTTTGTCTGGTCCTTAAACTCTTCTTAAGTAGTACAGATCTGTTATGCAGGAGTCCCTTCTCTGAGATTAGAGGGTGCTTATGAACAATGTGGGAGATGCAAATAGTGCCTTTACCATCTCTGGATCTATTTGGAATGATCCTAAGAAAGGTTGCACACTTAGGTCTAAATGTAACTCCACTTGTAACAGTGCCAATGTTGTATGTATGATTGAATGTCCATGTCAACTTATATATATTGGTCTCAGCAGTCGACCTGTTAAAGTTCAATTAAATGAGCACAAGTCTCGCATTATTACAGAGAATTTACAGGCCCCATTGGTATCTCACTGGCAGGAAAATCACCATGACTGGAAAGTTCAATCTGTGTTCTAAATGGGAGGTCATTTAGAATACAGATTGAACTATAAAGAGCAATTTTGGATTTTTACTCTGAAAACCGTGGTTCCTGGGGGCCTGAACGATGAACTTGAATAGATGACATTGATTTGAATTCAGGACTCTGATTGGTGGACTCAGAAATCAGCTGCTCTATAAATTAGCATATGGAACATGCCACCGCCATCTTGACTACAATAAACATTTAGTCAGCATTGATGGTGGGGGAGAAATTAAGGTTATTAAGCGGAATTATATTTTTTAATATTTAAAGATATGAGCTTATAATCTGCTTTTATATAGTGGGTGGATCCTTGAAACAGCCAGTAGGAGAAACATGAATCATGTTGGACCAGAAGAATCCCAGAGCCAACACCATTAAGATACGTTTCAGTTAAATATACATTCTGTTTATATACATTGAAGAATTTGATAATATTTGAAAGATTTAAAAAATTCATAACAAAAAACCAAGATCATTGACGATTTGGGAGTATTATCTGTATGGACAAAAGATATACTGTTCCATTTGATAACCCCGCTGAGGTCTTCAAACATTTTTTTTTCTTTAAATTCAAGTATATTATGCTTAGACTTGTCTTTTGGAAAGAATAAAATAATTAAAAGCACTATAAACATAGACACCAGTACTACACAATAATTCAGCCAGTGACCTCAATTAGGTGTTAAGTAAGGTGTGAGGAACCAAAAATATTTGCATAGGTTGCTAAAGGCAACCTGATTACTGAATTAACTTGAAAGAGCCTGTATTGAAAAAGTCCCTTTAGATTCAAAACTATATGAAGAGGAAAGGTCCCACTGAACTTTCTTTCTGAGAAGTTCTGAGAGAAGAGGACATTTCTCTTGTAAGTGAACACTATTTTGCTTTGTGGTTTGGGAACTTAAAGATAGGGGTTTAAAGGAGGAATTGTAGGTTAGTGTATAGGAAGAATAAAAAAATATATAAAAAACATTTTATCAACTAATCTCCATAGTCTTTTCTCCTTAGTTTTAAAACTTGAACTTTGTACCATAGCATTAACAGATAGCCTCTAGCAGACACTACAGGATCTAGTTTAGTATTAAGAGAGGAATAAAAAGAAAGAGAGGGAGGGAAAAGCAAGCAGGACCTAGTTTAGTATTAAGGGAGGGAATAAAAAGAGAAATATAGAGAGAGAAAAGCAAGCATTATTAACTAGTTGCTGTGGAAGGGCATAATCGAACGGGGCGCCCAAGTTTTCCTGAGGACATCCTCACAGGACGTCCCCACCAAGGGGCGGGGAAACCCATATTATTGAAACAAGACGGGCAGCCATCTTTTGTTTCGATAATATGGTTGGACACGCCCAAATCTTAACTTTTAGGTCGACCTTAGAGATGGTTGTCCCTAGAGATGGTCGTCCCCGATTTTCGTCAACAATGGAAACCGAGGACTCCCGTCTCAGAACGACCATATCCAAGCCATTTGGTCATGGGAGGAGCCAGCATTCATACTGCACTGGTCCCCCTGACATGCCAGGACACCAACCGGGCACCCTAGGGGGCACTGCAGTGGACTTCAGAAAAAAACTCCCAGGTGCATAGCTCCCTTACCTTGTGTGCTGAACCCCCCCAAAACCCACTCCCCACAATTGTACACCACTACCATAGCCTTTAGGGATGAAGGGGGCACCTAGATGTAGGTACAATGGGTTTGTAGTTGGTTTTGGAGGGCTCACATTTACCACCACAAGTTTAAGAGGTGGGGGGGATGGGCCTGGGTCCACCTACCTGAAGTGCACTGCAGTACCCACTAAAAGTGCTCCAAGGACCTGCATACTGCTGTCATGGAGCTGGGTATGATATTTGAGGCTGGCATAGAGGCTGGAAAAATATTTAAAATTTTTTTTTAGGGTGGGAAGGGGTTAGTGACAACTTGGGGAGTAGGGGGAGGTCATCCCCGATTCCCTCCGGTGGTCATCTGGTCATTTAGGGCACATTTTTGTGGCTTGGTCATAAAACAAAGGACAAAGTAAAGTCTGCCAAGTGTTCGTCACTGACATGCTTCTTTTTTCCATTATTGGCCAAGGACGCCCATGTGTTAAGCATGCCCCAGTCCTGCCTTTGCTATTCTTCTGACACGTCAGTTAAGGATGCCCAAAATCGGCTTTCGATTATGCCGATTCAGGTGACCCTGGGAGGACGCCCATCTCCCGATTTGTGTCAAAAGATAGGCGCCCTTCTCTTTTGAAAATAAGCCTGATAGTGTACAACCCTTTTCCCATAATTTTAAACTGAACTTTTCTCTAGAAATAGGAATTTTTCCCATAGTTTTAAACTGAAACCTTTTCTAGAGGTAGAAACTTAACAGCCAAAACTTTAAAAGGCTCAAATCTTGTTCTAAAAGACAGTTATTTTCTATTCTTTGGTTGCTGGAGAAGTAGCACAGCCAGTGACCACAATTAGGTGTCAATTAAGGTGTGAGGAAGCAGAATATTTGCATAGGTTGCTAAGGGCAACCTGATTACTGAGTTAACTTGAAAGAGCCTATATTGAAAAAGTCCCCTTAGATTCAAAACTATATAAAGAGGAAAGGTCCCACTGAACTTTCTGAGAAGTTCTGAGAGAAGAGGACATTTCTCTGGTAAGTGAACACTATTTTGCTTTGTGGTTTGGGAACTTAAAGATTGGGGTTTAAAGGAGGAATTGTAGGTTAGTGATAGGCAGAAAGATTGGGGTTTAAAGGAGGAATTGTAGGTTAGTGATAGCCAGAATAAAAATATAAAAAAGCAAGTTTTATCAACTAATGTCCATAGTCTTTTCCCCTTAGTTTTCAACTTTGTACCACAGCATTAACAGCTAGCCAAGCAGGCACTGCAGGATCTAGTTTAGTATTAGGAGAGGAATATTGACTGGGTAAATGTAACATCGGTGCATGCTAGGGAGGTCAAATTCCTTGGCAAAATCAAGGACTATTTTATGGAGCAGTTGGTACAGGAGCCGATGAGAGAAGGAAAAATTCTAGACCTAATCCTTAGTGGAACGCATGATCTGGTGCAGGAAGTAATGGTGTTGGGGCCGCTTGATAACACTGATCATAATTTGTTCAGATTTGAAATTAGCTTTGAAGTAAGTATACACAGGAAATCTAATACGTTAGCGTTAAACTTTAAAAAGGAGACTATGATAAAATGAGAAGAACTGTGAAAAAAAAACATAGAGGAGCAGCTACAAGGGTCAAAAATTTACATCAGGTGTGGATGCTGTTCAAAAACACCATCCTGGAAGCCCAGGCCAAATATATTCTGCATATTAAAAAAGGAGGACGGAAGACCAAACGACAGCCGGCATAGTTAAAAAGTGAGGTGAAGGAAACTATTATAGCTACAAGAAAATCCTTCAGAAAATGGAAGAAGGAACCGACTGAAAATAAAAAGAAATAGCATAAGGAATGTCAAGTCAAATGCAAAGTGCTGATAAGGAAGGCTAAGAGGGACTTTGAAAAAAAGATTGCGTTGGAGGAGTGGCCTGGTGGTTAGGGTGGTGGACTTTGGTCCTGGGGAACTGAGTTCAATTCCCACTTCAGGCACAGGCAGCTCCTTGTGACTCTGGGCAAGTCACTTAACCCTCCATTGCCCCATGTAAGCCGCATTGAGCCTGCCATGAGTGGGAAAGCACGGGGTACAAATGTAACAAAAAAAACACATAGTAAAAATTATTTTAGGTACATAAAAAGCAGGAAGCTGGCAAAAGAATCGGTTGGACCGCTAGATGACCAAGGGGTAAAAGATCCGATCGGGGAAGACAAAGCCATAGCGATTAAATGAATTCTTTGCTTCGATCTTCACCGAGGAAGATTTGATAGAGATACCGGTGCCAGAAGTGGTATTCAAAGCTGACGAGTCGGAGAAACTGAATGAAATCTCTATAAACCTAGAGAATGTAATGAGGTAGTTCTACAAATTGAAGAGTAGCAAATCTCCTGGACCGGATGGTATTCATCCCAGAGTACTGATAGAACTGAAAAATGAACTTGCGGAACTATTGTTAGTAATATGTAATTTATCCTTAAAATCGAGCGTGGTACCAGAAGATTGGAGGGTGGCCAATGTAACGCCAATTTTTAAAAAAGGTTCCAGAGGAGATCCAGGAAATTATAGTCTGAAGTCAGTGCCAGGCAAAATGGTAGAGACTATTATAAAGAACAAAATTATAGAGCATATTAAAAACCATGAATTAATGAGACAAAGCCAACATGGGTTTAGTGAAGGGAAATCTTGCCTCAGCAATCTATTACATTTCTTTGAAGGGATGAACAAACATGTGGATAAAGGTGAGCCTGTTGATATTGTGTATCTGGAGTTTCAGAAGGCGTTTGACAAAGTACCTCATGAAAGACTCCAGAGGAAATTGGAGAGTCATGGGATAGGAGGTACTGTCCTATTGTGGATTAAAACTGGTTAAAAATAGAAAACAAAGAGTAGGGTTAAATGGTCAGTATTCTCAGTGAAGGGTAGTTAGTGGGTGTTATGATTCCGCTAGACAGGCAGGGGAATGACTGGGACTCCCTTCTGATTGGCCTGTTAGGGATTGAGCTGACGTCTGAGGCAGCAGACATCAGAAGTCAGATCTTTTTAAACCTACCTTTCCCTACAGTCCATGCTTTAGCATTGATCCCTGTCAGTGAAGCCTTTTACCCTCTCTCTGTCTATTGTAGAAATAGTTCATGCCAGAGAGACAGCCACAGAGCTGCTCTCTCATGAGAAACCAATTAATTGTATCTGAATTGGCAAGTAATCCAATTACTTTCTCCTAGGTAGCTTTGAGTCTTTAATATCTACTAATTGGCTATTGAGTAGTAAAACAAAACATTAAAGACTCAGACCCAGAGAACACCTATGTGTAGCTGGGGTAATATATTCCCATAACCAATTGATTGTACATGTTACTTGTATATTCCTTGGAGTCTCAGATATAGAGGTAAATTTATGTAGTAATATTCTGTACTCTCAGTGAGATATCTCTGACCTGCTAATTGTACAAGTACTTGATAAGATATCTAATAAAGAGCAAACTGATGCAGCCTTGGGTGGTTTATTTCTTCCTAAGTATTAGTGGGTGGTCCACTATATTGGGAGGGTAAATACACCCTAAAACAATTATACACTATGCTAGTAGCACACCATGCTTTTGTGGGAGTTTGTTTACTCTTCTCATTGCTCGTAGTTTCTCTGTGTGCTGGCTGTTCCCAGCGTATGCTTGTTTGTTTCCCTAGCTAAGCTGCTTTCCTGATTACCTTACTTCCCTGCACCTGTGGGTGCTCTGTCTCTGTGTGCTGGTTGTTCCCAGCGTATGCTTGTTTGTTTCCCTAGCTAAGCTGCTTTTCTTGATTACCGTACTCCCCTGCACCTGTGGGTGCTCTGTTGCTCTGTCTCTGTGTGCTGACTGGATTCTGGTAAGAACATTGTTTGTTTTCCCCTCTTTTGTTAACTTTAATCCTTTGACTGCAGTGTAAGCCCTGCTTCTTCCTGACTTGTGTTTAGTAGCCCTTCCCTTTAGCCTGCTTTTACGCTTTGTCTGCTGTGCCTGACTCCTGACTCTTGTGAACATTGCCCTTATCTGTTTGGTGTATGTAAAGGCAGCCTTTCCTGTTTGCTTGCTTTTCCCTTTGTCTCTAGTGTTTGTTAATTGACTCTGTCTCTCAGCCTTGTGTATTCCTCTAGGTGGCTTCCCTTTACCCTTGAGTACTGTATGGTACAGCCTAGAGTGTTCCCATGAGTGGCTTTCCTTTTTCCCTTGAGCGCTGTGTGGGATAGCTTAGTGCAGAGGTAGGCAATTCCAGTCCTCGAGAGCCGCAGGCAGGTCAGGTTTTCAGGATATCCACAATGAATATGCAGGAGATAGATTTGCAAGCACTGCCTCCTTGGTATGCAAATCTATCTCCTATATATTCATTGTGGATATCCCGAAAACCTCCTTGGTATGCAAATCTATCTCCTGCATATTCATTGTGGATATCCTGAAACCTGACCTGCCTGTGGCTCTCGAGGACCGGAGTTGCCTACCCCTGGCCTAGTGTATTTGAGTGCTGTATGGTACAGCCAAGAGTGTTCCTGTGGAGCTTCGCTCTTATAAAGTCTGAGTCCCATTCTGTCCTCGGCTTTCCCTTTTTCTCTGTGGGCTTTGCCTCTGCTACCTGTGTTTCTGCCTAGCCGTTGTTTGCATGCTCGTACCTATTACATAAGGGGGATAACAACTTTAAACAGAGTACCAAACCTTATATTAAATACAACACTTGTACTCTGAAATTATCATAAAACAAATCCTTGATTTATTAATACATGATCATGTAGCAATACATCCACTTTAGGTTACCAAAGCTCCCCTCCCAGATTCACAACCACTCCAGCATGCGCTCACATGCACCCTATTAGTCCATTCAACTCCTTCATGCCACTAATTAATTGTAGTGCAGCTGCCTCTGGCATCCGGTAGCAAGGTGCTTCTGGGTTCTTGGCTCTCCTAGGGCATGTGCATGCACTGAAGAACTGTTCTTGAAGGGGCAGCATGCTGTGGTTCCAGGGAGGTAGCTGAGGATCTACTTCTGGGTACTGAAAGGAGGTTCCTGCTCCCCTCAGATGCCTTCACAGCGTGGTCTATAGCTTTGTTCCAGCTCCAGTCTAGGTCTTGTTCCTGCTTAGCCTTGTTCATGTACCCTTGTTCCTGTGAAGCATTGTTCCTGCCTAACTTTGTTCCTGCTCTAGCCCAGTTGTACCTGGTTCCTGCTTCAGCCAAGCTCTGTTCCTGCTTCCTGCCTTGTCCCCCGAGTTCTGTCAAGCTCCAAGCCCTGCCTTGTCTCTATCCCTGTGGTTGTGACATGTATGTCAAAAGCCCCTATTTACTTTTCTGGATGCCATGGAATACTCAATGGCATCATTAGCATTGATTTTAATACAATATACAACCCTGTATTCCATGTAGGTTAACACCCGCACTCAATCCCCTCTGTATTGCTCAGTGCGCACAATCCAATTTTAACCCTTGGTAATCATGCAGGTAGGCCCGCTGTGGCTTTCTGCATCAACCCCAAGGTGTTTTATCATCAGTCAACAGCCTGTATGAGTCACCAAGGTTTATGGCTGTAGTCACCATAGAAGGAAGGTCTTTGTTAGAGAGCATTCATTAAGAGCAAATGATTGAGACACCCCATGTCTAAAGAAAAGAGACAAGAAACCCTTGGAGAGCTCCACATACCATGTATATATACCCAGTGGTGTGCTGGTAAATGTTTAACAACAGGCTCTCTCCCCGGTCCCCCTCTGTGCCCCCAACCCCCTTTGCGCCCCCCCCCCCCCCAAATTGCAGACATGGCTATAGCCGGGGAGAGAGCCTGGGGGGGGGGGCAATTTATTACTCTAGAGAAAAAAAATTAAATGATCCCAGGTTCCAATCTAATTCATGTTTAATGTACGATAAAATGCCATAAATAAGTAAATAAATATAAACTTTTAATGTTGGTGACTTTGTTTTTCTGATCATGCTGGCCCAGTATCCGATTCTGCTGCTATCTGTCCTCTTAACTCCGTTTCCAGGGCTTCCTTTCCATTTATTTCTTTCCTTTCCTTCTTTCTTCTTCATTTCTGGTCCTCCGCAGACTTGACTGTCCAGTGGATCCAGCTACTGCCTATTTTCTTCATTCATGTGCAGTTTTTCTCCTCTCTTCCTTTTCCCTCATCTCATCTCCTTCCTCACTCTTCCCTCCCCTCCATCCATGTCCAGCTTTTTTTCTCTCTCCCCTGCCCTCCCCTCCATCCACCCATGTCCAGCAACCCTCCTCTCCCCCTGCCTTCCCCTCCATCCACCCATACCCAGCGACCCTTCTCTCCCCTGCCCTCCCCTCCATCCACCCATGTCCAGTGACCCTCCTCTCCACTGCCCCCCTCCAGCTACCCACCCACCACCCATGTCCAGCAACCCTCCTTTCTCCCCTGCCCCCTCCAGCCACCCATGCCCAGCGACTCTCCTCTCTCTCCTGCCTCCCTCCAGCCATCCATGCCCAGCGACTCTCATCCCCTGCCCCCGCTCCAGCCACCCATGTCTAGCGACTCCCTTCTCTCCCCTGCCCCCCCTCCAGCCACCCATGCCCAGTGACTCCCTTCTCTCCCATGCCCTCCCTCCAGCCACCCATGGCCAGCAACTCTCCTCTCTCCCCTGCCCCCCTCCAGCCACCCATGCCCAGCGACTACTTTTTCTCCCCTGCCCCCCTCCAGCCACCCATGCCCAGCGACTCCCTTCTCTCCCCTGCCCCCCTCCTTCAGCCACCCATGTCCAGCGACTCCCTTCTCTCCCCTGCCCCCTCCTTCAGCCACCCATCTCCAGCGACTCCCTTCTCTCCCCTGCTCCCTCCTCCAGCCACCCATGTCCAGCGACTCCCTTCTCTCTCCCCTGCCCCCCTCCAGCCACCCATGCCCAGTGACTCCCTTCTCTCCCATGCCCCCCTCCAGCCACCCATGCCCAGTGACTCTCCTCTCTCCCCTGCCCCCCTCCAGCCACCCATGCCCAGCAACTCCCTTCTCTCCCCTGCCCCCCTCCTTCAGCCACCCATGTCCAGCGACTCCCTTCTCTCCCCTGCCCCCTCCTCCAGCCACCCATCTCCAGCGACTCCCTTCTCTCCCCTGCTCCCTCCTCCAGCCACCCATGTCCAGCGACTCCCTTCTCTCCCCTGCCCCCCTCCAGCCACCCATGCCCAGTGACTCCCTTCTCTCCCATGCCCCCCTCCAGCCACCCATGCCCAGTGACTCTCCTCTCTCCCCTGCCCCCCCTCCAGCCACCCATGCCCAGCAACTCCCTTCTCTCCCCTGCCCCCTCCTTCAGCCACCCATGTCCAGCGACTCCCTTCTCTCCCCTGCCCCCTCCTCCAGCCACCCATGTCCAGCGACTCCCTTCTCTCCTCTGCCCCCCCTCCTCCAGCCACCCATGTCCAGTGACTCCCTTCTCTCCCCTGCCCCCCCTCCAGCCACCGAGGTTGTCCAGCGGATGCTTCTGGGCAGGCAGGAAAGATCCCCAGTCTTTCCTGCCCGCTGCCGGATCGCTCTTCAAAATGGCCAGCGAGACTTACAAGGGCGGCCTCCAAGACTTCAGCAGAAGTCTCGCGAGGCCACTGCTGGAAGTCTCGGTGGCCATTTTTAAAGAGCGATCTGGCAACGGGGGAGGGTCAGCGGGCTGGCAAGACTGCCTGCCCCGAAGAATTCGCTGGACAAGGGAGGGGAGGGTATGGACCTTGTAGGAGGGAGGGAGGGATGAAGGAAGGAGAACCGGCTCGCCCTCAGGAACAACCAGCTCACAAGTTGGTAAAAAATTTAACAACCGGCTCTTGTGAGCCGGTGTGAGCTGGCTCCAGCATACCACTGTATATACCTCTACTTCTTATACTGCTGCCTGCCACAGAGAGATTTTTGTTGTTTTCTCAGATGCCTCTATTAAAGCTGAAGCCACAGTGGCCTACTTGAAGGTAACAGATGCATATGGCATGCCCCATATGAGATTCATCTTTGACAAGACTAAGTTAGCACCACAGTTCCAGCCACACCTTTCCATGAATGGAATTATGTGGAGCGATACTTCTAACAGAGACAGCCAAGCTGATCCTTAGGGGTTTTCAGCCCACAAATTTTCATTTTGTTTACAAGAATTTATGTTTGGTTCAGGTTTTTGTTTTTTTAATTTTGTTTCAGGAGCAATATTTTAGTGTGCACTCTTATGGGAGACTGTGATCTTTTTATGAACCCAGGGGAAAATAAACAAAATATTTTGTGGGATTCTTTTCCTGTTGTTTCAGGCAAAAACAAAAGAGCACAAAACAACATGGGAAGTGTCATTGACATTTCCCATATTTCAAAGAACTGCACATTTCTAGCTGAAACTAAGTAAGATGGATATTCAACCAAACACAGTTGAGTACTATGCTAGCAGAGAGATAGTATTGGACTTAGAAATACAATCAAACCAGGAGGTTGTACATATATGTAAGCATCTGGGTCCCAAATCAAACTCAGAAGTTCATCAAGAAATATTGGTTGTCTTTTACTAAGGCGTACTCACGTCTTTAGCGTGTGCTAAAATTCTGGGTGCGCTAAATGTTAGAGACGCCCATAGGAATGCATTGGCGCCTCTAATGTTTAGCAAGCGTACAATTTTAGTGCATGCCAAAAACGTGAGTGCGCCTTAGTAAAAGACCCCCATTGTCTTCACCACTGGTTTTATATTTGTAGGTAAACTGAAGGTGCATCGCTTCAACTGTTTCTCGAGATGAGTGATGCTCAGAAGAGCCGTAGTGCACCTCATCAACATTGCACTTTCCTTCCATTAGGCATTGGATGGAAAATCAAGTACCAGCTACTGGCACTTCTGTATAAAGCTCCATACAGCTGAGCTCTTCTGAACATAGAAAACTGTCCTATGCTGCACACAAGAAGAGATGTCTGTTGAATAATTCCACTGCATCAATAAAGGGGAAAACATTCCTAAGGATAGCCTACTTTGTAAAATGAACTCTTTCATTGATGATGATCTGATTAGAGTAGGGGGTTGGTTCAACCAAACTAATTAGGTAAGAGTGAAAGAAACCCCCTGCCTGGTATCACATCTCTACTCGGCTTGTGTGCCACTACCATGAGCAGGTCAAACGCCATAATCAACGTGTCACAAAAAGAGCTGTTAGAGCTGCAAGGGTGTAGATTGCTGGTGCAAAACAATGCATCACTGCAATAATTCATCAAAGTATTAAATGCTACAAACTATAGAGCAAACATTTAAAACATAGATGGAAGACCTGCCTGCCAACTTAGCATCAATCCACCCTTTAATGGCATAGGCTTGGACATTTTCAGGCCATGATCACTTGTGTCACAATGATCCAGAGGAAAATGAATGGACTACTGGGAGAGTAGTTAGGACTTCGTAAGTGAGCTTGGTGAGCCCAGTCTCTGAAAGCAATCCCAAGCATATTCCCAAGTCTCTCTCATATGTGGAGAATGAGAGGGATTAAATTTTGCTCACCCTGGTATCTTGTAATGGTGGCACTGTCCATTTTATCTGAGTTAATGTTCAGTTCTCTGCAAATGCCTACAATGTTGGCTTCACAGTCAGAATGGATTTGCTTGACTGGTCCTCCGATAAAGCATTTGTGCAGTTTTCATCAATATTTATTATTTATTTATTGGGATTTATTAACCACTTTTATGAAGAGATTCACCATGAAGAGATTCAATATTATTGAATCCATGGATACATCAAGCTTCATAAATGCTCCCAATTCTTCTTTATCAGAGGTTCAGTCAAGCAGATCCATTCTGAGTGTGGAGCCAACATTGTGGGCATTTGCAGAGAACTGAACATTAGCTCAGATAAAATGGATAGTCCCACCATAGCAAAGACCAAAATTGGAAATGGGTATTCAATCCCCCTCATTCCAAACCTACAGGAGGCACGTCGGAATACGATTGGGATTGGTTGTCACATCCTAGATTCCATTCTCTCAGACTGGGCCCACCAAGCTCACTTATGAAGTCCTAACTACTGTCCCTCCAGAGATCTCAGCCATTATCAATGCAAAACCTTTGGTTCCAATGTCTACTGATCCACAGTTACTGTTGATTACATCAACGGCCATGCTTCTGATACAAAAGACTGGCATGAACTGAACTCCACCTGGAGAGTTCAACAAAAAAAAGATCTCTACAACCAGCAATGAAGATAGGTCCAAAGCCTTGCCAATACATTTTGGAGCACTTGAAGTAACTTTGTCTTGCTTAAAGATAACCAAGCTCTGCATAACAACTGGCCAATAGGATTTGTTGTCAAAACCTTTCCCAGCAAAGGTGAAAATGTCTACAAAATTAAAGTCAGAACTACAAATCAAGGGATAGTGAAATTCTTCATCTGACCTTCATCAGGCATTTTGGACTTTGCAAGAATAATTTTATACATCATTTTTATGCATTCCATCGGTGGCAGCTCAGAATTGCACATGTGCATTTTTTATTGCAGGGCCAGAATGTGGAATAAGCTCCCAGGACACTTAAGACTTTGTACAAATACTTAGCAGTTTAAAAGGTATTTAAAAGCTCACTGTTTTGTGAAGGCTTTTCTGGAGGGATGATACTCTCTTTGATTTTATTCAAAGACTAGCCGTTAAGCCCGTTAAAACTGGTGAGTCTTGGTATGGGGTTTTCCAGGGCCCCCCCACCTCGCCGCTGCAGGGCCCCCTGCTCTCCCTCCTTCCCTGCCAGCTCCAAGGCCCCCCTCTGTCCCTCCCTCCCAGCTCCAAGGCCCCAGTCCCTCCCCTCCCCCCCAGCTCCAAGGCTCCCTGCCCTCCCTCCCAGTTTCAAGGCCCCATTCCCTCCCAGCTCCAAAGGCCCCCTCTGTTCCTTCCCCCATCCCAGCTCCAAGGGCCCCCTCCGTCCCTCCCTCCCAGCCAGCTCGAAGGCCCCCTTCTGTCCCTCCCTCCCAGCTCCAAGGCCCCCTCCTTCCCTGCCAGCTGCAAGGCCCTCTGTCCCTCCCAGCTGCAAGGGCCCTCTGTCCCTCCCCCTCCCAGCTCCAAGGCCCAAGTCCCTCCCCCCCAGCTCCAAGGCCCCCTGCCCTCCCTCCCAGTTGCAAGGCCCCATCCCTCCCAGCTCCAAAGGCCCCCTCCGTTCCTTCCCCCCATCCCAGCTCCAAGGGCCCCCCTCTGTCCCTCCCCAGCTCCAAGGCCCCCTGCCTGCCCTCCCAGTTCCAAAGCCCCATGCTCTCCCAGCTCCAAGGGCCCCCCTCCGTCCCTCCCTCCCAACCAGCTCGAAGGCCCCCTTCTGTCCCTCCCTCCCAGCTGCAAGGCCCCCCTCCTTCCCTGCCAGCTGCAAGGCCCTCTGTCCCTCCCCCTCCCAGCTCCAAGGCCCCCCTCCTTCTGATACCTCCCATATCCAGCATTTCTCCTGCCCTCCCCTCCCTCCCTCCCCCCCCCGAGGTTGCCGCTACCGGTCCCCCCGGAGTTGCCGCTGCCGCCCCCCTCCACCTGGCCCGGGCCCTCTCTTCGCTGTTGAACTTACATCGCCGAAAACGCAGCAGGGCAGATCAGCTAAGCTGCCGTCGGCCTTCCTTCTCTGCCTGTGTCCTGCCCTCGTGTGACGTAACGTCGGTGAGGGCGGGACACAGGCAGGGAAGGAAGGCGGACGGGAGCTCAGCTGATCTGCCCTGCTGCGTTTTTGGCGATGTAAGTTCAATAGCAAAGAGAGGGCCCGGGCCGGGTGGAGGGGGGGGGCGGCGGCAGCGACTCCAGGTGGGGAGAGCGGTAGTGGTGACCTCGGGGGGGGGGGGAGCGGTTTCCTCCCCTTTACGCAGTTTCCTTCTCTGTCCCGCCCTTGTCCACATATTGACGCGGGGCGGGACAGAGAGGGAAGTGTCTACTGCGCATTTGCGGGTGAGTACGGTCACTCACATTTTATATGTTTGATGATTGTTGTGGTTTTATGTTCTTGAATTTTTAATTATGTATGTTTGATTGTAACCCGCTCACCATCCTAAGTTCCATGACACCCGCCTGCCAATCTGCCCCTCCCCCCCCCCAATGGACAGACACCTCCTCCGGACTCCCCCCCCCCCCCCCCTCTCATCTAGTGACTGTCTGTTCCCTTCTTCCTACCCTCTCTTATCAGTCCTCCAACCTTTGGCTATATTATTGGCAGTGACAGCCACTGAAGCAGGCCACTACCGGCCAGCTCCAGAAGTGGTGTCTGCGCTGCATCCTGCCTACACCTGAACAGGAAGTTGCATCTGAGGAGATGGGATGCGGCACAGAGAACACTTCTGTAGCCAACTGGCAGTGGCCTGCTTCAGTGGCTGACTCTGCTGACGGTGTACCTAAAGGTTGTAGGGGGAAGGGTTGGAAGAAGGGAATAGAGTTACCAGACTATGACAGGAAGAGGAAGTGAGGAAGAGAGAGAGAGGCCAGACTTCAGGAGGAGGATGGGTGCAAGATGCCAAACCATTTGTGTAATGGAATTGAAGTGGCAAAGAGGTGACAAG
The DNA here is from genome assembly GCF_901765095.1 of Microcaecilia unicolor. NCBI lineage: Eukaryota > Metazoa > Chordata > Amphibia > Gymnophiona > Siphonopidae > Microcaecilia > Microcaecilia unicolor. The sequence goes on along the minus strand of NC_044031.1, from coordinate 355,746,041 downwards.
CTATGGCTGTATAGCTACCAGATCGAAATTGGAAATCAAATTCAGCAAACACCAGAAGGGCTGGTCCAGCTATGGGCCACATGTGCTGGCCACATTGGCCCATTGCCCATTGTCTTTACTGTGTACACCTGTACTTAAAGGCACAATGGTTGCTAACCTGCCTCCTAGATGAACAGGAGTTTCCCCTTTTTGAACAGGAGAACAGGAAAGAGACTCCCAAAGTGAGAGACTCCTGGTTAATGCTGGAGCCTTGGCAGATCTGCTGCAGATGACTTTGAATATGTATCAGCTACCTGCAAGAGATGTACCCTGTTGACCATTGTGGAGTCTTGGATTTTCAGAAATTTTTAATGGACAGTATTGCATGGTCTGTGACTGCATGCATTAACATTGGATGATTTCGAGTGTGAGTGAAATGAGAACATGCAGTGGCATCCAATATTCCTCAACTCACTTGTTTAAGCAGCAAAGAAATTTTCAAACTGTGTTCTCAGTTAACATGTACTGCACATATGTACACATTTATACTTACAGAGACTCAAACAGCCTACATATACATACAGTACTAAGGTGTCCATTTAGCAAATGGGTAAATAAGAGATTTCCATGAGACTATAATTCCCATTCTCATCCATGCAGGAGAGAGACAGTGTAGAATCCATGAATTGCTCTTACCTCTTTCTCATCTCTTTGTCTTCAGGTAATGAAGAGAATATCTGGTTGCACATTGATGCAGCTTATGCAGGAAGTGCTTTCATATGCCCTGAATTCAGGCATCTTCTGAATGGAGTGGAGGTAAGCAACTTTCTCTTTTCAAACAAACAAACAAAAAAAATCACCACACCAGACACTTCAAAAATGTCCTTCAATGTGGCTAAAAGTCCTTGTGGTGCAGCACCATACCAAGGGCTATGCAGGCAGTATGGTCACATTGGTGCAGAAATTGTTCCCAGCCCAACCTCTGGTTGTGGTGGTGGTGAAGTGGAGGGTGGAGGGTGGAGGATGCCAGTGGGTGTGTTGCACAGAGCTATCTATGGCTAGGTACAGTCCTGTTCTGGTGTTCCACACACTTTTGGCTACCTTGGGAGGAGGTGTTTTGGAGGGAGTGTTTGAGTCAGAATAAATCCAGCAAAAATCTGCCTGCACAAAAAAGGGGGTAAGGGTAATGGTATACAGAGATGGGTTTGTTACTTTTTAAGAGTACTTAAGTAAAAAATAAGTACTGGGTTCAAAACTAATGAAGTAAGAGCAGAAAGTCTTATAAAAAAAAAAGTACTCAAGTAAAAGTAATAAACTACAGCTCTTAAAACTACTTTTTTACTACAAAGTTGGATCACAGAATCTAGTATGTTTACAAGAAAATTTCCAGGGGGTCACACAAGGGCCTGCACCAATAAACTACCATGGGGGACACACGGGACCCGGCTTTCCACAGCGCCGCTAGTGCTTCCTACACCAGTCCCAGAAGTTTATATCAGAGGAGGCAGGCTTGGTGAAGAAAGCACTAGTGGCAGTGCATACAGCCAGGTCCCGCACGACTCCCATGGTAGTTTATTAGCACGAGCACAGCAGAGGTGCCACAGGAGGGAGGGAGCAAGACTGTGCTGCAGGACTATGGTAGATGGGAGGGGAGAAAGAGCGGGCTCTGCACACAGTGAAGGTGCGGTTCAGGCTGGGGAGGCAGCTGACAACAACAGCTGTTCTAGGCAGGAGTAGAGGGCGGGGACTAGGATTTCCAGGCGATGTCAGACCCGGGCTTCTATCTGATTGGGCCCAAACTTCTGGTCCCAGCTTAGCTGTTTTTGGGACCAGAATTTCGGGCCCAATCAGCTGCAAGCCGCGTCTAACACCGCTTAAAAAGCCTGTAGAGGGGGAGAAGCAGAAGGATGAAAAATACTTTTTTTAAAACTACTTTCCAAATTTGTACTTTGTTACTAGATACAAATGTACAGCTTAAATGCAACTCATTACAACTTAAAAGTATTGCAAAAAAAAAAAAAAAGTAACTTGTTACAAGTAAAAGTACTGCCAATTGTACTTAAGTACTGTAACGCAGGGGCGTAGCCAGACACCCAATTTTTGGTGGGCCTGGGCGCAAGATGGGTGGGCAGAAGAATCCCGCCCCATTCCACAAGTGATTTGGTCTCTCTTTCTCTCACCTGCATGCCATATGGTCTCTCAAACATCCCCCCTCTCCCGCATATCTTTTAAATAGCAGATTTTCACTGGCAGCGAGCAGCAACTAATACACACTGCTCATGTTGGCCCCACAGCCTTCCCACTGATGCAACTTCCTATTTCCACATAGGCAGGAATACGTCAGAGGGAAGGCTGTGGGGCTGGTGCGAGCAGTATGTATCAGTCGCTGCTTGCTACAGGCGAAGATCTGCTATCTACAAGGTATGCAGGAGGAACACCCAGGCCCACCCTTGGCTACGCTACTGCTGTAATGAAATACATATACTGTGTTACTACTCATCTCTGATGGTAAACTGCCTTTCTGTGATACAAAGAGGGGCATAATCGAAAGGGATGCCCAAGTTTTGCTGAGGACGTCCTCACAAAACATCCCGATGGAGGGGCGGGGAAACCTGTATTATCGAAACAAGATGGACGTCCATCTTTCATTTCGATAATACAGTCGGGGATGCCCAAATCCTGAAATTTAGGTCGTCCTTAGAGATGGTCGTATCTAGTCTTGGTCATTTCTGATTTTCGGCGATAATGAAAACTAAGGACACCCATCTCAGAAACGACCAAATGGAAGCCCTTTGGTCATGGGAGGAGCCAGCATTTGTAGTGCACTGGTCCCCCTCACATACCAGGACACCAACCGGGCACCCTAGGGGGCACTGCAGTGGACTTCAGAAATTGCTCCCAGGTCGTAAAAAAAAAAAAACAGGACCAGATAACGTTGTCCAAGTGCTTGTCAGGGACGCCCTTTTTTTTTCCATTATGGGCCGAGGATGTCCATGTGTTAGGCACACCCAAGTCCCACCTTCGCTACGCCTCCAACACGCCCCTGTGAACTTTGGTCATCCCTGCAATGGAAAGCAGTTGGGGACGTTCAAAATCGGCTTTTGATTATACCGATTTGGGCAACCCTGTGAGAAGGACGCTCATCTTCCAATTTGTGTCGAAAGATGGGCGTCCTTCTTTCGAAAATGAGCCTGAAAGTGATTTACATTTATTATATGCTTTCTCTGTCTCTTGTGGGCTCCTAATCTAAGTATTACACCTGGGATAATGGAAGATTAAGTGAGTTAGGGCTGGAACTGCAGTGGGAATTGAACTGTTTCCTAGGTTCTGGTACATTTTAAGTGCAGCTTTACAGATAGGTTACAGCAGACACATTCCTAAGGTCTTAAGGACCGGGGAGAGAGCCTGTTGTTAAAAATTTACCAGCACACCACTGGGTATATTCCCTTTGAAAACTAGTGTAAACTGCAAATAACGAACCTGTGGATTTTGTTCCAATGTAGAAAGATGGGATTCTTTTGTATCTACTGTGTAAAGACCTTGTTTGTGTAAAAAAAATTAATAAGGAACATTACACTACAAACTGAGAGGTCTTTTAACTAAGCCAGCCTTAAAAAGTGGCCTGTGGTAGTGTGGGTGTGTGTTTTTGGCATGCGCTGGGCCATATTTTACTGTGGCTAGGAAAAAAAGGTTTTTTTTAATAGGGCAGTAAATGGCTGTTCACTAAAATTAAAAATAGTGCATGGCAATTTACTGCCTGAGCCCTTACCACCACCCATTGACCTAGCGGTAAGGGCTCATGCGATAATTAGGCAGCATGCGCCAATGTGGCCATTCTGCCGATTACTGCCAGGAATACCCTCCCATGGTAGAAAATAGAAAATTATTTTCTACTGCGGAAAACAGTGCGCCTCAACTTCGAAACTATCTCAGAGCACCTGCGCTACTCTTGCAGTAGTGCCAATTTGGAGCACGCTACCCGCACGTTAGCCCTACCTCTGCTTAGTAAAAGGGCCCCTAAATACCTAAAAATATCCACCTTTACTTGGGCTTTGGCAGCCCTGAGAAGAACTACAATATACATTCAGACAGCTAGCATTTAGAAAAACAGCATAATATAAAAATTTCAGAATCATATAATCAGATTGAAAACTGAAACTCACTTTCACTTTTGCTTTTATTCCTTTCTTCTCCTTTCATCTTCTGGCTTCTCCTGACTCATTCCTGTTTTCTTTTCATTTTACTTTTCCTTCTATGACACTTTTTTTTCTAACTCTCCATTTCCATCTAGCTGAAACTGTTTCCCTTACTTGTCATTTCTTCCCATGTCTCTCCTTACTGCCTTTCTTGCATCAATCAGCTCTTCAAAAATATAATTCGTTTGCTTCTCACACACCATGTTTATTTTACTTTTCACCTTTGTATCCTTCATCTTAATTCTCATTCACCCCATCCCAGCTTTCCCTCTCCTGTGTCTCACACATAATCTTGGCCCTCTGTCCCCTTTCCCTTCAGCTCATCCTATTCTTCCAGATCTGGCTCCCTCATGCTTCTTCTGACCCTCTCCATCCCTCTCTTTTTTTTACTCATTTATCATATTTCTTTCCCTCCTTTTCTCTTAACCTCTATCTAACTCAGTGCTTAATGTATCCTTTTCTTTCTCTTCTCTTTTCACCCCCTGCCCTTTCTTACCCATGAACGACCTCCTGTCATTTCATTGGCTCCTTCTTTTCCGTCTCCCCATCTGCCTCTCTCTCTCTCTCCTTCTCCTTTCCTCCTTTCCATGCAACTCATGACCCATCATGTTCCCTCTCTCCCCCCTAAGGCTTTTCTCTGACTTCTCATTCCAGCCCTTATGGATCCCCTCTTTCACTCTCCTCTCCCTCGGGATTTCCAGATTTTTCAGTAGCAATGTCTTATTGTGGCTCTCTTGCAAATCTAGTAGTTCTCTTGGAAGTCCTCTGAGGTTGTTGCAGTTAAGGAGCAAAGGAAAAAAACTGATGAGGTGTTAATGCAGAAAAAGTAGATTTAATTGAAGAGTTACAGACTGGCACAGGAAAGAGAAGAATAACCCATGGAATAGCATTTTCACAATAACTTTATTCTTTTCTTTTTCCAGGATATACCTGATCCTTACTCCTTAGGTCCTGGGAATAGTACAGACAGCTAGTGACTTGGGTCCTTCCAGATTTGCAGGCACAAAGCATATGAAATCACTTACAATAATAACAAGCCTAAAGCAAAAAACGTAAATAAAATCACAGTGAAAAGCAAGATACAGGCATCCTTTTATGCCTGTGACAGATGTGATTAAAAACCCTGGTAGTTCGTAGAGTCTCTGTGGCCATCAGTGCTGTTATCTTGCAGTGACTGTTGCATATAGGATGTAATAGCCCTGAAAACAAATTGGTTTTGAATATTCCAGTGATCCAGCAAACCCACCAAATGGTACCAACATACTCCATGAGGCAAATCTATAAAACAGGCACTAACATTTACATGTATGTTACATATATGTACAAGCAAGTGTGTGCTTGCTGAAATTCTGTATCTTGCATAGCATGTATTTGCATGGATGGGATGCACAATTAAACAGATATTATTAAGTTCATATTAGGTGTTCCATTGCTAGTATGCTGACATTGTATTATATCTATCTTATTTGAATGTTCTTCCATGCTGTCTATTATTGTATTGTTTGTATTGTACTGACATTTATCAATTTCTGTTATATGATTGTTTTACAATGCTGTTAAATGGTTATATTTCTGATACTGTTTCATGTAGTCTATTACTAGGTTTCAATTTGCCATCTCCAAGTTAAACTGTACCTGCTGTACTCTGCCTTGGGTGAATCTCTTCATAAAGGCAGTTAATAAATCCTGATAAATAAATATTTTTGGCATTTAGACACCACAATTATACCAGCTCTATACTAGCTCTATAAATGGAGCTAGTATTGTCTAAAGGAAAATAGGCATGCCCTGTTATAGAACTGCCTGGCATGTGTCAATGGTGCCATTAACAATGATAATAAACAGATATAAAGCAAAACAAAAGAAAGGAAAATAAGTTGATACTTTTTTATTGGACTAACATAATATAGTTTTGACAAGCTTTCCAAAGGCAAAATCCTTTTATAATTATTATTACTACAGTCTTATAACCAGCAAAATATCAAAAGTTCACTGTGGGTAACATCAGACAAAAGCTGAACAAACATCAAGAATTATAATATTTTAAATCTAATTATACAATAATTTCCAAATAAATACACCATTACCACAGATTAGTAAAATTTCTTTAAAAAAAATGTCTTAAGAACTTTCCTAAACTGAAGATAACCACAAATTCTTAAAAGAAAAGGTGGAAGAGAATTCCAAAACTATGCAGCCTGATAGGAAAAAGTAGATTGAAGAATCTTCTTTACTTTACATGGTGAAATGAGGGAAATTTTAGTAAAAATTGATTTCTCGTAGATCTAGAAATAAAATCATTTAGAAAACAAGATGAATACCTAAATAAGCAGGAGTCGATCCATACAATGCTTGATAGGTCAAAGCTGATACCTTAAATTGAAATATTGATTCCAATGGTAACCAGTTTCAATATATAGCTAGCAAAACTTGAAAAGCAATCCAATGACAATCATAAGGGAAAAGTACGGGAGCGGGAAAAAAGGAGTGACAGGGAGAAGCAAAGAGAGGTGAACATGTAATCAAAAGGTGACAAGGCAATATGGGTTTCTATTGTAATAGGAAACCCAGATCTTTATGCCCTGTTTGATGGGTGTCAAACTATCTCATCATTCTAACTTCAAATGTTATATTCCGGGATTGTTTTAAAGTTATCTTATAGTATTCTGACCATAGGTCACTGATGCATTGTGCAGGTTCTGCGGTGTTCGATGTGATGCCTATGTGAGTTGATTTTTGTGTTTAGTATCTGCCCTATTTGTCCGATATAGTACCCTTCTTCCCATTTTCTACTATGGGGGGCCCTTTTACAAAGGCACAGTAGGCTCTACACGTGTGCAGTGTGTGCCAAAATGACACTCCACCAGGCTAGTGCGCCCACCTGGCAGTAATTTTGGATTTGGAGCATGCCCATACCACCGGGACAAATGATGTTTTTATTTCCTATCACACATGGAATTTCTGATGTTGACAGTTGGTGCACGCCGACCAGTCACCTCGTGTGTAGCGCGTGAGCCCTTACTGCTAGATAAATGGGTGGCATTAAGGGCTCAGGCCATAAATAGGCTCACGCTGGTTTCAATTTTACCGAAGGCTCTTTTCCTGGCCCATTGAAAAAAAGCTCTTTTCCTAGACACAGTAAAAACTGGCCTGGCACATGCCAAAAACACACACCCACACTATCACAGGCCACTTTTTGCTGTGGTGAAGTAAAAGGACCCCTGAATAATATATACAACAATTGGGGAGGAGCATGAGTAGGATCCTTTTATGCTGATTGGTTTTCCTATATGATTAACTGTGGGTTCCTATGATATGTGCTGACACAATTTGCACTTTACTATATAACAAGGACTAGTGCCCTTTTCTTCTTTTTGAGCTTCTGTTGGGAGTTTGTTTTTCACTAATTTTTGCATCAGATTTGGTGGTGGTCCAAAGGCCAACATTGGTGGAGCTGGAAATATCTCTTTTGAGTAATTCATCTTCCTGGAGTAGTGACTGTAGATCTTTTATGATTTTTCTGTTTTTCTAGCTCTGGATTTTATGTCAATACAAGGGCCACTCTCTCTGGTTTTCTTTTCTTTGTACTGCAGTAGGTTTTTCTCTGGTGTGTTAATTTAAAAGGCCATTTCTTGGAGATCAAAAGGTTATAGCCTTTTTTAGGGTTACCATTAGTCCAGTTTTACCCAGACAAGTCCTCTTTTTGAGGATACTGTAGGACATCTGAGCAGGTTATTCCAGCCTGCCCGTTTGTCCAGGTTTGCAGACAAATGGGCAGGCTGGAATCAGATGTCCCACAGTGTCCTCAAAAAGAGGACAAGTAAGTCTCCCACTTGCTACCGGCGCTACTTCAAAATGGCTGACATGTCTTGTGAGGTCACCCCTTGAAGTGTCGGCAGTCATTTGGAAGTGGCGCCAGCAGCAAGAGGGGAGCGGCATCACCAGAGAGGAAAGAGTGGGTTCCTTTCCTGCCCCAAAGAGGCCATTAGATCACTAGTGTATGAGTCGATAAGGTAAAGTAGGGGAGGGGATGTGGAATGTGGGTAGAGTGTAGGGGTTGAGGGAGCTGTAAAAAAAAGGTAGGGTTGAGGGAGGCTGTAAAAGATTTGGAAGGGAGGGAAATATATAGAAGAGGCTTTCTTTTGGGGGGTCAAGTCAAAGTGACTGTGTAGCGTGGGGATGGGCATGACAGAGGGGGTGGGGGTGGGGATGGGGCATGACTATTGGTGTCCTCTTTTTTGTCATGGCAAATATGGTAACCCTTTCTGTTTGAAGGATTCAGTCAAGATTTTGAGATGTTCATCTCTGTCTGCTGGGTCAGAGTATATACGATGGTATCAAGTGGCTTGGTTGCGTATAAGACCTTTTTTGTATGTCAAAGGTGGAAACTAGAATTGTGGAGGTAGCTGCATGGTTTCCTGCATATAGATGTTTGAATATAGCTATTGCTGATAGAGACTGTAGTGTCTAGAAACTTAAGTTTTTCTATGGATTAGTCAATTTTGAGTATGATTGAAGGATGGAATGCATTCTAAAATCATTTCATTGTCTCTTCTCCTTCAGTCCAAATCACAAAAATGTCATCAATACCTCAGTAATATTTAAGGGTTTAATCTGATATGCTAGGGCTTTTCAGCTTGGAGAAGAGACGGCTGAGGGGAGATATGATAGAAGTGTATAAAATAATGAGTGGAATGGATCGGGTGGATGTGAAGCGACTGTTCACGCTATCCAAAAATACTAGGACTAGAGGGCATGAGTTGAAGCTACAGTGTGGTAAATTTAAAACGAATCGGAGAAAATTTTTCTTCACCCAACGTGTAATTAGACTCTGGAATTCGTTACCGGAGAACGTGGTACGGGCGGTTAGCTTGACGGAGTTTAAAAAGGGGTTAGATAGATTCCTAAAGGACAAGTCCATAGACCGCTATTAAATGGACTTGGAAAAATTCCGCATTTTTAGGTATAACTTGTCTGGAATGTTTTTACGTTTGGGGAGCATGCCAGGTGCCCTTGACCTGGATTGGCCACTGTCGGTGACAGGATGCTGGGCTAGATGGACCTTTGGTCTTTCCCAGTATGGCACTACTTATGTACTTATGTACTTATAAATGTCTCTTCCACTTTTGCATGAAAATGTTAGCATACTGTGGTATCATCCTGGTGCCCATAGCAGTGCCCATGATTTGTAGATACATGTCATAATTGAAGAAGTAGTTGTGGGGGTAGGATGAATTTGATTAATTTTGTAGTAGTTTCTGGTGTGTTTGGCTAATCTAAATTAGATGTTTTTAGGAATTTGTCACATGCAGCCATGCCTTCTGCATGGGGAATGTTGCTGTATAATGATGGCTCTATATCCATTGTGGCCAGGAGAGTGCCAAGTAATAGCTGCTTGATGTTTTTTAATTTGTATGAAGCTCCTTGTCTTGTCCCCTTATAGATTCCCTCTATAATTCTAGATACTTCCTCTGTGAGTATGCCAGTACTAGATATGATTAGTCTGCCGGGGTCTCCAGGTTTCCATATATAATGTGCCCACAAAGGATGGTTTCGTTTGAGTTTTTGTAGATGTGGTAAAAGTTTTTAATTGTTTGTATAATCCTGGTTTCTCGGTCAGTTTTCTATATCATTCCTTTGAGACTGTCACTGGAATACTTTCAGGTTTCACGTAGATATATTTTGATATTGTCATTTTCTCATTACTAAGTCAAATTAAAAAAGGCATTACCTTGTTTTCTTTTCTTTTATTTCTATTCATTACCTTTAAAGTAGACAAACACTGCAACCGTACTACATTAACAGTGATGTATGTCATAGGAGCCAACTTTTCAAAATTATTGGGGGTGCTAAGCCCAATGAAAATAACCCCTCCTTGGACACATACAAGGAATTTTCTCAATATTGGGGGTGCTCAAGCACCCACAGCACCCACAGAGTCGGCTCCAATGATGTATGTTAGGATATGAGGTTTTAATTAATTTTCTAGCCAATAAAATGCAGGGTTCTAGTAGTTAACATTGCTCCTGAAGAAAGCGATGCAATAGGCTTTAAATTAGAACAAGTTGCCTTTGTAGTGTTTCTTCTTTGGTGAGCAGCATTCTGCTCAGTAGCCCAGATAAGGGCACTGCAATTTCCTGAGGCTTATAGACTTCTCAATAAGAGATACCGTGTTCCACGCAGGCCAGGAAAATAACCCTGAAAAGCACAGATCTGAGAGATGGTGATTTAAAGGGGGGGGGGGGAGAGAGAGAGAGAGAGAGAGAGAAAGAGAGAGGAAGAGCATAAGAGCTTCCTGTCTGAGCCAGCAAAGCCTGTATTAATTTCCGGTCTTTTCCCTTTTAATTATTTTTATTGGTTCCTGGAGGAAATGAATCAGCTTCTACAGGGAAGACAAGCCATCTGCCAATATAGTAACCATTGAACAGCTTTCAATAGATTTTCCTACCTCACTAGAGGACAAGCTCTATTGTTTCCTCACTCCCTCCTTCCCTCCCTTTCATGCTCAATTTGAAAGGGCTTCTGGATGTTATATAGAAACTGATGTTGAAATGACAGGAGGATTGGGAAACATGGCTTGAAGGTGCAGTGCAGTTGTTTATCTACAATGGTGCTTGTGGCTCTAGGCCCGGTTCATGAAGAACTGTTTTCTAATTCTGTATCTATGGAAAAAGGAAGGGTGGTGAATCAGGCCTTAAGAGGCCAATTTAATCACTTGCCAAAATGTTATCCTGCATCATTATTTGTACCTCTGTAATAATTTTAAAATTATTTTTTTACCCAAGTACCTGATTACGTCTAACAGTAAGACTGGTATTATTTCAAAATCACTAACACTGAAAGATTAGCGTAAAACTTGCTTATATGGTTTAGAAAGTGCTTAAAAGCTCAGATGTTTGCACAAGCTTTTGTTGACAATTAAAGACTGATGTTAGTTTTTATAGTATTTTATTCTATGTCCTGTCTAATGTGTTTGAAGAATTGTGTCTTATTTGTAAAGATTTTATTATGTATGTATTTTGGTCACTGCCTAGAATTGTAAGATAGTGTGGTCTATACATTTTTTAAATAAATAAAATAAATCATTTTTTTGTGCATCAGGGTATGGGGAGATGAAATCTAATAGATCCTTTTGAAGAGGTGATTTTATTTTGAGACAAGTGTATAGTTGGGGTAGATTCAGCACCAACGTTTAGGCGGCAGGTTGATGCATACTAAGCGCAGATTCTAAAACACCAGTTCCACGTGGCTCTGCCATTATACAATACTAGCATAAGTCTGCAGTTTTGTGTCTAACTGTAGGCACGACTACTAATACTACTACTTATAATTTCTATAGCGCTACTAGATGTACACAGCGCTATACACGAGCATTTATGAGGTGTCAAAGGTTGGTGTAAGAGCTCGTGCCTAAACTCCTAATAGTCTATAACATGCGCACTTAACTTCTAGGTATGCTCCTGACCTGCCCATGCCCCTCCCACATCCATGCTCCCTGGAAGTTACACATGATAGAATTTGCTCACTAAGGACCAGATTCTATATAAGACGCCTACAAAATCCATGCGGTAAACATTTCCACCTAAATGTATTCTATAAGTGACACCTATATTTAGGCACGGTATACAGAATACGCTTAGTTGATATCCCAGCGCCTAAAACTATGTGCCTCCATTTACACCAACAAAACATGGCGTAAATCCCTGCACGTAGATTTACACGCACTGGGCCATAGTCTATAACTGCACATGTAAATTTTGAACCACTCACAAAATGCCCATTTCCCCATCCATAGCCACAGTGCTTTTAAACTGCGCACATTAAAATTTAGGCACAGTTCATTACAGAATACACTTAGCGAGTTGTGCGGGTAAATTCTAATTATTACTGATTAGTGCTTATTATTGCTTGTTAATGCTGATTAGCTTGTTAAGACAAGTTGTGCATGCTATTATAGAATATGCCTGGATTTCAGTGCAGATCTCTAGGCACGCTATATAGAATCTAGGGGTGAGGGCCTTGTTCTATAAAGGTTATGTTCCTAAATTATGAGCATAATCTATGCTCCAAAATAGATTATACTCATAATTTAGGTATGTGAATTTAGGAGCATAAATTTTAGGATAGTGTCTAAGGGTAACTGGGTGCATCAACACCAATTTAAACCAATGATTGGCTGTTAACCAGAGTTGCCAACTCTGCATTTTTACTGTCGTGGGTTGAATTTTGGAGCATTTTTATTTTACCTTCCCCTCTGCTTCTCACGTTGATTGTTGGTAAGCTCAGGCAGCTCTAAGGGGGCGCCTCCCCTCGCTCTTCTGGTAACACTTTTGGGTGTCAGGCTATTTTTGGGCTACTTTTGGCCACTGATAGGGCTGTTCTATTACCTGCGCATGTAATTTTATACAGTAAGCATGAAAATATGAATGCAAGATTATAGAATGATGCGGATATTGTGTATGGAAGCCTGTACACTTTGTATTAAGATGCTGAAAATACATGCCTTAAAAAAAATTGTATGCAGTATAATCTGGAAAATATACACTGAAAAGTGTTTCACATAGTGAAATGAAGGGGGTAATATTCAGCCATGGCGGTCAGCGTTTCATTTTAAATGCTGATTGGTGAAGCTATTTTATGCTAACTCTATGTGGTTATATTGGCACTAACTATCTAGATACTTAGTGCCAATATAACCACATTGAGTTAGGATAGCCTTTTTGCTGTTCTAGCTTTTTCTGAGGAGTTACTCAGTTACAGTCCCAGACTGGAAATAGCCACTATACGGGTTAAGTGGAAACTCAGCTCAGGTTCTACCCCAGGACTGTTCTGGCAGTGTCTGGATAGAGCTGGTGAAAATCTAGGCACAGATCTGGTGAATGCGATTTCTACAGGTAGGAGTATTTGCCCTAAAATTTAACCCTGCTAGTTAAAACGTCTCATCAATAATAACAAGTTAATATGGCTTTCCCCCATATTTATTTTAGTTACATTTGTACCCCGCACTTTCCCACTCATGGCAGGCTCAATGCGGCGGGCAATGGAGGGTTAAGTGACTTGCCCAGAGTCACAAGGAGCTGCCTGTGCCAGGAATCAAACTCAGTTCCTCAGTTCCCCAGGACCAAAGTCCACCACCCTAACCACTAGGCCACTCCTCCACTCACTGAAGCCCAAATTGTGCCTCTCTCTCCTTACCCCTCCCCCACTGGTGCTGCCTTGGTGATAAGACTACAATAAGAACATAAGCATTGCCATACTGGGGCAGACCAAAGGTCCATCAAGCTCAGTATCCTGTTTCCAACAGTGGTCAATCCAGGTCACAAGTGCCTGGTAAGATCCCAGAACAATAAAACAGATTTTTGCTGCTTATCCTAGCATATGCAGTGGAGTTTCCCAAGTAATGGCTTATGCACTTTTCTTTTAGGAAATTATCCAAACCTTTTTTTAAAACCTGCTAAGCTAACTGTTTTTACCACATTCTCTGGCAACAAATTACAGAGATCCTCAGCCTGTACATATTACTTAATCCCACAGTTTCCTGCCATCCTCCTGTCTATCTACCATCTACATTGGGAGCTCAGCCTACTGAAGGAGAGGCACTGCTTGTCTGCTGGTATACTTGGAAGTTGGACTTAGTAACAGCCCACGTAGACCATGGGATGTTCAGAAACTACTGAGGGGGGTCAAGGTGTTTGTGCAGGCAAAATTACATTAAGAGTGATAATGGTAGAAGGTGTACATATAATATCAATGTTTTATTATGGAATATACAGTACATCTTTCAGTATATGAATGTATGCTTCCTAATATCTGCACTTCATCTTTTTAAGAATCTTATCGATCTATGACTGGAGATGACTGACAAACTGAATATAATAATTGAGTAGGACAAAGGCCTGTCTAGTCTTTTCTGTCTTTTCTTTTTGCAATGCTATAGGGCCTAGTTTTTCTTCATTTCCTTTCAAATAAAAATCCTCTGTGCTCATCTCATGTATTCTTCAATAATGTTACTGTGTTTGACTCTGCTAACTCCACTAGTAGGCTGAGTCTAATGCTACCCACTTTGAGCCTCGTATGACCTCTTGTTCTAGAGTTTTGCGGGAAGGGGATCATTTTTGAAGCATAAATCAAAATGGCCCAGACTTTAAAAAGGGGGGGGGGGGGGTAGTTCTATAAACTTTTGCTACCTGCTGAAAAGAGCTTTTATAAAATCACCCTAGTGGTTGTATGAGTATAGAGAATGTTCATGAGGATCGCCTGGTGACTTGCCTGCCTGGTGCGAAGGTGCTGGTAAAAGGGCCCCTTAGTTTCTCTTCATGTATGGATATTGAGTGTCTAAACAATATACCAAGAAGTTAAAACGATGGCTTATGGATGCCTGGATTCTGAGCTATGATTTTTCTCCTACAGTTCGCAGATTCATTCAACTTTAACCCTCACAAGTGGCTCCTTGTGGTCTTTGACTGCTCCACAATGTGGTAAGTTTTATGACACTGAACAAGTTCAACCTAACTTATCAAACTTGAAACTTTATGAATGTTCTTCAATAACAGCTGAACTTCATCTATTATGAGCAACACAGGTGGTCTAAGACATTACAGAGTTCAACTCTCAAAATTTAGAAGGCAGTGGTTTTTTTTTTTAGTAATTTATCTTTTCTCCTCCCATGATGTGGGCTACTGTATGTATGTTTTTTTTTATTATGGTTAGTTCTCTCTTTATATCTCCTTGGAGGAATATAATGTATTAGGGCTCTTTGGGGCTCATTTTCAAAGCACTTAGCCTTCCAAAGTTCCATAGAAACCTATGGAACTTTGGGAGGCTAAGTGCTTTGAAAATATGCCTCTTTGTTTCCTTTGTTTATGGGTGAAATATGTAATATTTGAAACTGCAACAATAAAAATATTTTTAGAGGGCAGCTGTATAACCGATCACCTGCCAGGAGCCTATTTGAGTCACAAAATAAAAGACAGGCAAAAACCAACTGCAACACAGAATGGAGGAAACAAAAAGCAGTACAGCAGCAAGTAGGCTTAACCAAATTTATTAAAATCAGTCAATATAAACTACTACTACTTATCATTTCTATAGCGCTACTAGATGTACGCAGTGCTGTACACTAGACATGAAGAAATAGTCTCTGCTTGAAACAGCTTACAATCTAAGTAGGACAGTCAAACAGGACAAATAAGGGATAAGGGAATTATTAAGGTGGGAATGATAAAATTGGGTGCTGAACAAGTAAGTAAGGGTTAGGAGTTAAAAGCAACACCAAAAAGGTGGGCTTTTAGCCTAGATTTGAAGACGGCCAGAGATGCAACAGTGGTTCAAGGTGCATATATATCAAGACTTCTTATGCTATCTAATCAGCCTAATATATTTTAGCATCACAACACCTGCATCAGGAGCAATTTTAAAATTATTACTTCTGTCACTAGCTCCCAGATCGTGAGCCCTTGGGCCTAGGCCGTTAACAGATAGGAAATTCTAGGAACAGCCTGGGGTGGATTGAACCACAACTAGAAAACTAGGGTACTCACCCAGGCTCCCGAGGAGAGGTGCAAAACTCCTCAAAGGTAGAGAACTTTGGGACATGTATGGCCTGCACCCACAGGCTAGGCTGCAGCCAATTACTGGGAGCGGAGCCCCAGGAACCGACTGGCAATAACAGGACTCCACGGGGTAAAGCAGGGACAAAGATACCGGAACAGCTTCTCGAGATTTCACCTGCACTTAGCCACTGTCCCCCAGGAGTTGAGCCCCTGGGTTCAGGCGGCCGGCAGGACTTCAGGCCAACCGAAGGCAGCAGTTGTATCAGGTGAAGCTGAACCAGACAGATAGGCAAGACAGACCAGGCAGGATCCAGCAGTACAGAGCACTAAGCAAAAGTAGTACAGGCTAGAGCAAGACTTTTAGGTACAAATAACCCACACAGCCAGACACAGAGAGCGAGGGGTTAACATAGCACACTAACCCCAGAAAAAGAGGTGGAACCACAACAGACAAAACTAAAAACAAACAAGTTGACACATCACAGAAGGCACACACTGCCCCGTCAACCAGAGAACACAGCCCAGCTGCAGAGAAAAGCAAATTAACCACAAGCTGAGACAAACAAATACAAAACGGAACACAGAGAGAATGCTGAAAAGCCAGCACCAGGAACACAAAAGAGGGGAAAACAGATTCCTTCAGCGCACAGAGCAACAACTCTCAGAAGAAATCAGATAAGAGGCCACAGCAGGAGAAATGCTAATGCTAAAGCAATGCTTACCTGAAAACTGCAGGTAAAAATAGATCCTGATTACTGACATCTGTGGCTGCAGACGTCAGCTAGAACCCAGCTGACCAATAGCAAAGAAGTCCCACCCAGCTACCCTAGCAGAGAGGTTTCCAGCCCCTCCCTAGCCCTAGCAGAGTGGGTTCCAGCCTCTCCTCAGCCTGCTAGCAGAAACAGCAGAAACATAACAAAAATATTCAGTTTATGAGAAAGGCAGGGACAAATCAAACTCGGATATACATATAAAGTATTACATACCCTGTAAAATAAGTTTATCTTGTTGGGCAGACTAGATGGACTGTTCAGGTCTTTATCTGCCGTCATTTAATTTTATGTAAGTCTTTGCCCTTCATGATTGTCTGCTGTCTAATGCCCGGTAATATCTGGCAAGTTAAAATAACTCAAAACAGCATTTCATGCTGGACACCCCAGAAGCATTAAATTCTCTCCTTGATAAGCAACTGGCTTAGGGGCTTGCTCTGGGGATGGAGCAATATTGTTTTTTGGAACTGCCTCACTTTATCCTTTGATTTGGTTATATGGTACCTCTGTCGATATGGAGTCATTGGTTGTTTATATAAGATGGCAGCAGTTTTTGATTTCCAGGTTGATCTTTCTTTAACACTGATTCGCTGCCACCCCGCGATGCAGACTTCTGTTACTCTGTAATTGAGCACCGACTTTTTCTAGTTTTTCTGTTTCCTTGTGTGTTGTTTTTAGATGAATATAAATGTGAGTGTCCAACTTGGAATAAAAGCATTGTGACACTTGTGAGGGGTTAGGCAAATCCAGGAGCCGCGGCACCCTTGAAGGCAGGTGCCCCACTGCGGCGTTTACCGCGCTTACTGTGTTGGCACGGCCCTGGAGAAAGCTAATCAGCTAGCTGAAAGTCTTGGACTAACAGAATTCAAAGCCACTGTTGGATGGTTGGAAAGATGGAAGGAGAGGAACAACATAAAATTCAAGAAACAGCATGATGAGAAACAAGACGCTGATGACTTTGGTGCTGAAAATTGGGTTGTTTTAGTTCTTCCTACCATCTTGAACGAGTTTGCACCTCGTGACATTTTCAATGCTGACGAAAACGGTCTCTACTGGCGAGCGATTCCTGATGGAACAGTTGCATTCAAACAAGCCAAAACTACAGGAGGTAAAACGCCGACTGACGATCCTCCTTTGCTGCAATATGGATAGGAGTGAGAAGTTGGAACCACTTGTCATTGGAAAGAGCAAACAGCCCCGTTGCTTCAAGAATGTTAAGCGACTTCCTGTGTCATATGAGGCTAACGCAAATTCATGGATGACTGGGGAAATTTGGAAGCAGTGGCTAAACAAGTTAGACACTAGAATGCGGGCACAAAAGTGTCAGATTTTGTTGCTTTGTGATAATTGTGCTGCACACAGGGATGATGTCAGTCTGTCTAACGTCAAGGTGGTCTTCCTGCCACCAAACACTACCTGTCTGATCCAACCTATGGATCAGGGCATAATAGCCAATTTCAAACAACATTATCGGGCTCTTGTGCTACGTCGTGTGATGAGCATTATGGATGACCAGACTGGCAAGGATAAACGTGCTGTTGAACTGGCTCATAATCTATCACTGTTGGATTCCCTAATATGCAGAAAGAAGCCTGGAATCATGTTACACAGGCAACCATTGTGAACTGCTACAAGCGGGCAAGCTTTGTTAGGGGTGTGGAGAGGGACGAAACAGATGCAGCTGTTGCAAACGCGTCAGATGAACAGGCTATTGACATCTCAGCCTTTGTTACTGAAGAGGAGTTTCATCACTATGTAGCTGTTGATTATGATCTACAAACAGCTGATGACAGCACTGATGTTGAGATATGTGCCTACACACAGGCAACGACTGATGATGAAACAGATGATGAAATGAGCAGCGAGGCACATGCTGACGAAATTCAACAACCTCCTGTCACTTTTGCAAGAGCGCTGGAGAGTCTCAACACCATGCGGGCCTATCTGGAGGCCAATGGATGTCAGTGCTATGACAGTTTTTACCGTCTGGCAGACGTAGTCTATGGAACTCACAGACACAAGAGTGTACAGAGGACTATGACTGATTACTTCAAGTAAGCCTAACGTCAGTTAACGGAGACTGTATACTGTACATATAATAAACAGTATTGTACATATGTTTATCAGATGTCAAGCTTCTTTGTGTCACAATGGTTAAGTGCACACTCCTGTTAACTGCATGTATTTCTTTGGTCCCAGACCCTTGCACTTAAGCGGATTGCACTGTACAGGAAATTTCTGACTGGTTTGATATTGTTTGAATGGCCAAGTATCCAGAGTTACCTAGTAAACCTGGTGTGGAGTTGGGCCCAGGCCTGGGAAAGATGAAGCACAATCAAGTGGTGTGGGAAGTGTTTACAGCATATAAAGTCTGGACATATTTACACCTTGAACCACCATTTTATATTAATTGATTTTAATAAATGTGGTTGTGCCTACTGGCTGCTCTACTACTTTTTTTTTTTAATTTCCAGGAGCCTAGTCTATAAAAAAACATAGGGGCCAGCTTTCTTTAAAGAATAGTAGTCTACCTGTGGATATACATGCTTAAAAGTTACTTGCACATATTATCAAACTCCACCAGATTAACAAATCCTTAATGGGAACTATACTGTTGCCTCAGTGGTGTAACTGAACTGAACTTTACTGTATATAGTGAGATTTATAGGTTGGCCAGAATTTACTAAGCTATTTTTAACAATGTACAGATTTTAAAAAATAACTTTTATGATTACGTGCATGCCGGACAATGAGTCCCTAACCGACATCTTTTTCATTTTTAGATGATCTTAACAAATAAGTAAAATAAAATAAGTAATCATAAAAGTTATTTTTTAAAATCTGTATGTTGTTAAAAAGAGTTTAGCAAATTCACACTGGTTTGCTGATGAATAGGTTGGTGTTGTAAATCTCACTGTATACAGTAAAGTTCAGTTAAATTACACCGCTGAGGCAAACAGTATAGTTCCCATTAAGGATTTGTTAATTTGGTGGAGTTTGATAATATGTTCAGTTGACTATCTGCTAGGCCAGTTTATTTGAGCCTAAGTTCTGGTGCTTGACATAAAAGTTAGACGCAAGCATTCCAGCCATGCACTTGATTGTTGGAGATAACCTTCTAGCCTTACATCTCCCAAATTGTATGTACCTGTTTCTATAAGTTAAAAATGCTTTACTCCATCTGTCACTTATTCACCACCTCAGCACTTCATGTCATTCACTCTTTAGTACTCTCAGGACCTGACTACTGTAATGTGCTGTTGCATGGTATCCCTAAGACAGATATTTAGTGCCTGTGGTTGACTCAAAATGCAGCCAATTGCCTCCTTACCGGGGCAAAGCACTCTGACCACGTTACACCACTCCTTCATGAAGAACACTGGCTGTCAGTTGCCCCTTGAATTCAATTAAAAGTACTCCTTCTCATACAGAAGACCCTTCAGTCTGGCCAACCTACATACTTATCTCAATATTTGACCCCCCAATTGCCCTTCCATACCCTTCTGTTCCTCAAAGAACCACCTATTGCAAGTTCCCTCTGTACAGTGTTCATTTAGACATCCCTTCCCACACCCGTACCTCTGCTTTTCTTTCCTTTCTTAGTAACACTAATCTGTTACAACTTGTTCAAGCCTCCCCTCCACCAACTCAGCAGGCCATATTCTAGACCTAGCTATTATTCAGTCACCTGCTTCCTTCTCTTCTTCTCCGCAAGTCCTTTCCCTCGGACTGATCACTCCTTGGTCGTCACCTGTCTTTCCATTTCTTTACCTAATGCCCTCTCTAACTCTTCATCACCTCCCCAATGTCCACCACCTCGTTTCCTTCCCTATGACCCTTCTACTTACACACCCCTTTTCGTGACCCTTCTACTTACACACCCCTTTTCGTGTTTCACCCAGATAACTTCCTAGATCTGCAGCTAGACGATGCTGCCATTGTTTGGAATTCAACTTTAGGTGCCCATTTCCTTCCCTCTCCCCAGGCCCCTTTGACTTCCTCCCGCAATACCCCCTCCCCTCAAAAAACTCTGGTATCATAATGAACTCTTAACTCTTTGACAAGAGGTTAGCTGTTCAGAAAGAAGATGGTGGAAGTATAAGACTCCAGATTTTCTGGTGATGTATAAGAGGTCTTATGCCTATTTCTCTTCCCTACTTAAATTAACAAAAATGAAGTATGTTTTAGGCAACTGGCAAAATCTAATAAACCTTGTAAAACTTTGTACTTCATTGCTTCTCTTCTCACCAACTGGCCTACCCTCCTAACTGCCTCTCTTCAGTCCTCAGCAGATCTTTTTTCTCTAAGGTAAACTCGAAAACAGTAAATTGAAACCTAATAATAGAACTACCATGAAACAGTATCAAGAATACCAGAGATATAATACCATAATAGCATAATACTTATAATACACCTAATAAGAATGCATTAGAACATTCAACTAACATAGATATGATGCTAAAGATTTTCTACAGTACGGCTTATCATATAGCTGAGGGACCAAAAGCAGATATATGATGGGAACAAGGTGTGTGGTACAGAGTCAGTTTGGTTAATTTGATGGTTAGCTAAAATCAAGGCAAGTTCTTTGTATATTTATGAAAGAGATAAGGAACTGTTATACTTACAGTATGTGTAGCAAGCTAGTCCAGGTGCAGATTGAGTGTCACTCACCCTATGTATTAAAGGCTTGGGAGAAGAGCTAGGCTTTCTTCTGCTCCCTGAAGTAAAGGTAATCTCGAATTATATGTAGGCCCTCTGGGAGTAAATTCCAGAGCATGGGAGCTACTCCTCAGAAGGCTCCCTGGTGAGTATCACATTGTACAATTTCTTTTGATGAGGGTACAGATAGTGATGATCCTTGAGAGAACCGTAGAGGTCTTAAAGGTGTGTAATGGGTTAACTTATTCTTTAAATTTAGCCCTGTAAAGTACTGGTATCCAGTGTAGCTTTTGCAGGAAGGATGTGATGTGGTCTTCTATCAGTCGTGCTGCAGCATTCTGAATTAGTTAGAGCTGATTTTTTTGATTTGAACAGTGTACTGGGCATCAGAGTAGTCTAGTCATGATGTTATCATGGCATGGACCACTGTGGTCAGACTCATCTTTTCAATAAATGGAAAGAGATTTCGCAGCTGCCATAGGTGATAGAGACAGTTTTTGAAGGTTGTTTGAATTTGTGGGGTCAGAATGAGTGATAAGTCTAGCAGTATCCCAAGATTTCTGACCTGTGATTTTAGGGAGAGTTCATACCAGGGGCGTATCTGAACTGCGGCGGTAGGGGGGGCCAGGGCCAGAGTGAGGGGGCACATTATAGCCCCCCCCCCCCGCCGCCGCCGCCGCCATTGCCTATCCCCCTCCCCCCAGCCGCTGCCATTGCCAATCTCCCCCCTCCGTTGCTCGCCTACCTTCGCTGGCGGGGGACCCCAACCCCCGCCAGCCAAGGTCCGCGTCCTCCTGCCGCTGCCGGCTGCCTTTAAAAGAATTCCGTCAGCTGGCGGGGGACCCCCAACCCCCGCCAGCCAAGCCGAGGTCCTTTCATTTTTCCACTGAAGCTGGCGCCAAAAGTTTCTTTTGAGTCTGACGTCGCTGCACGTTGTACGGGGGTTGGGGGTCCCCCGCCAGCTGACGGAATTCTTTTAAAGGCAGCCGGCAGTGGCAGGAGGACGCGGACCTCGGCTGGCGGGGGTTGGGGTCCCCCGCCAGCGAAGGTAGGCGAGCAACGGAGGGGGAGGGTTGGCAGTGGTAGGGGGGTCCAGGGCGAAATCTGCGGGGGCCCAGGCCCCTGAGGCCCCACGCAGATACGCCCCTGGTTCATACTTCCCAAAAGGTATTTTGAAGTTAGGTATTTGTCCAATTCTGTTTGGTACCCAAAGAATCGATGTTATATTTGGGTTCAGGCAAAGTTTGTTGTTGTTTGCTGATTTCTGAGTTGCGGTTAGGCAGGTTTACTTAGAGCTGCAGGTATATCTGGTTCATTGGATATGAGTAGTTGCACATCCTCAGCATAAATGTAGAATTTTGTGTCCATTGACTGAAGCCACAGCCAGAGGCTTGAAGTAAATATTAAATAAAATGAGAGACAGTATAGATCCCTGTGGCACCCCACAGTCCAGTGCCCAAGGTAATGATGTGCTGTTGCTGAACAGAACCGATTGTTGTCTATCGGACAGATAGGATTTGAACCAAGTAAATACTGTGCCACTGATACCTATTTCTGCCAGTCTTGTAAGCATGATATCATGATCCACAGTGTCGAAGGCTGTCGAGAAATCGAGCAACATTAGTATCGAGGCAGATCCCCTGTCACGGTTTCTGTGCAGATCATCAAGAAGGGACCAAAGCACCTTCATGTTTAAAGTACGATTACAAAGCTCTCTAGCTATTCAGTGTAACAAAAAGCCAGTTTGTCTTTGGCAGCAATTAACAGTGGAGTGTTAATTAGGCAGACAATGTTTGATGAGGGTCTGAGTTACTTTGAAGTATCAGCTTCCTAGGTAGAGGAGCTCTGTTGTTTGTTTCATTAAAGACTTCTTGAGATATGCAGTTAGCTAATTCAATCTATATTTTGTGCTTTTAAATCTTAAAACAAGGCAAAATAGGTCATCTTACAATACTGGGTGGGACAGCAAGCCCTGGAACCAAAGCTCTGGCACCAATGTATGGCTCACATGGCATTTGGGAACTAACTAGGTGCCAATACAGCAAGCATGATGTGCACAAAGTGTACTGCATTCTTTGGCAACCTTATATTAACATGTTTCCTGGATTATCCTCTGAATATTCGCTGATAGCCCATTAAGCAGTATTTAACCATCCAGGAACTGTTCCTGGTCGGTTAAATAGTGCTGAATATCAAGCGGAATAAGTCAACATACAATACTATGTTAGAGCCACTAGAGGTCTCCTACAATCCTTAAGAAAGCAGAACTTTAGGGTCTTATATATAATGTGTGTGTGGTGATGATGGTGGTCAAATGCTTTCCTCTTTGCCTTCCCCTCTCTAGAAACCTTCACCTCTTTCCCCTGCCCCTGTAGCTCCCTATCCTTTTCTCAACCTTCCTAACTTGGCCGCTATTATCTCCTCCTTTTAACAGCTTCAGATAATCTTTAGTTGGTAGGTTCCTCACAAATCCTGCCCCTCACTTTCTCTGCTTCCTGGATCTCTTTGGTTGGAGAATCTCAGGCTTTCCTTCAATCCCACAGTTTTAGGTCCATTTGTGTTCTCCTGGCCTATATAGATGGATGGACAGACACACCTTCAACTCAGAGGCAAAGCCAGGTTTTGACATCAGGGGGAGCAGACTTTTCTAAAATAGGTGCCAGTCAGTGTCAGCCAGGCAGCAGGATGATGTTTTTGTTCAGGTGTGGTGGTTGTGGCCAGTAATTTATTTGTTTATTTATTTATTGCATTTGTATCCCACATTTTCCCACCAATTTGCAGGCTCAATGTGGCTTACATTATGCCGTGATGGCGATCGCCATTTCCGGGTAGAGAGTTACAGGTGGTATTACATTAAAACAGAAGAATAGTGCAATAAAATACAAAGAGGTATTGCAATGACATTACTCAATGAGTTATAAAGTAAATTAAATAATCAGATATAGAGAGTTCATTTCTGGCATGAGCGATACAGTTCGTTCCGCCATGAAAGCTAAAGTGGTGTTGTGAATTGTGTTGCTTTATGAGTGGTAGCAAGAGGTTAGATCTGGTACTGCGAGTTCATTTTCATCTATTTCCGGGGTGGCTAATTATATTTATTTAGGATTGGTCGTTGTGGTATGCCTTCTTGAATAGGTTGGTTTTCAGTAGTTTTCGGAAGATTGTTAGGTTGCGAGTTGATTTTATGGCCTTTGGTAGTGCGTTCCGTATTTGCGTGCTTTTGTAGGAGAAGCTGGCTGCATATGTGGATTTATATTTAAGATCTTTGCAGCTGGGGTAGTGGAGATTCAAGAATGTGCGAGATACATCTCTGTTTCTCTTTTACTAGTATTGTACTGCTTAGAGTCTGGCTTTCTTGGGCCATGTTATTTTGTGATTCCCTATTCTGTATGAGACGAGCAACTGTCTATTTCCTCCAACTGAGATGAAGGATTCTGCTAGCATGTAGTGTCTGTGTAGGAATCTGTGAAGGAATCAGCTTGTTCCAGTTTCCCAGTAGCAGGTATATTGGTGTTCTAGTGCCCAGTGTAAAATTCATACTCCGTTAATATGGTTGCCATGATATATTTTTGCACCTTATCTATTATCCATATTCTGATGTTCTTATTTCATCAATGTGATTGTTGTTGTATTATATTGTAATTACAATTCTATTACCAGAGGTGATACTTGTTATTAGTAGAGTACAAACTCAAACATTGTATACAAAAGTACTCCTTTACACCATCCTTATCTTCAAGGACCTGGACAAGTTGAGAACTGGGACAAGTTAAGAAAAATCTGCTGGCTTAAAAGGTGTTTCATTGAGAGTACAAGGTTGTGGAGTTGTTCCTCGTTAGCCTTTCCTACGTCACAAGATTCTGCCTGGAACCCAGCTCTTAAACTGTTTTACAAGTGTGGTTAGTGGAACTTAAAGACTGCAGTTGAACTTGTTTCAATTCATTGGATGGTTACACTATCATATTTATGATTATGAAGATACTAAGAAGTAACAACGCCAACAGGCTCTGTACTTTTACGGTGTATATATATATATACTGTAATTGAAGTTTGTCATTATATGATAAGTGTGATAAAAGTGATCCTCACAGTGAGAGAGTTGAGAGCCAGGAGTGGAAGACGTGTGAAGTTCTGAGGATTAGGATAACTAAGGTATATGTAATGTAATAATAAAAAAGTTGAAGATAAGGATGGTGTAAGGGAGTACTTTTGTATACAGTATTATATTGTAAGCCACATTGAGCCTGCAAATGGATGGGAAAATGTGGGATATAAATGCAGCAAATCTACTATAATAAAACGCACCCTGAACGTTCTGAGGACAAAGGTAATGAAGTCACAGCAGAACGATAAGGGTTCGTAAGTTCGTGGTGGTGAAGCCATCCCACTGAGAATGCCTCCAGCTCTGCTTCACACACTGCTTTTCTTTTCAAAGGAAAACCTACAGGAGCCCTAAAAGGCCAAAAAAAAAAAAAAAAACGATCGCAAAAATAACCTCCCTTCCGCCCATGTAAACAAACACTGCTGCCTCAGCACAACACCAAAGAAGCTTAAAAAAAAGAGAAACATCTATCCAGCACTCTGCAAACACTGACCCCCCTACAAACACCCTTACATTTCACCAAAACAAAGATCTACCTACACAAACCCCACAGACAAAGAAACAGCTTGCAAGCACAGCACATCCCCCAACCCCCTCCCCAAAAACAAAAGTAAAAAAAAAAAACCCACCAACAACCTGCACACACACACAAACTAACTCTGTCACACATGCACAGACAATGCACCACAAACACATACATTAACTAACAGAAACACCCCTCCCCCCCCAAAAAACCACAGAATGTAAACAAAAATACATGCATACTCAATTGCTATCTGAATCACTCTATATCATCTCTGCAGCCATAAACACCCTCAAAGCCACACTCTGCTCCATGACACTTTGCAAGCCTGGGGAGGGGGAGGGGGAAATCCCTGCAACTGACATAAAGACCAGGGAACTGGGAGGGAGGGAGGGGGGACCCTGCCACATACTCTCATTCTCACACATGCTGGCCAGTGTTGCCAGGTGGGCGGTTTTACCGCCCAATTGGGCGGTTTTCCGCGACCCGCCGCGGGAAATTTTTGCCCGCGGCGGGTTGCGGTTTTTTGGGCTGGTTTTTGTGCTTCGGGCGGTTTTTTCGGCCGCGGGGGGGCGGGGTTAGTGACGTTTTTGGGTGGGGTTAATGACGTTTTGGGCGGGGTTAGTGACGTGGGAGGCGGGGCCGATGACGTGGGAGGCGGGGCCGATGACGGGGAGGCGGGGCCGATGACGGGGAGGCGGGGCCGATGACGTAAGAGGCGGGGCCGATGACGGGGAGGCGGGGCCGGTGACGTGGGAGGCGGGGCCGGTGACGGCGGGGGCGGGGTTTATGACGGCGGGGGCGGGGGTGATGACGCGGGGGTGGGGGTGTCAGGGGCGGGGTTTGTGTTTGGGCGGTTTTTGGGCTGTTTTTTGGGCTCCAGTGGGCTGGAAAAAAAATTTCCACCTGGCAACCCTGATGCTGGCAACCAGTCTCTGTCTCTCTGTGTGACACACAGACAAACGCACATTCACTCTCTCTCACACAGACCATCTCAACACACACTCTCCAAAGGTTGTTTGAAACTATGTGACTGGTAAGGATTTTTACCTAAACCCGACAAACATGTTTTTATAGTAAAGCTCTTTTTTGAAAACACTTATATCCCTTAATATCAAACAGGAAAAACAAAACAAAAAAACCCCAAACCACATGCTAGCGCCCGTTTCATTTGTTACGGAAATGGGCCTTTTTTACTAGTAAATAAATAAAATAAATAAAAAATGTACAACACTGTCTTTTCATAGTTGGGTTAGGGCTGTTATGGTTTGATGTTTAGTGCTCTAGGACTCAGTGTAATATTTATATAACACTGTTTTTTTCATAGGTGGGTTAGGGCTGTTACAGTGTGGTAAGTTTTCTGTATAGGTTTTAAGTGTCTTTATGCAGGGTTTTGTGTTATTTCACAGTGTCTGGCCCTATTTGAAAATAGGCTCTGGGACAAGGGCCACCTTTGACGCCCCTTTCACCCAAATTAGAAATGCTCAGGACTAGTGATCTCCACATTCCACAGTCACCACACAAACCAAAGCTCATCTGATTTAAGCAAAGTGTCTAGCAGTGGAAGTGTATATACTGTTCCTGTGGTGATGGTCACAATCTGAATATTTTTAATTGCAGTTAAGAAGACAGGATGCCTGCTCCAGCCAGTCACAGGACCTCTGCTGGATCCCGTCTCCTGATGTAACTTCCTGTTTGCTTGTAGGCAGGATGCAGCAGAGGCAGCCTGTGTTAACCATTAACCATGGTCAGACCACCACAAATTGAACCTAACCCTACTATGGTGAAAAAAAGGCACACATTTCAAACAAGAATGCATAACATACACCACAAGAGGCCAAATAGACCCTGTAACATTCTGGCAGCAGATATGTAAGCCGCATTGAGCCTGCCATGAGTGGGAAAGCGCGGGGTACAAATGTAACAAAAATAAATAAAATAAATAAAAATATACCAAGACGAATGGATAGCACAAACAGACTCCACGCACTATCTCCTAAATTGGGACGACAGATGCAGGAGCATACTAGACAAAATCGCACCACTACAAACAAGAACCACACGTAGACATATCTCAATACCTTGGTTCAACAAAGAACTGAAAAAACTAAAAACACAAGTTAGGAAACTGGAAAGAGCATGGAGGAAAGTGAAAGACGAGCTCACACTTAATGCATGCAAAGAAAATACAAATATACAACGAGACAAACAAAAAGAACATACTACAAAATCAAAATTGGACCAGACTACAAAGATGCACATAAACTATATCAAATCGTGAATAAATTACTAGACACCACACCGATCACCACAAACAGTACTGACACACCATCAGCTGACACACTTGCTGAATACGTCAATGAGAAAATTATAAAGCTACGATCCACGCTACCACTCAACACCTCCGATCACGAAAAATTCATTGAATGTCTAGACCCAACTCCCGACGAATACCCAGCAGACTGCACTTGGACAAACTTTGCTCCTCTAACTGAAGAATCTGTCACTCAAGTGATTAATAAATGCGCCAAATCCCACTGCAAATTAGATATATGTCCCAACAACCTAATAAAGTCTGCACCCAAAAGATTCATAACAGATCTTTCATCACATCTGAACTACATGCTACAACATGGATTCTTCCCCAAAGACAAAGGAAACATACTACTAACCCCTATACTCAAAGACTTAAAGAAAAAAACGAACGACACAACCAACTACCGCCCAGTAGCATCCATCCCACTGATAATCAAACTAATGGAAAGTATGGTAACCAAACAACTTACTGACTACTTAAACAAATTTTCAATAACTACATGAATCACAATCAGGATTCCGTTCCAACCACAGCACTGAAACTGTACTAATCACCCTTAAACAAATTCAAGCAATTAATTGCAATTAGCAACAATGTACTTCTCCTACAATTTGATATGTCCAGTGCATTCGACATGGTCAACCACCAAATACTATCGAACATCCTAGACTACTACTGGATAGGAGGTAACGTACTTAGTTGGATCAACGGATTCCGAACGGCAAGAACATACCAAGTGATATCAAAATCAAAAACGTCACTACCATGGAAACCTGAATGCGGAGTACCCCAAGGATCACCGCTTTCACCGACCCTATTCAATCTAATGATGACACCTTTAGCTAAATCGCTATCCAACCAAGGACTTAACCCATACATCTACGCAGATGATGTCACGATCTACATCCCGTTTAAACATGATCTAACTGAAATCACAAACGAAATCAAATACAGCTTCCAAATAATGAACTCATGGGCAGATGCATTCCAACTAAAGCTAAACGCAGAAAAGACACAATGTCTCATCCCCTCCTCACAATACAACATGAACAAAATCACCTCCATAAATACTCAAAACCACACCCTTCCTGTCTCAGACAATCTGAAAATTCTTGGAGTCACAATTGACCGGAACCTCACACTTGAAATCCATGCGAAAAATACAGCAAAGAAA
The DNA here is from genome assembly GCF_901765095.1 of Microcaecilia unicolor. Lineage (NCBI taxonomy): Eukaryota > Metazoa > Chordata > Amphibia > Gymnophiona > Siphonopidae > Microcaecilia > Microcaecilia unicolor. Next base: position 355,716,766 of record NC_044031.1, on the reverse strand, counting down.
ATGTTCCACTCAATGTGGAAACTCAAAAGAATAAAACCATACTTCCCTAGGGCTGTATTCCGTAGCCTAGTACAATCAATGGTGCTAAGCCACCTAGACTACTGCAATGCTATCTACGCCGGTTGCAAAGAACATATCATCAAGAAACTCCAAACAGCCCAAAATACAGCAGCCAGACTCATATTTGGAAAAACGAAATACGAAAGCGCCAAACCCTTAAGAGAAAAACTACACTGGCTCCCTCTAAAAGAACGAATTGCGTTCAAAGTCTGCACCCTGGTCTACAAAATCATACATGCTGAAGCCTCATAGACCTGCCAACTAGAAACACATATACCTGCTACTGGGAAACTGGAACAAGCTGATTCCTTCACAGATACTACATGCTAGCAGAATCCTTCACCTCAGTTGGAGGAAATGGACAGTTGCTCGTCTCATACAGAATAGGGAATCACAAAATAACATGCAGACAAAAGCTGAAATGGAGATCACCCCCCCCCCCCCCCCCCCCTTCACACCTGGCCCAAGAAAGCTAGACTCTAAGCAGTACAATACTAGTAAAAGAGAAACAGAGATGTATCTTCTCCTGTACATAGCAAAATAAGAATAGAAAAAAGTACATTTCACAAAGCAGATACATCTCAGTCCTTAAAAAGTATTAAATAAATATAATTGTTTTCTTTTCTACCTTTGTTGTCTGGGCATTTTATTTCTACAATTAGGCTGGTCCCAGTATCTCTTCCACTTTCCATGTGTCAGTCTTCTAAATTCTTTTCTGGGTTGGCCTTTCCATTTCTTCTCTCTCCTCGTCTTCTTCCTTTCTTTCTGTTTGGCACTGATCTTTCGTTTTTTGTTTCCCCCCCCCCCCCCCCCCCCCCCCGCTTTTCTCTTCCCTGCATTTTCCATCCATTTGATTTTACTCTCATTATCTTTTTCTCTCACCTTCTAGTCCTTAGTCTACTTTTCAATTTTCATCTACTTACTTGCTTTCCCCATCTCCCTCCAATTGCTCCCTCTGTCTCTCTTCTTTTCCAGTCTCCTATCCCTTTCCTCATCTTTCACCCACTTCCTTACTCTCCCATTCCCATCCTCACTCTCTTAGCCCTCATCTACCCTCCACTGCCTCTCCTCTCCTCACCAGCCCCAGCTCCATCTCCATTACTGTCTCTCCATCCTTTCCTTTAGGCCTACCTTTTACCCTATACCCCATGACCTACTGCCTCTTCCACCATCTTTATAACCCTATTTCCATCATCACACAATCCCTTCAGAGACCCATCCCCTTCCTCCCATCTTCTTCTCCAGTATCCCATTCCTTTTCACTTTATGTCTCAAATTTTCCCCAAACTTCAATCCCCCTTTTTTGCCTCCTTCTCTTATCCATTTCACACCCCCACTCATACTTACCAATGCCAAGTACGAGCATCCCTCAAAATTTCCATGCCATCTGTCCTATCTATAAATCCCTGCTCTGCTCCCCAACATGCTCTCATTCAGTCGCCAAGTCCTAGTCATCTGCTGAACTGTTCCCCTTTTCCCATAGTCCTATTCATCTTCTGCTTTCCAATGTCTCCTGTCCATTTGACATTTCTTCTTTCTTTATGTCTACCATCATTCCCTCTGTGTTCTTACCAGTCTTGTCCATAGTAACATAGTAAATGATGGTAGATAAAGACCTGAATGTCTATCCTGTCTGTCCAACAAGATAAACTCATTTTACGTGGTATGTGATACTTTATATGTATACCCGAGTTTGATTTGTCCTTGCCATTCTCAGGGCACAGACTGTAGAAGTCTGCCCAGCACTGTTCTTGTACTAAATGTTCTGAAGCTAACGTAGAAGCCCCTTAAATATTCCAGCCCATCCATATCTATTCAGTTATGATCAGGGCATAGACCGTAGAAGTCTGCCCAGCACTGTTTCACTTTCCAATTACCAGTGTTGCCACCCAATCTCTGCTAAGATTCCGTAGATCCAATCCTTCTAAACATGTTTGAATTCTATTACCATTCTCATCTCCACCATCTCCCCTCTGTGTCCCTATCCGTATTTCCCTCATGTTTAGTATCTGCCTTCTGTGACATTATCCCTACCCTGTCCAGTTTCTCCTCTCCTCCTCTCTTCCCTTTCTCCTGAACTACTCCAAAGCCAGCACCTACTTTCTCTCAGCACTTACTGACCCTCCTCATAGTACCACATCTCTCTCTCTCTTTGGCTCCTCCCAACCCATCTCATCTTTTTCTTTTCCCTCTGGTCAACCTTTCCCATCCCAGCATCCCTTCTTTTCTCACCATGGGTTCAGCTTTTCTTCATCTCTCTTCATCCGAGCTCTCTCTTTCATGTGCCCCTTCTCCCTCCCTGTGGTCTGATGACATCTTTCTCCCTACCCCCTATGCAATGTGGAATCTCTTTTACCTTCCCTCCCCATCTGCCTCCCTTTCCAGAATTATCCCTATGTCCCCCCTTTCCAGCATTACCCCTCATGTCCCCATCTCCCTCCTTTTCCAACATTACCCCTTGTGTCTCCATCTTCCTTCCCTTTCATGCATAACCCCCCGTTCCCAGGTCCCCATCTTCCCCCTATTCCAGCACTGTCCCCCATGTCCCCATCTCCCTCCCTTTCTGGCTCAGGATACACCTGGTTATTGCTGGTAACATCTTTCTGCTGCCTTTCTCTCAAGTGCTGAAGATTTGGGATCCTTAGCTCAAGCCTCATGCCACAGATTTTGCATTAATCCTAATGTATGATGGAATAATGTCATACATTTAACTAATGGCTTTAATAATTGATCACCCTTTACTGACAGATAGTCTGAAAAGGAGGCTTCACTGTTATTTCAAAATACAATGCGATGCCTTTTTTTTACAATTTTCCCTACCATGCTCTTCAAACAAAAGTCTACATGATATTTGAACAGCACCTTCTGTGAGCCCTGAGGGGAAGAGATAGGCTTGATATATTAAGTCAATATGGTTTTCATTACCATTTTTAACAGAGGAAGTACAAAGGGCCCTGTTGAGCCAAACTGACACTGTCTTCCTTCAGCAGCAAGCTTTGTTTGGAAACAGAGGATACTAAGAACAGGTGGGAAAGCTATTCATTGCCTTCAATTCACTGTGTCAAGGGCAATGGAGTATTTGTGATCCTACCCGGACAGGAATGGCAAGAATTCTTTGGAACTTTTGCTACATTTACAATCCATTTGAAACAAGTTCAGCACAGTTTTCAAAATTAAAAAAAATATATATATTATAAAATAGGAAAGAGAACATAAAACAAACTAAAAAACCAAATACATACATTAAAAAAACATTAAACATCCATATTAAGCCTGAGGAGAAGGCTAGTGATTAGTGGAGTAAACATCCATATTAGGAATGTATATGTAACCCTTTTCTGCCTGGTGAGCATTAGGCAAGTTAATTTTAGTACTTTTGTAGGAAGGTCAAGGCCTGGACCAGCATGAGCTTGGAGGCTGATTGGCACAGTAATCTTCACACCTTTTATCCAGTGAGTAAGCTAGGGCATTTTTTTTAACATTCCATTTTTATTAAGCACTAGAGATTTTAGTTTTGCACAAAGAGTTTGCTTAACTTAGATTCTTCAGGCAAAAATATGGGATAAATCTCAGCATCAACTATATACAGGCAGAGGTAGAAGAAAAAACAGTTTTCAACAATTACAGTCTTTAGGAGGTTTTCTTGGGAATGCTCTTTATCAGGAGTGGGCAACCTCTATACACAGAGGGCCACATGAATGCCAGTAGTATCCCTAGAAGGCTGCACACAGAAAATTAACATAGTAACATAGTAACGGCAGAGAAAGACCCGCACGGTCCATCTAGTCTGCCCAACAAGATAAACTCATATGTGCTACTTTATGTGTATACCTGACCTTGATTTGTATCTGTCATTTTCAGGGCACAGACCGTAGAAGTCTGCCCAGCACTAGCCCCACCTCTTAACCACCAGCCCCGCCTCCCACCACCAGCTCTGCCACCCAATCTCCGCTAAGCTTCTGAGGATCCCTTCCTTCTGAACAGGATTCCTTTATGTTTATCCCACGTATTTTTGAATTCCGTTACCGTTTTCATATTCACCACCTCCCGCGGGAGGGCATTCCAAATATCCATCACTCTCTCCGTGAAAAAATACTTCCTGACATTTTTCTTGAGTCTGCCCCCCTTCAATCTCATTTCCTCTAGTTCTACCGCCTTCCCATCTACGGAAAAGGTTCGTTTGCGGATTAATACCTTTCAAATATTTGAACGTCTGTATCATATCGCCCCAGTTTCTCCTTTCCTCCAGGGTATACATGTTCAGGTCAGCAAGTCTCTCCTCATACGTCTTGTAACGCAAATCCCATACCATTCTCGTAGTTTTTCTTTGCACCGCTTCAATTCTTTTTACATCCTTAGCAAGATATGGCCTCCAAAACTGAACACAATACTCCAGGTGAGGCCTCACCAATGACTTATACAGGGGCATCAACACTTCCTTTCTTCTGCTGGTCACATCTCTCTCTATACACCCTAGCAACCTTCTAGCTACGGTCACCAACTTGTCACACTGTTTTGTCGCCTTCAAATCCTCAGATACTATCACCCCAAGATCCCTCTCCCCATCCATACATATCAGACTCTCACCGCCTAACACATACGTCTCCCGTGGATTTCTACTCCCTAAGTGCATCACTTTGCATTTCTTCTCATTGAATTTTAATTGCCAAACCTTAGACCATTCTTCTAGCTTCTGCAGATCCTTTTTTATGTTTTCCATTCCCTCCTGGGTGTCCACTCTGTTACAAATCTTAGTATCATCAGCAAAAAGGCAAACTTTACCTTCTAACCCTTCGACAATGTCACTCACAAATATATTGAATAGAATCGGCCCCAGCACCAATCCCTGAGGCACTCCACTACTCACCTTTCCCTCATCCGAGCGAATTCCATTAACCACCACCCTCTGGCGTCTGTCCGTCAACCAGTTCCTAATCCAGTTCACCACATTGGGTCCTATTTTCAGCCTGTCAAGTTTATTTAAGAGCCTCCAGTGGGGAATCGTGTCAAAAGCTTTACTGAAATCTAAGTAGATTACGTCTATAGCACGTCCATGATTCAATTCTCCGGTCACCCAGTCAAAGAATTCAATGATATTTGTATGGCACGATTTTCCTTTGGTAAAACCATGTTGTCTCGGATCTTGTAACTTATTGGCTTCGAGGAAATTCACTATCCTTTCCTTCAGCATCGCTTCCATTACTTTTCCAATAACCAAAGTGAGGCTTACTGGCCTGTAGCTTCCAGCTTCTTCCCTATCACCACTTTTGCGAAGAGGGACCACATCTGCCATTCTCCAATCCCACGGAACCTCTCCCGTCTCCAAGGATTTATTAAACAAATCTTTAAGAGGACCCGCCAGAACCTCTCTGAGCTCCCTCAATATCCTGGGGTGGATCCCGTCCGGTCCCATGGCTTTGTCCACCTTTAGATTTTCAAGTTGTTCATACACAGTCTCTTCCGTGAACAGTGCTATATCCACTCCATTCTCATATGTACTTTTGCCAGTCAATCGCGGTCCTTCTCCAGGATTTTCTTCTGTGAAAACAGAACAAAAGTATCTATTTAGCAAATTTGCTTTTTCTTCATCATTATCTACATAGCGGTTTGCAGCATCTTCAGTCTCACAATTCCCTTTTTAGTCTTCCTCCTTTCACTAATATACCTGAAGAAATTTTTGTCACCCCTCCTTACATTTCTAGCCATTTGTTCTTCCGCTTGCGCTTTCGCCAGACGTATCTCTCTCTTGGCTTCTTTCAGTTTCATCCGGTATTCCTCTCTGTGTTCCTCTTCTTGAGTTTTTCTGTATTTCAGGCACGCCAAGTCTTTAGCCTTTATTTTCTCAGCCACTTGCTTGGAGAACCATATCGGTTTCCTTTTTCTCTTGCTTTTATTTACTGTCCTTACATAGAGGTTTGTGGCCATATTTATAGCTTCTTTCAGCCTGGACCACTGTTCTTCCACTTCTCATACGTACTCCCAGCCCATATAATCCACTGCCATATAATGCACCATATACTACTACTACTACTATTAAACATTTCTATAGCATTACTAGACTTGTGCAGCGCTGTTCAAATGAACGTGAAAAGACAGTCCCTGCTCAACAGAGCTTACAATCTAAATTGGACAGACGAACAGACAGCTAGGGGTGGGGAAATTGCAGTGGTAGGGGTGATAAGTGATATAACCCCTGCCAACAATGTGATGATTGAATGAACATAAACTGTTACCAGAATGGCCTGTTAACCATATACTTCTGTCTTTCCAAACAGTTGCTAACACTGACAAACAAAACTTTGGTTAGTGACATTTGTGTGGGTGTTTTCTGTGTATACTTCCCATGGTCTTGCGGGCTGCATAAAATTCAATGGTGAGCTGAAAGTTGCCCACCCCTGCTCTATATGGTTAGTGTCTGGGTCAAATTGCTTTTCTATCTTTTCTCTCTCTGGGCTCTCCCCCCCCCCCCCCCCCCCCCAGGAAAAAGCTACTGAGGTTCTTTGTCCTGGTAAACATTCAGGGAAACTCATCTGAATCCCTGCTGCTCCTTCAGGCTTGTTACTTCAGCACTTCTCCTCTTTCTCCTTAGGAGAGCAATGTGGCACCCTAGAGGGCACTTCATAAAAATGCTCCCAGGTACACATCTCATCTCACCTTTGCTCCCTTGTCCCCTGAGCTCTCTGAAAACCACCCAAAATCTACTGCCCCCCACTGTAAAGCACTACAATAGCCCTTATGGGTGAAGGGGGCACCTATATGTAGGTACAGTAGGGTTTTGGTGACTTTGGGAGGAGTCACAGTTTCTACCACAAGTGTGATGGGTTCAGGGAGATAGGTACCTGGGTCCCCCACTCCATACTGCACTGACAACTACACTACTCCAGAGACCTGCATGCTGTTCTAATAGACCTGGCTATAACATCTGAAGGTATAACATAGAGGATGGTAAGTCATATTTTTATTTTTGGGGGGTGAGAGGGCATTAATGATCACTGGGGGAAGGTATTGGGGGGGGGGGGGGGGTCACCCCTGATTCCCTCCAGTAGTTATTTAGGGCACCTTTTTTGTGCCTTATTTGTTATAAAAACAGGTCTAACTCAAAACGTCTTAGTTTTAGTTTTGTTTTGTTCCATTATAGCTGAAAAATGTACAAGTCTTAGGAACACTCAAATCACGCCCTTAACATGCTCCCAAAACACTCCCCTTGAGATTTGGATGCACTGCAGATGAACAGCATAGAAAAACTTCTGAAAAATAGGTTTTGAAAATACTGATTTGGACATTCTTGTGAGAAAAATGCCACTTTTTTGATGTTATTTTCTTTTGAAAATGAGCTCAATAGTAACATAGTACATGATGGCAGATAAAGACCTGCAGCGTCCATCCAGTCTGCCCAATAAGATAAACTCATAGCATGTGTTGCAATATAACATATATATTCTTGATTTTCATCTGTCCTTGCTATTTTCAGGACAAGCACTATTGAAGTCTGCCTGGCACTGGACATACTCCCCAACTACTGGTGTTGGCATTGAAGCCCACTCAAGCCCATCCAGATGTGTCTAGCCATAATTGGGGCACAGACCATAAAAGTCTGCCCAGCACTGGCCATATTTCCCAATTACTGGGTTAACATCTAAGCATCACTAAGTTTTTTGTTTCCTTTCTCTTTCCATATAAGAATCCTTTGTGCTTATCCCATGCATTTTGAATTGTTACCGTTTTCATCACTACTCCCTCCCGCAGAGGGCATTCCAGGCATCCACCACTTTTCTGTGAAAAAGTACTTCCTAAGTCAATCCCCTTGCAACCTCAGTTCATGTCCTCTATTTCTACTGCTTTCTCTTCTCTGGAAAAGATTTGTTTGCATATTAATACCTTTCAAATATTTAAATGTCTGTATCATTTCATCCTTATCTCTTTTTTCAACTAGGGTATACATATTCAGTTCCTCAAGTTTCTTCTAATCCGTCTTTTGGTTCAAACCCCATATCATTTTGTTGCTTTTCTTTGAACCGCTTCAAGTCTTTTTACATCCTTAGTAAGATATGGCCTCCAAAACTGAACACAGTGCTCCAAGTGGGGCCTCACCAATGACTTGTACAGTGGTATCAACCAGTGGCATACCAAGGGCGGGACAGTGGGGCCGGTCCGCCCCGGGTGTCAGCAGGTGGGGGGGGGGGGTGCTCCACTGGCGCCGCAGTCCCCACCTACCTACCAGCTCCGTCGATGGACAGACGACCCTCTTCTCCTGCCACCCAGCCTTAAAAAAAAAATTCTGTGAAGCGCCTCATGTCTGCTTTGCTCTGCTCTGCTGTAAAGGAAGCAAATTGCCTCGTCGCATTGGCCCTTCCCTCACTGTGTCCCGCCCTCGCGGAAATAGGAAATTACATCAGAGAGCAGGACACAGTGAGGGAAGGGCTGACACGACGAGGCGATTTGCTTCCTTTACAGCAAAGCAGACGCAAGGCGCTTCACAGATTTTTTTTTTTTAAGGCTGGGTGACAGGAGAAGAGGGTCGTCTGTCCGTCGACGGAGCTGGTAGGCAGGTGGGGACTGCAGCGCCAGTGGAGCACCCCCCCACCTGCTGACTCTCAGGGCGGACTGGGTCTGGGAGGGGGGCTCAGATGGGAGAAAGGGCCTGGAGCTAGAACTGGGGGCAGGAGGGAGAATGGGGCCATGCCTGGGGCAGGTGGGAGAATGGGGCTGGGGCTGAAAAGGGGGGCCCTAATGCAAGGCATGTGGATGAAGGGGACTGGAACTGGGGGCTGAAAAGGAGGGATAACAGGGCTAGTACTGGAACTGGGGACTGAAAAGGGGCAGGGGCTGAACCTTTGGGAACTGGGGGCTGAAAAAGGGACAGTGAGAAGTGGCTGGGGCTGAAGCTCGGGACTGGTCGGAGAAAAGTGCTGAGGTTGAAACAGGGAACTGAAAAGGAGGGATAACAGGGCTAGTACTGGGAGTGGGGCCTGAAAAGGGGCAGGGGCTGAAACTGGGGGGACTGGGGGCTGAAAAGGAGACAGGGAGAAGTGGCTGGGGCTGAAGCTCGGGGCTGGTGAGAGAAAAGGGCTGGGGTTGAAACTGGGGGCTGAAAAGGAGACGGGGAGAAGTGGCTGGGAGCTGAAGTTCGGGACTGGTTAGAGAAAACAGCTGGGGTTGAAGCTGGGGGCTGAAGCTCAGGACTGGTAAGAGAAAAGGGTTGGGGCTAAGACTGGTGGGATAGTGGGGCTGAAACTGGGAGTTGAAAAGGAGGGGCAGGTGGGAGATGTGGGCTAGGGCTGGAATTAGGGGCAGGTGGGATAATGGGGCTGGAACTGGGGGCCAAAAAGAAGAGGCAGTGAGAGTGAGGGCAGACCCTGGATGGATGGGAGAGGGAGGGCAAATGGTGGATTGAAGGGGCAGAGAGAAAGGGCAGACAGTGGATGGAAGGGATGCAGAGAGGGCAGACACTGAATGGCAGAGAGAGAGAGTGAAGACAGATGCTGGATGGAAGGAAGACGGTGAAAAGAAGATGAGGAAAGGAGAAACCAGAGACGACAAACTGTAAATAAAATATATATTTTTATTGTTTTGCTTTAGGATAAAGTAGTATTGTAGATGTGTTAATAAATGTTTATAAATAGAATAAGTAAATAAGGTAATCTTTTTATTGGACTAATTTTAATACATTTTGACTAACTTTCGGAGAACAAAACCCCCTTCCTCAGGTCAGGATAGGATACTGTAACAGCACTATACTGTATTGACCTGAGGAAGGAGGTTTTGGCCTCTGAAAGCTAAATGTACTAGTCCAATAAAATGGTATTATTTTATGCTCTATATTTGTTTTATTTCTATTTGTTAATTTGTAAAGTGGTGATTGGTATTTGTTAGGTTTTTTTTTCAAATTTACATCTGCTGTCTTTATATTTTGCACAGTACTAGGGGACATTTTCTGTTTCTGTGGTGTTGCATTGTATGCAGAGTCTAGCATCTTGGGGGTTCAGTTTAATTTTTGTCTAAATAGAAAGTTTATGATTACTTATTCTATAGTGGATTAGGGTGTATCTGTGTTTGTGAAAAAGGCATGGCTTTCAGTTGGCATTGACTGTGCAGGATCAACGATCTGTATATTCTGTCTGGTTTTGTTTTACAATAGGTGAATTGATGTTCTTGTGCTCACTGTAGTGTTTAAGATGCTTTCCTTTTCCTTGTATGACTTGTAGAAATTACTGCTTATGGTATGGTAGAATTGCTCTATAGGTCTTGAGTGTTTTGTATTCTCGGTATGCCTAGTACTGGATTTTGGAGGGGGATGTTAAAAAATGACTAGCCCCAGGTGTGAACTACCCTAGGTACGCCACTGCTTCAACATTCAATAAATTTTAACAACAGATAGACACAAATCAAACTCTTTGTGTAAGATCTCAAGGGAAGTTTGGATGGCTTCAACAATAAGGATGATCAAGTCTTCTTTGAGCTTTTTCAATTCTGCGCAGACATGGGGGAAGCCACTGCTTGCCCTGGGATTGGTAGCATGGAATGGTGCTACTAATTGGGTTTCTGCCAGGTACTTGTGACCTGGGTTGGCCACTGCTGGAAGCAGGATACTGGGCTAGATGGACCATTGGTCTGACCCAATATGACTATTCTTATGTCCTTTTCTCCCATAGCCCATGCTCTGAAATTAATGATTTCATGCCCATTGCACTTAGTTTTTCAGGCATTGTTATGTTACATGTTATCCAGCTGCACTCTTTGCCCATTTCCACTTCCTTTCAGACTGTAATTTTATTATTGTGCAGCTGCTAGGCTCTTTATACTCTTGCTGTATGTTTTCTGACTGTCTGGTGTGGTGAAGTTTTAATATATGTAACCCCTGACAGCCCGGGAGTCCTAGCAGGATTATGTTATTTGAAATACTCTAGTTTTGGTGCCAGGTCTAAGTCAGGATCAGTATCACTTGGGGGGGGGGGGGGGGGGGGGGGGCACTGGCAAACCATTCTTCACTGGCATTCAATAATTCAGACAGGGAGAGGAACTGTGCTCAAATTACTGGAATACAAACAAGAGCTATGAATACAAATGCCAAAAAAATAGTTATTGAAATAATAGAAAAGCACAATGAATTTATGAAATAAACATTTAAAATGTCCACTAAAATAATAAACATCATAAAACCATACAGAAACATAGAAAACAAATTAATTTTCTAAGAAATACACCAGCATCAATGAAACATAAATAATAATCCATGAATCAATCGGATAACCTGTTTCAGCACAGCGCCTGCATCAGGGGACTTAAAATTGTATTGAAGTTGATGCCCACAGAGGAACATTCTTTGAGGCTGGAAAAAAATGTTTTTAAAATTGGGAAGGCAGCAAGGCAGGCACGCAGCAGACAGGTTCCTCTCCTCTTGCGTCGCTTCCCTTTAGCGCGCCCCGCCTTTGTGGGCGGGACGCGCTGAGAGGGAAGCAACGCGAGAAGAGAGGACGCTGTCTGATGCATGCCTACCTTGCTGCCTTCACTTCCGGACCGGTTTGCGCGACTTGCAGAGGGCAGGGTAGTGGAGAGAGGCGACGTGCTGGACATGGAGGGTAGGTGAGGGGAGGGGAGAGAGAATCGCCGGACTTGCAGAGGAGAGGGCAGGGGAGAGAGGAGAAGTGCTGGGTATGGATGAGGGGAGGGAGGCGACATGCTGGGCATGGAGGGGAGGGGAGAGAGAATCGCTGGACATGGAGGGGAGGGCAGGGGGAGAGGAGACATGCTGGACATGGGGAGGGCAGGGGAGAGAGAAGAATTGCTGGGCATGGATGAGGGGAGGGCAGGGGAGGGAGGCGACATGCTGGGCATGGAGGGGAGGGGAGAGAGAATCGCTGGACATGGAGGGGAGGGCAGGGGGGAGAGGAGACATGCTGGACATGGGCAGGGGAGAGAGGAGAATCACTGGGCATGGGTGGCTGGAGGGGGGCAGGGGGAGAGGAGGGTTGCTGGACATGGATGGAGGGGAGGGAAGAGTGAGGAAGGAGATGAGATCAGGGAAAAGGAAGAGAGGAGAAAAACTGCACATGGATGAAGAAAATAGGCAGAAGCTGGATCCACTGGACAGTCAAGTCTGCGGAGTAGGACCCAGTTTTTACTTACGGATGTAGGGCAAGAAATGAAGAAGAAAAGTGGAAAGTAAAGAAATAAATGGAAAGGAAGCTCTGGTTAGTTAAGTTAAGTTAAGTTAAGAGGACAGCTGGCAGCAGAATCGGATACTGGGCTAGCATGATCAGAAAAACAGTCACCAGACAACAAAGGTAGAAAAAAATCATTTTATTTTCATTTTAGTGTCTGGAATATGTCCAATTTGAGAATTTACATCTGCTGTTACAGGTCTAGTATCCCACTGGGGATACTGGACCTGTAACAGCTTACAGAAATTATTTATAATAAAAATCACATTATTTTTTTCTCCTATACTACTATAATATTTTCAATGTCTGTTTATATGTGCCATGGCTGGTATAAGGGGTGTGGCTAATGTGGGTGTGGCTATAACAGGGGTGGAGCCATATGTGGTGACCCCGCCCACAATGAGTACCGGCACAAAAAGCACTGGATTTGGATATAGTCACATTTTGAGTATAACTTGTGCTAAAATCCAAACCATCCTAGGGGGTTATAGACTATTTGTCAGAACCATATCTACAAGAAAATAATTCTAGGCAGGACATCCATCTTTAAAACGTTGTTGCCTCTCTTGACTTAGCAAACCTACCTGAGAAGTGCTCATGCTTTTGGTATACCCACGTATGCATACCTGGGGAAAGGGTAAGCAGTTTTCAGGCAGTTGATTTATATAGTTTAATGACTTTTGAAAATTGCTCTCTATAGATAGAGGTTTTGAGATCTATGCAGAATCTTCCAAAGCCATATGTAAAGAATAATCTGGTGGAAAATCAGATTTCTGATTTTTTTCTATTTGTGGTCCATAGAGGAGCACAACAAAATCAAGAAGCCAAATCAATAAAACACCATCCACTGGGAATGCACACAGATAAAAAATGTTGGTTAGTTTTCACTTGATTTAATATGCATTATAATTTTTAAACATGCATTAAATTGGCTTTATCCCCCTCATTCTATAACAGGTCACCTACATGTAAATGCCTTTACATGAATATATTTATAGAATACTGCCATCCACACGCACACGTGTACACTAGAGAGCTGCACAGGAATGGGGTAAGCAGGAATTCTGTGGTTCCTGCGGGACTCCCATGGGGATCCCCTCCAGATCCATGGGACTTCCATTGGGATGGACTCAGGTCCTGCAGGGATCCTGCGGGGATGGATGCAGGTCCTACAGGGTTCCCACGGAAGTGTAGTGTCAGGCCAGCCTACCTATCCTTTCATTGTGTCATAGCAATTTTAATAGCACAAAAGAATTAATGGATATGGTTGATAACATTGAAGTCCTCATAAGCACTGAGAAGGGAAGTTATCAACATGGGCTACTGTTAATTTGAAGTTTTTTTTTACTACAAGTTGGATTATTTTAGCCCAGGGATGGAGAAGATTATTTGCGGGGATGGACAGGGATAGGTTAGATTCCAGCGAGGACAGGCGTGGATGGGTGGAATTTCTATCCCTGTGGAACTCTCTAGAATACACTTCCCTGTATAAATGGCAGCAGCATGCCTAAGCACTGTTCTACAATTACACACTCAAATGGCATAGCATGTAATTACGAGAGAGGTTAACGTGTTAGATCAACTTCAGTCAAATTTGGCTTATGTAAATCCATTTCTCTAAACAGGGAATGGCTTAATCTTCTGCATTCCTCTAAATTCAGGACCCATGTAATCTGCCAGCAGGACAGGACCTCTGTTGGGAAGTGGAAAGACTTCTTCAGAAGAAGGGCATGTACAGAGCAAGGGATCACTTATTGTAGAAGGTTATGGAAGTTCTTACTGCTGTTTTAAAGATTAACTTGAGTTCTAGAATCTCTGCTCAACCAGTGGAAGAGTAAGACACCTCAGTTATGTTATTAGTAGCTATGGCGTAGTACTGACCAACCATTAGACTACCTAGCAACTGAAACTGGGTTTTTTGGTTTTACCCAAACCAAATCTATGGCTGAAATTCACTGCTGTTTTTCAGCTGAAACCAAAGCCACCCCCACTCCCTTGCAGAAAGCAGGCCTCCAGGGCCAACACCACCCCCCCCCCCCCCCGACCACACTCTGCCCTCCCACCACCTGTTGGCTCTTCCTGGACCTATCTTAGAAGCCATGGTGGTCCAGTGGCCTGTTCGAAGCAGGAGTGATTCACAGTCACCCTTGTCCATGCCGGCTTCAGTCTCAAAATGACTGCTACAACCTCCCACAGCAGTCTCATGAATCTGCCATGTGAAGTCATGGCAACCATTTTGACTGCAAAGCCGGCATGGGCAGGAGCGATTTGGGATTGCTCCTGACCCAAACAGACCACTAGACTACCAGGACTTCTACAGTAAGCACAGGGAGGGCCTACTGGGTGGTAGGAGAGCTGAGCTAGTGGTCAGGGGGAAGCAACAGAGAGTGGTCATGTTGTGGTGGAGGCGAGGTGGAGGGAGGAGTTTTGGTTTCATCCAAAAATATACTATCATTCATGGCCAAATCTGAAGCAGGGCCAAACTCAGATTTCAGGCCGGTTTGTGCACCTAACCTGCTTAATTTCGAACGAGAAGGCCGGCCATCTTCCGACACAAATCGGGAGATGGCCAGCCATCTCCTGAAGCCGGCAAAATCGGTATAATCGAAAGCTGATTTTCGTCGGCTTCAACTGCTTTCTGTCACAGGGCCTGCCAAAGTTGAAGGGGGCGTTTCGGCAGGGTATGGAAGGCGGGACAAGGGCGTGGTTATGAGATGGCTGGCTTCATCCGATTATGGAAAAAAGAAGGCCGGCTCTGACGAGCACTTCACCGGCTTCACTTGGTCCATTTATTTTTAGAACCAAGCCTCAAAAAAGTGCCCCAACTGAGCAGATGTCCACCGGAGGGAATCGGGGATCACCTCCCCTTACTCCCCCAGTGGTCACCAACCCCCTCCCACCCCCAAAAAAATGTAAACATCATTTTTTTGCCAGCCTCTATGCCAGCCTCAAATGTCATACCCAGCTCCATGACAGCAGTATGCAGGTCCCTGGAGCAGTTTTTAGTGGGTGCAGTGCACTTCAGGCAGGCGGACCCAGGCCCACCCCCCTACCTGTTACACTTGTGGTGATAAATGTGAGCCCTTCAAAACCCACCACAAACCCACTGTACCCACATGTAGGTGCCCCCCTTCATTCCTAAGGGCTATGGTAGTGGTGTACAGTTGTGGGGTGGGTTTTGGGGGGGGCTCAGCACCCAAGGTAAGGGAGTATGCACCTGGGAGCAATTTCTGAAGTCCACTGCAGTGCCCCCTAGGGTGCCTGGTTGGTGTCCTGGCATGTGAGGGGGACCAGTGCACTACAAATGCTGGCTCCTCCCATGACAAAATGCCTTGGATTTGGCCGGGTTTGAGATGGCCAGCCTCGGTTTCCATTATCGGCGAAAACCGATGCTGGCCATCTCAAACCCGGCCATCTCTGACATTTGGTCGGCCCCAACCGTATTATCGAAATGAAAGATGGCCGGCCAACTTTTTCGATAATACAGTTCAGAACCTCTCTTTGCGGTGCCGGCCATATAGATGGCCGGCGCCGTTCGATTATGCCCCTCTAAGCCAAAACCGAAATTCAGTCGGCCTGTACATTACACCTACTACTTGGGCAGAAAATCATTGGAACTCACTTGGGCCTGCCCAGAAAGTCATTCCTTTTAGCTTGGAATTAGGTGTCCAGCAAGTAACTTGAGACTTTGTGAAGTTTCTGCCCTCTAATTTGGAAGAACAGAGGAGCTGAGAATAGGACGTATTCTTTCAGCCCATTGACTTGTTAGAAATAAATATTGTTTAGTTTTCTTCTATAAAGAGCTGCAATTTCACTACACCTGATAAAGCAGGACCCTGAGAACAACAAGCATCTGTGTGAAGCTTTCCTATGTGGAAAAATGGCAAAAAGGTGCAAGGTTGCTTCTTGACAGAGAATCATGACAACAGCCCTTCTCCCCCTTATGGAAAGAACCCCTGGACCTGAGGTTTCAGAGCCAGCATCAGTTAAAACAGCATCATACCCAATTCTACTGTAGCTGCTATCTGTACAGTTTCCTAAAAGTAAAACTAGTTTCAGAGACTGAAATCAATGTGCTATAATAATCTCTGCCTTTGTAGCAATAGCTGTCACACTGATAACTGATCTGCAATTATTGGCTTTTTAATGCACAGGGTGAAGAATAGATCAGACTTAATTGGTGCCTTTAAAATGGATCCCCTCTACCTCCAGCATGACCATCAAGAATCTGGTAATTTGTCTTTCATTCATGACTTATCATTACATCTCAGGAGACAGGACATAAAAAACACCAACACATACACAGTGAAAAACACTGAGCTTCAGCAGACACTTTCGTGTAGGAGGTTGATCTAAGTTTGACTTTTTCGTTTGGTGCCTGGTGCTATAATAATTATTATTTTTGAATTTTAAGGGGGAAAGTTATCAACATGGGCTACCATTAAGATGTGTTATTTTACTGTTAGCCCAGATTATTAGTAAGTAGGTCTCATTATATAAAATTGGACATGTAATAAAATAGCACAAGTTAGTTATAAAATAACCTGCCTTAATGGTAGCTCACGTTGATCTACCTTTCCAAGTGGTGCTCAGGATGGATCACAGCATTATTAAAATTCATGTACAATAGGTCCTTGCTCTGAACTCTGAAGACTTTTCAGTCTAAGGCAGAGGTTCTCAACCCAGTCCTTGGGACACACCTAGCCAGTCAGGTTTTCATGATATCTACAATGAATATTCATGAGATAAATTTACATACAATGGAAAGAGTGCATGCAAATTTATCTCATGTATATTCATGGTAGATATCGTGTAAACCAGGCTGACCTTGTGTGTCCTGAGGATTGGGTTGTGAACCCCTGGTCTAAGGGCATGTTTACTAAAGAGCATTAGGTTCTTGCATCTAACACGTGTTAATAGCCAAAAACAACGCACCAAGTGCCAAGGGCCAGTGATAAGTGCTGGGAGCATGTCCAGCACTGCCCCTGAAGTGTGAGCACAGACATGTTCCCTAATACAGACACTGTCCCCCTTAATTCTATAAACTGACATGCACAATTACCCTTAGTGTGCAAAGCTGCACACACGTTAGAGAATTGTGCCAGTTATATGTATAACTTAATTGGTAAATTAGCTGCTAATTGGCATTAGAACGAATTATTGGCTATAATTGCTTTTATCTGGCACTAATTTACATTTATGTGCATAACTGTCCTTAGTTGGGATTCTACAAATTGAGCATGCAAAATCCATAGTGTTCAACTGTAAGAGGGTGTGGACCTGGGAGGGGCTTGAGAGGGTCAGGTATGTGCCTAGCACTAATGCGCACAAGTTCTAGAATACTGTCAGTTACACGTCTAACTTAGAGAGTTGCATGGGGACAGAAATTTCACCTGTCCCCACCCATCCCCACTGGAATCTCCTCCATCCCCGCCCGTCCCCTATGCTAAAATAACCCGACTTGTGGTAAAATAACTCAACTTAACAGTAGTCCATGTTGATAACATCCCCTCTCAGTGCTTATGGGGATTTCAATGCTATCAACCATATCCATTAATTTTTTTTAGTGCTATTATAATTGCCATTGCGCAAAGCATGACACAAGAAAAGGATTGATAGGCAGGGCTGGCACCACATTTCTGTGGGAACCTGGCAGAACCTGCGACCATCCTCACAGGACCTGTGTCCACACCCGCAGGAGTCCTGTGGACCTTGAGGGGATCCCTTTGGCAGTCCCATTAACCTCATTCACATACACAAGGAGTGACACAGACTGGACATACTGCAGCAGGGCGTTTATCCACTTCTACCCTAGCTGAGTAAGTAGTATACTATGCCATACTTTGTATTGTTACACTGCCTTTAGTGAATTCCTTCAAAAAGGCAGTAAGTAAATCCTAATAATTAAATAATAAATAAATTAGGTGAACCTGCACCTTTGACAGAGCACATTACCTACCGCACATTGACTGCAATGTACCGTTCCCACTCAATTCCCACCCCCTCACAGCCTAGTCCCCACCCCATCCCATGCTAAGCTGTTAGCAATGGCTGTTTTAATGCGCATGAGATGTTAGTGCAGGCTAACATTAATGGTTAGAGTGTACTAAAACTTGCGTTAAATGATTCCTGCACCTTAGTAAACAAGCCCCTAAGTGAACCTAAGTGCAAAACAAAATGACTTGTCCAAGGTCAGTGGGGGAGGGGGGAGTAGGATTTAAACCCTAATTCTCAGTCATTTGTGGAGACCAGTAGGCCATTCCTCTTGATCAAACTAAGAATGTCACAGTTGTTGCAAACTGTAAAGTTTCAAGCATTATGGGCCCCTTTTACCAAGCTGCAGCAAAAGGGGGCCTGCGCTAGCGTTGGCTCATGTTTTTGATGCACTCCGAGGCCCCTTTTTATCGCAGTGGGTAAAAGGTGGGCCTTTTTTTGAGGAAATGGCTGTGTGGCAAGTGAAGCACTTGCCGTGTGGCCATTTCAAAGGGGAGCCCTTACCGCCACCCATTGAGGTGGCAGTAACGGCTCCCGCACTAACCCGGTGGTAACCGGGATTACCACTGGATACACACCAACACTACAAAAATAAAAATACTTTTGTAACACCGGATATGAGAGCGCACTAAGGGTGGGAACTACCCCCAGGCTGTTGTGGTGGCCCAGCGGTACTTCCTTTTTAGCAAGCAGTAAACCTGTGTTGGGCTTAACACCACTTTGTAAAAGGAACCATACATGGACAAAATAATTACTGGTACCTTAAAACAGATGGATTAAAATGTTTGTGGTGAATTCGGTCCACAGAAAAAATAATGTAATACTTTGGAGGCTGTGAGATCTTCTGTTGCATCATCAGAAAGAAATGGGCGGTAGTGGATATTCCTCTGTGAGGCTTTCCAGGTCCCTTCATTACACAAATCCACTGAGAGGTAGTTAAAATATAAACAGTTTGTACTGGTGTAAAGAAACATCAATCAGAGCTATTCAGGGAATCTCATAGGGCAAGCTTTTCTTTCCATTTTTTCTGTGGGAGTAATTTTCAGCAGCGGAAGTCAATACAGTAATTTAAACACCAGTTGCAGCATTAAATACATATATTCAGAGCATCTATAGGAAACAGCACTGAATGTAAGTGTTATAGGATGACTATCACTGCCACTACATGTTTAGTTTAAATCTACTACCACTATCTGGATCTGGAGTGGCCTAGTGGTTAGGGTGGTGGACTTTGGTCCTGAGGAACTGAGTTCAATTCCCACAAGGAGCTGCACAGGCAGCTCCTTGTGACTCTGGGCAAGTCACTTAACCCTCCACTGCCCCAGGTACAAATAAGTACCTGTATACAATATGTAAGCCACATTGAGCCTGCCATGAGTGGGAAAACATGGGGTACAAAAATTTAAAAATTCTGCTGCTTTGCCCTCCTCCATTCCTTCACTATGGGGCTTATTTTCAAAGCATTTAGACTTACAAAGTTCCATAGGCTACTGTGCAACTTTGTAAATCTAAGTGTTTTGATAATACACCTCTATATGTATTAGAGGCCGAATTAATTTTGGTTTCGAATTTGGCACCAAAATCAACCCAAAATCTTGGTTCAGGTTTCCTGAAACTCTCTCCCCCTGCACCCCACCCACGATCACTCTCTGCTATCCAACATGCCCCTACCCCCTACAGAAATAAGTTGCGCTGTCGTCCCCACTCCCCCTCCTCCAGCAGAGATCTGGTCCCAGGCTGCCTGGCCACTCTGTAGGCCCTCCCTTATCAAACTCTGGTAGTCTAGTGGCCTCTTGGGGGCAAAAAAAGAGCCCACTCATTCCTGCTGCTGCTGCAGTTGAATCAAGATGGTTGCCAAGACTGCCATGGGAGTGTCTTGCACATGTTGGGTGCCAATCTCAAAATATCTGTCAGGACCTCCCACAGCAGTTTTGGCAGACATTGTGATTCAGTGGCGGCAGCATCAGGAATGAATGGGCTCTGTTCCTGCTCCTAAAGAGGCCACTAGACCACCAAGGTTTGATAAAGTAGGTCCAGGGAGTATCACACATTAATGCATTCACTAAACTGACATTGTGTAACTTTATTTTCTCTGAGGACAAGCAGGCTGCTTGTTCTCACATGTGGGTTGGTGTCCACGGCGGCCCCAGGAACTAAGAGTTTCCCAGCAAAATCCAGAAAACTTTGCGAAAGCCAGCAGAGCACGGGACGGACGCACTGCGCATGCGCGGCCATCTTCCCACCCGCGAGCATCCGTTCCCGCCTCAGTTTTTCTTTTTCCGCGGTGGAGAGTGGCTGCGTGTCAATCTCTCTCCCTCAGGCCCTAGGAAAGACTTAGGCGTTCTTTTACCGCTTTCTTTTTGTCTTTTTCTTTTTTCCCAGTTAATTAAAAAAAAAAGGAAACCCTCTTTTCTCTTAGTTTTTTCCCCTGTTAAGTTTCCTTTCGCTTCCATTGCGGCCGCCGGTCCGCGGTGCTCCCTTTTTGTGCCCTCAGTCGGCACAATCGAGCCTTTTGATTTTGCCGCTGCGATTTTTCCGCTGATGTCATCGAAGCCTACCAGCGGCTTCAAGAAGTGTGCTCAGTGCCAGCGGTGGATCTCGGGCACTGACCCACACTCCTGGTGTATCCAGTGCCTTGGGCCTGACCATCGCCCAGACGCTTGCAAGGTGTGTCTGAGTTGGAAAAAATGGACACAGGCATCGAGAAGAGCTCTTCGGGACCGTCTTTTTGGAGCTCTGACTGATTCCTCGGCATCAAGGTCAACATTGGTACTGAGGTCGTCGCCGTTGATATCGGCACCGGGGATGGCATCGACATCGGAAGTGCAGGTAATGGCTGTCGGGATATCACCATTAGCTGGGAGCAGAGAGCCGTCAAGTGGGTCTCCACCTTCTCGAAGGTTCCTGCTGTGCAAGCCCACCACCCCGAGGAGGCGTATGGATTCCACGTCCTCCTCGTCGGTACCGAGGAGTACTGGTGACGTGCTTCGAGCGAAGGCGAAGAAGCATCAGCACCGGTCTCCTTCAAGGCATGGTACCGGGAGCTCTGGGGCATCGAAGGATTCGGCACCCAGAAAGCGTTGATGCCGGGAGGAGCGCTCACCCTCCATACAAGAGGTGTCGGTGCATAGATCTTCGGACAGCCTGGTACTGCCTCCCAGGCCTCCACAGATTCTGACATCGACTTCTGTACCGGCCACACAGCCTTCCTCGAGAGCGACTCTGGAGGAGAGCATCTGAGCCATTCTTTCAGGCCTTCTGGAAGGGCAGCTGTGTCAGTCTCCCTCGGTACCGGGGGTGCTTGTGCCCTCGGTACCATCAATGGACACGGCAGCTGGCTCCGTGCCTGTGGTGAGGTCCCCGATGCCAGTACTGCTTGCGGCATTGGCCTCGGCTGCCACCCAGGTCGACTCCCCATCAACATCGTTGGAGGGAGCTTCATCGCCGCCGGCATGGGAGTCGACTTCTCGGCATCGCCATCGAGGACATGGTTCCTCGGCGTTGAGACGGGCCCGGTTTCGGACTGCAGTTCGAAAACTCTTGTCCGATACCGAGGAGGATGCCTCCTGGGATGAAGGGGACGATCCAAGATATTTCTCTTCCGAGGAGTCTTGTGGTCTTCCTTCTGATCCCACTCCTTCACCTGAGAGGAAGCTTTCTCCACCGGACAGTCTCTCCTTCTCGTCATTTGTCCGGGAAATGTCTGTGGGCATTCCCTTCTCTGTGGTAACTGAGGCTGAGCCCAGGACCGAGAAGCTCGAGGTCCTTGACTATCCTTCACCACCTAAGGAGTCATCCACTGTCCCTCTGCATAATGTCCTTAAGGAGACATTGCTGAAGAACTGGATGAAACTGTTAACTAATCCCACCATTCCCAAGAAAGAGGAGTCCCAGTATCGAATCCACGGAGAACCTGAGTTGATGAAGTTGCAGTTACCTCACGACCCTATGGTTGTGGATTCCGCGCTCAAGAGAGCCAGAAGTTCTAGAGATTTCGCCTCGGCGCCCCCGGGGCGAGAAGCTAGGACTTTAGACTCTTTTGGGAGGAAGGCCTATCAGTCCTCTATGCTCGTGTCCAAAATTCAGTCTTACCAGCTCTACAAGAGCATCCACATGCGGAACAATGTGAAGCAACTGGCGGACTTGGTGGACAAGCTCCCTCCGGAGCACGCCAGGCCTTTTGTCACGTCTGTGGCCGTGACCACCCTCAGACTTACCTCATTTCTGAGGGCCAGCATCTGTGCTGGCTTCTCTCTGTGTTTGTGTTAGTCTTGTCTCTGTCCTGGTGTGCTGGCTGCTTCCAGCATGAACCTGATTGCTTCACTAGACCTCACCTGTGTGGGCTATGCCTCCCTGCCTGGCCAGTTTCCAAGATGGCTTCCATCAGTTCTGTTCCAGCTTCCAAGATGGCTCCTGCTTGTCTTTCCTGTGGGCTCACTTCCTATGTGTGTCAAGCCTCTCTTTGGGGTCAGTGTACTTCCTGCTTCTATTCTGCTGCTGGTGACTCATCAGTGAGAGCCTTCATAAGGAAGTGCTGTGCTTGCAGTCAGGGCCTTTGCATAAGTGTTATGCTCTTAGGCCAGGTCAGGTTAGTAAGTGTCTGCTGCACTACTGCTTAGCCTCTCTCTGCGTTCCAGCCCAGCTTCTTTCTGTGTCTCTGTCTGTTGTCCTTCCGTGGGGGGTCTTCCCTGCCACTGTCTGTCTGTGGACTGCGGGTCCTTCCTGGCTTACCCTGAGTTGGGGTGAAGCCTCTGTCTGTGGACTGCGGGTCCTTCCTGGCTTACCCTGTGTTTGGGGTGAAGCCTCTGCTCCAGGCTTACCCTGTGTTTGGGGTGAAGCCTCTGTTCCTGGCTTACCCTGGGTTGGGGTGAAGCCTTTGTCCGGGTTTGTTCTCTGTCTGTATGCGAAATCTCAGCCTTTGTGAGTTCCCCAGTCAGTGTGTGGAACGGCTGTGGCTTCAGACCCTTGGCCTGTTCTCCCTGGTTACGCTGTTTGCTGTGCTGCCTGCCCAAGACCCTTGGCCTGTTATTCCTGGTTTGCTCTCTTTACCCTGAACCCTGCCTTACCTAGCCTGTGTGCCTACCCTGCTTGTATTTCCTGAGGGTATATCCTGAATCCTGTATCGGTCTGGCTAGTGTGTTTTCCTGGGTGATTATTCCTGTATCCTGTCTCCACCTAGCTAGAGAGTTTACCCTCTGGGTATTCCCGGATCCCCGTTCTGCCTAGTGTGTTGCTGCCCTAGTCCTTGCTCCTGCTAGCTTCTGTACGCCTTGTGTTCCTTGGTCTGTCTTCTGGGTCTTGCTAGTGGCTGTGCTGCAGCACACTGTCTGAGTCTACTTCCGTGCCCTGTCGCCCTCGTGTATCCCAGACCCAGGGTTGGTCCTCTGGATCTTCAGTTCCTGCCTTATCCTGCAAGTCCTTCCGGCCGCCTGCACTTCGGAGCTCAACTCCGGAGGAACGGTGGCTAGGTGCAGGTGAAGCTCTTCCTGTCACATCTGTTCTAGTTGCCTGCCTTGTACTACTCTAGTCCAGAGTTGCAGTACTGCTCTTCTGTGTTTCCAGTCCCGAGGTGGTCTTGCCTGCCACTGCCGCTCCTCGGCAGTGGCCCAAGGGCTCACGAACTCCAGTCCTGCCTCGAGGACCTGACAGAATGCCAAGGCCCTCGAGAACGCAACACCTTTTCAGAAGGTGATGAGGCAGCTGAAGGCGTCCAGGGGTGCTTATGACACTTTTGATGTTGCATCCAGATCCGCTGCTCAAGGTATAGTGATGCGCAGACTCTTGTGGCTGCGTGCCTCTGACCTGGACAATCGGACCCAGCAGCGGCTTGCGGATGTTCCTTGCCAGGGGGGATAATATTTTTGGCGAGGTCGAGCAGGTGGTAGAGCAGCTCCACCAGCGGGAAACCACCCTCGACAAACTGTCCCAACAGGTGCCTTAAGCATCTACCTCAACAGGTAGACATTTTTTCAGGGGAAGGAGGAATGCTCCCTAAGCTTACAATAAGCGTAGGTACAATCCACCTTCTCGACAGCCTTCCCAGGCTCAGCCCCAGGACGCTCGTTCGTGTCAACAGCGTGCGCGCAGACAGGCCCCTGCAGCTCCCCAGCAAAAGCAAGGGACAGGCTTTTGACAGGCTCCAGCTGAGCATAGCCGCCATAAAAGTACCTGTGCTGGATGATCTGCTGGTCGGGGGGAGGTTAAAAGTTTTTCACCAAAGGTGGCCTCTCATAACCTCTGACCGGTGGGTTCTTCAAATAGTCTGGTTAGGCTACTCCCTCAATTTGATCTCCAGACCTCCAAATTGTCCACTGGGAGCTCTGTCCTTCAGCTTCCAGCACAGGCAGGTACTTGCAGAGGAACTCTCCGCTCTTCTCAGTGCCAATGCGGTCGAGCCCGTACCACCAGGGCAAGAAGGGTTGGGATTCTATTCCAGGTACTTCCTTGTGCAAAAGAAAACAGGGGGGATGCGTCCCATCCTAGCCCTAACATGAACAAATATCTGGTCCGAGAAAAGTTCAGAATGGTTTCCCTGGACACCCTTCTTCCCATGATTCAGGAAAACAATTGGCTATGCTCTCTGGACTTAAAGGATGTTTACACTCACATTCCGATACTTCCAGCTCACAGGAAGTATCTTCGATTCCGTCTGGTTACACAGCACTTCCAGTATTGTGTGCTACCCTTTGGTCTCGCGTCTGCGCTCACAGTTTTTACAAAATGCCTGGCAGTAGTTGCAGCATCGCTACACAGACTGGGAATACATGTGTTCCCTTATCTTGACGATTGGCTGGTGAAGAACACCTCAGAGGCAGGAGCTCTACAGTCCATTCAGATGACTATTCGACTCTTGGAGCTACTAGGGTTTGTCATAAATTACCCAAAGTCCCACCTTCTTCCAGTTCAACAACTAGAATTCATAGGAGCTCTGCTTGACAGCTCAGGCCTATCTTCCCGAGATGAGGGCAGACAATCTTCTGTCTCTCGTTTCCATGGCCAGAGTGTCTCGGCAGATCACAGCTCGGCAGATGTTGAGACTGCTAGGCCATATGGCCTCCACAGTTCATGTGATGCCCATAGCACGCCTTCACATGAGATCTGCTCAATGGACCCTAGCTTCCCTGTGGTATCAAGCTGCTGGGAATCTAGAGGATGTGATCCAGCTGTCCACCGCATTTCACAATTCACTTCAGTGGTGGAAAATTTGATCCAATTTGACCTTGGGATGTCCGTTCCAAATTCCTCAGCCTCAAAAAGTGCTGACCACGGATGCATCTCTCCTGGGGTGGGGAGCGCATGTAGATGGGCTCCACACTCAGGGAGCTTGGTCCCTCCAAGAATCAGGTCTTCAGATCAATCTCCTGGAGTTGAGAGCGATCTGGAACGCTCTAAAGGCTTTCAGAGATCAGCTGTGCAATCAAATTATTCAAATTCAGACAGATAACCAGGTTGCCATGTACTGTGTCAACAAGCAGGGGGCCACTGGATCTCGCCCCCCTGTGTCGGGAAGCCGTCCAGATGTGGCTTTGGGCTCGCCGTTCCGGCATGTTTCTCCAAGACACGTATCTGGCCAGCGTAAACAGGTTGAGCAGGATAATGCAACCTCACGAGTGGTCGCTCAACTCGGGTGTGGTACGCAAGATCTTCCGGGAGTGGGGCACCCCCTCGGTGGATCTTTTTGCCACTCAGATCAATCACAAGGTCCCTCAGTTCTGTTCCAGGCTTCAGGCCCAGGACAATCACTCAGAACAAAGGGGTGCTTCTGCATCCCAACCTCCAGTCTCTGGCTGTAAACGGCCTGGATGTTGAGAGCGTAGACTTCGCCTCCTTAGGTCTTTCTGAGGGTGTCTCCCGAATCTTGCTTGCTTCCAGGAAAGATTCCACGAAGAGGTGTTACTCTTTCAAATGGAGGAGGTTTGCCGTCTGGTGTGACAGCAAAGCCCTAGATCCTCGCTCTTGCCCTACACAGACCCTGCTTGAATACCTTCTACACTTGTCAGAGTCTGGTCTCAAGACTAACTCTGTAAGAGTTCATCTTAGTGCAATTAGTGCTTTTCATTATCGTGTAGAGGGTAAGCCTATCTCTGGACAGCCTTTAGTTGTTCGCTTCATGAGAGGTTTGCTTTTGTCAAAGCCCCCTGTCAGACCTCCACCAGTGTCATGGGATCTCAACGTCGTCCTCACCCAGCTGATTAAACCTCCTTTTGAGCCACTGGATTCCTGCCATCTGAAGTATTTGACTTGGAAGGTCATTTTCTTGGTGGTTGTTACTTCAGCTCGTAGAGTCAGTGAGCTTCAAGCCTTAGTAGCCCATGCTCCCTATACTAAATTCCATCATAACAGAGTAGTCCTCCGTATGCACCCTAAGTTCTTGCCGAAGGTGGTGTCGGAGTTCCATCTGAACCAGTCAATTGTCTTGCCAACATTCTTTCCCCGTCCTCATACCCGCCCTGCTGAACGTCAGCATACAGTGCATACATTGGACTGCAAGAGAGCATTGGCCTTCTATGTGGAGCGGACAAGCTCTTTCAGACAGTCCGCCCAAATGTTTGTTTCTTTCGATCCCAACAGGAAGGGAGTTGCTGTTGGGAAATGCACCATTTCCAATTGGCTAGCAGATTGCATTTCCTTCACTTATGCCCAAGCTGGGCTGACTCTTGAGGGTCATATCATGGCTCATAGTGTTAGAGCCATGGCAGCGTCAGTGGCCCACTTGAAGTCAGCCACTATAGAAGAGATTTGCAAGGCTGCGACGTGGTCATCATTCCAAACATTCACCTCTCATTACTGCCTTCAGCAGGATTCCAGATGCGACAGTTGGTTTGGGCAGTCGGTGCTGCAGAATCTGTTCAGTGTTTAGAATCCAACTCTACCCACCTAGGCCCATTTTCTGTTCTGTTCCAGGCTGCACTCCCAGTTAGCTGTTTCTTCGTAGGTCACTCTTTGTTATGTCCTCGCCGTTGCGAGGCCCAATTGACCATTGTTCATTGTTTTGAGTGATCCTGGGGGCTAGGGATACCCTACGTGTGAGAACAAGCAGCCTGCTTGCCCTCGAGAAAGCGAAGATAATTACCTGTAGCAGGTATTCTCCGAGGACAGCAGGCTGATTGTTCTCACCAACCTGCCCACCACCCCTTTGGAGTTGTTGTTTTTATTCTTTATTTGCTTTTGATATAACTGAGGCGGGAAGATGGCCGCGCATGCGCAGTGCATCCGTCCCGTGCTCTGCTGGCTGTCGCAAAGTTTTCTGGATTTTGCTGGGAAAATCTCCGTTCCTGGGGGCGCCGTGGACACCGACCCACATATGAGAACAATCAGCCTGCTGTCCTCGGTAAGTATCTTTGCTAAAATGCAGAAAGGAGTAGCACTTTCTGCAAATGTTCTAGTTAAGCATTAGTGCATATAAAACATGCACATTAATAATAGCGCAATGTTTTTTTGTTTTTTTTAGTGAGAGGTAAGTTTATGTTTCAATGTTTTTATTGATGGCAAAAGGAAAAGACAAATAACATATTTAAACTGTCATATTAACAACCAAACTGTGCACATAACAACACTGCACATTAGTACTGAGTCTCGCCATCCATTACAATTTTTCAATTACCCTCACCCATCCCTCTCCACCCCAAACCCCCTTCTCCCCCCCAAATTTATATTGGAGCATTTTAATTAGTTATATTAAACCTGACCAATATACCAAATGTCTCATTGATAAACAAACCCATTTCACTAACAATGCCCCTCCCAATAGGCATACCACAATCTTCGTTAGAGACATTCCAATAACAAAATATGGAATAACTATGTGATATTAACCACTTGATGATGTTATCATGAATTAGAAAAACTTATCCTTACCCCTCCTCAATCCCAACCACCCACCCCCCTGCCCAACCCCATGCCACGCTACACTACTTTAAGCATTCAGTATTCTACTACGTGCCAATGCGGTCAATGATTCCCAAAACGGAGACCAACTCTGACAAAAATATTGTCCCCTGGAGGAGGACAAGTCCCCTATACCTCTGCGTTCCAATGCACAAAGAAAAATCATGTTGGATTGCCACTGCTGTAATGTTGGAGACTCCACAGATATCCAATGCTGAAGAATGGATTTCTTCCCAATAAGAATTGCCCTTTTTAAAAATGGCTTCAACCCCTTAGGCAAAAACGGGGACACCCTGAAAATGTCAAATAATTGGGATGGATTCGGTTGCCAAGTAACCCCCCAAAGCAAAGAAAAATGTTGACACACTTGCCGCCAAAACTCAAAAATCCGTGGGCAAGTCCAAAACATGTGTCCCAAAACTGCTGGAGAATAAGTGCATTTCGCACAGACATCATCCACCCTCATGGCCGCCCGAAAAGCCCTATGTGGGGATATGTACATCTGCATTAAAAATTTATAATGTGTTTCTCGCAATGTCACATTTTCAGTTAACTTTTGAATGCCCAAGAGACATGACTTCAGCTTATCCCCCTGAAGATTCACTGCTAATTCTCTTTTCCAACTACACACTAATTTACCATAATCAACTTCACCCAAGTGTTCCCGCAAGATAGAATGATAATATTTGAGAGGGATTAACAACTGGGCATTGAGCCCAAAAATGGTGAGAAGTTTTTCCCATACCTGCGGTGTTAAAGAAGGAGAAGGGAGAGACCTTACGTGGAGGGACATAATCGAACGCCCATCTCCATGTCCAAAAATGGGTATGTGAAGAGGCGGGACAGACCGTATTATCGATAAAGATGGGCGTCCATCTTTCGTTTTGAAAATACGGTTTGGACGGACCAAATGCCATGGATTTGGTCCCTTCTGAGATGGGCGTTTTTTTTTTTTTTTTGCGATAATGGAAACTAAAAAACGCCCAGCTCAGAAACGTCCCAATCCAAGCCATTTGGTCGTGGGAGGGACAAATGTACAACACTACCATAGCTCTTAGGGGTGAAGGGGGCAACTACATGTGGGTACAGTGGGTTTTAGAGGCCTCCTATTTACCACCACAAGTGTTATGGGTGTGGGGGGGGGATGGGCCTGGGTCTGCCTGCCTGAAGTGCACTGCAGTACCCACTAAAAGTGCTCCAGGGGCAGGACTTGTTGCTGGTGTATAACCTTGGCACAGCAGTTCACACCTGAAGACTAATCTCGCTGAAAACGTCCTTTATTTGAATAAGCACCTTTACTCACAGTTAACTGCAGATGAGAGGTTGTGCCCCACTGGCAACGAGTCTCGCTGGTACTGAGATTAGCAGTAGGTCCGAGCTGGCAGAATGGTGTACATTGCCCTCTTTCAGCAACATTCAAGGTAAGAACTAAGTGCTGTAACGTGGCTAACACATGAAAGGGATCTAAAAGTGTCTTACACAAATGACCACTACCTCATGGACTACCGGAAACAAAACAGGGCACACTCTGACCCAGAAAGCAGAGGGAAAAGCACCATGGGAGTAGAGCCTACCAACTACCAACATTGTGAGCATTTAACACAAGCTAGTGGAATCACGGAGCCCAATACCCTACACCCACCACAATGCATTGCTGATGTGACTCTGTAGTGCCCTTGACAGAAAAGGTGTCACACTCACCCGAGACCCACATCAGAACCAGGGAAAGCCTGTCACAGGATAGAACACATTCTGCTGTCATGGAGGTGGGTACGGCATTTGAGGCTTTTAACCTACAAATGTACTCGATCTACAGCCCCTCCCTACCTCTCTACCCTCATCTCGCCTTACATTCCTACTCGTAACCTCCGTTCTCAAGACAAATCCCTCCTGTCGGTACCCTTCCCCACCACCGCCAACTCCAGGCTCCGCCCTTTCTGCCTCGCCTCACCCCATGCCTGGAATAAACTCCCTGAGCCCATACGCCAGGCCCCCTCCCTGCCCATCTTCAAAGCCTTGCTAAAAGCCCACCTCTTCAATGTCGCCTTTGGCACCTAACCATCATACCTCTATTCAGGAAATCTGGACTGCCCCTACTTGACATTTCGCCCATTAGATTGTAAGCTCCTTGGAGCAGGGACTGTCCTTTTTTGTTAATCTGTACAGCGCTGCGCAACCCCAGTAGCGCTCTAGAAATGTTAAGTAGTAGTAGTAGTAGTAGGCTGGCATACAGGCTGGGAAAAAAAGTTTGTAAAGTGGTTTTTTTTTTGGTGGGAGGGGGTTAGTGACCACTGGGAGAGTCAGGGGAGGTCATCCCCGCTTCCCTCCGGTGGTCATCTGGTCAGTTGGGGCACTTTTTTGGGACTTGGACCTGAAGAAAAAGGGTCCAAATAAAGCGGACCAAATTCTCGTCAAAAACGCCCTTCTTGTTTCGATTATCAGCTAAAGACGCCCATCTCTCCTCGGCCAATAACCACGCCCCAGTCCCGCTTTCGCCACACCTCCAACACGCCCCCATGATCTTTGTTCATCTCCGTGATGGACTGCAGTTGAGGACGCCAAAAATCGGGTTTCAATTATACCGATTTGGGCGCCCACGGGAAACGGGCGTCCATCTCCCGATTTGGGTCGAAATATGGGCGTCTTTCTCTTTCGAAAATAAGCTGGATAGTGACACAACTGAAATATAGATAAAAAGTTCACTCTCTCCAAACCATACTCCACTTGAATGTCCTCCAGGAACTTAAGAGCTCCATCCTCTGTATATAACTGTTGCACATACTTTAACCCCCTAGACGCCCAAGTAGCAAAATTCACTGAGGTGGATCCTGGCGGGAAGTCTGCATTACTCTGTAGCAGCAACAGTGGAGAAGACTCTGCTGACAAGCTATAGAAACGACAAATCCAGCACCATGCTTTCCTCAGAGGTAGTAAAAGTGGCGCAAAGGCGGCGGTCATACACAGACTCCTCAGCGACGCATGCAACCAAGTACTGAAATGAAGTGGAGCAAACAAACCTGTCTCGGCTGCGGTACACGAGAAGTACGAGGAATCATGAAACCAATCAGTAAGGTGACGCATATTGCTTGCCACCGAATATAACAACACTAAGTAGCCCCATTCCCCCCTGAAGGCGAGGGAGAAAGAGTTGAGAAGCCGGCAACCTAGGTCTCTTGCCCTGCCACAGGTAAAGCGTCACCAGTCTATCATCTCCATGCTTAAGGAATATAGGTAGCATTTGTAACACATAAGTCCACCTAGGGACCAATATCATATTATAAAGAGCTATTCTACCCAGAATGGACAAGGGGAGTGAATGCCAACTTTGTAGGGTTTGACTAGTGCATACTGGTAAAGGGTCTATATTAGCCTCATACAAGAGTGACAGATCCGAAGGAATAAACACCCCCAAATATTTTAAAGGAACTGAAGACCACAAAAGGGGAAACTCTCCCTCTCAAGTCTCCCTAATCTGAGCTTGAATAGGAAAGGCGACAGATTTCTACAAATTAAGAGTAAAGCCCGAGAAATAACTAAATTCCTCTATAACATTAAGTAAATTACTCAATGATTGCCGGGGGTTTGTCAAGGTCAACAAAATGTCATCCGCAAATGCCAATGTCATAACTGAGAACGAGGGCACAGTAATCCCCGAAATTTCTGGATCTATTTGGATGGTACGCAACAGGGGCTCCAAATAAAGAAGAAATAACAGAGGAGATAATGGGCATCCCTGCTGTGTACCACTGGCTATAGGGAACGAAGATGAACACAATCCATTTACAACAAGAGATGCTCTGGGCTGAGAATAGAGAGCTGAGATTGCACGCAAAAACCAACCCGTCATTCTCACATATTCCAATACCCCAAAAAGATAATCCCAGCATACCTTATCAAAAGCCTTTTTAGCATCTAAACTAACCAATAATAAAGGCTCCTCAGTGTTATGACTATGCGCAATTGCCATACAAACGCTGCGCACATTAGTAGATGAGTGGCAGCCTCTTACAAACCCCACCTGGCCCTCCCCAACCACGGCAGCAATACGCGGTGCCAAACGGTCCGCTAAGACCCTAGACAATATCTTTAAATCTACATTAATGAGTGAAATCGGTCTATATGATTCCAGGCGTTCCAACGGCCTACCCGGCTTAGGTATGAGATGCCTCATTGGCATCTCTAGGAAACACGCCCTCCGCAACTGAAACTTCAAAAAAGGAGGCTAGGGAACCACAAATCTGGGGCAACATAAGCTGATAGTATTCAGTTGTAAACCCATCTGGCCCCGGAGCAGTGCCCCTTATGAGAGATTTTATCACTCTCTGGATTTCTTTGGCTCTCAGAGGGGCATTCAACTGACGCACAGCTTCTGCGGGTAAGCGCGGCATTCCCAAATCTTCTAAGTAATCCACTACCGAAGACCCAAACCGAGACTCCGGTGCTGCATATAAAGAAGCATAAAAATCGCGTAAAATCCGCAAAATGCCTGCCGATTGAGTCTCTCTCGTCCCATCTGGCGCCAACAAAGAAGGAACAAATCTGTTACCGCCCTAACTCTTCGTGACTCTGGCAAGCAATTTGCCCAACTTATTACCATACCTATGAAAGATAAAAGAACGATGAAAAAGTTGTTTCTTAGTGCATTCATGGATCAAGGAATTTAGAGCAGCTAGGGTCGACAACATCGCTTCTCGAGATGACGAGGAGGAAGTTGCCAAATATGCATGCTTTGCTACCTTATAATGTTCCAAATGAATTATCCCCCTCACGATTCACCTTGCGTGCGCACACATATAGGAAATTATTTCTCCCCTCAGTACTACCTTCGATGTTTCCCAATACAGTTGAGCTTCTGACTCATGACAGGTGTTAGCATCTGCAAACATTGACCACTTCTGACGAATATAATCTTGAAAGTGAACATCATCCGCTAAGTATGAAGGAAATCGCCACCGACTGCCTCGGAGTCTTGCCGCTCCC
The DNA here is from genome assembly GCF_901765095.1 of Microcaecilia unicolor. Lineage (NCBI taxonomy): Eukaryota > Metazoa > Chordata > Amphibia > Gymnophiona > Siphonopidae > Microcaecilia > Microcaecilia unicolor. The sequence goes on along the minus strand of NC_044031.1, from coordinate 355,683,683 downwards.
AAGTCCACATCTACCCATATCAGAGTATGATCTGAGATCTCCAGGGGTCCAATCTCCGCATACAAAATCTGTGGGAAAAGAGTAGCATCTGTTAAAATATAATCCAACCTCGACCAGCGCAATGTTTTTAACATAGAATTTTAATTACATCTCCAGACCAGAGGTAAAGGATTTTGAGAAAAAGATCTTGATCCATTGAAACCTTATAGTAGATCTTACATGGGTCCTGAATTTACATCCAAATACCATTCTCCAACCTATTGGGAGACATAAATCTGTTTAAATTCTTCCTTTGGGTCTGTTTCTTAAAACTGGTACAGTAATTTGTCTAAATCTTCAAGCATTCCTGGAGGTGAGTAATCCTTTTCCCCCCATCCTAGCCCCTCCTCCTTAACTCTGGGAAACAGTTTCCCAGGGTAGGATTACCCATTATATAAGTGACCCTGCAAATGGCTGAGATTGTTGGAAGCAGTGCTAGAGTCTTTGCATTTCAATTTATGTGCACTGTAAAGGGGTAATTCTCTATAGATCACCTAACGTTCATGCAGGGATGATGCACACAAAGGGCTAGATTCTATATATGGTGCCTGGAAAATCTGTGCGGAAAACATTTCCGCCTAATCGTATTCTACAAAATTTCCATGCGGTTTATAAAATACACTCACGCCAATCCATGTGACTATATTTAGTCGTGAGGAATTACACCAAGTAAAACCTGGTGTAAATCCCAGCACCTAAGTTAGGTGCAGAGCAACTATATTCTCTAACCCTGTGCGTAACTTTTCGGAATGTCCATGACCTGCCCATTCCACGCCTTGTTTTTGACAATACAAATTAGAATTTACATGGACTAGGTTATAGAATGTGCTTAGCAAGTTGTGTGCGTAAGTTCTAATTAATTCCAGTTAGTGCTGATAATTACTCATTACCATTCAGTTAACAGCGCTGATTGATTTGTAACTAACTAGGTCATGCACATTGTTATGGGATACTCTTAGATTTCCATGTGGAAATCTAGGCGCAATATATATAGAATCTGGGGGTAAGCATGAATTCTGTATTAGCAATTGCATGCCCGATGGCCATTAAAAAATACTAGAGTGAGTCTGCATTTATGTGCCTAACTATAGGCATGAGCACCTAGACCAGCTCAATGGCTGGTGTAAATGCATTAGGCAGCTAGACACATAAATGCTAGTATTTTAGAACCTGTATGCATAAGTGCTAGGCACTTCCAGTACCCACCCATGCCCTTCCCAGGTTCACGCCCCTTGCAGTTGTACAATTTCTCCTCTATAGATTTTGTGTGTACAATTTTCAGAACATGCATTTTTGACTGGCTCAAGCCAGTTAAGTGAGCAGGGGAATCCAGTGATGAATGCACAAAGGGGCTCTGCAGGTTGTTTTCCATCTGCGGTAGTAGCCAATGGGAATCATATTCTAATGTATTACAATGAGCTGATTACTATTCAAATAAGAATTCCAAGGAATGCACAGCTGTTTGCGAACGATGTACAGAAAGGACCTCCTACCTTTTAGGATCATAATTTTATGGGAGGTCTGGGGCAGCTGTAGCATGACAGTAGCTTCTCTTGCTTCTGCCACTGTCTGCTTTACCCTTCTCCCTTCATCATGGCTCCATCTCCTTCTCTTGAGGACTAGGGAGCAGCACTGTGCATGTATGAAAGCCGTGTGTGGAAAAAAGCTACATACGGCTAGTAGTAGTAGTAGTTATACACGCACAAAATAACCGAAAGATCCTCCATACACAAATGTCTCTTGCCCAGGTCCTCTGCCACTGTTTGGTAAAGAGGCAGGGGCTGCTGGTTTCCAACTTTGAGGCACTATCAGGATAGTTAAATGAAGGGGGACATGAAAAAAAGAAGGGCTGTGCCAGTCCAGCTGACATGCCTTGAGCTCTTCTTCTGCGGATCTGGTACAAATTTCATCTGTTAGGTTTTCATTTTTTGGGCAAATATTATGTTGACAAGTGTTTGCCAATGGAGTGTTCTGTACCTTATGCTTATTTTGAAGCATTTTCTTTTTTTTTCCATTGGGTGGTGGTACAAGCTGTGCAAGTAGATTGAATTATTCATCATTTGGATGATTTTTTATTTGTTCGGTATGCTACTTCTAATTTGTGCATAGAGTTGGTTGAGAGCTTTCAACAGTTGGCTACAGTTTTTGGTATTCTGCTTGCAGCTGAGAAATTTGAAGGGCCATTTACCAGTTTGTTTTTTCTTGGAATTGAATTAGATTCCATTAAGATGGAATCTCGTTTGCCAATAAATTGGAGAAATTATTGGAACTGTTGTCTGTAGTCTTAGCTGCAAAGAAGATAACTTTACGTCAGTTGCAAAGTCTTTTAGGACACTTGAATTTCTCTCATAAGGTGATAACAATGGGAAGAGTCTTTACTAGGAGGCTAGGAATTTTATCTTGAGGTGTTAAGAAAATACATCATTATATTTGATTGACTCATCAAGTAAAAGAAGACCTGGAGCTTTGGAAATGTTTCTTTATGGAGTGTGTATTTGGCAATTTCCTGCAGTCTCTAACATTGATCTAAACTTCTTTATAGACGCATCTCATACAATGGGATTTGGAATTTACTTCAGAGGTTCATGGTGTGCTGGTGGGTGGCCTACTTCATGGGTGGAAAGAGGGTGGTGTAAGAATATGTGCTTTCTAGAGTTATTTCCTGTTATTATAGCTTTCTTTATAAGGGGAAATAGGTTGAAGAACAGAAGAGATTGCATTTTGATAGTAGTGTAATAGTTGAGGCTGTTAATAAGCAACCTGCGCGTTCTGCATTATTAGTTCAAGAAATGTGTCTTGCATTGTTTAAAGATGAATGTTACTTTAACTGCGAAACATGTGCCTGGTATAGATAATTCTATAGCTGATTCTTCATCTCATTTACAGTGGGCACAATTGCGTGCCTTAGTTCCAGGTGTGGAAGAGTTACCGACAGAGGTGCCAGGAAGCCTATGGGAATTGATTTCTGCATCATTAGTCGATTGTTAAAGAACTCTTTGTCCAGTCATAGAAATTATATGAGGCTGGCTGGGAGAAATTTGGGACAATTATGGGGTCTTTTAAGATATTACCATGGAGACAAATTTGTCAACATGATTTATTGCAATTTATTTTGCCAGCTTGTAATGTAAAATTAACTAATGCTGTTTTGAAGGCTTCTCTTGCAAGTATTAGTTTTGTTTCTAAGATATTTGGTTTCAAAGACCCTACCAAAGGTTTCTTAGTTAAAAAGTTGATTCAAGGATATAATCAGGAATATAGATCTGGAATTTTGTGGTTGCGGAAGCAAACAATATTGCCAGAATTGTTGGTAAAGATATTTAAGAATTTTACCAGTATTTTGTGCCTCTACCTATGAGGTGTTTTTACTTAAAGCAGCATTTCCTTTGGCTTTTTTTGACCCCTTAAGAGTTGGTGAGATTTGTACCATCTTCTAAATGTGCCAATGGGCACTTAAAGTACAAATGTGGTTATAAAAAAATACCAAAACGGTATCCATATTGATACGTCATTCAAAAACAGATCAAAAAGATGTTGGGGCTTGGATCACATTAAGAGAAATGAAGAATGTTTTGATTTGTTCAGTGTAAGTGAGAGTGGGATGTTTGACCACAGAAATTCAAATCCTGGAGACAAGAATCTTAAAAAAGCTTGTTTATTGGGGGATCTAAGATGGCGGCCGTGTAGGAGGCATTGAAAGAAGCTCTGCTGATATCCGCTCTTGACTCCTGATTTTCTCTATAATTACTTATTCAACCATGCCTAAACGGAGAGGAAAACCGTGAGTATGGCCCGCTACTCCTCTTTTACCTGGAGCAGGAACAATAGATCGCTTCTTTTCGCCAGGTATGCAGATGGGACTGGGATTGCTGCTGGAGGGATTGGGGAGAGGTCTCCCATTCCCCCAGCTTGACCAGGAGACATCGTTCAGTCCCAAGATGAGGCATCCCCCTCCTATGCTGGCTGTGGCGCTGAACTCAGCTCGGGGAACCCCAGAGGCGCAGGACGCAACAGGGTTTCCTGGCACGGGCGCTGAGTCGAAGCCTGAGACGCCGGCAAGCCCCGCTGCGGAAGCAGCAGGAGCGAGTGGAGGAGATGGCGTCCCTATGGAAGAACGAGGAGCAGTGGGAGGTCAATCAGACTTAACTTCAATTACTACCTTGGAACTTCCAAGTAAGTCTTTTTTGCCTCAAAAACCTCAACAAATTACGTTGGACAATATTTGGGAAGCACTTGTTGGTTTGGAAGCTTCATTTACACAAAAGTTTACTCAGTTTGATAAGAAATTCAGTTCTGATTCAAAAAAGATATCTGAAATGGATAAGAGATTGATATCTCTGGGCAAAGAAACGGAAGTAAATTCCTCTGCAATAAAAGATTCTCAACAAGTTCAAGTTAACTTAATTAAAGAAAATCTGTATCTTCAAAACAGAATTGAAATATTAGAAAATTACCAACGTTCCAATGCCCTCAGATTGATAAACTTTCCTAAGCAGATTGCCATTTCACCATTGATAACCTTCAAACAATATTTAACTGAAGCTTTAAAGATTCCAGAAAAATCACATCCACCAATTTCAAAGATCTTCTATGTAGAACCATTTCATAAGAAAGATTTATTGCAAAGAGATGAAATGAATGTTCAAACTTTGGATTTGACTCAAATTATTGAAGGAGACAATGAGGGCCTGACAACTGCGACACTCAAAGTGATTTTCATACTTCAACCAGATAGAGACTGGATACTCAAACAATTTTTCTTGAACAAAAGACCAGATTTCCTAAATTGTAAAATTAGAATATATCCCGACGTCTCAAGATCCACCCAAAAGAAAAGACAAGAATTCCTCAAACTGAGACCAAAGGTTTTGCAACTTGGGGCATTATTTTGGCTGAACTTCCCGTGCAAGTGTGTGATAAAATTGAATTCAATCAAATATGTATTTTTTGAGGTAAAACAACTGAATTCCTTTTTGGAAGCTAAGCTGAGAGACCCACAGTCTCCATTATTAGGGACTCTAACAACTTCAACCCCATAAATAATATATATATTACCTGGCCTGCCTATACTAACCGCCAAGTTAAATTTGGAAGTTGATTTCTAAATTTGATTTATATGTTTTTCCTTGAAATTGTGATAACCCCCCCGATATTGTGGACTATAGACAAGTATTGATTTCCTATCCTATATTTTTGATATTTCTACCTCTTTTTCCTTTATTGATATTGCTATAAAAAAATTTGGAAACTAAATTGTCTTTTTCTGTATTTCAAGATGTAATGCTTGATATTTAAAAGAAAATTTATAAATAAAAAATTTAAAAAAAAAAAAGCTTGTTTATTGATGAAAAGACTCGACACAACTGTTGTGTTTCGGCCGTCAGGCCTGCATCAGGAGTCTATAAAAACATACATATGCAAATAAAGAAAAATTAAGTAAAAACAAACCATATATGATAAAAAAAACCACAGTAAAGCAATAACATATGATAAAAAACAAAATCAAAAGATAAAATATGGGAATAACATCATTTGCTAAACATCAAAAAATGTGTTCGCATATACAATGTTCTCATAAAGTGCTAAATATTGCAAGAACAATGCGTGCAATAAAATACATATAAATAATGAATAGAATAGGGACTAGACGTACAAAGCATATGAATGAAATATTATATTGGAAGGATATGCTATGATGTGTATAGTTACGGGCGGTAAGCTTATAATGAAAAGTAAGCTTATAATGAAAACTGAAAATTTTTTCATAATTACATATTCGCATGTACAATATTCCCATAAAATGCTAATGTTGCATAAAACATCTGTGCAGTAAAATCTATATAAACACATGAATAAATGAAAAAGGGACTAGGCATACAGGACATGTGAATAAAATTGTGTATTAAGAGGATATCCTATAATCGAACGGAAACGCCTATCTCCATGGGCGATTATCTCCGAGAACGGGTCCGTGAAGGGGCGGGCCGAACCGTATTTTCGAAAAAAATGGACGTTTTTGAGCTGGGCGTTTGTTTTTTTTAGTGATAATGGAAACTAAAAACGCCCAGCTCAAAAACGTCCTAATCCGAGCCATTTGGTCGTGGGAGGGGACAGGATTGATAGTACACTGGCCCCCCTGATATGCCAGGACACCAACTGGGCACCCTAGGTCAGTGCGGTGGACTTCAGAAAAAGCTCCCACATGCATAGCTCCCTTACCATGGGTGCTGAGCTCCCAACCCCCCTCCCCCAAAACCCACTACCCACAAATGTACAACACTACCATAGCTCTTAGAGGTGAAAGGGGGCACCTACATGTGGATACAGTGGGTTTTGGAGGCCTCCCATTTACCAGCACAAGTGTTACAGGTGGGGGGGGATGGGCCTGGGGCCACCTGGCTGAAGTGCACTGCGGTACCCACTAAAAGTGCTCCAGGGACCTGCATACACGCAGGCCTCTAGGACTTGTTGCTGCTGTATAACATTGGCACACCAGTTGACACCTGAAGACTAATGTCTCCAAAAACGTCCTTTATTGGAATAACCGCGTTTACTCACAGTTAACTGCCAATCAGAGGTTGTGCCCCACTGGCAACGAGTCTCCCTGGTACTGAGATGAGCAGTAGGTCAGAGCTGGCAGAATGCTGTACAATGCCCTCTTTCAGCCACATTCAAGGTAAGAACTAAGTTCTGTAACGTGGCTAACACAGGAAAGGGAATTAAAACTGGCTTACAAAAATGGCCACTACCGCATGGACTACAACAGGAAACACAACAGGGCACACTCTGACCCAGTAGGCAGGGGGAAAAGCACCATGGGAGAAGAGCCTACCAACTACCAACATCGTGAGTCTGTAACACAAGCTAATGAAATCACGGAGCCCAATACCCTACACCCACCACAATGCAATGCTGATGAACACATTCTGCTGTCATGGAGGTGGGTACGGCATTTGAGGCTGGCATACAGGCTGGAAAAAAAGTTTGTAAAGTGGGGTGTTTTTGGTGGGAGGGGGTTAGTGACCACTGGGGGAGTCCGGGGAGGTCATCCCCGATTCCCTCCAGTGGTCATCTGGGCAGTTGGGGCACTTTTTTGGGACTTGTTCGTGAAAAAAAAGGGTCCAAAAAAAGTGACCCAAAATTGCATTCAAAACGCCTTTTTTCTCTCGATTATCAGCTAAAGACGCCCACCTCTCCTCGGCTGATAACCACGTCCCAGTTCCGCCTCCATCACGCCTTCGACACGCCCCCGTCAACTTTATTCGTTTCCGCGACGGAGTGCAGTTGGAAACGCCCAAAATCGGCTTTTGATTATACCGATTTGGGCGCCTTTGCGAGATAAACGTCTATCTCCTGATTTAGGTCACACTATAGGCGTTTTTCTCTTTCGAAGATAAGCAGGATAGTGTGCTAACATTTTCTGAAGACATAAATATATTTACATAAATATATATTCTCATATGCGATGTTCTCAAAGAATGCTAATGCTGCATGAAACATATGTACAATAAAATCCATATAAACGCATGAATAAATAAATAAATAAAATGGGAACTAGGCATACAGGACATATGAATGAAATTGTGTATTAAAAGAAATCCTATGATGTGTAGTGTACTGACATTTTTTATTAGAAACATAATTGTGTCTGTACCTATGCATCCCTTATAAAACTGATTAGAAAAAAGATGATCCAACCATGACGACGTGGGGACGTGAAAAAAGTTTTAAAAGTTTAAAAAGGAGCTTGCAAGAAGTTAGATGCATTGAAAATAATATTGAAAAAAGGAACCTGAAAGATAATAAAATGAAAAATGAAAATAATAAAAATTAAAGTAAAATAAAGAAAAAAAGAATGTGCTGGCAAAAAATGGGGGAGAGGGAAGGAACGAGGAAGATAGAGTAGGCAGGGGAGGGGAAAGGGGGAGAAAAAAGTGGAAAGGAAAAAAAGGAAGGGGGGAAGGAAAAAAGGAAAATATGAAGGAATGAGAAAAACAGAGGAAGGAGAAAGAAGAAAAGAGAAGAAGAGGAATAGTAACATGAGGGGGAAATAAATGAACGTAAGAAGTGTGGAATAGAGAAACCATAAAATGAAATACAAAATACAAAATAATAAAAAAAAAATAATAATAATAAATAAAAAGATAAAAAGAAAAAGAACTAGGATTGCATTAACAGGACGTGCTTCTATGTATTACAGATGGTATTATCAATGCCATGCATGCATTGTTATAGAAACAGAATATTGAGATGTTATAACGAGACATGCTTCTATGTGTGTTGATGCTGTTATCGATAGCATGCACGCTTGGTTGTGGGTACCATGTTAGCTGGGAAGTAAAACCATACGTAAAATGAAAGATATTACTGACCTTGCTCAATAACGTGTCGTTTATTGAGTCTATAAATGCACAGGAATGAAGAAATACATGTAAAAGTAAAAATAAAACACAGTAAAAAGTGATTGAAATAGTGATCTGTAAAGGGTATTGCACTAAGAGATACACAAAAACAAATCAGTGTTATACTAACCTCAGACGCCAGGAAGAACAGCTGATATGTGCAGCCGGTAGCAGGTGATATGATGATCTGTTGTACAGGTCTGTTAACAAGGAAAGAACCAGTGGAATAGTTTAGAAGCAATTGCAGGAAATGGCAGGGGAGCAGAAAGAAGAGAAAAATAAACACAGTGGAGCTTGACAATAAAAGCTCTCCTGCTGGTAGCTTAATGAAGGAAAGACGAGCAAGTCAATAATTTACCTTTAGAAAGACCTTTGGTGATAAGCTTGCTAGTAGACAAATCGAGTGTCGTAAAAAGCATGAAAGGAACTCTTTTGCCTTTAAAAGCTAGTCGGAAATGACGTCAGGGGCAGCGTTGCCAGATGGGTGGGTTTCCCACCCAATTGGGCTGGTTTTTAAGCCAGGATGCTGGAAATTTTCGAAGGCTGCAGGCTGCAGGAAATTGGGCTTCTTTTTCGTTGCAGCTGTGCGGGGTTTGCGCTTTTTTTCGGGGGCTTCTATTGGTCCAATTTGGTCCAATAGAAGCTTTTCCGGGGCTTCTATTGGTCCAATTTGGTCCAATAGAAGCTTTTCCGGGGTAGGGTTGACATCAGGGGCGGGGTTAATGACATCAGAGGTGATGTCAGGGGCAGGGCTAATGACATCAGAGGTGACATCAGGGGCAGTGACATTGGGGGCGGGGGCGGTGACGTTGGAGGTGGGGTTTGACTTTGGGTGGGTTTTGGGCTGGTTTAGGGCCGATTTTGGGTGGGGAAAATTTTTCCCATCTGCCCACGCTGGTCAGGGGTGATTGAGTTAAAAAGTGAAACCATAACTTTAAAATAAAAAAATGAAATAGGAAAAAAGTGGGGGGAGGGGGGGAAGGCACTGAACAAAGAACAGATTATGGTGTTAGAATGTTGACACACTAGATTGAGAGAAAAAAACAAGAAGTACTTCCTGGTTAATTCACTGATTGAATGACCTGATGTGTGAAGCGATGACGGTACTGAAGAAAAGAAAAGAGAAACTATGTGTAGATGACGGCTCTTAGAAACTAGGAGTATATGAATGAATGAAAAAAACTGTCCCATGATGTAGAAAGCAGTAATGATTGTGAAAATGAAAAAAAGAGGAGGGATAAGAAAAACAATAAATATGATATAAAAGGTAAAGAATAATAGAATAATTACCCTGTCAGTGACTCTGAACATGAAAAATTCTAAAGATACATGGACAATCAGAAAAGATATGATGAAATGGACATGAAAATGGAAAAAAATGGTGTAAAGAAAAGGAAGAAGAGGATAAAAAAGGGGGGAAGGGCGGAAAGACGGAAAAAAAAGAAAAAAGGAAGGAAAAAAGGAGAAAGAAAAAAAAGGGGGGAGGAAAGGGAGTTAAGAAGAGGAAAAGGGCCAGAAACATGGTCGAAAGGGATAAAAAATGATGCAAAATGAAACAGAAAACAAAAAACAAACAGGAGCTTGATACACCACATGTGATAACTGAAAAATTAGTATAATAGAGGAAAAGCAGTGTACTACATTAAGAAATCAGCAGAATGGGTAATAGGGAAGCTAAAGTGAAGTAAATACTGGAAAAAATAAAAAAATGAAAAAAGGTGAGAAAAAAAGTGGATAGTATATGATGAACAATAAAAAAGAAAAAAGGAACAAATAGTAATTGCAAAATAAATTCTTAATTATAACACGTATTTTGAACACATCTCCAAGGTTTGTGAACTTAACCAAAAAAGAAAAAATTAAAAAAGGGGCTGATGCATCCCAGGAAAATATATAAAGCGATAGAAGATGTGTATAATCGATTAATTGGAAAAGTCGGATGGATTAATTTGAAAAATATATGTAGGGAACAATATGGTTTGCATAGGTAAAGACTTCAGCAGAAAAGGGAACTATGTAGGGGTACACTATAATATGGCTGAAAACATAGACTACGTTAGCAAAAGATTAATTATATAAAAAACTGGGTGAATTAGTGTTTACATGAATGTGAAAAGTGTTCAATAAAAGGATGGAAATCAATTCTTTGTTTAAACCTTTAGGGGTCAAAGTCTGGAACTCATAAATAAGCTTCTGTTCCTCACGTAGTAGTTGAGCATCTAAATCGCCACCTCTCCATTTTTTCGTGAATGTTTTGAAAACTAAAAACTTGATGTCAGAGATCGAATGATTCGTTCAGTGAATTGTGCAAAAGCTTTTTTGTGTTTGAGTGAGAATAGGGGGCTATATTGGCTTTGTCATAGTGATGCTTCACCTCTTACTAGATTCCAATTCACTGCCATTTTGAAGAGGTGTTTGGAGATTTTTTTTTAAAATTTTAAATTCTTTGGTACTCATTCATTCAGAATTGGGGCTGCTTCATTTGCTGCTTATCAGGGTTTTTCTATGCATGCGATAAAGAAAATTGGGTGTTGGCATTCAAATGCCTTTTTGACATATATAAGATAATTTTGTTTATTCTTTTTCTATGCAAGCAGGGTTACAAGCTCATGAATTTCTTGTTTGGATATGTGGTCACTCTCATATGTTCTGGACCAGGAAAAGAGCATCTGAATCAAATTGGGGACTGCAACTGGGGCTTGCTCCTTATAACATGTGTTTACTATGGTTGGGGATTAGAGGAATGCTTTGGGCCCAGCTGTTGCCTTTATTATTAGACTATAGATGTTATTCTATTCCTTCTTGTACTTTCATTTATCGTGGAGGAAATGACATGTGCTATATGAAGGGTGTAGACTTAAATCATCAGATGATAAGTGACATATTTTCTATCCGTTGTTATTTTTCTGAAGTCCTTATTATTTGGTCTGTGCAGAGTTTGGAGAGATGCGAAATGGCCAAAAGCAATTTTAAAAAATGAGGAAATGTATAAATGTGGAAGTTTCAAAATTTGTTGTGTAAAGGTTTGATGCTTTCCCATGATTTATTAACAGCTAATTGTCCAGGATTATATCGTAAAGATGGAACGCACTTATCAGATATTGGTCGGTATATATTTTTAAGGAGCATTCAAGATGTATTAGAAGGCTGTGGTAAATCACTGGTTGCAGTTAAAGTTTAATGGGAAGTTGGGGACATGCAGTAGCAGTCCCCACTTTTGGCAGAAAAGCACATGTGACACCACCATGCTTACAGGGCAGGATTGGTGGACAAAAGAAGAAAGTATTGCCACACATAAGTATATAACTATTGCCACTCTGGGGCAGATCAAAGGTCTATCAAGCCCAGCATCCTGTTTCCAGTAGTGGCCATTCCAGGTCACAAATACCTGACAAGATCCCAAAAAGGTTCAACACATTTTATGTTGCTTATCCCAAAAATAAGCAGTGGATTGTACCCAAGTCATTTTAATAATGGTCTATGTACTTTTCCTTTAGGAAGCCATCCAAACCTTTTAAACCTCGCTAAGCTAACCACCTTTACCACATTCTCTAGCAACGAATTCCAGAGTTTAATTACACGTTGAGTGAAGAAACATTTTCTCCGATTTGTTTTAAATATACTACTTTGTAGCTTCATTGCATGCCCCCTAGTCCTAGTATTTTTGGAAAGAGTAAACAAACAATTTATGTCTACCCATTCCACTCCATTCATTATTTTATAGACTTCTATCATATTTTCCCTCAGCCGTCTTTTCTCCAAGCTGAAGAGCCCTAGCCGCTTCAGCCTTGTTGCCCTTCTCTGTACATTTTCTAATTTTGCTATATCTTTTTTGAGAAGCGGTGACCAGAATTGAACACAATATTCGAGGTGTGAAGTGGGAATGATCTTCAGTCTTGTATCACTGCAGAGTGGGGGTACAAGTGGAGTTATATGATGAGTACTTAGATTGACTAGTACAGAACTGTCTGGTCATATCATAGTTAAGTAATTAGATATGTCATTGATTATTAAACAATGACTAAATGTTAAAGTTAGTAAAGCTGTAGGCTTGATATGCCACTTAATGAAAATTGTGATATTTAAATTTAATTGTTGAAAGTATATAAGTCAGGGTTGGCTGAAGAGATAATGGTGCCCTGAGCTAACTTGCTTTGGTGATGCCCCCCTATTGCATCACTTCAGTACCTCCTACCCCTCCCCCCCCCCAACAGTTTTGGCATCTCTCCATCCATTGGGCCAGCATCTCTCCCTCCCCCCCTGGACCAGTCTCGTTTTCCCCTTTCTCTGTCCCCCTCCCCATGGGTACAGCACTGCTCCCTCACCTCGATTACTCCTCCACAGTCCTGTAAAGTTTATGTCGGTCACTGGTGGCAGCAGCATTACAGGCTGCCTTTGGCCAGCTCCTGGGTCTTCTCTCTGCCATGTGCTGCCTACAAGAGGACACAGGAAATGGCAGAGGGAAGACTTAGGGCTGGTCGAAGGCAATCTGTCATGCTGCTGCTGCTGACAGTGGTGACTGACGTAAACTTTACAGGACTATGGAGGAGTGAGGTGAGGGAGCAGTGCCAAACCATCAGAGAGGGAAAGAAAGTTAGGGTGGTGGACTTTGGTCCTGGGAACTGAGGAACTGAGTTCGATTCCCACTTCAGGCACAGGCAGCTCCTTGTGACTCTGGGCAAGTCACTTAACCCTCCATTGCCCCAGGTACAAATAAGTACCTGTATACAATATTGTTGCAGGAATTACCACTATTGTTAGCAGAATCTGTGGTACTTCAGGAGTCAAACACCACACACCAGAATGAGAGAGAAATCTTCTTTATTTGCCAGCAAACAAAGTAGGACATCAGCTCTAGCTTTCTCTGTGTCCTGTCCTTCTGTGTCTCTTCTTCTGAGCTCTCTCTCTCGTCTCAGCTCCTTCTCTTCTTCTAACGTAAGCTGCTTCTGCTCTCAGTTATATAGGGTCCTACACCTCTCTAGCCCCCATTTCTCACCAGATGGTAAAGAATAGATTGATTACCCTGTCTTGAACTAATTATTACTTACACATTACTTAAAAATATCAGTTACATAGGTTTGAGATATTTCCTAAACTAACCTATGACCTGGGGCCTCTCAAACTAGACAATGTGGCACCTATCTCCTGTATTTTATTATTATTTCTCATAATCAGATTCCCAATCAACTTCATACTAACTGGGTTTTGGCATTCATTAAGGGGTCAAGGGGCCAAGGGGCCAGTCTTGCTTAATGGCACACAGACATGGTTTGTTATTACTTTCAGGAGACCAGTCCTACATTTAGCTAATCCATCAAGGAGAAGAGAGTTGACTTGTCCTGACCTCTTTCACCTAGCTTCATACACAGAACTCGCTAGGACTGTGGATAATTCAAACCAGATGATGACCTCTTAAACTGCAGACAAAGCTCACTTGAAAAGTCAGACACTGGATTGAAAAGATATTCTACATAGAAATAGAACTTATTAATTAAACAGAATAAAACATATTCTAAAATAAGCAGAAATCAGAATTCCTTATAAGACAAAATCTAAATCATCTAGAATTATTTAAACAGCATTCAGCCTACTCTTTTAAAACTGCAGTATGCCTTGCTTGCTGATCCCCTCGAGATTGAATGGCATCCAGAGGTGGTAAATATGAACTAGCCTTAACAATCCATCACTCAAAAAGGGACAAAGAAAGTTTCATTTCTCACTGACCTTTCTAACCTCTAGTCTAGCAAAAGCTAGACTTCTGAGTAATTAAACCCAGATGGCATTCTTCCACTTGCAGGACTGAAAAGTTAAAATTAATATGATTTCTCTGCCCAAGCTGCCTCAATATGTAAGCCGCATTGAGCCTGCCACGAGTGGGAAAGCACGGGGTACAAATGTAACAAAAAAAATAAAATAAAAAGGCTTAACCTGTAGACAAGGTGAGGTCAGAAGCTGAGTATATTGACACCCTTAATTGCTGGTGCCCTGGGCCAGAGCCTCACTTGGTTCAATGGTTAAAGCCAGCCCTGATGTAAGTTGTGGAATGCAAGGATTTTTGAATGGTGTGAATGCCTAAGTTATTATTGTTAAACAAAATGTCTTTTGCTTCATTAAAACATTAATGTTTCCTTGTTTATTTCAGGGATCATCACAGATTACAGGGTGAGTATGACATTATGGGACTCATTTTCAAAACAGAAAAACATCCAAAAAATGGCAAATTGCTATTTTCAAAACTATTTTTTAGATGTTTTCTATTTTTTTAGACGTCTACATCTCAAGGGGGCATGTTGGATGTGTGCTGTGGGCAGGACTAGGGCAGACTTACAATTTGGACATTTTTCTGCAATAATGGAACATTGTAAAAATGTTCAGGGCAAAAAATAGTGTGTGTTTGGTTAGGCCTGTTTGGTACGTCCAAAAAGGTGCCTACACTGACCAAATGACCAGTGGAGGGATAAAGGTATGACCCCCCCCCCCCCATTAATCCTCCAGTGGTCACTAACTCCCTCCTACCCCCTTAAGAGGTGAAAGTGACAGTACATACCAGGCTCTATGACAGCTGCAGATGTAATGGCCATTCCTCTTAGAGCAGCAAGCAGGTCCCTGGAGTAGTCTAGTGGTCAGTTCAGTGGACTGTAGAGAAGGGGACCCAAGCCCATTATCTATTAAACTTGGGGTGGAAAGTGTGAGTGCCCCCAAACCCACAAAATACCTACTGAGACCACATATAGTTGACACCTTCAGGCATAAGGGCTACTGTAGTTGTGCACAGTTGAGTATAGTACAATTTTTGCTATTCCTAGATGGCAGAGCTACCAAGGAGGTCAGCCTTCTGAGCAGGAGATTTAGGGTCTGCCCATAGCTCCATCTTGCTCCGCCCAACCCACCCATAACTCTGCCCAGAATCTCCTACAGCTCTGCCCAGCCCGTCCATAACTCCACCCAGAACTGCTCACAGCTCCACCCCGGCAAACTGCGATTTGCAGCCAGGAGCACCAAAAGTAGCCTCCCTTTTCTGAGACAGCAGGAGACGCCTTCATGAAACATCCTGCTGCGGCAGCAGGAGATAACGTTTAATGAAATCATTTCCTGCTGTAGCTGGAAATGGAGGCTGTTCAGCAGGAGATCCCAGCTCCTGGAGGGAGTACGGGAGATGATCTACGAAAGCGGGAGTCTCCTAATGAAAGCAGGAAACTTGGCAGGTCTGTATAAAAAGGTTATGATGTGATGTGTACCTGGGACCTTTTATGTGAAGTCCACTGCAGTGCCCCCTAGACTGCCCCACTGCTCTGCTGAAATGTCTGTGAGGCCAGTCTAATAAGCCTGCTGGTCCCCAGACATCCCAATGGCTTGTTTTTGTGCGTTTTTCCTTTGGAAATTTTTGTTTGAAAATGGTCCTTAAAGAAAGATGTATTGAGCACAAAAACTTCTAAAATAGGGCAATTTTCAAACCAAAAATATAGAAGTTTTTCTGGTTTGAAAATGACCATATTTGGCACTGGATTTTTGGACGTTTTTTTGCAAAATGTCCAAAATCGGATTTGGACATCATATTGAAAATGCCCTTCCACGTACAGATGAGTGCTTATACAGGTCACTCAGCCGTAGCAAATTTCCTGCTATGTGGTAAACACAGAAACTGATGGCAGTTCAGGAGTGCCAGGCCTCTCCTTCCTACCCTTTCCCTGTCGCTGCACAATCAGAGACTCTACTTCAGATTACCAGCTGGCTCCGTTATTACATGAAAGGCCAATTTGGTCCTTTTTTATCCTGCTTCTTGCATGTGCTTGTAGTGTGGGTGTCCGGATTAATTTTCCTAAGACAAGCATGACTGCAAGTCCATACAGGCTATGGGGTAAAACCAAGGCAGAATCAGCCTGTGCTGAAAATCTGGAATCAATAATCAATAGCTGTATCTGAACTAGTCCTAGCCATTTCTGGATTTCTGGCATTTTCAACCTGGTGCATTATGGGGCCTGCAGCACTGATTTCAGTAGGTAGAACTGGGAGCTATGAATACTGCACTCCTTTGGGATATAAGTTCAAAACCAGGACTGGCCAAAGAGTCTCCCTCTTGGAACTGGGCAACTTGAAAATTCTGATCTTCTGTTTTATACTCTTTGCCATCACTTAGGGGCCAGTTGACCTGTCTCTTGGTTCCCCACCATCTATGTCAGGAGGCTGCCCATTCATTCACCCACCACCCTCTCTGTAAAGAAGTATTACCTTAAACTACTCCCTAGCCTGTTCCTTTCCATAATCCACATATCATAGAACTTTCTTATACACTATTTATTGATTAGAACATAAGTATTTAATATTCCCCCCCCCCCCCCCCCCCCCCCCCCCCAGTCTTCAGGGAATCATGTTTAGGTGCCTGAGTAAACAGTGCACCCTTCCTGAAGTTACATTTTTCCTCCCTGCATATAAGTGGAGTGAAAATCTGAAAAACTGCTGCCACCCCCACCCTGCAAGGCTGAACTAATGGACACATCTGTTTCGTGGTCTAATTCAGTATAAATAATAAGCCACACTTTACATCATTCAGCTACCTCACAACAAAGTAAGGCAAACATAATACAAAACTTACAGGTATTGATGCTATTCCATGTGGGATACATCTGGTCATTTTATTCATGCTTCCCCTAATAACTATTTAAATGCTTAGCACTGAACTGACCCCCTTAAGCAACCCAAGCCACAGATGTACTTAGCCTTGGTTTTCTCCCTTGGCATCATTCTGCTTAATCCAAGGGAATTCCGCTGTGTTTTACTAAACTGATGGACAAACATTCAATTACAGTCACTAGCACAACAGTACAGAAGGCAATAAAGACAGGCATTTCCACAGGCAAAATAGCTCAAACACACATACTTCTGCCCACCAGCTGCAAGTAGGAAGAAAAAAAGGTATTGAACGATCCAGTATACTTCTCTTGGCTAACAGTAAGAAGGAAAAAGGTGGGGTTTTGGAAAACATGGAGAGTCTTGTTGAATCAAAACCACATGCATTGTTTCTGATGGAAACATTTCACACAGGAAAAGCAGGTGCAGTCTTTATGGATAATTTTTCTTGGGCCAAAAACAAAACTCCACACTTTGCAAAGCAATGCAAAAAACAATGGAGGCGACAAAAAAAATAAATTTCTTTAAAGCAATACAATGACTTGATACAGGCTGTGTTTCAGCTGCAAAGCCTGTCTCAGGAGTCTCAAAGTGTGCACACGATTATCATGGCACCGATGTTCACATTCAATAAGAATATCTTCAGTGAACAGGGAAAAATCATCCAATAAAATCTCTGCTCAGAAAACCTCTCAGAGAACTAATCTGTGTGTTATGAGTGCAAAGGTGCAGGTGCCATTAATGCACACTGCCAAAGCTCAGTCAATTGCCATCATCCACTTTTCTTTCTTGTGAGTCACTTTTAACCAAGTGTTCTATTATAGAGCAGTTCCTGTGCAGTTCTCTTACAAAGTTTAATATTCCTATTATAGTGAATATTCAAAAAGCTTCAAAATCACTTAATATCAGTATGGACAAACTCAGTCCCATTCTTTCTGTTTTAATTAAGAAGTTCGAAACACTTTTTCTACCATATATTCATATAATATGGTTGTATTATCTTTGGAGTACAGTAATGTACCAAAGGCATGGAAAACAGCTAATATCCACCTTTTTGAAAGAAACTAAGAAGAGTACTTCTGATGTCACTAAATATAGGCCAATTGCAAATCAGTCTTTCCTGTCAAAATGAGCAGAAAGGGTCATTACTGATCAACGTCTGAAGTTCTTTGATGACACCAATTCCCTGTGTCCTTACTAAAGTGGATTCCACAACAGTCATTCTACAGAGATCATACTACTGGGTATAAACACATTTAATCTGTCTAAATTACATCAAGAAAAAACAGTTACATTGTTTTCATTAGACCTTTCTGCATCATTCGATACCGTCCTACTTCATAAACTTCAAGAAATAGGTATAATAACAGAGGCAGCGCTTGAATGGTTTGTTTATTTATTTTGAAAATTCCTATTTATTTATTTATTTATTTATTTTAGTGCATTTCTATCCCACATTTTCCCACAAGCGCAGGCACAATGTGGCGTACAGTAGTTCAAGAAAAATTACAATAAAAGAAAGGTATAAACATAGGAAGACAGAGCTGGGATAAATTCACAGAAAAGACAAGGGAAGGAAAAACTGTCCAACAAGTGCAATAGGGTTAGAGTCCCACTTCAAACAACAACGGGAGAGTCCAATGGAGGAGTTCGGTATGGAGTAGGCTTTCGTAAATAGGAATGTCTTTAAGAACTTTTTAAAAAATTGATGGTCTGATATCCCTTTTAATTGCTTTGGCAGTTCAGTCCAAGTCTTAGCACTGGTATATGGGAAAGACGAAGCAAACATATGTTTGTATCTGACTTTCCTGCTGCTGGGATAGTGTAGACAGAGAAAGTTGCGCGACGACGACGAAGCATTTCTTAGGGGCAGATCAATTAGGTCGAGCATGTATTCTGGGGGCTCTCCAAATACGATCTTGTGCGTTAAAGAGCAGACTTTGAAGATGATGTGATCTTTGACAGGGAGCCAGTGCAGGTCAAAACACAATGACTGTGCATGGGCAAAGCGCGATTTGCCTAGCACTAATCTAGCAGCCGTGTTCTGGGCTGTCTGGAGTTTTTTTTAGTAAATAGTCATGACAACCAGCATAAATCCCGCTACAGTAGTCCAGGTGTGAAAGGACCAGCCAGTGAACGAGAGTGCGGAATAGATCTCTAGGTAGGCAATGTCTGATACGCTTCAGCTGCCACATTGCAAAAAACATTCTCTTCACGACAACCTTCACTTGATTGTCCATAAGTAGGTGGTTGTCTAGCTCGACCCCAAGGAGTTTTAGGCTATTTAAGATAGGCAGCTTAAATTCATTGAGATCAAGTGAAGTTGGGATTACTTAATTGTGCTGAGAAGAAAGCACAAGATAATGTGTTTTGTCTTTGTTTATCTTATACTGAAATACTTGTGCCCAAGAGGTTAGGATTGAAATGCTAGCTTCAATCTTCTCATGAATCTCTGTCAGCGTGGTTTTGAAAGGGATGTAAATGGTTACGTCATCTGCATAAATAAATGGATTGAGATCCTGTTTGGCAAGCGCTTTCGCCAAAGGGGTCATCATTAAATTGAATAGGGTTGGAGAGAGAGGCGATCCACAATGAGCAGCCCATGGTGCGGAAATGGTCGAGTTAGCTTTGACTTGGTAAGTTCTTGAAGCCAGAAAACCACTGAACCAGTTAAGCACATTGCTTCCAATTCCAAAAGTGTCCATAAGATAGGTTAAGAGCCCATGATCCACCATGTCAAATGCACTGGACATGTCGAATTGTAATAATAATATTTTCCGCCACAAATTTCTCTTTTAAAATTTGAAACAATGGTAACCAACACTGTTTCAGTGCTAAAATGTGGACAAAACCCAGATTGTCAGTAGTGTAAGATGTCGAATTTTGTCAGAAAGTCCATGAGCTGAGAATGAACCAGACTTTCCATCATTTTGACAAATAAAGGAATAGATGCCACAGGGCGATAGTTGGATATGACATCTGCTTTAATTTTTGGGTTTTTAGGAATAGGTGTTAAGAGGATATGTCCATGTTCAGAGGGGAAAAATCCATTGCCAAGCATGAAGTTTAAGTAGGTGGTAAACTCCGCAATGAAGCAATGCGGGGCAGCTTTTAACAAATAATTTGGACAGATATCAAGGCCACAAAGCTTTTTAGCGAACTTAGAAAGTGTTCTCATTACAGTGTCGATTATCAGCCTTGAGAAAGTAGTCCAGGATCGATCCACCGGGTACGGTTCAGCAGAAGGGTCAAGTATACCAAGGAAGTCGTCAATGGCCGTTGTACTACTGTGTAAAGATGCGCGCAACTTTTTGATTTTATCATTAAAATAGGTGGCAAGGTCATCTGCAGAACAAAAGCCCTGCTTGTAAGGACGACCTCTTTCTGGTATCAAGGAATAAGTTTAGGAGATGTTGCAACTTTCGTGCATCCTTGCCAATAGATTTCAATTTATCTGCGAAGTATGTGCACTTTGCCTGTTTGATTGCATAATTATGTTTACAATGACTTAACTTCCATGCATTCCATGCATGATCTGTTCTTAGTTTGCGCCAAGATCTTTCTAGCCTTCTTGTTTTAAGCTTAAGCTCTTTCAAGTCTTGGTGAAACCATGGTGCAGATTTGCGGTTATGTGACGTTTTGAGTTGCATAGGTGTCACGGTTGTGCCCAGGTTCCTGGCTCGCAGTCACCTCGATCCCCGGGGGTTAGACCTGGGGAATGCTGCGAATTGATAGTTTATCAGTTCCCATGTTCTAGAAGATATGCTGGTCCGGTCCGCATCTTCCAGCCCTCCAGATTGTTTTGGGAGTTTTTTGGAACTAAGCAGTACCCGTACCTGGTGAACTCCCTTGTGGGCTGCCTTTATTAACCACCTGGGAAGGTCCCTAGTTGCCTTGCAACAGAGGTCCTCAGAGGAGTTTCCTTTGGTGGAAGTCGTTTGCAGTGCTGCTGAGTTTTTCCTGGTTTAGGTTTTGACCCTGCTTGTTTACTGAGTTACTCTACTGTCTGCTGCCTGCCCAGACCCGGCTGGGTTCCTGGTTCTTTTATCCTGCTGGTCCCTGCAGTTCTGCCTTCCTGCCCTGTCCGGTAAGTCCTGCTGCTTGCCTGCACTCCGGGGCTCAACCCCTGAGGAACGGCGGTCAGGTGCAGGTGAAGTTTGGGCTATTTCCGGTCCAGCTGGTGCCAGCCTGAGCTACCTCGGCGGCAGCCTCCATCTGAAAGCTCCAGCCTGGGGTTGCCGGGACGTCTGTTCTGCCTGGCCTGTGTTTGGGTGATTCTCCTGCCGCTGCCACTCCTTGGCAGTGGCCCAAGGGCTCACTAACCTAGAGGTACCGATAGAAGCGTGACAATACGCGCTATATTCTCTAAAACATGCCTACATCGCTGTTCCCAGGCAGTGAGGTAGTTGTATGACGCAGGTTGAAGCACCCAGTTAAGATTATAGACAGAATGCCAAAACAATTGTGGGTCAATAATGTCTCGAGAGTAATAAGTAGTTGGAACATTTGGCTTCGATATTCCCAATGTTGCCCAGTGCAGAGTGAACTACAATTTGAAATGATCAGACCAGGGTGTTATAATCCATCTGATGTTATCCAATTTGAAAATCAAGTCGTCAAAGAATTTATAGGCAAGAAGATCAAGCAAATGACCTCTTGTGTGCGATGGGTAAATACTGGGACAAGTTAAATCCCAGAGATGAAGGAACCCCAAAAATTGAATTGTAGCCAGAGAAGTTGGATCGTCAAGATGCAGATTAAGGTTTCCTAGTAATAATATGTTTGAGTGAGCCAGACATATGGCTGAGATGAATTCTATCCCACACTATCCTAATATTCTTGGTAGGTTGCAATGCAACATACATAAATTAGAACCAATAAATATAGCATAAAATAAAACT
This sequence comes from Microcaecilia unicolor, assembly GCF_901765095.1. Classification (NCBI taxonomy): domain Eukaryota; kingdom Metazoa; phylum Chordata; class Amphibia; order Gymnophiona; family Siphonopidae; genus Microcaecilia; species Microcaecilia unicolor. The sequence goes on along the minus strand of NC_044031.1, from coordinate 355,661,713 downwards.
ACTCAAAAACAATATATAAAAGCATGTCTACAATCAAAACATAAAACAGAAATAAAAAAGGACAAATTATAACTGGAAAGCAGTTTTGAACAAATGCCTAGTGGAACTGCAGAGGATGGGTTTGTAAGGAGTTCTAGGGTTTTTGAGAATGTGAGAAGCTCAGTACAAGATACTCATACTATATGTGTATATAGTACACTATAGTTAGGTTATAATGAAAATGCGCAGGAAAATATTGAGAGGGAAATATATAGACATATTTTCTCTCTTAGCTAGAGATCAGGATGTTCGTGAGAAGAAAAAGAGTGAGGATAATAAGGATGAAAGTAAGAAGAAGAGAGCTAAGGTTTCTAAAATAGCTTTCTCAATTGAATAACAGAGCTGCATATTTCAAAAAAATAGCACCTTCAGTATAGAATATTGAGGAGCAATATTCTTCAGTTCTTATTTGTCAGGAATATTGAATATACTGTAGTTTCATGGAATAATACTCAATCTTCAGCCTATTCATGTACATGCAAAATGCCTCTAGGATCAATATTGGCCCCCACATTTAATATTTTTGGCACCTCTGATGACTCTGATTCAACGTTTGGAAATTACCTCATTTACTTACGCTGTAGATCACGCTTATGCTTTAGATCACGTAGACGCATTGACCATCTCATCTTTGAATACTAAACTCGATACTAATGCAAGCTAGCTGCGTTCAGAAAGGTTGAAACTTAATGCTATTATGACTAAGGCTGTTATATTCTCCCGGACACCGTGGCTTTCTTTCCCTCCTTTTCTAATGATTGCCAGCACATATATTAGTATGATAAACTCTTTAAAAGTCTGGCTGTTGTGATTGATGATCAAGTTAAATTTCAATTGTATATTTCAGTTATTCAAAAGGTCATTCACATTTTAGTCTTGCGTTGTTCTCCAGTTTTTGTATAAGAGATATGAAGCCACTTCAATTAGTCCAAAATACGAACCAAGCACATCTTAGGTGCAAAACTCTCTTCATTCATTGCAGCAGCATCTATTAGTAATTCCTTTTATTTGCCAGGTATATTTTGCAACAATTCATTCCTAAGTCTTTAGTGTTCTAAGACCTACATTATGGAATAATTTACCACTTACTTAGAATCATCATTTATTTTTTAAACAAATTTTCCAATTCTTAATCGCCTTGTGATATCCCCCTTCTCACTCAGGGTGACCTGGTTCTCAATATGCAAATTATATGCAGATTAGTGTGCTACCCCTTCTCACTCAGGGTGACCTGGTTTCCACTCAGCAAATTAAGCAGGTCTCACCAACTGCATATTTCGCAGGCAACTCTTTATTCCAGCCCCTGGGCACACTTCTTCTAGCTTAACACTTTATGCTTTCATAGATCTTCCCCTTGAGCCTCCCCACACAGATACATGGGCTCAGTCCTATACCAATACTTTTGGGGACTCTCAACCCCAGGCTTTGCAGCCTGCTTCTCTCAGAACTTTGGACACACAGTCCCTCTTTGAACACACAGTTCTAGACACACAGTCTTTCTTCTTGGACACACAGTCCCTCTTTGAACACACAGTTGTAGACAAACTCTAATGCTTTAGGGACTTCTTACCCAGGACTTTCAGACTGCTGATCTCCTTTGGACACCCAGTCCACCCCCAAGTCCATACGGTTAGCCAGTATCTTTCAGGAGCTCTCTCTTCTCCGGCTGCCCGCTCACTTCCCTCCTTTCAGAACCCAGGTGGGGTATAAAGTGGTTAATTAGCCACCCAGGACCCAGCCCATAATCTCCTGCACCTGTGGGCCTCCCAGGGCTCTCCCCGGTCCTAGCGACTGCCACCTTCTTCTAGCGCCCTCTAGTGGCCTACACCGTATAGGACACCCCCTTACTTATCACAGCCTATCTATATCGGACCCTGCATTTGGGATACAAATATACAGATGGGTAATGTGAACAGTTAATGCAAGAGATTTCTTTTATCTTTCCTATTTTATTTTGTATTTCTTTGAATGCCTTAATCTTATTATTTACTTGCAGACCACCTAGAGATTATATTATCTGGTAGGCGGTATATCAAAATTATAATAAACTTGAAAACTTGACACTTGGTTATTGGTACAAACCCTGTACTAATGTCATGGCATATATTGGGGGAATTCTATATATGGCACCTAAAAATTCAGTGCTGAAAAAACCCCCTGCTTAGTGCTATTCTATAAAACACACCTAAAGTTAGATGTGGTTTATAAATTACGCTTAGTGCCCACCCCCACGACTAAAATTTAGGTGCAGTCATTTACACCAACTAAAACCTGGTGTAAATAACCATGCCTAACAGGCGCAGATTGAGCATATTCTATAACACTATGTGTAAATTTTCAGAATGCCCATGACTCTCCAATGCTCTTCCTTTGGCCATATCCCCTTTTGAGAAACACACAGTAGAATTTGTGCACACTACTTTATAGAATACACTTTATTGCTCATAAATTCTAATTAGTGCTGATGATTGCTTGTTAGTAGATAATTATCAGCGCTGATTAGCTTGTTAATCCTTATATCAGTGCCGATTGGCTTGTTGTCCTTGCCCTAAAAATGGCAAGCACAAATCAAGATCGTGAACGTATCATACCTTATACCATGATTTCATTTTGTTGGGCAGACCAGATACACCGTACAGGTCTTTATCTGCCGCCATCTACTATGTTACTATGTAATCAATTAAGTTACGCATGGCCAAATTGCACGTGTAATTGTAGTCACCATATATAGAATCCATGAGATTTTGTGTACTACTAATCAGTCAGCTAAGCTAGCCCCAATTTCCAAAATGGAGATTCATTTTCTGAAATTCCAAACTTTATTGAAACAAGTGAAAACCAGAATAGAACAGGCTTATGAAGTCTGAAGCGGTGGAAAAAGGATAGTGGAATAAGAATGGAGTTTCTGGGTCTGCTGCTGGGCTTGTTTCTGCATCTGTTGCAGATGCTGGAGTTGTTGGGCTTAAAGGTGAATTGGGAAATGCTTGAATTGCAGGGATCGGTATGAAGAGGGTACTTTTTCAGGCAGAAATGGGCAGAGCTGGAGCTGCTCACAATGAACCAAGATGGAGCTGCCTTCTAGAAGGGAAGGATGCAGGTCAAGACCTGGAGGCTAGAGAGCAGTGTTGCCAGATAGTTGTGGAAAAACAAGTGTGCTTTCCTTAAAAAAAACAAGCCCAAAACAAGCCATATCAATTCAAAAGCAAGACCCAAAATAAGCCCCTTTTTTTTTTTACATACTATGAAGTTCAGTCATATGCTAAAACACTCATGGCTCAGGCAGGAAAGTTGACATATTTTGTGTTGTGCTGCAGATTTGCCGCAATTATAATGCAGCATGAATTTCCATGCTCATTATTTTGAACATGTCATTGCAAATTTTCTGTGCTAGATTCATGGTCATTTTTCTCTATCACGAATCTTTGAGCATTGGCCTCCAGGAGCTCTGTTTCTCTCTTTCTGAGGTCTCCTTTGGCTTCTGATTCCTTTACTCAGTGGCAGTGTGGTGCCGGGGCTTAGTCAGTTCCATGTCTGTGGGGAAAGACCTTGATGAATCAGGCCTGATGTATATTTGGAAGTGACTTATAGGTGCATAGTTAAAGAATGACCTTTTGAAACCATGTTATATAGCTATGTTTGTAGGAATTTTCCAGTTTTTGAAAAGTCAACCTGCAGTAGTAAATAACCTTGATGTATAAGAGAAATAAAACTGAGATCCAGCAGCTGCTTATTGACTGAAGCCCTAGTGTTATGTACTTTGTGGTAAGGGTTGCAGAGAAGGAATTAATTCTAATGCATTTGCTTACCCCGCAGCACTGGCAGATACCTTTGGGCCGCAGGTTCCGTTCCCTGAAGATGTGGTTTGTGTTCCGGATGTATGGTGTGAAAAGGCTACAAGAATACATCCGCAAGGTGATTTTCTTTTTTGTTTGTTTTTTTTCAGTGACAATATATAGGGCTAGCATTAGGGAGTACTAGCAAGGCAATTGCCCTCGGCCCCCATACTACAGAGAGCCCCAAGCCTGTCTTAGGCTGAAGGAGATATAGCTTGCTGGTGGGTTTTGGAGCAGGAGTTGAGTTTTGGGCACTGCAATATGAATGCTGCCATTTGGGCCCCTGTGATTTTTAGGTACTGCTGTTTGGGCACCAAATTTTGACATTGAAATCGCGGCATCTATAAGTCATTTCCCTACTTTCCTCTCTACCCTGCACTGACCTCCAGAGGCGAGAAGGGCCCATGCCTGCTTGCTGCTGTGGGGTCCTTGGTGCAGAAGGGAGAGCTGTCCCAAGTGATGTCTATCAGGGAGCATGGCTGAAAGGTCTGGTACTCACGCCTACAATACTACTACTACTACTACTATTTAGCATTTCTATAGCGCTACAAGGCATACGCAGCGCTGTACAAACATAGAAGAAAGACAGTCCCTGCTCAAAGAGCTTACAATCTAATAGACAAAAAATAAATAAAGTAAGCAAATCAAATCAATTAATGTGAACGGGAAGGAAGAGAGGAGGGTAGGTGGAGGCGAGTGGTTACAAGTGGTTACGAGTCAAAAGCAATGTTAAAGAGGTGGGTTTTCAGTCTAGATTTAAAGGTGGCCAAGGATGGGGCAAGACGTAGGGGCTCAGGAAGTTCATTCCAGGCGTAGGGTGCAGCGAGATAGAAGGCACTGGCATGTCAGTTGCCATATACTAATTCATGAGGTAATTGTATAATATGTTATTAGTGTGGGTTGTGGACTGCACATTTCGGTTAGCACACCGAACTTTAATACATGCATGTGTTAAAGAACATTTTTGTGTGATAACTGTATGGGAACCTGCTGATAACACTTTACCCTTACCTCATGCTAAGTTGTGCGTCTAAGGCATGATAAGCGCAAACTTATACTATAGTTTAGTAAACAGGCCCCTTACTCTCCTCATCCAAGGTTTAGATGAGTTATATACTGGAAGGGAGATGCAGGCTTTATCTTTTTTTAACATTCACTAAACTGGTGCATGTAAACTTTTAACTTTTTTTTTTTTGTTACTTATGCTTATATATAATGTAGTTAGCTGAATTCTTCTTGCGGAGTTTTCTGGTGGTGGTGGTGGGGAATATCATTTGTATTTTTGCACCATGAGCAGGTCCTTCCCATTGAACCATTCTGGGTTTCTGAGAAAGAAAAAGAATTTTCTCCTCTTGTATGGTTTGGCTCTGTTGAATAACGGATCAATAACTCTTCACAGCCCACAATGTGTTGCTTCAGGGTGGAGGGGGCTTAATTTGATCAAGCCTGATACTGGTGGTGAAAATGTTCAAACAGAGATAAGTTTGTCAGGACAGTATGATGCCAAAGCGGAGGTGCCCTCTACTGTCTGTACTGAAACCTACATCACAAAAGACTCTAGCCAAAAGACTTGCTGCCCGATATTTAAATGAAAATGGCTGCTAAAACGGCATTTAAGCATCTATCCAGCGATATTCAGTATCAGATAGCTGGCTATCTGTCACTGAATATTGCCACTTAGTGGCTTAAAGATAGCTGGTTATATCATGCAATATAACCAGCTATCTGCCGATTTTTAAAGTGAGAGTGACCAAGTTTGGCGGCCATTTTTGGCCGCCACAATAAGTGGAATAACTTTGGCCGGTGTCACTTTAAGCGGCCAGCACTGAATATCAGTGTGGCTGGTTAAAATTGGACCAGTCAAAATTATACTGGATATTCAATGCTGGTCACTGGAAACAGACCAACATTGAATATCCAGGTTTAGCGCTGACCGAGGAACAGCCCGGCTATCTCCCATGGTCTGAATATCGTGGCCTTGGTTCTTAAACTATCAAAGACTGAATCCTTTTGGTTAATTGTCAACAAGTAAATCACCAGCAGGGCCGGTCTTAGGGCGAGGCGAACAAGGTGACCGCATAGGGCCTCGTGCTCGAGGGGCCCCGCGCGGCGCGCTTCAGGTCGCCCGCCATGACCACTCAAGCTCCAGTCCCTCCCTCTGAATTTTTTTTAAAAAACGCGTCGTCGATGTCCCTCCCTCCCAGCTCCAAGGCCGACGTCCCACCCTCCCTCCATCTGAATTTTAAAGGTTACCTCGGCGACGTCGGGTGGTTACAGCACCAGCAGGTAACAGCGTGCGTGCGTGCGTGCGTGCAAGCTGCGTGGCGCTTCGGGAGCCTTCCTATCACTTGCTCAGCTGTGGTCCTGCCCATGTGGGCAGGACCAGAGCTGAGCGAGGAACAGGAAGGCTCCCGAAGCACCGAGCAGCTTGCACCATTGCACACTTTTCACTGACTGCTGCTGTTACCTGCCGGCACTATAACCCGACGTCGACGAGGTAACCTTTAAAATTCAGCAAGACGGAGGGGGGCCTTGGAGCTGGGAGGAGGGAGGGCTTGGAGGTGCCTTGGAGCTGGGAGGGGGGCCTTGGAGCTGCCTGGGAGGGAGGCAGGGAAGGGGCCTTGGATCTGGGAAGGAGGCCTTGGAGCTGGGAGGGAGGGAGGGAGGGGGGCCTAGGAGGGCTTGGAGCTGTCTAGGAGGGCTTGGAGCTGCCTAGGAGGGCTTGGAGCTGCCTAGGAGGGCTTGGAGCTGGGAGGGAGGGAGGGCTTGGAGCTGCCCTTGGAGGTGCCCAGGAGCTGGGAGGGGGGCCTTGGAGCTGGAAGGGAGGCAGGGAGGAGGGCCTTGGAGCTGGGAGGGAGGCTTTGGAGCTGGGAGGGAGGCTTTGGAGCTGGGAGGGAGGGGGGCCTAGGAGGGCTTGGAGCTGCCTAGGAGGGCTTGGAGCTGGGAGGGAGTGGGGGCCCAGGAGGGCTTGGAGCTGGGAGGGAGGCAGGAAGGGGGGCCTTGGAGCTGGGAGGGAGGCCTTGGAGCTTGGAGGGAGGGAGGGAGGAAGGGAGGGAGGAGGGGGGCCCTAGGAGCTGGGGGCCCTAGGGGGGAGAAGCCCTGGAGCTGGGGGTCCTAGGGGGGAAGGGGGCCTTGGAGCTGGGAGGGAGCAGCCCGGGAGCTCGGAGGGAGGGGTGGCCGGCCCTGGAGTTATGTGGGGGCGGAGCTAGGATGGGGGCGGAGCTAGGGTGGGGCCCCATCAAATTGGTCTGCATAGGGTCCCGCACTTGCTAAGACCGGCCCTGATCACCAGAGAATGTAGCACCAATTTCTTAGGACCTATTTGTCCTGTAGAAATTGGCTCCTACCTCTGAGAAGCTGAGTTTCAAAGCTTTCAAACGATTCATGCTAAATGAGCCCAGAAAAATTAACAGCTAAAACACAGGTTCTGATACTGTGCGCCAAAGGTCTTATCTGGCCTGCCCAGCAATTATTTCTAACCTGCTGTATGCCTCATTGGATGAAATTTTTCAAAAAGGCAGTAACTGAATCATAAAATAAATAAATAAACCTCTCCCGCATGAAGCACTGTCAGCAGTATAAGGAGAGAGGCTGTGATGGGTGGGGAGAAGCCCAAGTTTAACACATTGCCAGAGGGTAGGGAGAGAAACCTGGATTATTGCTGGCAGTTTGAAGAGGGAGATATAGACTGAAGCCACCGCAGTAGGAAGAGGAGGGAGGTGCCCTAGCATATTTTTAAGGACATCATCTGCTTCTTCGTCTCCTTCTCTGTAGCTTTCTGATTTGTATAGAATAATGTCCGATGCATTTTAGGGGGGTTTGGTTTTTAACTAAATTCCAAGCATCAGCAACCATGTACAAACAATCTTTTATATTTGTTTCTCTTATGAATTAAATCATGCCACATTCATCTTCAATATCAGCCAATAGAAGTTTTTGTAACAATTGTTTCCTGTAAAGTTGTTTCAAAGAAACAATAACTCCTTGACCCATAGAGCAAAATATTAAAAAAATTTGCCAGATTCTTCTGGTGTGCGTGCAGCGCGCACCGCACATGCACGGACTGATTTCCTGCCTGCCGCGTGAGCACATCTCCTCAGTTTCTTTTTTTCCGTGACGAGGTGCAGCAGCTTCCTCTTGTGCTCCTCATTTAGGCCCAGGAAGAGAGCCTTCGTTTCACGAGTTTTTCACGCTTTGTTTAAAAAAAAAAAAAGAAAGATTTTCTATCCTTTTATTTTTCATTTAGTATTTCTTCCTCAATTTTAAGTTTTATTTCTTTTTCAACGCGGCCGGCCTTTAGGCTACGTGGTCGGGTTTCTCCCCTTTTTCTGCCCTCTTCTTTTTGGCACAATCGCATCATTTGATTTCACCAAAGCTGTTTTTCCTTCCATTTCATCAAAGACACCCAGCAGTTTCAAACGTTGTACTTGGTGCAACTGGACCATCTCAAGTACTGATACTCATTCGTGGTATATCCAGTGCCTTGGGCCCAACCATAGCCCAGCCGCTTGTAGTCTGTCTTCTTATGAAGAAACGGACTCAAGTGTCTCAAGAAGCCCAGCGACAAAATCTTTTGGGGGCTCGGTCCGGTCCTTCGATATTGATACCAAGGTCGACAGTGTCGACATCAAAGGAGGCATCGACGTCAGGATCAGAGGTAATGGCTGCTGAGAGACCAACTCACGCTGGGAGCAGATATTGTTGATGTTCCTACACCATATTTTTCTGCCAAATGTTTCCTAGACACTCCTTTTCTTAACTTCTCCTTGATGTCCGTTTTGTCTTGTAATGATTGAGTGGGTCTCCACCTGTCTTGAGGCCTCCTGTTATGCAGGCCCCCCAGGACCGACCTTCGTCGGACCCGGCACCGAGGAGACGTGAGGATTCCATGTCGTCCTCATCGGTACCGAGGAGTCTTGATGACGGGCGTTGAGCGAAGGCGAAGAAGCACTGTCATCGATCTCCTTCGACACATCAATCACAAGGTCCCTGAGTTCTGTTCCAGGCTTCAGGCCCACGACAGACTAGCATCAGATGCCTTTCTCCTACATTGAGGAACAGGTCTTCTGTATGCATATCCTCCCATACATCTAGTAGGGAAGACTTTGCTGAAACTCAAGCAAGACCGCGGAACCATGATCCTGATTGCTCCCTTCTGGCCGTGCCAGATTTGGTTCCCTCTTCTTCTGGAGTTGTCCTCCGAAGAACCGTGGAGATTGGACTGTTTTCCAACCCTCATCACTTAGAACGAGGGGTCGCTTCTACATCCCAACCTTCAGTCTCTGGCTCTCACGGCCTGGATGTTGAGAGCTTAGAATTCGCTTCCTTAAGGTTTTTTGGAGGGTGTATCCCGAGTCTTGCTTGCTTCCAGGAAAGATTCCATGAAGAGGTGTTACTCTTTCAAATGGAGGAGGTTTGCCGTCTGGTGTGACAGCAAGGCCCTAGATCCTCTTTCCTTTTCTACACAGACCCTGCTTAAATACCTTTTACACTTGTCAGTCTGGTCTCAAGACCAACTCCATAAGGGTTCACCTCAGTGCAATTAGTGCTTATCATCAGTGTGTAGAGGGTAAGCCTATCTCTGGACAGCCTTTAGTTGTTCGCTTCATGAGAGGTTTGCTTTTGTCAAAGCCCCCTGTCAAATCTCCACCAGTGTCATAGGATCTCAATGTCATTCTCACCAAGTTGATGAAAGCTCCTTTTGAGCCATTGAATTCCTGCCATCTGAAGTACTTGACCTGGAAGGTCATTTTCTTGGTGGTTGGTAGTTGATGCACCTTATACTAAGTTTCATCACAACAGAGTAGTCCTCCGCATGCACCCTAAGTTCCTGCTAAAGGTGGTGTTGGAGTTCCATCTGAACCAGTCAATTGTCTTGCCAACATTTTTTCCCCGACCTCATTCCCACCCTGGCGAGAGCAGTTTGCACACCTTGGACTGCAAGAGAGCATTGGCCTTTTACGTGGAGTGGACAAAGCCCTTCAGACACTCCGCCCAGCTATTTGTTTCTTTCAATCCCAACAAGAGGGGAGTCGCCATGGGAAAACGCACAATCTCCAATTGGTTAGCAGATTGCATTTCCTTCACTTATGCCCAAGCTGGGCTGACTCTGGAGGGTCATGTCACAGGTCATAATGTTAGAGCCATGGCTGCGTCGGTGGCTCATTGAAAGTCAGCCTCCATTGAAGAGATTTGCAAAGCTGCAACGTGGCCATCAGTCCACACATTCACATCTCACTACTGCCTTCAGCAGGATACCTGACGCGACAGTCGGTTTGGGCAGTCAGTGCTGCAGAATCTATTCGGGGTTTAGAATCCAACTCCACCCTCCTAGGCTCTTTTTTGTTCTGTTCCAGGCTGCACTCTCAGCTAGCTGTATATAGTTTCAGGTTAATCTATGTTATGTCCTCGCCGTTGCAAGGCCCAATTGACCAATGTTCATTATTTTGAGTGAGCCTGGATGCTAAGGATACCCCACATGTGAGAATAAGCAGCCTGCTTGTCCTCAGAGAAAGCAAAGATACTTACCTGTAGCAGGTATTCTCCAAGGACAGCAGGCTGATTTTTCTCACAAACCCTCCCACCTCCTCTTTGGAGTTGCTATCTGTTATTTCATTTGCTTTTTGATTTAACTGAGGAGACGTGCTCTCACAGTGGGCGGGAAATCAGTCCATGCATGCGCCATAAGACGTTGGGAAAACTTTTTTTATATTTTGCTGTTGCAAAACGCCGGTTCCTGGGCTGATGCGGACGTCGACACACATGTGAGAACAATCAGCCTTCTGTCCTCGGAGAATACTTGCTACAGGTAAGTATCTTCGCTTTGTCCAACAATAAAATGACGGTTCCATCTTTTCTTGTACGAAGTTGAAATCTATTCACCTTGGGTATGAAGCAAGTGTCGTATCAGTCAAGGAAAACTATGCAGGCTTTTTTTTGTCTTCTTTATAATAGCAGTAGCTTATGTATGTTTTTGAAAGAACAAGGATTTTTAGTTTTACCAATTAGCAATAACTCCAACTTATGAGTTCCGGTTGCATTTCTCCCCACCAACATTGTGGCACGTTCTTTGAACCCAGGAGCCAAATGCTCGTTATGACTAACCAGAGATTTACTAGGAAGTGATTTCCAATTCAGACCCATTTCATCTGTATATAAACACAATCACGGTCATGGTTCTTGATAAGGTCATCATATTACAAGAAAGTCAATAGCCACTGGCAATTTGCAGATAGGTTTTCACCATGAATTTCAATCTTCCTAATTCTGTGCCGGTGTTTAAAAATTTGAAGCTATCTAGTGCTGGCTTTGAATTGAATCCCCATGAAGTTGCAGATTAAAAAATATTGCCTTTTCGGTTAATGTCACCCCAGAAATCAGATGGCCCAATGATTTTTTTGCAAAAACCAGGGATATAGAGCTTTATTTATAGGTGGTCTTTTTATGTTTTTTTCTGGAACAACTCCCTCTTTTTCAAGAACTGAAACATAGTTGACAATAGCATCACTTTGTCCTTTTATGTCAGATATTGTTGATGTTCCTACACCATATTTTTCTGCCAAATTTTTCCTAGACACTCCTTTTCTTAACTTCTCCATGATGTCTGTTTTGTCTTGTAATGATAAAATGACCCTTTTTTGCTGTTATGATTCTGCTAGACAGGCAGGGGAATGACTGGGACTCGCCTCTGATTGGCCTGTTAGGGACTGAGCTGACGTCTGAGGCAGCAGGCGTCAGAAGTCAGATCTATTTAAACCTACCCTTCCCTACAATCCATGCTTTAGCGTTTGATCCCTGTCAGCTGAAGCCTGTTACCCTCTCTCTGTCTGTGCTTGTAGCACACCGTGCTTTCGTGGGAGTTTGTTTACTCCTCTCATTGCTCGCAGCTTCTCTGTGTGCTGGTTGTTTCCAGCATATGCTTGTTTGTTTCCCTAGCTAAGCTGCTTTCCCTGATTACCTTGCTGCACCTGTGGGTGCTCTGTTGCTCTGTCTCTGTGTGCTAACTGAGTTCTGGTAAGAATGTTGTTTGTTTTTCCCCTTTGTTAGCTTTTATCTTTTAACTGCAGTGTAAGCCTGCCTCTCCCTGACTTGTGTTTAGCAGCCCTTCCCTTTAGCCTGCTTTTACGCTTTGTCTGCTGTGCTTGTCTCCTGATTCTTGTGACCATTGCCCTTATCTGTTTGGTGTATGTAAAGGCAGCCTTTCCTGTTTGCTTGCTTTTCCCTTTGTCTCTAGTATCTGTTATCTGACTCTGTGGCACTGCCTTGCATACTCGTGTGTGGATTCCCTTGACCCTTGAGTGCTGAGTGGCATAGTCCTGTGTATTCCTATAGTGGTTCCCTTCTCCTTGAGTGCTGTTTAGCACAGCCTTGTGTATTCCTTTAGGAGACTTCCTTTTTCCTTTGGGTGCTGTGTGGCACAGCCTAGTGTATTTTTGTGCTGTATGCTACAGCCTAGAGTGTTCCTGTGGAGCTTTGCTCTTATAGAGTCTGTGTCCCATTCTGTCCTTGACTTTCTCTTCCCCTGGTCATAGCTTGTACCTGCCAGTTTCTTGTCTGTCACCCTTCCCTTGTGTCACTAGCTAGTGCTGTGTGCATTGCATGTGCACCAGTCCCTTTTGGGACCCCTCATTGTTCTTTTTCCCTTCCCCAGTGTGTGACTCGTTTCCAGTTTGGCCGTGAGGCCCACACGCTTGGACTCTGTGTGAGTGGGTTCCCGTTCGGCCGTGAGGCCCGCCTGAGTGGTCTATCTCCCTTTCCTGGTGTTGCTAGTTGTTCGTCCTGTGTGTGCGGGGTTTTGTGGCCGTGGTTTTGCTTAGCGCCTGTTTGGTCCACCCTAGGCCTTGGCCAACGTCCTTCCTAAGCCTTGGCCTGGGCACAAGGACTCACGAGCAGTTTAACATTTGCTTTGAAACCATTTTAGTTTTCTTGTTAGAAAGAAACACAGCACTGTACTATAGAAACTTTTCTGCATGAGAGTCAAGAGGAAAAAGGAAAGGGCAGGGCTTTTCGCTGCTGCATCCCCGCTCTCATTGCCGTCATTTCCTGAGGGGCCAGCAGGCTGCAAGGATGAATTGCTGGGAAGGTACAACGGGGAAGATTTAGAGAGGAGGTGAATGCTGGACCACCATCAGAATGGGAGGGGGGGGGGGGTGATGCGCTGCCTCTGGGTGGGCCTATTCCCACCCATGCCCACCTGTAGCTACGCCACTATGCACCAGTCTGGATAATTGGTCATCCAGATAATCGGCATTCCACTGTACCTATATACAGTGGGGGAAATAAGTATTTGATCCCTTGCTGATTTTGTAAGTTTGCCCACTGACAAAGACATGAGCAGCCCATAATTGAAGGGTAGGTTATTGGTAACAGTGAGAGATAGCACATCACAAATTAAATCCGGAAAATCACATTGTGGAAAGTATATGAATTTATTTGCATTCTGCAGAGGGAAATAAGTATTTGATCCCTCTGGCAAACAAGACCTAATACTTGGTGGCAAAACCCTTGTTGGCAAGCACAGCGGTCAGACGTCTTCTGTAGTTGATGATGAGGTTTGCACACATGTCAGGAGGAATTTTGGTCCACTCCTCTTTGCAGATCATCTCTAAATCATTAAGAGTTCTGGGCTGTCGCTTGGCAACTCGCAGCTTCAGCTCCCTCCATAAGTTTTCAATGGGATTAAGGTCTGGTGACTGGCTAGGCCACTCCATGACCCTAATGTGCTTCTTCCTGAGCCACTCCTTTGTTGCCTTGGCTGTATGTTTTGGGTCATTGTCGTGCTGGAAGACCCAGCCACGACCCATTTTTAAGGCCCTGGCGGAGGGAAGGAGGTTGTCACTCAGAATTGTACGGTACATGGCCCCATCCATTCTCCCATTGATGCGGTGAAGTAGTCCTGTGCCCTTAGCAGAGAAACACCCCCAAAACATAACATTTCCGCCTCCATGCTTGACAGTGGGGACGGTGTTCTTTGGGTCATAGGCAGCATTTCTCTTCCTCCAAACACGGCGAGTTGAGTTCATGCCAAAGAGCTCAATTTTTGTCTCATCTGACCACAGCACCTTCTCCCAATCACTCTCGGCATCATCCAGGTGTTCACTGGCAAACTTCAGACGGGCCGTCACATGTGCCTTCCGGAGCAGGGGGACCTTGCGGGCACTGCAGGATTGCAATCCGTTATGTCGTAATGTGTTACCAATGGTTTTCGTGGTGACAGTGGTCCCAGCTGCCTTGAGATCATTGACAAGTTTCCCCCTTGTAGTTGTAGGCTGATTTCTAACCTTCCTCATGATCAAGGATACCCCACGAGGTGAGATTTTGCGTGGAGCCCCAGATCTTTGTCGATTGACAGTCATTTTGTACTTCTTCCATTTTCTTACTATGGCACCAACAGTTGTCTCCTTCTCGCCCAGCGTCTTACTGATGGTTTTGTAGCCCATTCCAGCCTTGTGCAGGTGTATGATCTTGTCCCTGACATCCTTAGACAGCTCCTTGCTCTTGGCCATTTTGTAGAGGTTAGAGTCTGACTGATTCACTGAGTCTGTGGACAGGTGTCTTTCATACAGGTGACCATTGCCGACAGCTGTCTGTCATGCAGGTAACGAGTTGATTTGGAGCATCTACCTGGTCTGTAGGGGCCAGATCTCTTACTGGTTGGTGGAGGATCAAATACTTATTTCCCTCTGCAGAATGCAAATAAATTCATATACTTTCCACAATGTGATTTTCCGGATTTAATTTGTGATGTGCTATCTCTCACTGTTACCAATAACCTACCCTTCAATTATGGGCTGCTCATGTCTTTGTCAGTGGGCAAACTTACAAAATCAGCAAGGGATCAAATACTTATTTCCCCCACTGTATATAATATGGTTGTACCACAGAAAGGTAATATCTCAAATGCATGACCCATACAAATGCAAAGTGATGAACATTAGGAAGAATAATCTGAATCATAGATACCTGATGCTAGGGTCCACCTTGGCGGTCAGAACCCAAGAAAAAGATCTAGGTGTCGTCGTAGACAATATGGTGAAGTCGTCTGCCCAGTGTGCGTTGGCATCCAAAAAAGCAAAAGGATGCTAGGAATTAGTAGGAAAGGGATGGTAAATAAGTCCAAGAATACTGTAATCCCGCTATATCGCTCCATGGTGCAACCTCACTTTGAATATTGTGTTCAAATCTGGTCACCGTATCTGAACAGAAAAATAGCAGAATTAGAAAAGGTTCAAAGAAGAGTAACCAAAATGATAAAGGGGATGGAACTCCTCTCTTAATGAGGAAAGGTTAAAGAGGTTAGGGCCCTTCAGCTTGGAAAAGAGATGGCTGAGGGGAGATATGATTGAGGTCTACAAAATCCTGAGTAGTGTAGAACAGGTAAAAGTGAATCGAGTTTTTCCTCTTTCAAAAAGTAAATGGCTATGGGACACTCAATGAAGTTACATGGAAAAACTTTTAAAACAAATAGGAGGAAATATTTTTTCCCTCAACAAATAGTTAAGCTCTGAAACTTGTTGCCGGAAGATCTGGTAACAGCAGTTAGCATATCTGAGTTTAAAAAAGGTTTGGACAAGTTCTTGGAGGAAAAGCCCATAATCTACTATTGAGATAGACATGAGGGAGCCACTGCTTGCCCTGGGATTGGTAGCATGGAATGGTACTACTAATTGAGTTTCTACCAGGTACTTGTGACCTGACTTGGCCATTGTTGTAAACATGATACTGGGCTTGATGGACCATCCGCCTGACAAAGTATGGCTCTTCTTATGTTCTTATATTCATACTGTTACTTAGAACAAGAGTCCCGACACAATAGTAGGTTTGGCCAGACAGTCCTCCAGAAAATAATGCTTATTTTCTTTCCTGTGAGAAAAAAAAGGTAAGCTGCACACATTCCTGTGTCTGCTGATTTTTTCTGAAAAAAGGAAGGCGAACAGACTTCTGTCTGATGCCATATATTGTGAAAAAACAGAGGGTAAGTGGGGGAGGAGAGAACAAACGGAATTAAAAACAAAGAAATGGTTTAAGGACAGGGATAAAACAAACTGCACATGCTTCTCCAGGACTATAGGGGTGGTGTCGAAGGAGGAATTTGACATCACTTCCATCACGAGACCCCATCCAAGATGGTGGCAAGTAGTGTGAAACAGGAAGTAACATGGTGTGTCCAGTCCTTGTCACTATCTTGGAAAAAGGGGCATGGCTATGGTGTCACTTCCTGTGGCATTGCCAAAAGGCATGGGTTGTGCAACAGGGGTGGGGTTTGGGGCAGGGCTATGCAAATAAGGTGGGGATAGGGGTGAAGTTATACAAAAGGGGTGGGGCAGGGGCAGGGCTATGATATAGTCTGTGATGTCATCAAATGGGGTGTGGCTTGGGCAGAGTGGACGTGGTTTGAGCATGTCCTCACTTCTGATTGGATGTCACAACCGGAAGTGGGCATGGCCACCTGTCAAGAATATGCAAATTAGATTTGACAAAAGCCAGTGTGGTATACTACTTTCTCTGCTCCATCATTGTTCATTATCAAAACCTTCTTATAGTTCCTTCTCATCTTAAGGTATGATTGTATCATCCCCAGGATTATATAAATAGCGACTAAAGTTCTGTGCACAAATAAACATGCATAGCCAGTTTTGTGCATGGAACTTAATTGGTTAACAAGCCAATCAACACCAATAATTGGATGTTAAGAAGCAATTATCAGTACCAATTGACTCTACTTAGGATTTATGCACATAACTCACTAAGCATACATATAAATTGAACTGTACAGATCTCAAAAGGGGGCATGGCTATCGGAGGGGCATGGGTGAGTCTTGGGCGTTCCAAAAATTTACATGCACTGTTACAGAATATGCCCGATCTGCACCTAAATAAGACGTGTGTACACCAGGTTTTAGCTGGTATAAATTGCCTGCGCCTAAATTTTAGTTGCAGGATGGCCACTATGCATATTCTATAAAGTGCGCCTAACTTTTGGTTAAGTTTATAGAATACCACCAAGTACTGGTTTTTCAGCGTCAATTTTTGTGGTGCCATGTATAGAATCTAGTCCCATATGTTTTGCTCTTCTGTTGTTGTATCAATGCTTTGGAATTCACTTCCTATTTCAGACTGGAGCAGTCATTTGTTAACTTCAAGATGCAGTTAAAGACCTTTTTGCAAAAAGCATTTTATTTCAGTTCTTGTCACTGCTGCTACTACCTGGTACTGGGCTGGAATAGGTTGACAGGATTGTGTTGTGTTTTCCTGTCCTTGTATCTTCTTTCTTAAGAATTATTTTTATATATAACAAGCAAATAGTTCTATCTTTTGATCCCTATTGTAATATAATGTAATGTTTGCTCTCTGTCTTGTCAGATGTTGATTTGTTTATTCCGTGTTGTTTCCTTTTGTACAGAATTTTACAGATTTGCAGTTTATCAAATAAACATGATTATAGATCTACCACACTTGCACATGCACCAGATTGCTGTGTCTCGGCAAGTGTTGCATCGGCGAGCGTGGAGCTTTGCCGATGTTCATTGGGGACGTGTGGGTGTTCACAGGGGATTTTTGTCGAGGTCCGTGATGGTCGCGCAGGGACCACCAGACCACTTTACGTGGAATGACCCTTTGAGGATATGCCACACCAAACCATGCATTCTTGGGTGACAGTCGGCTTCCCCCCCCCCCCCCATTCTAGTTGAAAAGCTGCTCCCCCCCCCCCCAATTCTTGTTTAAAAGTTTCCCTATCTCTTTAATCATCCCAGTTAAGGTGGAGTCCATCCTTTCGGAACAGTCTCCCCCTTTCCCAGAATGGCTTTGGTACTGGTCTGCAGACAAGTCTCACTTAAGCAAGTTTCCATTTCATGGCCAGTTTTTATTCAGGGAGGATCTTGAGAAACTTGTAAAGGACTTGGGTGTGAATAGTCCTCAATGGCTTCTTAAGGACAAGGCGAGATCTGTAGTTAGAGGATCTGGGAGCAGGTCAAACCCCAAGGATTGTGACTGATAACTACCAAGACTGAAGGGAACCAGCTGCCTCTCTTTGGTGAGGGGGCAAAAAGGATTGCCCTTTAGGAGGATGAGAAAACTGCTGCCTCCTCCACACTTTACTTTACTTTGCCAGGTGCTTATATTCCACTCGCACCTTGAGAGGTTTGGAGCAGATTACAGAGTAAAGAGATCAACAGTAGTGCATTGAGATGTCCGTTACAGACTACAGCGGATTGACAGGTGAATAAGACAGAAGTATTTCAATGGGGTGTCAGTTACATCGTATGGCCGAGGGATAATGTTACCTGGTGGGAAATGAATTAGCATTGGTTTAGTAGAAAAAGTACAGGGAACAGGTTTTTAAGGTTTCCTGTAGACTGGTCGTGTCTGATGAATAGTTATAAAGAAAGGAAATACAGTTTGACATTAAACATATTTAAAGTGTCAACAGTACATTTTTCTTGAATAAAATGGATTTTAAGGCTTTACGGAATTGGATGTAGCAGTTGATATTGAGCATAGGTGTTGGTAGGGAGTTCCAGAATTTGGCAGCTTGGTAAGAGAATAAGCTTGTGAAGAGGCAAAATTCCTTGTATGATGGGAAGTAAAGTTTGAGTTTCTTGTCCTGTAGCCTGATTGCACAGTTGAGATTATAGAAAACATTTAGGAGGGGGGGGGGGGGGGGGCATAGCCTTGAAAAGTTTTGAAGACAAAACAGAGTTTGAAGACAATTCTGTCCTTTACAGTCAGCTAGTGTAACTGGGCATATAGAAGAGAGACCCTGTTGAAATTTTTCAGTGCGTAGATAAGTCTTAATGGGTGTGTTTTGTGTTGTCTGTAGCTTGGGCAGTTTAAGTAGATTATATTGCACTGTAATCTACTTAAGGGTTCCCAATGAAGGTCAGTGTGCACTCTGTGGAGGTGCGGTTAGAGTAAGACTGCCTGTTCTACTGGGAGTAGGCCCTCATTACCTCTGACTAGTGGATCTTGGAGGTTGTTAAAAAAAAGGTTATGCCCTTGAGCTCACAGAACCCGTTTTGGACACCTTTATGGTGTCCCTTTGCAGACTCCTCAAGAGTGAGGCTGTAGAAATCACATTTGCAGTGGTTGCTTCACCTGGGGGCTATGGAGCCCAATTGAGGGTGCAATTTCATCTACTTTATGGTTCACGTGGAGGGGCATAATCGAACGAAAACGTTTATCTCCATGGGCGTTTATCTCCAAGAACGGGTCCGTGAAGGGGCGGACCGAACCGTATTTTCGAAAAAAATAGACGTCCATGTTTTATTCGACAATTTGTGAGCTGAGCGTTTTTGTTTTTCAGCGATAATGGAAAATGAAAGCGCCCAGCTCAAAAACGAATAAATACAAGGCATTTGTTCGTGGGAGGGGCCAGGATTCGTAGTGCACTGGTCCCCCTCACATGCCAGGACACCAACCAGGCACCCTAGGGGGCACTTTTACAAAAACAAAAAAAAAATGTTAAAGAGCTCCCAGGTGCATAGCACCCTTCCCTTGTGTGTTGAGCCCCCCAAATCCCCCCAAATCCCCTCAAAACCCACTGCCCATAAGTCTACACCATTACTATAGCCCTAAGGGGTGAAGGGGGGCACCTACATATGGGTACAGTGGATTTGGGGAGGGTTGGACGACTAAGCATTAAGCAGCACAATTGTAACAGGTAGGGGGGGATGGGCCTGGGTCCACCTGCCTGAAGTCCACTGCACCCCCTAACAACTGCTCCAGGGACCTGCATACTGCTGCCAGGGAGGTGGGTATGACATTTGAAGGTGAAAATAAAAAGTTGTGAAACATCATGTTTTGTGGTGGGAGGGGGTTAGTGACCACTGGGGGAGTCAGGGGAGGTCATCCCCGATTCCCTCTGGTGGTAATCTGGTCATTTAGGGCACTTTTTGGGGCCTTATTCGTGAACAAACAGGGTCCAGGAAAAGTGCCCTAAATTCTAGCTACAAACACATACTTTTTTCCCATGATCGGCGAAAGGCGCCCATCTCTGTTCGGGTGATAACCACGCCCCAGTCCCGCCTTCACCATGCCTCCGACACGCCCCCATCAACTTTGTACGCTTCCGTGATGGAGTGCAGTTGAAAACGTCCAAGTTCGGCTTTCGATTATACCGCGTTATTCATTTTTGTGAGATAAACGTCCATCTCCCGATTTAGGTCGGAACTTGGGCGTTTTTCTCGTTCAATTATAAGCAGGATAGTGAGTTCTACAGGTCACTTTCATCTCCCATTCCCCCAGTTCATTATCACAACCTATCTTCAACCTTTGCCACCCTTTCTTCCTTTTCTAAAATCACAGAAGAGGAAACTGCACATATTCTTTTTTTTTTTTTACTTCGAGCTCTCTATTCCTCTGATCCCATTCCCATTTATCTGTTCAGCTCTATCTCCCCCTTCTATCTGATGCCTTCAAACATGCTGTGGTTACACCTCTTCTCAAAAAGCTTTCACTGGACCTTAACTGCCCTTCTAGCTATGGTCCAGTCTCCCTCCTCCCTTTCTCATCCAGGCTAGTTGAACATGCTGTTTCCCACTGCCGTCTTGACTTTTTCATTTCAAACTATTCTAGTTCCAGTACAATCTAGCTTTCACCCTCTATATTCTACAGAAACAGCCCTTGCCAAAATCCAAGATCCTTTACTCAATCTTCATCCTCCTTGATACACTATCGTTGCGTGGATTTGGGGGCTCTTTTCTGTCTTGGTTTTATTTTTATCTCTCCCATTGCACGTTTAGTGAATGCTCTGGTAGATCCTCCTCCACTACTAGTTCCACTATCGGTGTACCTCAGAAGTTGTCTTAGGACAACTTCTCTTCTCTCTCTGTTACCTTTAGTGCAAGGGTGTCCGACCTCTGTCCTTGAGGGCCACAATCCAGGCGGATTTTCAGGATTTCTGCAGTGAGTATGCATGAGATCTGTTTACATGCACTGCCTCCATTGTATGCAGATAGATATCATGCATGTTCATTGTGAAAATCCTGAAAACCTTGACACTCCTGCCTTAGTGCTTTGACCTCCTCCCATGTTTTTCTGTTCCATCTTTACACTGATGATTCCCAGATCTACCTCTCCACACCAGAAATTTCACTAGGAATCAAGGCCCAAGTCTCAGCCTGCTTGTAAGACATTGCAGCCATCTGAAATTGAACATGGCCAAGACTGTGCTTCTTATCTTTCTCCCTAAACCCATCTCTCCTCTTCCCCCATTCTCTGTTTCTGTGGATAGCGCTGTCATCTTCCTTGTCTCCTCCGCTCATAACTTTGGGGTCATATTTGATTCCTCTTTTTTTCTGCACATATCCAACCGCTAAACCCTGCCATTTATTTCTCTATAACATCACCAAAGTTTAACCTTTCCATTCTGAATCCACATTCTCATCACCTCTTGCTTAATTACTACAACTTGCTCCTCTGAGGTAGCTCAGTAAACACTTTCTTCCCTTTTGTCTGTTCAAAATTCTGCTGCATGGCTTACATTTTATGCTGCTTATCCTAGAAATAAGCGGTGGATTTTCCCCAAGTCATTTTAATAATGGTTTAAGGACTTTTCTTTTAGGAAGCTATCCGAACCTTTCTTAAACCCTGCTAAGCTAACTGCTTTTACTGCACTCTCTGACAATGAATTCAAGTTTAATTACATGTTGAGTGAAGAAATATTTTATCCGATTCGTTTTAAATTTACTACTTTGTAGCTTCATTACGTGCCCCCTAGTCCTAGTATTTTTGAAAAGAGTAAACAAGCGATTCATGTCTACCTGTTCTGTTCCACTCATTTTATAGACCTCTATCATATCTCCCTTCAGCCATCTCTTCAAGAGCCCTAGTTGCTTTAGCCTTTCCTAATAGGGAAGTCGTCCCATCTCCTTTATCATTTTCATCGCCCTTCTCTGTACCTTTTCTAATTCCACTATATCTTTTTTGAGATGCAGCGACCAGAATTGCACACAGTATTCGAGGTGCGGTCATACCATGGAGCGATACAAAGGCATTATAATGTCCTAATTTTTGTTTTCTTTTCCTAATAATATCTAACATTCTATTTGCTTTCTTTGCCGCCGCCACACACTGAGCAGAAGGTTTCAATGTCATCCACGATGACACCTAGATCCCTTTCCTGGTCGGTGACTCATAAGGTGGAACCTTGCATTACGTAGCTATAGTTTGGATTCCTTTTTCCCACACGCATTTAACCCTACTTCACCTGCACTGTCAACTACTGAACTTTAACACAATACCACTTGATTTCTTCCACGGAAAAAAACTTGTACACTTGACTGCTTAATTTACTTTATCATGTACAAACTTTAATACCACTATTAGGCATATTTTCAAAGCACTTTGGGAGGCTAAGTTCCATAGGTTTCTATGGAACTTTGGGAGGCTAAGTGCTTTGAAAATGAGCCTCTATGTATTTCTTGATCCGGAATTGGCGATCGCCATTACGGTACAATGTAAGCCACATTGAACCTGCAAATAGGTGGGATAAAGTGGGATACAAATGCAACAAAATAAATAAATACCTATTAGATACATTTGGTATAGGAGGCAATGTGCTTAACTGATTGAAGGGCTTTCTATCCCTAAGAACATACCAAGTTAAATCCAACTCTGCCATTTCTGCACCGTGAACCGCTTCTTGTGGAGTGCCCCAAGGCTCATCCCTTTCCCCTACACTTTACGTGACCATCTACATTCCTTTCAAAACAACTCTTGCTGAAATCACCGACAAAATAACTGCCAGCTTTGCCATCATGGAATCTTGGGCTGCAGCGTTTCAATTTAAACTCAACAAGGGCAAAACACAGTGTCTAATCCTATTGTCCCAGCATAACAAGGTTATCCCGACTTCACTTGTCACTGGGGATTCTACTCTTCCAGTCTCATCAACCCTGAAAATCCTAGATTTTCCTAGATACTCACTTGCAATTGGATAACCAGGTTAATCTCATCACTAAAAGAATGTTCCACTCAATGTGCAGATTGCGGCATATCAGGAAATTCCTCTCACTCATTGATTAGTCCTTTCACTTATAGACTACTGCAGTGGTATTTATGCTGGTAGCTGAAAATTTATCCTGACAAAACTACAGACTACTCAAAACACAGCTGCTAGACTTATTTTAGGCAAATCACGCTTTGAACACGTTGAACCTCTTCGTTTCAACCTGCATTGGCTCCCCATTTTAGATCGTCTAACCTTCAAAATCTGCTCATTTACTCAAAAGATTATCTATGGGGAGGCCCCTGCCTACATGGAAGATTTGATAGATCTACCATCCAGAAATGCTTCCTTGACAGCTCAATCATACCTCAACTTACACTACCCAAGCTATAAATCTGTTCGATATAAACTGCTCTTTTCCTCATCCCTCTCCTATGTCAGCCCAAAGTCTTGGAACAGTCTACCAAGGTCCTTAAAAGAGATTGCCGACCATCAAATTTTCAAGAAATCCTTAAAAACATTTTTGTTTGAGAAGGCTTATCCCAACTACATCACTCAGTTCACACCTTCTTCCTCTTGACTGAACCTGTTTCAAACAGTTATTCAGTCAATACCCTCACTGATAAGTAACTTTATGTAATTTTGTAAGCCGCATTGTGCCCGCTTTTGTGGGAAAATGTGGGGTATAAATGTACTATAAATAACTAAATAAATAAATATTTGACTTCTGTTCAATCAGATCATCACTGCTCGGCTACTCCTGCACACATATTCTTTCTCACCAGGACATTCAATAAAATACATTATATTCTTAGAATTGCAAGTAGTAGAATTGTGAGCCTTTTTTGTTCTTTGAGTTTAAGGATCTTGCCAACTAGGTCCTGCTATAGTATTGCAACACCATTGACAATTAACACAGTGCTGATGTTCAGCTCTGTCTTCTAACCAAGGCTGTCCTCCCCAATATGTCACCATTTCTTCTATAGTCTTTCCAAGTTGCAGTGCAATAAGTGGCTTCTCTGTAAACTCCTCATATAAACATACCAATGTTTATAAATTGAATTGGTAATAGATGTTGACATAACTGAATGTAGTAGGACACATACTAATTTTTCTTCCTGTTGAGGACATTGATATTTTAACAATAAAGATTGCTGTGCATAGTGGGATCTAAGGTATACACGCTTGATTATTTTAGATGGATATCCCCATTGTAGAAACCTAATATGTAAGGTAGCTGCTTGCTTCTTAAATTCAAAATCTATGGAACATATTCTTCTTAGCCTCAAAAATTGGCTGATCGGCAAACTTAAGTTTGTTCAGGTGAAAAATGTGGAATCGTAGATAATTATTTTGGTCCACCTCCTTCCAATATAATGTAGTCATGAATCCCTCCTGAGTCTTAGGAACATTAATATCTAAAAAAATCAATCTCCCGAGTATGATAACTTACTTCAAACTTCAAGTTTTCATCCAACTGATTAATCCACTCTGTAAACTATACTAGATGTTGTTCAGATCCTGACCACAGAAAAAATATGTAATCTCAATATCTTTTCCAATCTTTCAAATTCTGAAAATTAATCTGACACATATAGAGGGGCATAAACAAACATGAATGCCCATCTCCATGGGTGACTATCTCCGAGGACGGGTACGCGAAGGGGCGGGCCAGACTGTATTTTTGAAAAAGATGGGCGTCCATCTTTTGTTTCGATAATACAGTTGGTGCCGGGCAAATGCATCAGATTTGGGTGGATTTGAGCTGGGCGACCTCGGTTTTCAGCGATAATGGAAACCGAAGGCGCCCAGCTCAAAAATGAACAACTTCAAGGCATTTGGTCGTGGGAGGGGCCAGGATTCGTAGTGCACTGGTCCCCCTCACATGCCAGGACACCAACCGGGCACCCTAGGGGGCACTTGTAAAAGGTTTAAAAAAAATTAAAATACCTCCCAAGTCCATAGATCCCTTACCTTGGGTGCTGAGCCCCCCCCCCCAAATCCCCCCCCAAACCCACTGCCCACAACTCTACACCATTACCATAGCACGTATGGGTGAAGGGGGGCACCTAGATGTGGGTACAGTGGGTTTTGGGGCGGTTTGGAGGGCTCCCATTTACCAGCACAAGTGTAACAGGTAGGGGGGGGATGGGCCTGGGTCCACCTGCCTGAAATCCACTGCACCCACTAACAACTGCTCCAGGGACCTGCATACTGCTGTGATGGAGATGGGTATGACATTTGAGGCTGGCATACAGGCTTGAAAAATAAGTTTTTAAAGTTCTTTTTTTTGGTGGGAGGGGGTTATTGACCACTGGGGGAGTCAGGGGAGGTCATCCCCGATTTCCTCCGGTGGACATCTGGGCAATTGGGGCATTTTTTCGGACTTGTTTGTGAAAAAAAAGGGTCCAAAAAAAGTTGCCCAAATTCTCGCTTCTGCCGCCCTTCTTTTTTCCATTATCGGCTGAGCGCGCCCATCTCTCCTCGGCTGATAAACACGCCCCAGTCCCGCCTTCACCATGCCTCCAACACGCCCCCGTCAACTTTGTCCATTCCCGCGACAGACTGCAGTTGGAGGCACCCAAAATTGGCTTTCGATTATACCAATTTGGGCGCCCTTGAGAGAAAGGCGCCCATCTCCCGATTTGGGTCGAAATATGGGCGTCTTTCTCTTTCGAAAATAAGCCTGATAGTATATCTTCTTCAAATTTAGCCATGTACAGCGTTGCAACTGAGGGGGCTACTGTGCCCCCCATTGCGACTCCATGGATCTGCTGATAATACTCACCCTCAAACCAAAAATAGTTGCACTGTATCACCAGCTGGGCTATCTGCATTAAGAAGTCTGTGGAAATATCAGAAGATAGTCTTCTTTCAAGAACTTCTTCAATAATTTCTAAAGCTGATGATTGCGATATATTTGTGTATAAGGCGGCCACATCCCTGCTCACCATGATTATAGGAACAGATGATAGTTCAATGTCTTCCAATATGTTAAGCATCTGAATAGTATCTTGTATATAGGAATGCATAGTCTTTACGTTAGGTTGCAAAACGTGATCCAATTGTACAGAGAGTGGTTCAAGTACTGAATTTTGTGTGCTGACAATGGAGCATCCAGGTGGATGTTGGGCATTTTAAAAGAATTTTAGGTACAAAATAAATATATGGAGTACTAGTATGTAAACATCTCAAGAAGGGTGCTTCTCTCACGGTCAACATACCTCTTTGTAGTGCTGATTGTACCAATTCTTTGATTTCATCCATGAGCTCCATATTGGGATCCATGTCCCTTCTTCCTATAAACGTGTCGCAACACCTCCCATTCAGAAAAAGTCAAGTCGTAATGACTCCTGTTCATAATCAGCTGTGATTGTATAGATCTTACACATCAGGGTCACCAGGTCAACATACTCAGCAAGACTTGGGAAAAAAGTTTATTCTCTCCCCTTCACGGATACACAGCAATCCACCAGCTTGTTGATGAAACTCTATGTTTATTTTATTTATTTATTGGGATTTATTAACCACGTTTATGATGAGATTCACCCAATGTAACATAAATCTTACAATTTTGTTAACAGCATATCAATAGTAAAAATGGCCAAATATAAAAATGAATACAATAAATGAGCTAAACTTGAGAACAGCTAATTAAAACCTAATATTAAGACTAACATGAAACAGTATCAAAACTATACACATTTTAATAGCACTGGAATTCAAATACCAGAGACATAATACAGTAATAGCATAATACTAATGATACACCTAACATGCATTAGAACATTCAGATAACATGGATATGATGCTAATGCTTTTCTACAGCACAGCTTACCATGTAGCCAAGGGGCCAAGTGCAGATATATAGATGGGTACAAGATGGGTGGTACAGAATCAGTTGATAAATAGATGAGTGGCTAAACTCAAGGCAAGTTCTTTGTATAGTTAAACAAGATATAAGGAACTGGTCTAAGTTACAGTGTGTATAGCAAGCTACTTCATGTGCGGAGTGAGTGTATAGTCAGTCACCCTATGTATTAAAGGCTTGGTAGATGAGCCAGACTTTCATCTGTTTCCTGTAGTAGAAGTAATCTTGAGTTAGACATAGCTGCTCTGGGAGTAAGTTCCAGAGCATGGGGGCTATTCCTGAGAAGGATCGCTGGCCGGTATCACATCGTTCAATTTGTTTTGATGAGGATAGAGATAGTGATGCTCCTTGAAAGGACCTTATATGTCTCAAAGGTGTATAGAGGGCTTATTCTTTAAGTACTCTGCCCCATCTTGTCTGAGGACCTTGAAAATCAAAGAGAGAGTTTTAAATTTAGCACTGTAAGGTACTGGTACTGTAAGGTATAAAAGTACATAAGCACCGCCAGACTGGGAAAAGACCAAGGGTCCATGAAGCCCAGCATCCTGTCTCTGACAGCAGCCAATCCAGGCTTCAAGAACCCGGCAACCCCCCCCCCCCCCAAAAGAAAAAAAATTAATAATGTTCAATGGACTTTTCCCTCAGGAATCTGTCCAAACCCCATTTAAATTCCGTAAGGCCAGCTGCTGTCACTATATTGTCCGGCAACGGGTTCCAGAGTCTAACTAAACGCTGAGTAAAGAAAAACTTTCTCCTATTTTTTTTTAAATCTACCATATTCTAGCTTCATCTTATGTCCCCTGGTTTTATTGTTGTTTGAAAGTGTAAACAAACGCTTCACATCTGTCCGCTCTACTCCGCTCATTATCTTGTAGACTTCTATCATATCACCCCTCAGCTGCCTTTTCTCCAAGCTGAAGAGCTCTAACCTTCTCAGGTATGTTGCATTCCCTGTTGACCCCAAGAGTTCTGGGTATGTGGCAGCAGTGGGTGGGGGCTGTAGACTGGTGTGTAGCGCCTTCAGCTGAACTGAATTTCACTTTTTGCTATCATGAGGCCAAACTTTCTGTTTTTAATGGTCTGTAGTCATGATGGAGTTCATTTAAATTGGCATACGACTCATGTGAAGAAGGTCATATTTTAGTCTATATACCATGCCTGGCTGCACAGCAAAGTTTTGAGATGGTTGCTAAATAGAGACTCATTCAAGAATAAATGAAAGTTGGACAAAATGTAATAGGAGAGAGGGACAGAAGGTCAAAACTGTGTTAATATGTCATAGTACGATGTGAGAGAACTCATTATTAGCTATCAGAGGGCAGTGAAGGCTTACAGTGTTTGCATAATGCTCTCATTTCTCTTTCTTTCTTCTCTCCCAGCATGTACAATTAGCACATGAATTTGAAGAGTTAGTGCATCAGGATGAACGATTTGAGATCTCTGCTGAAGTCATAATGGGGCTGGTGTGCTTCCGTTTAAAGGTAAAAGTATTCTACCACTTTAAAATGTATTCATAAAGCTACAGTATGATGAAGATATAAGGTACTATGGGGGTTCCCAACCTTTTTGGCTGAGTATACCCCCTCATTGACCTAAAAAATGTTTGGGGATCCTTCTCCAACCTCAATTGTTCACTCCTATCCCAAGCCTGTCCCCACTGGTCTCTCTCCCAGCAGTCAACATCAGTCTCTATTGCTCTTTCACCTCCAGCTAACCCCATCAGTCTTTCTGTCTACCCCCCCCCCCCCCCCAAAGCTTTGGCCATATTAGTCTCTCTCCTACAGCTCACCTTTTCTTCTACAATCCAACCAGTCATGTCCTCTTTTCTCCAGAAATCCCCACAGCCCCTATTAGTTTCTCTGTCTTTCTCTGCCCTCACCTAATGCTGCTGCAGTGTTGTATCTGCTTTAGGTCTGTGCTGCAGCTGCTGATCCTTTCCCTACCATTCCTGCTGCTTTCAGCTACCTCATTACTGCTGATCCTACCCTGCCATCACTCCTCCTTCGGACCAGCAAGTTACAGTTTCAAGCAAAGGCTGTTAAGTATTTCCCTTTTCTGTGCTGTGCAGACCCCCTGTCATGATTTCATGTACCACCAGGGTTCATGAAACACAGGTTGGGAAACTTAAGTCCCTCACTGACACTTAATGGCTGGTTAAAAATAGACTTCAGTAGCCTTCATTGTTCATTCAAGGACACGTGGAGGGCAGTTCTATAACAGTACACCCCAAGCACCTAGAGCATCGGTCCACAAATCCAGTCCTCGAAGTCCACAACCTAGCCTGGTTTTCAGGATTTCCACGATGAATATGTATGAGATCTCTTTGCATACAATGGAAGCAGTGAATGCAAATGGATCTCGTACATATTCATTGTGGAAATCCTGAATACTAGGCTGGGTTGTCGACCTCGAGGAATTGATTTGAGGATCCCTGACTTAGAAGGTGCCTAGTGGAAGTCTATTCTATAAAGAAATGTAGGTGCTACATTCCTTTATAAAATACTAGGGAACCAGATGTTACATTATACATCCCCTACAAGTATGATCTGGCAGAAATCACCAATGAAATCAAGCTCAGCTTAAATATCATGTACTCATGGGCAAATGCATTCCAACTAAAACTCAACACAGAAAAAACACACTGCCTCATCGTCTCATCCCAATACAATACATACAAACCTACAAACATTAACACCCCAGGATACACCCTCCCTATCTCAGACAGCCTGAAAATTCTCGGAATAACAATCGACTGAAACCTCTCACTAGAGACCCAAGCGAAATCCACCATAAAGAAAATGTTTTCTCAATGTGGAAACTCAAACGCGTGAAACAATTCTTCCCAAGGGAAATATTTTCGCAACCTGATACAGTCAATGGTACTAAGCCATGCAGACTACTGCAATGGAATTTATGCGGGATGCAAAGAACAAATCATAAAGAAACTTCAGACCACCCAAAACACAGCAGCTAGACTTATATTTGGAAAAACGCGTTTTGACAACGCCAAACCATTCAGAGAAAAACTGCACTGGCTTCCAATTAAAGAACATATCGCTTTCAAAATCTGCACGACAGTTCATAAAATCATTTATGGCGAGGCACCGGGATACATGACAGACCTCATCAACCTGCCAACCAGAAATACTATAAAATCAGCACGATCATACCTAAACTTCCACTACCCAAGCTGCAAAGGACTCAAATACAAATCCACTTATGCATCCAGCTTTTCCTACTTAAGCGCACAACTATGGAACGCACTACCAAAAGTAGTAAAAACTACGCTTGACCACCTAAATTTCTGGAAAGCACTAATATTGTGGATATCATGAAAACCTGACTAGCTGGAGTGCCTCCAGGACCAGGTTTTGGAACCACTGGCTTGTGGTATAGGCAAAGTAGGTAAGTGGTTAAGGGAACACAGCTAGAGGAGTGATGCCTCATTCCTTAAACTGGCTCAGATTTCAAGGCCTCAGGACCATGCTGTCTGCAGGCCCAGTTTCACATGTCATGCTCCCCTAGGCATAGCTCCTCTGTGCCTCTTGTGACTGCCAGTCCTGGCACTACAGGACAAACCAGTGGGACCCTTCTACCCTCTCTGTTGCTCTTCCCTTCCCCCAATCACTCCTTTTGCCACAGTAGTTCTTCCCTCCACCTGCGAAAGACCTCTGTCCTGAAGCAGTGCTGCTGTACCAGACAGCCTAATTCCAGTGGCTTAGCAGCAGCAGCAGCAGCCACCCTCAGTCTCTAACAAGCAGTTGATCAAAAGCCCCGCGCTGTTCCAAACAGTGCTCTAAAAATAGCGCTGGAACAGCATGGGGTGTTATTGGACCCATGATCAGAGATAATGACATGCAAATTTAAGCACACAATTCTCTCTGATCATGGGGTAGAAGTGCGGGAGCATTCCCACACTTGTTTGACAGGTCTGGGCTGTCAAAAGATCAGACCTGTTAAACACAGGGGCTGGAGGTCCATGGGATCACCAGACCCCAACTACCCCTGCCCTGAGCAAGGCAAAATGGGGGCTGGAGGTCCGGCGGACTTCCGGTCCCTCCGACCCTCACTGACACAGGTTCAGGGAGGGCGGGAGATCTGGTGGGTCTCCAGTCCCCCCCCCCCCAGCATTTCTAAGAAGTCCCTGGTGGCCCGACGACCCCTCCACCCCCCCTCCCCCCCCTCCCCCCCCCCCCCCCAGCGACAGGGGGCTGGAGGTCCGGTGGACAGGGCTCACCTTTCCTCCCCAATGGTGTGCAAACCCTAATGCCAGCTCCGAGCTGGCATAGGGTTTGCCGCGGCCAGCGTGCCAATCTTTGGCGTGCTGGTCGCTGATCATCGGGGATGAATAGGTTTAGCATGCATTTGCATGCTATTTGCGCTAAGAGCCCTTTTTTGCGTGCATTTGTGGAGGAGTGGCCTAGTGGTTAGGGTGGTGGATTTTGGTCCTGGGGAACTGAGGAACTGAGTTCGATTCCCACTTCAGGCACAGGGAGCTCCTTGTGACTCTGGGCAAGTCACTTAACCCTCCATTGCCTCATGTAAGCCGCATTGAGCCTGCCATGAGTGGGAAAGTGCGGGGTACAAATGTAACAAAAAAAAAATTAAAAAATTAGCATGCTAGTTGCGTTCAGAGCCTGCAAGCACGTTGTTTCACACGCTCGGGGGCTCTGATCATGGGGCGGTAGCAAATGCAGGCGCTAGTAAGATGCTAACAGCTTCTAGCACCTGCGTTTGCTTCTGATCATCGGGGCATAAGTGTGGGGAATGTAGGGCTGCTTGCCTTCTTGAAATGCTGAGGTTTCATCTTGGACAGAAAGAGGGGAGTGGCAGTTAAATATTTGTTCTGTCTAGGATGGAGGAGAACTTTGAGTCACCCGGTCAAGGTGTATACAGGGTTGGCTGAAGAGATAGTAGCAACCTGAGACAACTTGTTTTGGCAGTGCCATATCATCATATCACTTCAGCGCCTCCTACCCCTCTCTCCCCCCGCCACAGGTTTGGCATCTCTCCCTCTATTGGGCTGGCATCTCTCCCTCCCAAGTCAAGTCTCATTTTCCCCCTTTCTCTGTCCCCCTCCCCATGGATCCATCACTGCTCTCTCACCTCGATTACTCCTCCAGTCCTGTAAAGTTTATGTCGGTCACTGGAGGCAGCAGCAAAGCAGCAACATGATAGGCTGCTTTTGGCCAGCCCCTGGGTCTTACCTCTGCCATGTCCTGCCCACAAGAGGAGGCAGGACATGGCAGAGAGAAGATCCAGGGGCTGGCCGAAGGCAACCTGTCATGCTGCTGCTGCTGCCAGTGGTGACAGACGTAAAATTTATAGGACTGTGGAGGAGTAAGTGAGATGAGGGAGCAGTGCCAGACCCATGGGAAGGGGAAGAAAAGGCTTAACCTGTAGATCAGGTGAGGTCAGAAGCTGGGTATATTGACACCCTTATTTGCTGGTGCCCTGGGCCAGAGCCTCACTTGGTCCAATGGTTAAGCCAGCCATGGTGTATACATTCATGACTAAGGCTTCATTGTTTGACTGTGCACCATACCGTAATAATAAATATCCAAGAATTATTATGTTCCTTGAGAGATGAGAATGGAGTACCTAGAGGAAAAGGGTCTAGATACAGTCAAGAAACAGTAACCCCCTAGAGGGCTTGTTAGCTAAGTGCAGTGCAGATTTCCTGTGTATCCCTTATCTTCATGTCCTTTTGTCCCATGCGTCCTATACTGTTTTGTATTTTACATTTTCTATTTTATTATAAAACAATCCCAGGAGCTGAACAGCAAACAGTGAAGGTATCCATTACTGAAAGTACTGAAATAAGAAATTAAGAATGTAATAAGAACATGTCTGTCCATATTGATCTCTCTGTATATGGAAGGGAAATTTTGAAAAACCATATACTCAGATAAGTATCAATTTTACCGGGTAGAATCTATATAAATAAATTCCAATTCCACCTCGAAGGTTCTGAAGCTCACTCCGTGGCACTGAAGCACTGAACTGCTGTACTCTTCGTAGGCTAGGCTATGAGAACCACTCGCCCTCACTCATAGACCCGCCCTCAACCACGCCCCATCTGCACATAAAAAGCAACCTCAACGTTCTGAAACTGACTGTGGCTTCAGGGTTCGTTTGTTCGAAGCTCTGTAACCACTTTTACTAACCAGGTATCTCTGCCCCGCCCTCACATCAAAACGTGATGACATTGAGGGCGGGTCATAATCACCACACTACACTAAGCAAGGAAGCCCATTGGTTAATCTGTTTCCACTCCCCAATGCAGCCGTCATTCCCATACACTCTAAACCAAGCTAAATCCACCCTACCTCCACGTCGCCTCCTCCAAAATCCAACCCCCCCCCTCGCAGTTTCACAGATGTCTCCACCCGTGGCCCTCCAATCACCCAAAATAGGCCCCGCCCAAACCCCTACGTGCACGTCGCAACCCCCTCCAAATTCGGCAACACCCGTCTGCTACCCTCCCCTCCTCTTACCGGGCTCCCGGCAGCAAAAGTGAAGGGCAAGGTAGCTCGGAGATTCTGCTGCCTTCCCTTCTCTTCGCTCTCAGTTCTCTGCTCTGACTCTCTGCTCCAGTCCTTGCAGAAACAGGAAATGAGGGCGGGACAAGAGAGTCACAGCACAGAGCTCAGAGCGAATGGAAGGAAAGGCAGCAGCACAATCTCCGATCTTTCCTAACAACCTCACAACAGCCCTTCAATGTCTGTACAGAGACAAGGCTCTCAACTGCCCTTAATTTCATGCCCTCTACTTAATTGGCCCTGGCATCCTGACGCAGGGAGCAGGGGTTTCCCTGCTGCTCTCTCCATCCCTCCTCCCCACCTGTGCCCTCTTTTGACACTTGCATTTACAGGCAAGGTGGCGGGTAGGTATAGAGGGGCTGTCATGGGGGTGGGGGAGAGTAGGTGGGACAACAGAAGAAATAAAATAAAAACGGAACAATTTGCCAGCTAAAATCACTGGGTTTTCATCTCTTTCGCTTCTCCTGATTACACTAACCTCCCCCCCCCCCCCCCCCCGAGACAATAAACACAACCCTGGGTTTGACAATCCAGACCCACCACCACCACCACCACCACCGGGATCCCTTTTCAATCCTGCTGTGACACTTGCATTTGCATTCAGAGACAAGGTGGCAGAGGGGCTGTCATGGGGGTGGGGAACCATCCTGCAGAGAGGATTTGTCTTACAAAAAGGGGGAGGGGGTCCTGTTCACAGCAGCCCCAGTGTTCGGAATTTACAAAGGTATTTTTACAACCTTTCTTTAATGGGGAGATCTCACCCTCCTTCTCTCTCTTACCCCCCCTCCCCCCCACCCTTTGCTTCTAGCCACTTTCCTCTCTCTCTCTCTCTCTCTCTCTTTCACGTTTTACACATGCCTCAGGCTCTCCAAGCACCTATCACCATACAGGCAGGGACAGGGAGGGAGGGAGGGAGACACAGAAATTGGGTGGGAGGGGCCCCTGGCACTGGGAGGGAGGGAGGGATGCAGGGGCCCCTGGCACTGGGAGGGAGGGGGCCCCTGGCACACTCTCACACACACACTTGCACCAAATCTCACTCTCTGTCACAGACACACACTCGCGCAGTCATTCACTCACAGAGTCACTCTCCCACAGAGTCACTCTCAAACATACACACTCTGAGGAAAACCTTGCTAGCACCCGTTTCATTTGTTTCCGAAACGGGCCTTTTTTACTAGTGTCTGATAACTACTCCTGTTCAACACAGACCCCAGTGCATTTCCTTTAATGCACATTTGGTGGCATTCCATGGGATGTGTTTAGGCCTGGGAAGGAAAATAATGCATGTGGATTGCATTTTCAAATCTAAGTGTATTGTTTTCTATGGGAAAAATACATACAGAAAAAGCAGAAAGAGAAAATGCACATGGACTTTCCCTTTGCAAATCAGTACAAAGGACTCATGGACTTTGCAAGTGGGCAGACTCAGATCTGTAGAGATGTTTCTCCGAGGACAAGCAGGCTGCTTGTTCTCATATGTGGGTTGACGTTCGGGTCGGCCCAGGAATCGGCATTTTGCAAGCCAAATATAAAAAAAGTTTTGCCAGAGTCTTCTGGTGCGCGTGCGCGGACCTATTTCCCGCCCATTGCGCGAACACATTCTTCAGTTTTCTTTTCTCCGCGTTGAGATGTGGTAAAGTTTTTTTCTGCGCTCCTGTCAGGCCCGGGAAAGAGTCTTCGTTCATTTCATGGCTTTTTGCCTTCTTTTCTTTTCTTTTTTCAACAATTCTACAGTTTAAAAAAAAAAAAAAAACACTTCCCGTAGTTTCTTTATTTTTGCCCCCTTTAAAGTTTCCTTTGTTTTCAACGCGGCTGGCTTAGGCCGGCCGCGTTCGGGTTGTTCCCTTCTTTTTGTGCCCTTTTTTCTTCCAACAGGCACAATCGCGTCTTTTGATTTTGCCAAAGCCTTTTTTCCTTCCATGTCATCGAAGACACCCAGCGGCTTCAAACCTTGTAATCAGTGCAACCGGACCATCTCAGGTACCAATACCCACGCCTGGTGTATCCAGTGCCTTGGGCCCGACCATAGCCCAGCCGCTTGTAGTCTGTGTCTTTGTATGAAGAAACAGACCCAAGCGTCTTGAGAGGCCCATGGCACGTCTACATATGACATCAGCTCAATGGACCCTAGCTTCCCAGTGGTTTCAAGCTGCGGGGGATCTAGAGGATGTAATCCAATTGTCCACCGGCTTTTGGAATTCTCTTCAGTGGTGAACGATTCGATCTAATTTGACCATGGGACGACCATTCCAAGTTCCTCAGCCATGAAAAGTGCTGATGACGGATGCATCTCTCCTGGGGTGGGGAGCTCATGTAGATAGGCTCCACACTCAGGGAGCCTGGTCCTTTCAGGAAAGAGGTCTGCAGATCAACCTCCTGGAATTAAGAGTGATCTGGAATGCTCTAAAGGCTTTCAGAGATCGGCTGTCCAACCAAGGAATCTTAATTCAGACAGACAATCAGGTTGCCATGTTTTACACCAACAAGCAGGGGGGTACCGGATCTTGCCATCTGTGTCAGGAAGCCGTCCAGATGTGGCTTTGGGTTCACCATCACGGCATGTTTCTCCAAGCCACTTATCTGGCAGGCATAAACAACAGTCTGGCCGACAGTTTGAGCAGGATAATGCAACCTCACAAGTGGTCATTGAACATGGGCATAGTCCGCAAGATCATCCGAGTGTGGGACACCCCCTCGGTGGATCTTTTTGCCACTCAGATCAATCACAAGGTACCTCAGGTCTGTTCCGGACTTAAGGCCCACGACAGACTAGCGTCAGATGCCTTTCTCCTACATTGGGGGACAAGCCTTCTGTATGCATATCCTCCCATACCTCTAGTAGGGAAGACTTTGCTGAAACTCAAGGAAGACTGTGGAACCATGATCCTGATTGCACCTTTCTGGCCGCGTCAGATTTGGTTCCCTCTTCTTCTGGAGATGTCCTCCGAAGAACTGTGGAGATTGGACTGTTTTCCAACCCTCATCACTCAGAACGAGGGGTCATTTCTACATCCCAACCTCCAGTCTCTGGCTCTCACGGCCTGGATGTTGAGAGCTTAGAATTTGCCTCCTTGAGTCTTTCAGAGGGTGTCTCCCGGGTCTACTACTACTTATCATTTCTAAAGCGCTACTAGACGTACGCAGCGCTGTACACTTGAAAATGAAGAGACAGTCCCTGCTCGACAGAGCTTACAATCTAATTAGGACAGACAAACAGGACAAACAAGAGATAAGGGAATATTAAAGTGAGGATGATAAAATAAGGGTTCTGAACAAGAGAATAAGGGTTAGGAATTAAAAGCAGCATCAAAAAGGTGGGCTTTTAGCTTAGATTTGAAGATGGCCAGAGATGGAGCTTGACGTACCGGCTCAGGAAGTCTATTCCAGGCATATGGTGCAGCAAGATAAAGGGAGCGGAGTCTGGAATTAGCAGTGGAGGAGAAGGATGCAGATAAGAGAGATTTACCCAGTGAACGGAGTTCCCGGGGAGGAATGCAGGGAGAGATGATTGTGGAAAGGTACTGAGGAGCTGCAGAATGAATGCATTTATAGGTCAATAAGAGGAGTTTGAACTGTATGCAGAAATGGATAGGGAGCCAGTGAAGTGACTTGAGGAGAGGGCTAATATGAGCATAGCAACATTGGCTGAATATTAGTCGTGCAGCAGAATTTTGAACAGATTGAAGATGAGAGAGATGGCTAAGTGGGAGACCTGTGAGAAGCAAGTTGCAATAGTCCATAGGCGCCCGGTATAAGAGGCTTGGGGAGGCTAAGCCTCCCCAGCCAGAAGTTAACATTAACAGCAGGATCAGCAGTTTCTAAATTCAGCGTCT
Organism: Microcaecilia unicolor; assembly: GCF_901765095.1. Taxonomy (NCBI): domain Eukaryota; kingdom Metazoa; phylum Chordata; class Amphibia; order Gymnophiona; family Siphonopidae; genus Microcaecilia; species Microcaecilia unicolor. The sequence continues at coordinate 355,624,643 of NC_044031.1, read as the reverse complement.
TTCTCTTCCTCCAGACCAGTAGTCTCTCTCTTCTTTGCAGTGCCCCGCGGTTTCTCCGCTTTCCCTCCCCAGCGCGACACTCACTTCGCTACCACTAGCGGTACTAGAGAATGATCGGCGCCATCAACTCTGCGCACGCGGGGGTGGGACCTATGGGCAGTGGCGTACAGACTATGAGGGCGGGGCGGTGGGGGCGGGTTCAACTCCTTAGGGGGTGCGTGCTGCCATCCATTGATGCTGCCATCCATTGACGTCTTCCCCTGCATGGCGTGTCCCAGCTTCTCCCCCCCCCCCACCCCGACTAGTGCGGTAACACTCTTCTCGCTCGCCCCACTCTGCTACTGTTTAAATTTTGAAACCTCGCCCTTGGCAGCATCAGCAATGTGAGTGCCCCGGAAGCATTCTCTGTTCAGCGTCCCGCCTACGTGGGAAGTTGTATAGAGGAGGCTTCCGGGGCAGGCAGAAGGCAGCACATTCATTGCTGCTGGCGAGCCTGGAACCTTAGAGGCGTGCAGGAGCGGCTGTGGAGTGAGGAGGGGGAGTGCAATACTGCAGTAATCGAGGGGGGGGGGAGGACGGAGGGAAAGTGATTCCAGCCAGGCCAAAGAGAAAGGGGGTTGAGAGAAGAGGATGGAGAGATACTGGCCCTGGGGTAGGAGTACAGGAGAGAGGGAGAAAGAAGGGTGAGGAACATCAAGGGAAGGGGACACAGGGTAGATGCTGAACTTGGGGGTAACAGGGATGGGAACACAGAGAGCAAATACGGAACATAGGGGAAACGGGGATGGGAACACAGAGAACAAATGCTGAATATGGGTGGAAAAGGGACAGAGACAGAGGGGACAGGGGAGGTTATGGATAGGAGAGAGAGTGAGTCAGAGGGAATGACAGTGGACATGGAGAGAAAAATGTCAAATAGGAGGTAAGCAGAAGATGGATATGGATGGGGAACAGAGAGAGGAGAAATAAAGATGGAGGGGGGAGATACTGGAATGCATATGTAAAAAGAAAAGAGGAAGACACAGGCAGAAGGGAAAGAAAAGGCAGGCAGTGGATGGAAGGGGCAGAGAAAGCTGCCAGACACCATATGAAAAGGGGAAAAGGGCAGACAGTGCAGGGCCGTGCCAATACGGTAAGCGAGGTAAGCATGGCAGGGGGGCGCAGTCATTTGGGGGGCGCCGCCGCACCATGCTTACCTCCTCGCCCTCCCACTCCCATTGCCCAACTGCCCGCGCTCTCTTCTCTCCTGCAGCAAGATTCCTTTTTCTTTTTTTAATACTTTTAATTTTACCTCCGTCCGGCAGCGCAGCGTCAGTGCAGGAGGTGGCGCTCCCAGTCTAGCCTTCCCCTTCGCTCATGTTCTGCCTTCTTCTGACGTCATTTCAAACATGAGCGAAGGGGAAGGCTAGACACGTCGGGAGCGCCGCCTCCTGCACTGACGCTGCGCTGCCGGGTGGTCACGGAGGTAAAATTAAAAGAAAAAAAAAAAAGAAAGGGAATAGTTGCCGGAGTGCAGGGGAGAGAGAGGAGCATGCAAGGGCAGGGTTCATGGAAGGGAGAGAGAGGAATTGCTGGATAGGGTCAGGGATGAATGGAGGGGGCAAGGGACAGATGGGCATGGATTGATGGGAGGGTAGGGCTCAGGAAGAGAGGGGAATTGTTGGATAGGGATGAATGGAGGGGACAGAGGGGCATGGATGGATATGGATTGCAGGGCAGGGCTCAGGGAGAGAGGGGAATTGCTGGATAGGGTGAATGGAGGGGGCAGGGGACAGAGGAGCATGGATGGGCATGGATTGGGAGGGCAGGGCTCAGGGAGAGAGGGAAATTGCTGGATAGGGTCAGAGATGAATGGAGGGGGCAAGGGACAGATGGGCATGGATTGATGGGAGGGTAGGGCTCAGGGAGAGAAGGGAATTGCTGGATAGGGATGAATGGAGGGGGCAGGGGACAGATGGGCATGGATGGATATGGATTGCAGGGCAGGGCTCAGGGAGAGAGGAGAAACTGCTGGACATAGAGGGGAGGGAAGAGAGATGAAGGAGATGAAATGAGGGAAAAGGAAGAGAGGAGAAAAACTGCACATGGATGAAGAAAATAGGCAGAAGCTGAGGACCAGAAATGAAGAAGTAAGGAGGAAAGGAAAGAAATAAATGGAAAGGAAGCCCTGGAAACGGAGTTAAGAGGACAGATAGCCGCAGAATCAGATACTGGGCCAGCATGATCAGAAAAAGAAAGTCACCAGACAACAAAGGTAGAAAAAATCATTTTATTTCATTTTAGCGTTTGGAATATGTCCACTTTGAGAATTTACATCTGCTATCTTATTTTGCAATGTATAGCAATTTGTTTCTAAGAATATTGCTGACAATTCCTGTCAGTGTGGTAAGTGGTGAGCGATCATTTTCACCGGGGGGGGGGGGGGGGGGGGGCACCAACTGATAGTCTGCAGGGGGGCGCCAGAGACCCTTGGCACGGCCCTGAGACAGTGGATGGAAGGGGCAGAGAAAGCAAACAGACGCTGGATGAAAGGGAGAGAGAAAGAAAGCAGATGCTGGATGGAAGGCAGAGAGTGAAGAGAAGAGGAGGAAAGCAGAAACCAGAGACAACAAAGGTAGAAAAAAAGATTTATTTGCTTTAGAATAAAGTAGTATTGTAGCTGTGGTGATGAATAGAAATGAAAATAAGGTGATTTTTTGTTGGACTAATTTTAATACAGTTTTGACCAACTTTCAGAGAACAAAACCTTCATCCTTAGGTCAGGACAGGACCCTAACAGCAGTACTGACCTGAGGAAGGAGGTTTTGGCCTCTGAGTGCTAATTGAAAAAGTATTAGTCCAATAAAATGGTATTATCTTATTTTCTCTGTTTTGTTTTATTTCCATTTTTTAATTTGTAAAGTGGTGATTGGTATTTGTCAGTTTTTTTCAAATTTACGTCTGCTATCTTTATATTTTGCACAGTACTAGGGATATGCATCACTGTTTCTGTGGTGTTGCACTGAATGTGGAATCTGGCCTCTTGGGGGTTCAGTTTAATTTTTGTCTATATATTTCTATTTTAGTTTGTGGTTACTTATTCTATACTTAGTGAGGATGTATCTGTGTTCTATGTGTTTTTGATGACTTATACTGTGCCAAAATTGAAATTTGAAAACTCTTATCTCTATCTGGTCGTTAATAAAAGGAGCTCATTGTGAATACCATCCACCCTAAAATGATGTTTTGTGGCTGTACATGAGAATTGTGATATGATCTCTTGTTTCATATTGTTGACGGTCTGTGATGTTGTTCGTATGGGTGGTATATTGGTGTATTAGGGTCTGCCCAGTGTAATATTTATGGTACAGTAAGGTTCTGAGTGTGTTTTTGCACAAGTTTGTGCATAGTGTTTTGCAGTTGAGCGATTGTGGCTAGGATCGAGCAACCACTTTATTCTTTGACATATGATACAATTTAATAAAAGGTATTAATTGTGACTATTTTATTTTTACTTATTTTTTTTGTGTGTTGTCAGACAATTATGGATGTAAGCTCCACCCCTGGCCCCACCCCTAACCCTGCCCCTATTAGCCTCCCCAAACAGTTGGGCCACCGACCGCCTATGCAATAGTCTAAGCGAGAGGTGATAAGAGTGTGGATGAGGGTTCTGGTAGTGTGCTCAGAAAGGAAAGGGCGAATTTTGGTGATATTAGTACATAAGCACCGACGTACCGGGAAAAGACCAAGGGTCCATCAAGCCCAGCATCCTGTCTCCAACAGTGGCCAATCCAGGCTTCAAGAACCCGGCAACCCCCCCCCCCCAAAAAAAAAACCCCCAAAAAACCCATAATTCTTAATAATGTTCAATGGTCTTTTCCCTCAGGAATCTGTCCAAACCCCCTTTAAATTCCGTAAGGCCAGCTGTTGTCACTACATTTTCTGGCAACGAGTTCCAGAGTCAAACTACACGCTGAGTAAAGAAAAACTTTCTCCTATTTGTTTTAAATCTACCATATTCTAGCTTCATCTTGTGTCCCCTGGTTTTGTTGTTGTTTGAAAGTGTAAACAAACGCTTCACATCTGTCCGCTCTATTCCGCTCATTATCTTGTAGACTTCTATCATATCACCCCTCAACCGCCTTTTCTCCAAGCTGAAGAGCCCTAACCTTCTCAGCTTTTCCTCATAGGGAAGTCGTTCCATTCCTTTTATCATTTTTGTCGCCCTTCTCTGCACCTTCTCTAATTCCTTTATATCTTTTTTGAGATGTGGCGACCAGAATTGGACACAATATTCTAGGTGCGGTCGCACCATGGAGCGATACAACGGCATTATAACGTCCTTGCATTTGTTTTCCATCCCTTTCCTAATAATACTCAACATTCTGTGTGCTTTCTTAGCAGCCGCAGCACACTGAGCAGAAGTTTTTAACGTCTTATCAACGATGACTCTCAGATCCCTTTCTAGGTCTGTGACTCCTAACGCGGAACCTTGCATGACATAGCTGTAATTCGGGTTCCTTTTACCCACATACATCACTTTGCATTTGTCAACATTGAACTTCATCTGCCACTTGCACGTCCAATCTCCCAGTCTCGCGAGGTCCTCCTGTAATCTGACGACCCTGAATAATTTTGTGTCATCTGCGAATTTAATTACCTCACTAGTTACTCACTAGTTATTATGGAGAAAGAAACGACAGGTTTTAGCAGTCACCTGAATAAGTGCAGAGAGGGAGAGGGAGGAATCGAAAATGACCCCAAGGTTATGAGCTGATGAGACAGGAAGGATGAGAGTGTTATCCACAGAAATAGAGAATGGGGGAGGAGGAGAGGTTGGTTTAGGGGGAAAGATAAGAAGCTCAGTCTTGGTCATGTTTAGTTTCAGATGGCGCTGAGACAGGCAGGCTGATACTTTGGCCTGGATTTCAGCTGAGATTTCTGGTGTGGAGAGGTAGATCTGGGAGTCATCAGCGTAAAGATGATACTGAAATCCATGGGATGAGATCAGAGTACCAAGGGAAGAAGTATAGATGGAGAAAAGAAGAGGTCTCAGGACAGATCCCTGAGGTACACTGACTGACAGTGGGACAGAAGAAGAGGAGGATCCACTAGAGTGTCTTGCTTGCTTCCAGAAAAGATTCCACGAAGAAGTGTTATTCTTTCAAATGCCACCTGGTGTGACAGCAAGGCCCTAGATCCTCTTTCTTGTCCTACATGGACCCTGCTTGAATACCTTCTACACTTATCAGAGTCTGACCTCAAAACCAACTCAGTAAGGGTTCATCTTAGTGCGATTAGTGCTTATCATCGCCGTGTAGAGGGTAAGCCTATCTCTGGACAGCCTTTAGTTGTTCGCTTCATGTGAGGTTTGCTTTTGTCAAATCCCCATGTCAAACTTCCACCAGTGTCATGGGATCTCAATGTCATCCTCACCCAGGTGATGAAGGCTCCTTTTGAGCCATTGAATTCCTGCCATCTGAAGGTCATTTTCTTGGTGGCTGTTACTTCAGTTCGTAGGGTCAGTGAGCTTCAGGCCTTAGTAGTACATGCACCTTATATCAAATTTCATCACAACAGAGTAGTCCTCCGCACACACCCTAAGTTCCTGCCAAAGGTGGTGTCGGAGTTCCATCTGAACCAGTCAATTGTCTTGCCAACATTCTTTCCCTGTCCTCATACCCGCCCTGGCGAAAGCAGTTTGCACACCTTGGACTGCAAGAGAGCATTAGCCTTTTACGTGGAGTGGACAAAGCCCTTTAGACAGTCCACCCAGTTGTTTGTTTCTTTTGATCCCAACAGGAGGGGAGTCGCCATCGGAAAACGCACACTCTCCAATTGGCTAGCAGATTGCATTTCCTTCACTTATGCCCAAGCTGGGCTGACTCTGGAGGGCCATGTCACGGCTCACAATGTTAGAGCCATGGCGGCGTCAGTGGCTCACTTAAAGTCAGCCTCTATTGAGGAGATTTGCAAGGCTGCAACGTGGTCATCAGTCCACACATTCACATCTCACTACTGCCTTCAGCAGGATACCCAATGCGACAGTCGGTTTGGGCAGTCGGTGCTGCAGAATCTGTTCGGGGTTTAGAATCCAACCCCCCCCCCCCCCACAGACCCATTTTTGTTCTGTTCCAGGCTGCACTCTCACTTAGTTGTTTATGGTTTCAGGTCAATCTCTGTTATGTCCTCGCCGTTGCGAGGCCCAATTGACCAATGTTCATTGTTTTGAGTGAACCTGGTTGCTAGGGATACCCCACATGTGAGAACAAGCAGCCTGCTTGTCCTCGGAGAAAGAGAAGATACATACCTGTAGCAGGTATTCTCCGAGGACAGCAGGCTGATTGTTCTCACAAAGCTGCCCACCTCCCCTTTGGAGTTGATTTGTTTCTTTTTATGCTTTTGATTTAACTGAGGAATGCATTTGCGCGATGGGCGGGAAATTGGTCTGCGCATGCGCGGTGCGCGCACACCAGAAGACTCTGGCAAAACTTTTTTTATATTTTGCTTGCAAAATGGTGATTCCTGGGCCGACACAGACGTCGACCCACATGTGAAAACAATCAGCCTGCTGTCCTCGGAGAATACCTGCTACAGGTATGTATCTTTGCTTTTCAGAGCATGGAGCAGAGGAAAATAGTTGCCAAAGGTCATCGTCAGCATTCTGTTCTTGTCTCCATTCTAGGGTTCCAATAGGCTGAACGAGGCACTTCTGAAAAATATAAATGATGCCAGAAAAATTCATCTTGTTCCGTGTCACCTGGGAGACACATTTGTGCTGCGCTTTGCCATTTGCTCTCGTATGGTAGAGTCCCGCCACATCCAGTATGCTTGGGATCATATTACCAAGACTGCAGCCAAACTGCTGAGACAAGAAGGGCTGCAGCGACAGTCTGCATCCGGGCAGGTGGCAGCAGCTCACTGAAGGGTAGATATTCTAACTGTGTGACTGCACATTAGCATGCATTAAATGTAAATTGTTTACTGCAAGTCCCATTTTATGCAATGGAACTTGTTTACTAATAACACACGTTAATGGCATTAGTGAGTGCTAACACAGTAATGAACTTTAATAAATCTAGCTCCGCATGTGAAAGTAAGATGTTGCTCAACTGAAAAACCATGATCTGTCATTTCGCATCTTCATCAGCAATTGTATTTATTTATATATGACATCATAATGGTGTATATAGTTCCAGAAGGTTATTGTTACAATGCAGTGAAGTAGGTTAGCTTGACATCCGGGGTTGCCTGGTTCAAATCCCATTGCTGCTCCTTGTAATCTTGGGCAAATCATTTAACCCTCTATTACATCAAGTACAAAATTAGATTGTGAATTCTCCAGGGACAGAGAAATACCTAGTGTACCTGAATGTAATTCACCTTCAACTCCTACTGAAAAAGGAGCAAAAAAAGTAGCACAACAAAATAACCCAACACTGTAAATAATCAGGGCAGATAAGGAAAGGGAATAAGAACGAGGAAGGCTGATCAAAATCTTGTGAAGCCAGAGAAGGCTTTGAGTCTCTCCATACAGGGGTGAATCCTATATATGATGCTGAAAAAAGTGCTATTCTATAAGCCCACGATTCAAGTTAGATATGGTTTATAGAATAGCACTTATGCCTGGGAATTGCGCCTAACGTTTGGCACAGCCATTTGCAGCGAGTGAAATGTGGTGCAAATGTATGCACCTAAATTAGGCACAGATCCCCCCTCATTCTATAACAACATGCATAAATTTTAGGAACATCCCCATTCTGCCCATAACCCTCCCATTTCCACACCCCCTTTTTCAACGTGTGTGTAAAATTTACGCACATAAATGCCAATTAAATCTAATTAGTGATTGTTAACAAGCCAATTATTGTTGCTAATTAGCTTGTTTTTCAATTAAATTGCACATACAAATTGGGCACATGCCCAAATTTGTGTGCACAATTTTTAGCGACTTTTATAGAATTAGGGGAACAGAGGGAAATTTTATAAAGGAGACGCCAAGAAGAGTGGATAAATAATGAGAATAGAGTCATACATGCACATTTGTGCACATACAGTATGAGCATAAATGCTAATTTTCTAGCATGCACTATTTCATAAAATGGCACTGAAATGTTGTCTGAGGTGGGCATGCATATGGGCAGAGTCTGGGAAGAGTGCAGCAGGACACAAAGTTACACACTTACCCTCCCCCCTTTTACAAAGCTGTACTGGTGGCTGCCGCATGGCAATGCCAACACAGCCCATTCACGTGGCTTTGTAAAAGGAAGGGAGGGTTAGGTTGCAAAATACTATAAGCTATGTATATTTCTTCTGATTTAGGCACAATAATTTATATCAGTCTATGGCTACAATTATCTTAATTCTAGGCACATATTTGACCTATTATGCAGGTATGCTTTAAAGAAAAGTATATGCATGCTTTCCTTTATAGTAGGCATGTTATAGACACCTAAATATAGGTACCTCTTTATAGAATTGCCCTTACAACATGATAGAGTCACTACTAAACCCACACATAACAGACTATAACTGCTGAGTTTGTTTCCATGGAACTTTTCATTTTAACCACCTTCAGTTATTTCCTTTACATTGTTGATTATAAAAAAAGCTAATCTGAAAATGATAAAAAGGCAATACCTAGCAGGTTTTTAATTAAATTCCATGAATAAGATCACAGAAAACTGTCAGCCTTAGCTATATCCATGTTACATGTATAATGGCTACAGAGTTCATTGTGGCTTGCCCTAGCTGTCTTTATTCCAATCTGTTCATTTCAATTGAGCCTGCAAATAGGCGGGAAAATGTGAGGTGCAAATGTAAGAAACAAACAAACAATTAATTTATTGTGTGTGATTGTAGCAATTACAGGACCACCATGTGACTGGTATTGTACCAGTGTGATACTGCTCAGAGGTCTGGTAACAGCTGTATGTTCCAAAAAAGCAGATCTTACAATACATGGTATCCAGAAAAAAAACGGGACCCCCAACACTTTTCCAAATAACCCAAAAATATCCTACTGCAGCAGAAATTTCTGCCTGAAATTTGAGACATTTCTGAGTACTTTATTTTCTCTAAGGTCAAGCAGGCTTGCTTCATTTCGTGTAGCCTGGCTTGGCAAATATGTCAAAGAAAAATCCACAGCTTTTTGGAGCGCAAGCAGCGCTCCAGCTCACATGCGCGAGTGCCTTCCTGCCTGCAGCATGAACGCGCTGGCTTAGTTTCATTTTTTCCGTGTGAGAAGTGGCTACGTTTATGCTTGCACCTCACGCGCCTGGTTAGAGCAATTTTTGAGTGCCTTTTGGCAGTTTTTCCTACACGCAGTGGTGTGCTGGTAAATTTTTAACAACAGGCTCTCTCCCCGGTCCACCTTGGTGCCCCCCATCCACCACTGCGCCCCCCCCCCCACCTCTGCACCCCCCCCCAAAAAAAAATTTGCAGAGCTGGCTATACCCGGGGGGGGGGGGGGGGCGGCGGCGGCCAACACATTACTCTCTCCAGGAAAAAAAAATTAAATGATCTCAGATTCCAATCTAATTCATGTTTAATATGGGATAAAATGCCATAAATAAGTAAATAAACATAAACTTTTAACGTTCAGCACCTGATTCTCAAAGTGGACATATTCCAAACACTATAATGAAAATAAAATAATTTTTTTTCTACCTTTGTTGTCTGGTGACTTTGTTTCTCTGATCATGCTGGTCCAGTATCTGATTCTGCTGCTCTCTATCTGTTCCCTTGACTCCGTTTCCAGGGCTTCCTTTCCATTTATTTCTTTTCTTTCCTCCTTTCTTCTTCATTTCTGGTCCTCCGCATACTTGACTGTACAGTGGATCCAGCTTCTGCCTATTTTCTCCATCCATGTGCAGTTTCTCTCCTCACTTCCTTTTCCCTCATCTAATCTCCTTCCTCTATCTTCCCTCCATGTCTAGCATTTCTTCTCTCTCCCTTCCCTCCCCTCCATCCATGTCCAGAATTTCTCTTGCTCTTCACGCCATCCATGTCCTGAAACTCTCCTCTCTCCCCTGCCCCTCTCTATCCATCCATACCCAGCAATTCTCTTCTCTCCCCTGCCCCCTCTGCCCATCCATGCCCAGCAATTCTCTCCCCTGCCCCCCTCTGCCCATCCATGCCCAGTAATTCTCTCCCCTGCCCCCCTCTGCCCGTCCATGCCCAGCAATTCTCTCCCCTGCCCATCCATGCCCAGCAATTCTTTCCTCTGCCCATCCATGCCCAGCAGTTCTCCTCCCTCCCCTGCCCTCCCGCTCCCATCCATGTGTAGCGATGTCCTTCGCCCCCCCCATCCTCTCCTGCCGCTCCCATCCGTTAGTTTCAAATACCTGCCTGGAAGCGCCGCCTTATTTAAAGCCCTGCTGCCCGTCTCCAGCTGCCTTTCCTGCTTGCTTCTCAGGAGTTCGGTTCTTCGCGCCGTTAGTCCCGCCGCGGGAAAAGGAAATGACGTCAGAATGACGTCAGAAGGCGGGACTAAGGGCGCGAACCGAACTCCTGAGAAGCAAGCAGGAAAGGCAGCTGGAGACGGGCAGCAGGGCTTTAAATAAGGCGGCGCTTCCAGGCAGGTATTTGAATCTGACGGATGGGAGCGGCAGGGGAGGATGGGGGGGGGCGAAGGACATCGCTACAAATGGATGGGAGTGGGAGGGGAGGTAAGCATGGCGCCCTCCTGCCATGCTTACCTCGTGCAATGGAGCCGGCTCGCCCCTTACAACAACCGGCTCGCAAGAGCTGTCAAAATTTAACAAGCGGCTCTTGCGAGCCGGTGTGAGCCGGCTCCAGCACACCACTGCCTACACGCTTCCTTTTCTTTTGTTTTGTTTCCTTCAAAAAAGAAAAAGCCTTTATTTTCTTAGTTTTGCCCTGTGTCTAAGTTTCCTTTCTTTTTTCGATGGGCCGTTTTCAGTTCTGCCCAGTTGGGTCTCTTCTTTTGTGCCTTTTCCTTTTTTCATGCACCACCGCGACTTTTAATTTGGCCGAAGCAATTTTTGATTCCATGTCCACGAAGACTCCCAGTGGCTTCAAGCCTTGTACTCGGTGCAACTGGACCATCTTGGGAAAGGATACCCATTCTTGGTGCCAACCATAGCCCTGCCAACTGTGTCCTTTGAATTCATATGAAGAAAAGGACCCAGGTTTTCTGGGAGGCTGGAAGCGAGAAAATTTTGGAGCCCGGTCTGGTTGTTCAGTATCAGCATCAAGGTCAGAGGCATCAGTGTCGACATCAACTGTTGCACCGGCATAGGGAGTCACAGTAGGAATGGTTGCTTTGAGACCCCGAGACACTGGGAGCAGTGAGACGTCAAGTGGATTTCCACCTGCCTCGAGGCCTCCTTCTATGCAGGCCTCTTGGGAGCATCAGCCGAGAAGGATCTTAATCAATCGTTGGACCCAACCCCGAGGTGATGTGAGCATTTGACATCGTCCTTGTTGGCACAAAGGAGCATGGGTGATGTGCATTGGGCAAAGGCCAAGAAGCACCGTCACCGATCTCCATCTCCATCGACACTTGGTGCCGGGAGCTCCAGTGCGCCGAGGGATTCGGCACCCGAGAAGCATTGACACCAAGAGGACCGCTCCACCTTCCATTCAGGAGGGGCCAATGCGTGCGTCTCCAAGCAGCCAAGATTCTGCTCCTGCTCTGGCGATTCTGCAGCCTGCGCCCCAGCCGACCCCACAGACTTTCCCAATGGCGGCTCTCAATGAGCGCATCCGGGCCTTGCTCCCTGAGCTTTTGGACAGCCTTATGCAGCAATGTGCATCAGTATCGGGGGTGCTTGAGCCTACCATACCTCCCGCTGCGGCCCTGCCTGGCCCTTAGCCCTTAGGGAGATACTATCCGACACCAAGGATGAGTTCTCATGGGAATCAGAAGAGGATCCCAGGTACTTCTCCTCCAATGAGTCCTATGGGATTACTTCTAAGCCCTCCCCTCCACCTGAGAGGAGACTGTCTCTACCTGAGAGCCTCTCTTTCAAATCTTTTGTACAGGAAATGGCTGAGGCCATTCCATTCCCCGTAGAAGTGGAGGATGAGCCCAGGGCTAAGATGCTTGAGGTCCTGGACTACACCTCCCCTCTTAAGGAGGCAGTGATGGCTCCTCTCTCAGGGCAGTCCTCGTACAGAACTGGGCATCCCCTCTGTCTGTTCCTGTGGTCCCCAAGAAAATTGACACCCAATATTGGATCCACGGGGAACCTGGCTTTGTGAGGTCTCAGTTACCCCATGACTCCATGGTGGTGGATTCCGCTCTCAAGAGAGCCAGGAATACTAGGGACTATGCTTCGTCTCCCCCAGGCAGAGAAGCTAGGACCCTGGACAATAGGCGCCCCATATAAGAGGCTTGGGGAGGCTAAGCCTCCCCAGCCAAGCTGTGACCTTTTCCGCCGCCGCCCACCCCCCGCTGAGCCCGCCCTCAGCTCCCCGACCTTTCCATTCCCGCCCGGCGTTTAAACCATTTAAGTCGCAGCGACGGCTCACCTCCGCTCCAGCCTTTCCCTTCTTGCTTCTCACTCAGTGTCCCGCCTTCCTCTGATGAAGTATTTCCTGTTTCCACGAGGGCGAAACACTGAGCGAGAAGCGAAAGGCTGGAGCGGAGGTGAGCCGTCGCTGCAACTTAAATGGTTTAAATGCCGGGCGGCCTATGACAGAATGAAAAGAAAGGAACATATCCAAGAAACGATACGGGAAACGACACCGTTCTGCCTGCACAGACCTAACCCACTGGACAGTCAATCAATAAGTCACCGTCGCCCCTAATCAGCTTTTAGGGAAAATTCTCCTCACTGGGGCTGGGTCTCACCTTTTCTGGGGAGGCCCCTGGATGTGGTCTTACTTCAGATGATTGTATTTCACGTAGGCGCAATACAGGAGAAAGACCAGGGCTGTGGAGCCAGCACAGAGCTGTCCATAAGGCCATGTTCAGCAGCTCTCGGGGGCAGGCACTTGCACACTGAGAAGCAGGAGGTGGCACAGGGATGCAGCAGCAGCAGCTGGGTGAGTCAAAAATCCCGTGGTGGCGGTGGGAACAGGGAGCAGGCTTGAAGAAATGTGTTTGCGAAGAGCAGGTGCAATGCCTCTTCCTGAAGCTGTTTAGGGGAGGGACCCGAGTTTGTGTAGTAAGCTGATACTGGAGGTTGATTTGGAATTTTAACATTTTAGGCTGTCTTGGATTCGGATTTGGTATGTGTCCCTTCTGTTTTCATTTGTGATCTGTGTTCACTAGTTATCTGGGCATTCATGCACAAAACTCACATTTAAGATAAGATAAAAACTATTTTTTTTTTATCTTGTAGCGCTATAGAAATGCTAAATAGTACCCTGTTTCCCCGAAAGTAGGACATCCCCCAAAAATAAGACCTAGTAGAGGTTTTCCTGAATTGGTAGATATAAGGCCTCCCCCGAAAGTAAGACCTAGCAAATTTTTGTTTGAAAGCAGGGCCGCCGAGAGCCGGACAAGGCCGCCCCCGGGCCGCCCCCCCCCCCCCACCCGAGGTTGCTGGGCCCCCCCTCCACCCACCCTCCATCGCTCCCGGAACTAACCTTAAATGCCTCCTTTCACCTTTGCAGCAAGCAGCAGCAGGGCAGGCTACTCCTTCCTTCCGTGCCCCGCCCTTGCGGACGTTACATAAGGTGAGGGCGGGACACGGAAGGAAGGCGTAGCCTGCCCTGCTGCTGCTTGCTGCGAAGGTGAAAGGAGGCATTTAAGGTTAGTTCTGGGAGCGACGGAGGGTGGGTGGGCCAACCCCGATCCAACCCCGATCCAACCCCGATGTTTCCCCGAAAAATAAGACAGCCCCTGAAAATAAGACCTAGCACATTTTTGGGGGCAAAAATTAATATAAGACAGTGTCTTATTTTCGTGGAAACACGGTAGTAGTAGTAGTAGTAATTTTATTATACACATTATCAGCTTTTCTGTAAGCATCACAACCATTATATCTAAAATGCAGTTTCACATGCGTCACTGTTTGATATAATTGTGTTATGATCTTATACATGCTCATGTGTTTTTATATGACCTTTCTCTGTGCAAGGCTATTATTTATGCAAATACTTTTATTATGTTTATATATATCGCTCTGTTCTAATTTATATTTTAACTTTGGATATTTGACTATGATTTTTAATCAGTGATTTTGTTATGTATGTCTGATTAACAATGTATTAAAACCCCAGGGAGAGAGAGACAAGAAGAGGTGCTGGAGGGAGAGGGAGAGGCCGAGAGGGATACATAGATGCTGGATCAGCTTGGAAGATGGGGGGCAAGGGAAAGACTGATTGACTGACTAGGTAAAGAAAGGGGGGGGGGGGGAAAGACCCTGGAGATCTAGGAGGGTGACATACTCAACTGTGGGGGGGGGGGGGGATGAAAGAGGGAGACATCCTGGCCCCAGGGTGGGGGAAGAAGGGAAGAGAGAGGAGAGTGACAGGGAAGCAAGAGATGTGAGATATGGAGGGAAAGAGTTAAGAACACAAAGGTGCACCACTGGGGGGGGGGGGGGTTTAGTGACACAGAGGGGCAATACTGATCACAGCAGGGGATAGGGAAAAAGAGAGGGAAATGCAGGCCAAGGCAAGACAAAGACATAGATGGGAAACTGCTGAATTTAAGGGCTGGATCGGAACATTTTAAGGGCAGATGCTGAAACTGTAGGAAGGATAGGGACAGGGCTACAAGTGGTAGACAGGACGCATAAGGCTCTACATGAGAATTATGATCCCTTGTTTCATATTGTTGACGGTCTACATTTTCCGTATGGGTGGTATATTGGTGTATTAGGGTCTGCCCAGTGTAATATTTATGGTACAGTAAGGTTCTGAGTGTGTTTTTGCACAAAGTTGTGCATAGTGTTTTGCAGTTGAGCGATTGTGGTTAGTATATGCTTTGAGCAACCACTTTATTCTTTGAGCTTATACTTGCAGAACTCAGTGTGGCAGCTGCAGACTTGGTCAATGCCCTCCCTCCGGAGCAGGCCGACCCGTTTCGCCAGTTGGTCAAGCAGCAGAAAGCGTGCCACAAGTTCTTGGCCAGAGGCACTTACAACACTTTTGATGTGGCATCCATGATCTCTGCTCAAGGTATAGCAATGTGCAGACTCTCATGGCTGCGTGTTTCTGACCTAGAACATTCTGTTTAGCAGAGGTTGGCAAATGCCCCTTGCCAGGGGATAACCTTTTTGGAGAGAAGGTTGAGGAGGTTGCTGACCAAATCAAGAAGCATACAGATACTATACCTTTCCTCTCACACTGGGCATCTTCTTTTGGCAAGTCGCAGAGTGCTCCCTATTATTACTCTAGGTGTAGGTACACTTCTGCGGCCTGCTAGCCTGCTCAGGCTCAGCCCCAGTGCGCTCGTTCTTGTCAATAGCATGTGCCCAAGGCTCCTGCTGCTCCCCAGTAAAAGCAAGGGACGAGCTTTTGACTGGCTCCTGCAGAGCAGAGCCGCAGTCAAAGTGTCCGTCCCAGATGACTTGCCGGTTGGGGGGAGGTTAAAGTTTTTTCACTAAAAGTGGCCTATCATCTCCGATCAATGGATAGTCTGACTCAGATACACCCTCAATTTGCTTTCCAAACTTTCAAATTGTCCACCGAGAGCCCATTCTTTCTGCTACAGATAAATATCTTCGCTTTTCAACAGGATGGAGCTCCAGCTTATCGAGCTCGCAAAACAGCTGAGCTCTCAATTAATGAAACCCCAGAATTCATTGACCCAACAGCTCAGTGGTGTCGAAGACTTGTGAATGTGTCAAGGCTAAAGGATGACACTTTGAACATAAATTATGAATTAACTAAGAAAAAACCAATTATACTAATGTATTTTCAAAAGTTATATTAAATGTTTAAACAATTGCAAAGTATTTTGAAACTATGTGAGGTGTCACATTTTTTCCAGACACCATGTATATCCAGGTATCTTGAACACTAATATAACTCAAAGACTGAAATACAGATCAGAGCAAAAAGCAGATAGTAGTGATGGTTTAATTCAAACATTACTACTACTACTACTTAACATTTCTAAAGCGCTACTAGGGTTACGCAGCGCTGTACAGTTTAACATAGAAGGACAGTCCCTGCTCAAGGAGCTATCCTCTAATTCTATAAATTGCATACAGTCCACATGCAGTTGCACGTGGAGTTATAGAATAATACCACATGCCCATAGGGGCCGATATTCAAAGCAATTTAAGCGGGCAGGAACCTCTCCTGCCCACTTAAATCGTTTCCTGCCACCTAAGTGGGGATATTCAGTGGCACTTAACTGGAGAGTGCCATTGAATATCCCCACAGACGATCCAAACAAAAAGTGGGCAAGTCAGGGCCCTAGGTTATGCAGGTGCTGGCAATATTCAGCTTTTGAGCAGTCCTAAATTAAGCTGCTTAGCTATGTGGGTGACAGCTCTGAATACTGGGCCGGCACCCACATAACTTTTTTTAAATTAAAAATAAAAGCCCCTGAGCCACCTCCTGCCCCCCCCCCCCCCGACAATGTCCTTTCTTTTCCTCCCTTCTCCCCCCATCCTGCATCAAACTTGCCTCCCACAAGACTCCCCACCCCCCTGGGCCTACCTATATTCCTGGTGGTCCAGTAGGGTCGCTGGCTGGTCATGCTGCGCTCCTGCCCCATGTGGGGCCTCTCCTAAAATAGCTGGCATTACTATGGAACTTTCTAAGTCTAAGCACTTTGAAAATACATCTCTGTGATATTAGGGTACAAATTATATCGCAATGATAGAATACATCAAATTGGAGGGGGGGGGGGTTGAGCTATATGTTAAAGAGGGAATTGAGTCAAACAAAATAAATATTCTACTTGAAACAGACAGCAGTGTGGAATCCTTGTGGATATAAATTCCATGTGTGAAGGGAAAGAGTATACTGGTAGGGCTGTACTACCATCCACTAGGACAGAATGAACAGAGAGATAAAGAAATGTTTGCAGAAATTAGGAAAGCTGACAAATTGGACAACATTATAATAATGGGTGATTTCAGTTACCCTAATATTGACTGGATAAATGTTACATCAGGGAGTGCTAGGAAGGTAAAAATCTTAGATATAATAAATGACTGCTTTTTTGGAGTAACTGTTCCAAGAACCAACAAGAAGGGGGAGCAATTTTAGATCTAGTCTTTAGTGGAATGCAGTGCATGGTATGAGAGGTAATGGTGTTGGATCCTCTGGGAAACAGTGATCATAACATGATCAAATTTAAGCTGATATCTGGAGTGAAATCACTACAGAACTCTACTATAACAGCATTTAATTTTTGAAAGGGCGACTATGACATAATGAGGAAAATGGTTAATAAGAAGCTAAAGGGGCACTCAGGGAGGACAAGGCCATAGCGGAGAGATTGAATGAATTCTTTGCTTCGGTCTATACAGAAGAAGATGTAAGAGATTTACCTGTACCAAGAAGTGTGACAATGTGGAGGAACTGAAAGAAATCTCACTGAACCTGAAAGATGTACTGAGCCAAATAAAGAGTGATAAATCACCTGGATCAGATGGTATACACCCCAGGGTACTGAAAGAATTCAAACATGAAATTGCTGATCTGCTGTTAGTGATCTGTAACCTGTCATTAATATCATCCGTAGTACCTGAAGATTGGAGTGTAGCACAATTTACGTATGCCCAATTTGTGCACACACCTTAATTGAGTAATGAGCCATTCAGTGATGATAATTGGCAATAACTGGAATTTAATTGCACTTCTTTTTAGGCATATTCTAAAAATAGGTGCATGTAAATCCTAACGTGCATAGCTGAAAAGGAGTTTGGGTGTGCCAGGGGTGTTATGCAAATTTACACACATTGTTATAGAATTCGGGAAACACATCTACATTTAGGTGCAGGTATTTATACCAGGTTTTCACTGCCATAAATGACCATGCCTAAATGTAGGCGTGTTCCCTTCCCTATGTGCTATTTTATAAACTGCGCCTAACTTTAGGCGTGGTTTATAGAATACTGCTAAGCACTTTTTTCGGACACATCTAGACTTTAGATGCCATGTTTGAAAATGGTTCATAAAATTATCCCCTCAATGATTTCATGTTTCTTTTTGGTTTCTGGGGTGGGAGAGGCAAGTCAAATCACATAGCAGCACAGTGTAAACTATTCAGTAGCAGGGATGCACAGGAATACCTCAGAGTCAGCTTCCTGCCACAGAACAGTGCACACAATATCGAAGGAAAAGAATTCACACATTTCCTGATTTGAGTCAGAAACCTGAAGACTCTGGAAGTGAATTATAAACATAGCAATGTTTGAAGGGAAGCGGGAAGGGGCATGATACACGCTTAGAGAAGTTCCTACAAGATTTTGCTGTCATTCTTATTTCTACTGTGTTTTTCATATGCAAGAGAATTATGTCACAGTCGATCATTATAAAAATAAATACTGTACCTAACTTTCATCAGTGAAGATTCCTCAACTTGATGATGTTTCAGGCCCTTTGATTGGTTTTAGAGATAACTGCATTTTATAATGTATAATTCAATATCAATTTCTCTAGGTAACAAGACCCAGAGAAAATAAGCAAGCAGCAAATTGAAGACCCCATCACCAACTTTTGGTTGATCCGAATTCATCTTTCTGCTCCTATGATGCTGGCACCAAGCTTACAGTGCCACATTCTATGGTGACATGATGCCAGGGCTACAACCTCAGTGATTGAACTGTATAACTGCATATCCCTAGCAATCTTCAGTGAATACACATGTGTATCTTATCAGGTTCATATTTTCTACTTGCCACAGCACAGTGTCAAGATTATTCTGGCCTGGTGTCAGGAGGATTATTTCATTCATTTTCCTAGTAGTTGTAGTATAGCACAAGCCAGAGCTGCCAAATTACCCAGTACCAAGAGAGAGGCCTTTTGGACAGTACTGATTTTCAACTTACATCCCAAAGAGTAGTAGCAGAGGTTTCAGATGCTACCCATTGTAATTAATGTTCCACATCCCGGTGGTGTACCTAGCTTGGTTGCCACCCAGAATGGAGCACTCCTCTTCTCCAGATGGAGCACCCCTGCCCCCACCCTCCAAGCAGTAAAGGGGTGCTCTGAGCGGCTATTGACTCTGCCGGTCCACTGTCCCCTCTGATGTCAACTTCCCATTCCAGGGTAGGGGACTGACAGAGCTGACAGCCACGTGACTGCTCAGTGTACTCCCTTACTGCCTGTACATAGGGTGAACTGCACCGACCACCCAGCCCTTGGTATGCCACTACCACATCCCATTATGCATTAGGACAATGTTGTCCTCAAGGGGACAGCTGGACATTTATCCTAACCATCTAGAAGACACCATAAAGGTTCAGAGAAGGAGAAATTTGTTCTTACTTGTTAATTTCCTTTTCTTGAACCCTACTAAATTAGTCCAAATGCATGAGCTTATGTCACTGTACCAGCAGGTGAAGACAAAGAGCCACAACATTCCTAGTACCATCATCAATGCTGTAGTGGTGCAGAAGCAGATACTTGCCAGTACTCTAATGTCAAAGTCAGAACTTATCCAAGTAGAAAAATCATAAATAAATGAAATTCAAATGTCTTCCCCCCCCCCCCCCCCCAAGAGAACCCTCCAGACAGCCATAACAACAGTTCAGGGGCGTATCTGCGTGGGGCCACAGGGGCCTGGGCCCCCGCAGATTTCGCCCTGGACCCCCCTACAACAGACCCTCTCCACCTCCCCCTCCCGCCCGCCACCAACCTGTCGCCGATCTTTGCTGGCGGGGGACCCCAAGCCCCCGCCAGCCGAAGTCCTATCTTCCGTGCAGGATGCAAGTTTCAACGTGCAGAACGTCAGACTCAGAATTTGGAATTCAGTCTGACGTCCTGCGCGTTGTACGTGCAGGACGTCAGACTCAGAAGAACAGGAAGCGTTGAAACTTGCAGCGGCGCAGCCTGCATGGAAGAGAGGACCTCGGCTGGCGGGGGGTTGGGGTCCCCCGCCAGCAAAGGTAAGTGACAGCAGCGGGGGAGGGTGTCATTGGTGGCGAGGGGGGGGGTCCGGAAATGGCGGGGGGGGGATCGGTGGCGCCGGGGGGGGGGCTAAAATGTGCCCCCTCCCTCTGGCTCTGGCCCCCCCTACCGCCCGAGTCCAGATACGCCCCTGAGTTGACTAAACATATATCCCCATCTTCCCAAGAAGTGTAAGGCCCAAACACCTGATGCTAGAGTAAGAGATAAGCAGCCACTTGGTCTGGTCTAGCAAGATCCAAAGAAAGAAAATGATCAGGCAGGAATAAATTTCTCTTTCTTTATCATCCTGCTAGACAAGTCCAGACATATGAAAAGAAGTCAAGCTAAACCAGATGGGGGAGGTCAAGGCTGCCCTGAGGACACCTGTTTCAAGAGCAGAATCCTCCTTTGTCTGCAAGTTCAACTATAATGTCTGACAAAGGAATACAGAGATGATCAGTTAGCTATCCTACAAATATCCTCTGGAGCCATTGCTCTGACCTCAAGGAGGAGATTTGATCCTTAGTAAAGTGCACCTGAAAACCCTTCAGAACTCACAACCCCTTTAACAAATACATGGAGGATATTTTCTCCATGATCTATCTGGCCAAGGTGTATTTAGAGGCTTTTCTCTTCCTTGCGAGGATCACTAAAAAGGATGAATAGCCTATCTGACTTCCAAAAAGGGTTAGTCCCCTTCAAGTACCAGAGAAGAACTTTCTATAAGTCAGCATTGTAAGGATCCTTACTTTCCCCCGACAGTCCTCCTCAGAGAAAGACAAATTTAGGCAGAAAGGATGGAGCCATACAAAGCATAACTGCCTTCCAGAAGAAATTCAGTTAGAGGAGGGTATCTGCAAGATAAGACTTGAAATTCAGAGATATGACAGACCAAACAATTGCCACCAAAAAATACCACTTTCAGTGAAAGATCCTTTAAGGTAGTGATGTTTTGGTTTTGACATTAGAGTATATATCTGCACCAGTCATTATAGCAGTGATAATGTCACTGGGAAAGTTGTAGTTCTCTGTCTCCATATGCTAGTTGAATGGCATAAATCCATGAATCTGGACTAGTCTAGCAACATAAGAAACCACAGTTGTAAGGTTGGAGTTGGGTAGGAGCTGTAGAAAGTGATAGTGTGAATCAGGCTCCTGAAGGCAAGAAAGCATGGTGCTAGGGGCAAATTAGTGCAACACTGCCTCCTTCTGCAGCTCCATGATACTCCCCCCCCCCCCCCCCCACCATGGTGGGGGGCATTCGAACATTTCCACTTGGTCAGTGTCCTGCAGTCCAGCTGACTGATCACCGGTCTTCTCACTCTCTGACCAACAGATTTTGCAGTTACTAGTAGGCTTGCTAATCACTGTACATCAGTGTTTCCCAAGTCCGGTCCTGGAGTATCCCTTGCCAATCAAGTTTTTAGGATATCAACAATGAATATACATGAAAGAGATCTGCATATAATGGAGGCAGTGTATATAAATCAGGTTCATGCATATTCATTGTAGATATCCTGAAAACTTGACTGTCAAGGGGTACTCCAGGGCTGGACTTGGGAAGCACTGCTGTACATCATTAGATACAGGCCAGTTTAGTCCTGCTTTTACCCCACCATGTTCACAGTAATGTAATGTGGCTTTCCTTAGAGCTACAAGAGTGGGATAGAACTAGGATTGAATTAGCCTATTAGGCTATAAAATTGTTGGAAACCGTAGCTGTTAGTAAACATTAGAACCAACCTTTAGATAGGGTGTTTTAGACAGCCAGGATTGCCTTTGCTAGGCCTTTACCCTGGTGCCGTGGAGGGGCATAATCGAATGGGGTACCCAAGTTTTCCTGAGGGCATCCTTGCAGGACGTCCTTGCAAAGGGGCGGGGAAACCTGTATTTTTGGAACAAGATAGGCGGCCATCTTTCATTTCGATAATACGGTCAGGGACACCCAAATCTCAACATTTAGGTCGACCTTAGAGATGATCGTCCCCGGTTTTCAGCGATAATGGAAACTGAGGACGCCCATCTCAGAAATGACCAAATCCAAGCCATTTGGTTGTGGGAGGAGCCAGCATTCGTAGTGCACTGGTCCCCCTGACATGCCAAGACACCAACTGGGCACCCTAGGGGGCACTGCAGTGGACTTCAGAAATTGCTCCCAGGTGCATAGCTCCCTTACTTTGGGTGCTGAGCCCCCCCAAAACCCACCCCACAACTGTACACCACTACCATAGCCCTTAGGGATGAAGGGGGGCACCTACATGTGGGTACAGTGGGTTTGTGGTGGGTTTTGAAGGGCTCACATTTATCACCACAAGTGTAACAGGTAGGAGGGATGGGCATGGGTCTGCCTGCCTGAAGTGCACTGCACCCACTAAAACTGCTCCAGGGACCTGCATACTGTTGTCAGGGAGCTGGGTATGAAATTTGAGGCTGGCATAGAGGCTGGCAAAAATATTTTAAAAGTTTTTTTTGAGGGTGGGAGGGGGTTAGTGACCACTGGGGGAGTAAGGGGAGGTCATCCCTGATTCCCTCCGGTGGTCATCTGGTCAGTTTGGGCACCTTTTTGAGGCTTGGTCGCAAGAAAAAATGGACCAAGTAAAGTCGTCCAAGTGCTCGTCAGGGATGCCCTTCTTTTTTTCATTATCGGTCGAGGATGCCCATGTGTTAAGCACGCCCCAGTCCTGCCTTCGCTACGCTACTGACACGCCCCCGTGAACTTTGGTCATCCCCACGATGGAAAGCAGTTGAGGATGCCCAAAATTGGCTTTCGATTATGCCGATTTGGGCAACCCTGGGAGAAGGACGCCATCTTGCAATTTGTGTCGAAAGATGGGTGACATTCTCTTTCGAAAATAAGTCTGTCTCCCATATATGAGCTAGCTTGTCTGATTTCTATTTCAGGGTGTCAAACTCAAATACTGGAGGACTGCAAACCAGTCAGGTTTTCAGGATATCCACAAATATTATTTAACTTGAATGTTAACCTCCATAAAACAAAATAATTAATTTAATCATTGTGAACTAAGGAAATTCTAATACAAAGGCGGAAAAAGCCTCAGAGTGTTAAGCACCTTAGAATGTCAAAAGCACTTCAAAAGATGCTGTCTACTTCCAAACACTGGCATAAATTAATATTTTCATATACTTAAATTCTATTTTCAAATACATATTCAAGAACTAAGTACTTAGCTTAGTTTGTCATGCATTCTTTAGGTCCTCGTGACGTTGGCCAATGTTTTGCAGGTACACTGCTGCTGCTTCAGGGGTTTCAAACGACCTTTTGTAAATAAAACAAATCTTGAGCATCTCAAAAAATAGCTAAGGTTCTTGAAAATCCAATTTATATATATAGATATATAGATGGATAGATAGATGACTTAATACTGCAATTCCAACATCACTTCTTGCAATGGGAGCTATGATGGCTCCCTCGGTAGCCAATCTTTTTATGGCTGCATTTGAATATAAATGGATCCAGTCCTCTGGATTCGTATCCCATATCAAGAGCTGGTCACACTTCATAGATGACATTTTCTTTTTTATGGATTGAAACTCATCTGCGTTAGATGGATTTTTAGGTTAGTTAAATAACCATCATCCAAGATTGAAATTTGTAATGACAAAGTAAATCTGATATTTCATTTCTGGACATGTGACAACTATATACAGGAAGGACGCCGATTGAAATATATTTTTGCATTTCTCTAGTTATCACCCAGAGATATTGAAGTGCAGTCTTACTGTTACCCAATTTTCAAGCTACAGAAGGATATGTTCATCTCAAGAGGAGTACTAGATGCGATCTAGGCCCTCATGATCAAAAGCAAACTCAGGCGCTAGAGGCTGTTAACACCATACTAGCGCCAGAGTTTGCAGCCAACCCATGATCAGAGCCCTCGAGCGCCTGAAACAGCGCACTCGAGGGCTCTCAGCGCAAGTAGCATGCAAATGCATGCTAAACAGGGCATCTAGCGCAATTAGCTTGCAAATGCATGCTAATTGGCGCTTAACGCATTCATCCCCAATGATCAGCGACCGGCGTGCCAAAGATTGGGTCGCTGGCCGCAGCAAAATCAATGCCAGCTCCGAGCTGGCGTTAGATTTTGCGGATCATTGGGGAGGAATGGTGAGCCCTGTCCAGCATGCAGTTGCATGCTGGCAGGCCCCCCTTCCCCCCCCAAGGCAAACGTGAACGGGGGGGCTGGAGGTCCGGAGGACCTCCGGTTCCCCCCCCCCATGTTCACAGAGGGCTGGAGATCCGGTGGGTCTCCAGCACCCCCGAACTCACGCCGCCTCCCGAAAAACACTATCCTACCCTCCCACCCACCGACGGGGGGGTGGGGGGGGCTGGAGGATCAGTGGGTCTCCAGCCCCCGAAACCCCCAGAAATCGATTGGCTGCCTCCGGCCAAAGGATCTCCCACTGTGATCCATCGACGGGGGGGGGGGGGGGGCTGGAGGTCTGGTGGACCTCCAGCCCACCCCAAATCCTCCCCCCAGCGTTGTCCTTAGATTCCATGGTGGTCCGTGGTATACTGTGGTGTCGTGACACCCCCCTCCCAGCCCCCCTACCTTTTGTTGGAGGAGGGACGCAGCCTGCCTGCCTCCCTGATCTTCCAGTCAGTCGACGCCCAAAATGGCGGCGCCCAGCCCCGTCCATTGCATCCTGGGACGCGCTGGGCGGGGCTACAGACCATGTAAGGGAATCGCTCCCCCCCCCCCCCCCGTCAATGGATCAGAGTGGGAGATTCTTTGGCTGGAGGCGGCCAATCAACGATTTCTGGGGGTTTCGGGGGCTGGAGACCCACCGATCCTCCAGCCCCCCCCTCCCCGTCGGTGGGTGGGAGGTAGGATAGCGTTTTTCGGGAGGCGGCGTGGGTTCGGGGGTGCTGGAGACCCACCGGATTTCCAGCCCTCCGTGAACATGGGTGGGATCGTGGGGGGGGGGGAGGGGGGGAGATGGTTTGCCCAGCGGCGGTGGCCGAGTTGTTCGGGCCTCTGCAGGCTGTTTGACAGGTTTGGGCTTTTGACAGCCCAGAGCTGTCAAACAAGTGTGGGAGGATTGTGCTGAGTGCATGCTCGGCACAATTCTCCCGCACTTTAAACATGATAATCAAAGATAATAGCGCTGCTTAGATTTGCATGCATTATCTTTGATCATCGATGCAGAAAAGCCCTGCGCTGTCCCAGCGCTATTTTTAGGGCGCTGTTTGGAACAGCGCAGGGCTTTTAATCATCTGGGCCCTAGAGAGTTACAAGTGAGACTTAGTGCTAGAGGCTATTCTAAAAGCATCATTAAGCAAGCATATAAACAAGCATTTTTTTAATAAACAGTTAGGTCTAGACCTAATGGAACAGTGGGCTATGACCTTCAAATTCAAATAAACTAAATTCCTGGTATTATCAAGCTCACACTCAATCACCTCTTATCCCAAATAAACAATTGACCAAACTGTCTATCCTATAGATAAAAAATTTAAAAATTCTAGGAGTTGTTTTTGACCAACATTTTTTCTTCAAAGATCAAGCTCATGCAGTAAATGCTAAAATGTTCAAGACAATGTGGAAAATAAAAAGAGTTAGAGCGTAGTTTAACAAGAGTTCATTCAGATTACTTTCACAATTGGACTACTGTAATGCAATTTATGTAGGAAGCACTACTTAAATTGCTTTAGACAGCACAATACACAGCAGCACGATTAATTTATGGGGCAACATAATTTTGAACAAGGTCACCTCTTTACTTATTGCATTACTTTGGCATCCAATTAGAGGTCAAATTAAGTTCAAAACATGCACATTCATTTTCAAAATTCTGTTTGGTATGACACTTGACTAAATATCCTGTCAGCTAGACATGCAAAGCCAACCTCAAGAGAATATTTGTTTTTACATTTACCTAGTTGTAAAAACATAACATACAAATCTGTTTATACAACTGGATTTGGAATGGTGAAATTTCTTTCCAAAAGAAATCAGAAGCATAAACTCCTATCTTCTATTCCGAAAAGCTTAAAAAACTTATCTGTTCAAAAAATATTTCTCTATGTAATCATTAATGTAAAAACCTCATTCCAATATATGAATACTGTTACTCATTGTTTAATTGTAAGCCACATTGAACAGAAATTTGCTTTGTGGATAATATGGGATATAAAAATAAATAAATAAAAAATACAGAACTACTTGTCAAGAGAAAAGAATCACTTCTGAGCATGATGAATATGTTATCTGTGTACTTCAATATAGAAAGGAGGTCTTTTACTAAGTTGCGCTCACATTTTTAGCACGCACTAAAATTGGGTATGCGCTAAACATTAGAGATGCCCAAAGGAATGCATTGGTGTCTCTAACGTTTAGCACGCGCCTTAGTAAAAGGGGTTCAAAGAGAGCTCATCAGCATGAATCCTTAGAAGATATTTGAACCTACTGTCAGTACATTCAGTGTTTGCAGATAAGCACCTTGCATACCATCGAGGGCAAAATATGAAAGAAAAACTTTGTCCCTCTGTTTTGTGATCTGCAAATGTTCAAGAGAGGGGAGGGCATTTTTCATGCACTCCATGTCAAACTTGTCAAATAACTCTCGCTCTCTCCTCTTTTGTGAATCCTTCTAGTCAACTTAAAGTTTTACACCACATGTGAAACCGATTATGTGGTGTATTGTATTTTGTGTCCCTCCAGGAACTTTAAATTTCAGATGGCAGAACACTCAAATGCTGTGCATTGAAATAAAAGAGAGGCTCCGGTTGTAATGCGCTGTATAACAGAGAATCATTCGTTTTCTGATTAGAAATGTTTTGTTCCTGACCACATATCACTACCTCTTAGAGGAAGAGAACATCAGCTTTTGCTTCAGCATTGGGAACAATATTGGATTTATACAATGAATACCATACAACCAATGAGTTTAAATTTAGCGATAGACTGGTTTTATTTTTTTCTGATTTCAAAATTAGTGCACCAGTTGTGGTAAGAAGAATCCATTTCTAATGTTTAATTTTGATTGGTTCCAGATTTTGATGGACATGAGTTTATGTTCAGTCAAAGTAGAAATGCTTGTTACTTTATGATTGGATATGTGTTCTTTAAAACGCCAAGCTGCTATTTTTTCTACAGCATTCTAAGAAGTGATGTTGGAATTGCAGTAGTAAGTCATATATATGTAAATTAGATTTTCAAAAATCTTAGCTATTTTTCAGATGCTCAAGCTTTGTTCACAAATGGTCCTTTGAAACCCCTGAAGCAGCAGTGGTTTACCCACAAAACACTGGTCAACATCAGGAGGACCTCATGAATGCATGACAAACTAAGCTAAGCAAAATCCTTAGTTCTTGAATATGTAATTGAAAATAGATATTTAAGTACATGAAAATACTAAAGAAGGTTTTTTATGCCAGTGATTGGAAGTGGACAGGATCTTTTGCAGTGCTTAATACACTCTGTGGCTTTTTCCTCCTTTGTATTAGAACTTCCTTAGTTCACATTGATTAAATTAATTATTTTATTTTCTGGAGGTTGTTAACATTCAAGTTAAATACTTTTAGTCCTCCATTCCTCTTTATACTGAAAGATTGTAGCATATCCATAAAAATATACATTTATTTATTTTATTTATTTGTTACATTTGTACCCCACATTTTCCCACCTATTTGCAGGCTCAATGTGGCTTACATGGTACCGTGAGGCGTTAGCCACCTCCGGTGATGAAACAAATACAGAGTGATGTTATTGTCAATGAGATAAATGTGTTACAGACACATTAGGGAATTGTAGAGAAGACGAGTTATACGGTGTTCATTACAAGTTTTGGTTTCTTTGTGTTGCAGGGTTCAGGCATTTAAGTTGGGGCAGTAGGGTATGTCTTTTCGAAGAAATATATTTGCATACATTGCCTCTGTGGCCCTCCTGTGCTATGGCATGACATCATATCTGTGGTTTCTGTGATAAAATCAGTCGTATGTATTGTCAGTTTGTATGTGCATTAAATGACTAATAGTCTCATGTGGTGTTGTACAATGATAACTGTGCCTGTGAAACCTTGTTCCCCGATTAGTGTGTCAGAAGAGCAGCAAAATCAGATCACATTCCTTGCACTGCAAGGACCCAGGACTTTGTTCTGTCAGAGGGTAGGACATTGAGCTCAGCTTTGCAGATGCTGTTGACAGGGCGGTTCTCATGACTGTGAGGCACAAGGAGGGCAATTCTATAACTGGGCATCTATAATTAGGCACTGGGAGGGCACTTGTTTGGAGCTTATTCTATAAAGGAACGTAATCACCTACTGTCCTTTATAGAATACTAGTCTAATAGGGTATATGCATGCTTAAAAGTTAGGTGCAGGCAAATAATGCCATTGACACACGTGTAAGTTGAAGTACTGTATTCTATAAGTTAAGGTCCAAGAAAACAAAGGGGCAGACGATCTGCAGACTCCAAGATGGAAAATATATAAAGCAGATCGTTGAGAGATAAAAATGATTTTTATTAATAAACTAAAATATGCATACAATAGCCCGACACAGGCCGTGTTTTGCCCTGCTGGGCTGCTTCAGGGGCTACTCAATGATTCTCCACTATCAAAGGAGGAGTATGATGATAAAAGCAACTGTAATATAATATACAGTTGATGTCTTGAAAAAAACGACTCTCCCAGAGATATTGAAACAAATGATGAATACCATGCGATCAATCAAATAGCCACTTATCTCCCAGAGCGCCTGTGTCGGGCTATTGTATGCATATTTTAGTTTATTAATAAAATCATTTTTATCTCTCAATGATCTGCTTTATATATTTTCCTTCTATAAGTTAAGGGCATCAATTTGAGTCCTGCCTGTACTCAACCCATCTGTACACCTTCTTTGCAAGTGCACACTCAGTAAGTAAGTTGAAGTTATTGCTGCTCATGGAGGTGCAACCAGCTACTTGAAAGACGGGTTCACATACTTTTTCACAAAATGATACTTATCGTTGAATTATTTGACATCTTTTTTGACTGACATTGAATCAGTGGGGTTATTTTTCTCTCTTGTCATGGTTTACATTAGGATCTAATCATAGTTTGAGTATAAGTTGTGGTAAAATACAGACCACTCAAGACCTTTTCCCCATAGGCACAGAATCGTACTTGACATTTTCTTTTTCAGATATATTAACAGACAATATTGTTTCACCCTTCGGTTTCTGTAGCAGTTTTGCTTCCTGTTAGGAATTGTCACTCATTTTCTGTCTTTTTACCGTAACAGTGTTGATCTGCTGAATGAATTTTATTTTGTCTGTTGACAGAATGTGCAGGGAATTCCATGCTGATGACATTAATAAATGAAACATGAAGCATTCCAATGGTGTGGCCTGTGTTTTTTATCCTAAATTATGTAGCCCATGTGGTTGGCTAACAGTAATGCTTGCTGCTGTGGGTTCTGTTATGTAGATGGGGATCTACAGTTAGATAAAAGCCTGAGTATAGTCACATATGGGTTTTATGGATTAAGTATAATATGAAAACTTTTCCCCATTTTATATCTAAGGAATGAAAAACTTAGGGGCCCTTTTACTAAAGGGTTGTCGTGTGGCAATAGGCTTGCCGTACGCTAATCTGTAATTACCGCTGGGCTACCGCAGCAGCCCAGCAGTAATTCTGCCCCCCAGCATGTGCCATTTCTGGTGCTACAGAAATTTCTGTATTTTTACCGCCAGGTTTACCTTTAAGTAATCAAGCAGTGCCACGTGCTGCACGGTTACCGCCGGGTTAGCACAGGAGCCCTTACCACCACCTCAATGGGTGGTGCTCCCTCCCGAAATAACCATGCAGCAAGTGCAAACTTACCACATGGCCATTTCTTTTTTTGGCCTTTTTATCCTCTGTGGTAAAAGGGGCCTCGGCATGTGGCAAAACCATGCATTGCCGCTAGCACAGGGCCCCTTTTACCGCAGCTTGGTAAAAGGGCCCCTTAGTGAATCAGGCCTTAGAGTTGTATTGCTATTTAGATGTGATTTTAACTATCAAAGAAATTCAAGAATTTACATGTTTCATCCTCATGCAGACCCCTAACTTTCAAAGTATCAAAGTTTCTGTGATGCAGAAATTGGAACTGATTCTCCCATAGAAATATAAAACCCTTGTTTGCCCAGTGAGCATCAGGGTGAATTATTTGTACTGTCCTCTTCAATGCACACACCGTACAAGTCTGGCCAGCCCTATCCCCGCCTCCCAACCACCAACCCCGCCTCCCAACCACCAGCTCTGGCACAGACTGTATAAGTCTGCCCAGCACTATCACTGCCTCCCACCACCGGCTCTGGCACAGACCGTATAAGTCTGCCCAGCACTATCCCCGCCACCCAACCACCAGCCCCGGCACAGACCGTATAAGTCTGCCCAGCACTAGTCCCGCCTCCCAACCACCTGCTCTGCCACCCATTCTAGGCTAAGCTCCTGAGGATCCCTTCCTTCTGCACAGGATTCCTTTATGTTTATCCCACGCATGTTTGAATTCCGTTACCGTTTTCATCTCCACCACCTCCCGCGGGAGGGCATTCCAAGCATCCACCACCCTCTTCGTGAAAAAATACTTCCTGACATTCTTCTTGAGTCTGCCCCCCTTCAATCTCATTTCATGTCCTCTCGTTCTACCGCCTTCCCATCTCCGGAAAAGGTTCATTTGCGGATTAATACCTTTCAAATATTTGAACGTCTGTATCATATCACCCATGTTCCTCCATTCCTCCAGGGTATACATGTTCAGGTCCGCAAGTCTCTCCTCATACGTCTTGTAACGCAAATCCCATACCATCCTTGTAGCTTTTCTTTGCACCGCTTCAATTCTTTTTACATCCTTAGCAAGATACGGCCTCCAAAACTGAACACAATACTCCAGGTGGGGCCTCACCAACGACTTGTACAGGGGCATCAACACCTCTTTTCTTCTGCTGGTCACACCTCTCTCTATACAGCCTAGTAACCTTCTAGCTACGGCCACCGTCTTGTCACACTGTTTCATCGCCTTCAGATCCTCAGATACTATCACCCCAAGATCCCTCTCCCCATCCGTACCTAGCAGACTCTCAAAGCCTAACACATACGCCTGTCTTGGATTTCTACTCCCTAAGTGCATCACTTTGCATTTCTTCGCATTGAATTTTAATTGCCAAACCTTAGACCATTCTTCTAGCTTTTTCAGATCCTTTTTCATATTTTCCACTGTGTTACAAATCTTAATATCATCCGCAAATAGGCAAACTTTACCTTCTAACCCTTCGGCAATGTCACTCACAAATACATTAAACAGAATCGGCCCCAGCACCGATCCCTGAGGCACTCCACTACTCACCTTTCCCTCCTCCGAGCGAACTCCATTCACCACCACCCTCTGGCGCCTGTCCGTCAACCAGTTCCTAATCCAGTTCACCACTTTGGGTCCTATCTTCAGCCCATCCAGTTTATTTAAGAGCCTCCTGTGGGGAACCATGTCAAAAGCCTTGCTGAAATCTAAGTAGATTACGTCTATAGCACGTCCACGGTTCAATTCTCCGGTCACCCAATCAAAGAATTCAATGAGATTTGTTTGGCACGATTTCCCTTTGGTAAAACCATGTTGTCTCGGATCTTGCAACTCATTTTCTTCCAGGAAATTCACTATCCTTTCCTTCAGCATCGCTTCCATTACTTTTCCAATAATCAAAGTGAGGCTTACCGGCCTATAGTTTCCAGCTTCTTCCCTATCACCACTTTTGTGAAGAGGGACCACCTCCGCCGTTCTCTAATCCCTCGGAACCTCTCCCATTTCTAAGGATTTATTAAACAAATCTTTAAGAGGACCCGCCGGAACCTCTCTGAGCTCCCTCAATATCCTGGGGTGGATCCCATCCGGTCCCATGGCTTTGTCCACCTTTAGTTTTTCTAGTTGTTGATACACACTCTCTTCCGTGAACGGTGCTATATCCACTCCATTCTCAAATGAACTTTTGCCAGTCCATCGTGGTCCTTCTCCCGGATTTTCTTCAGTAAAAACAGAACAAAAGTATCTATTTAGCAAATTTGCCTTGGTAAATTACTTTTAGTAATTTTAGAGCTTGCTAGTGGGTCAAAGCCGAGGCCAGCAAGAGCAGGGTAGAAAAGTGCACAACAAATCCACTCACTCAGCACTCTTCTTCCATCCAATCAGTCAGTGCAGGTCAGACATGGCAGTTTTGTACCAAACAGTTTGCTTAAACTCGGATGATGCAGGCAAAACATGGGACACAGATCAATAATAACTATGAACATCAATAATAGAACAAAGTAATTTCAATCATTAAAAGCTAAGTTATCCCGATTTTTATTATAAGATGAACTTTCCTTCCTGAATACCTACTCCATTCTGTCTACTCTACCTTAACTATGTATTTCTTTTTTCCGGAACTGGTAATCACCATTTCGGAACTATGTAAGCCACATTGAGCCTGCAAATAGGTGGGAAAATGTGGGATACAAATGTTGTAAATAAATAAATAAGTCTTTTCTCGTTTTCTTATGAACACTCTGCCTTGGTAGAAATTGTCCTAGGAGTACATAAGTACTGCCATACTGGGAAAGACAGCCCAGCATCCTGTTTCCAACAGTGGCCAATCCAGGTCACAATTACATGGCAAGATCCCAAAAATATACAAAACATTTTATACTGCTTATCCCAGAAATAGTGGATTTTCCCCAAGTCCATTTAATAACGGTCTATGGACTTTTCCGTTAGGAAGCCGTCCAAACCTTTTTTAAACTCCGCTAAGCTAACCGCCTTTACCACATTTTCTGGCAACGAATTCCAGAGTTTAATTACATGTTGAGTGAAGAAATATTTTCTCCGATTCGTTTTAAATTTACTACATTGTAGCTTCATCGCATGCCCCCTAGTCCTAGTATTTTTGGAAAGCGTGAACAGACGCTTCACATCTACCCGTTCAACTCCACTCATTATTTTATCGACCTCTATCATATCTCCCCTCAGTCGCCTTTTCTCCAAGCTGAAGAGCCCTAGCCGCTTTAGCCTTTCCTCATAGGGAAGTCGTCCCATTCCCTTTGTCATTTTCATCGCCCTTCTCTGCTCCTTTTCTAATTCCACTATATCTTTTTTGAGATGCGGCGACCAGAATTGAACATAATATTCGAGGTGCAGTCGCATTATAACATCCTTATTTTTGTTTTCCATTCCTCTCCTAATAATACCTAACATTCTATTTGCTTTCTTAGCCGCAGCAGCACACTGAGCAGAAGGTTTCAACGTATCATCAACGACGACACCTAGATCCCTTTCTTGGTCCATGACTCCTAACGTGGAACTGTGCATGACATAGCTATAATTCAGGTTCCTATTTCCCACATGCATCACTTTGCACTTGCTCACATTAAACGCCATCTGCCATTTAGACGCCCAGTCTCCAAGTCTCGTAAGGTCCTCTTGTAATTTTTCACAATCCTCCCGCAATTTAATGACTTTCAATAACCTCACTAGTTACTCCCATCTCTAGGTCATTTATAAATATGTTAAAAAGCAGTGGTCCCAGCACAGAGCCCTGGGGAACCCCACTAACTACCCTTCTGCATTGAGAATACTGACCATTTAACCCTACTCTCTGTTTTCTATCTTTTAACTAGTTGTTAATCCACAATAGAACACTACCTCCTACCCATGACTCTCCAATTTCCTCTGGAGTCTTTCATGAGGTACTTTGTCAAACGCCTTCTGAAAATCCAGATACACAATATCAACCGGCTCCCCTTTATCCACATGTTTGTTCACCCCTTCAAAGAAATGTAGTAGATTGGTGAGGCAAGATTTCCCTTCACTAAATCCATGTTGACTTTGTCTCATTAATCCATGCTTTTGAATATGCTCTGTAATTTTGTTCTTAATAATAATCTCTACCATTTTGCCTGGCACCGACGTCAGACTCACCCATCTATAATTTCCCAGATCTCCTCTGGAACCCTTTTTAAAAAATCGGTGTTACATTGGCCACCCTCCCATCTTCCGGTACCACGCTCGATTTTAAGGATAAATTACATATTTCTAACAATAGCTCCGCAAGCTCATTTTTCAGTTCTATCAGTACTCTGGGATGAATACCATCCGGTCCAGATTTGCTACTCTTCAGTTTATAGAACTGCCCCATTACATCCTCCAGGTTTACAGAGAATTCATTAAGTTTCTCCGACTCGTCAGCTTCGAATACCATTTCTGGCACCAGTATCCCACCCAAATCTTTCTCGGTGAAGACCGAAGCAAAGAATTCATTTAATCTCTCCGCTACGGCTTTGTCTTCCCTGATCACCCCTTTTACTCCTCGGTCATCTAGCGGTCCAACTGATTCTTTTGCCGGCTTCCTGCTTTTAATATACCTAAAAAAAATTACTATGTGTTTTTGCCTCCAACGCAATCTTTTTTTTCGAAGTCCCTCTTAGCTTTCCTTATCAGCACTTTGCATTTGACTTGACATTCCTTATGCCGTTTCTTATTATTTTCAGTCGGTTCCTTCTTACATTTTCTGAAGGATTTTCTTTTAGCTCTAATAGCTTCCTTCATCTCACTATTTAACCATGCCGGCTGTTTGGTCTTCCGTCCTCCTTTTTTAATACGCGGAATATATTTGGCCTGGGCTTCCAGGATGGTGTTTTTGAACAGTATCCACGCCTGATGTAAATTTTTGACCCTCGCAGTTGCTCCTCTAAGTTTTCTTTTCACCATTCTTCTCATTTTATCATAGTCTCCTTTTTTAAAGTTAAACGCTAACATATTTGATTTCCTATGTATACTTACTTCAAAGCTAAAATCAAATCCGATCATATTATGATGACTGTTATCAAGCGGCCCCAGCACCATTACCTCCCGCACCAGATCATGCACTCCACTAAGGACTAGGTCTAGAATTTTTCTTTCTCTCGTCAGTTCCTGTACCAGCTGCTCCATAAAGCTGTCCTTGATTTCATTGAGGAATTTTACCTCCCTAGCGTATCCCGATGTTACATTTACCCAGTCAATATCAGGGTAATTGAAATCACCCATTATTATTGTGTTGCCCAGTTTGTTTGCGTCCCTAATTTCCTTTAACATTTCTGCATCCGTCTGTTCATCCTGGCCAGGCGGACGGTAGTACACTTCTATCATTATCCTTTTCCCCTTTACACATGGAATTTCAATCTATAGTGATTCCAAGAAGTGTTTTGTTTCCTGCAGAATTTTCAGTCTATTTGATTCAAGACCCTCCTTAACATACAATGCTACCCCTCCACCAATTCGATCCACCCTATCACTACAATATAATTTGTACCCCGGTATGACAGTGTCCCACTGGTTAGCCTCCTTCCACCAGGTCTCTGAGATGCCTATTATATCTAATTTTTCATTTAGTGCAATATATTCTAACTCTCCCATCTTATTTCTTAGGCTCCTGGCATTCGCATATAGACATTTCAAACTGTGTTTGTTGCTCCTATTTACATCATGCTTACTACTTGACAGTACTAATTTGCAATCTTTTGTCTGATTTTTATTTTTATTTAGGGACACTTGATCTACTACGGTCTCTTTTGCAACCTCACTATCAGGATACCCTATCTTCCCTGTTTTGGTGATATCTTTGAAAGATACCTTATCCCAAACCATGTGCTTTTGAGCGACTGTCGGCCTTCTCCCCATTTCTAGTTTAAAAGCTGCTCTATCTCCTTTTTAAATGCCGATGCCAGCAGCCTGGTCCCACCCTGGTTAAGGTGTAGCCCATCCTTTTGGAGTAGCCTAATAGTTAGTGTAAAGGGCTAAGAACCTGGGGTACTGGATTCAACTCCCACTGCAGCTCCTTGTGACCCTGGGCAAGTCATCTAACCCTCCATTGCCCCAAGTACAAAAACAGATTGTGAGCCCAGTAGGAACAGAGAAAGTAGCTGTATAGAATATGTAAACCACTTTACATATACTCTTCCTGGACCCCTAGTCCAGAGGGGAGCTCCTCTGTAAGTTTCTATCTAGTAGTAGGTCTCTTTGAGCCATCAGAAAGTTATCTTTTCTATTGTTTCTCCTAGGATCCCCCTCTGGTTCCTTCAGGCTCAATCTTCCTACACTTTCTTCCCTTACTTCTATGCAGACAGGGTGTTGAGCTGGTTACCTGTCCCAGATCTCACTTTGTGCAGATGCAGCAGCTGTGTGAGCTCTGCTAAATGTCCTGCCCTCCTACTATCTTCAGTTGTAGTGGCTTTGGTAGCCAGAAACCCTCTTCTTTGTAGTTAGGTGTACAGATATTAGAGAGGATAAAGCCAATCCTTTTCCTCTTGCAGTAAAGTGCTTGGCCAGGGAGCTGCAGCCAAAGGACAAGGCTATTTCAACTGAGATTGGTATCTACACCAATACAGTTTCCCTCCAAAGGCTGTCTTCTCTTATTATCAATCACAGGCAAAACTACCAGATGTCTGTTTCAGAAGTTGTAAAAGATACTATAACAGTTGGGTCACTAAAGATCTCTACAGAGCTTTTTTTTTTTTTTACCAAGCAGAACCTGAGGGCCTCTACACTTCCCATCTTTGTAGGGGAAAATTGGTGAACTTACATGGAAATCATTTCTGTTGATATAATATCCATAACCATTAGAAAAGTCTTTGCACTAAGACATTCCTATATACAATCACATTCTACTTCACCCAATCAGAGTCTGCTTCTAGGTAGAAGAAGCAAAAGTCTGTGTTTGAAAAATGCAAGCCACTAGTTTATGGTGCTTCAGTCCCTTATAAGTAAAACGTATTTTACAGAAACATTTATTTTTCAAAATTAGTAGAAAAAGAAACAGAGAAAAAAAATGAAGGCCTATCCAGTCTCCCCATCCATGCCATTACTCTCCCTTTGTGATCCTATCTACTTGTCCCAAGCTTTTTTGAAATCAGATACAGTTTTCACTTCCACCATCTCCACTGGGAGGCTGTTCCTCGAATTCATCACCCTTTTCATGAAGAATTATTTCCTCAGGTTACTTCTGAGTCTCTCCCCTTTCACCTTCATCCTATGCCCCCTCGTTCCAGACTTTCCTTTCAATTGAAAGAGAATCACCTTCTGTGCCATGTAGGTATTTAAATATCTCTATCATATTTTCCCTCTCCCCCCTTTCTTCCAAAGTATACATATTGAGATATTTACATCTGTCCCCAAACACTTTATGATGAAGACTACTGACCATTTTAGTAGCCACCCTCACTCCATCCTGTTTATATCTTGTTAAAGGTGTGGTCTCCAGAATTGTACACAATATTCTAAATGAGGTCTTATAGAAAGGATTCATCACCTCTTTTTCCGGCTAGCCATTCCTCTCACTATGCACCTAAACATCCTTCTAGCTTTTACCGTCACCTTTTCTACCAGTTTGGTCACCTTAAGATCATCACATGTGATCACACACAAGTCCTTCTCCTCTTTTATGCACAAAGGATCTTCACCCCTAAACTGTATCCCAAATGCATGACCTTGCATTTTTTAGCACTAAACCTTAGTTGCCAAATTCCAGACCATGGGTGTAGTTTGACAGTTTCATTTGGGGGGGGGGGGGGGGCAAAGGGGGGGGCATGTCTCTCTCCCACTGCTGCCCCCCCCCCCCGCCAGAGTCATCCAGTGGTGCCCGGTATTACCCTCCCCCGTCTTCCAATCCCCCAAGCCACCGGCAGCCTCAGCGAAAGCAGCAAGCACGCGGCTTTAGACCTTCCCCAGAGGCCCTTCTCTCTCCTACTGCTTCCCGCCTGCATGGGAACAGGAAGATGAAGGAGAACGAAAGGCTTCCAGGAGCATGCGCGCTGCTTTCTTGCAGAGGATGCCGGCGGCTTGGGGATTGGAGGATGGGGTGGCAGCTCGTTTGGGTGGGCATTTCCCCCTGTCACCCCCTCCCCCCAAACTACACCCATGTTCCAGACCATTCTTAAAACTTCACTAGATCCTTCCTCATGTTATCCACACCAACAGGAGTGTCTACCCAATTGCAGATTTTGATATAATTTGCAAGGAGGCAAACCTTACCAGACAGCCCTTCAGTAATATCGCTTAAAAAAGATTAAAAAGAGCCGACCCAAGAACAGAAACATGTGGCACACCACTGGTAACATCCTTTCCTTCAGAGTGAGCTCCATTTACCACTACCCTCTGTTGCCTTCCAGTCAACCAGTTCCTAAGTTAGTCACTTACTTTAGGGCCTATACCAAATGCACTCAGTTTATTTATTAGTCGTCTATGCAGAACCATGTCAAAGGATTTGTTAAAATCTAAATAACCACATCTAGAACTCTCCCTTGATCCAACTCTCTGGTTACCCAGTCAAAGAAATTAATCAGTTTTGTCTGACAAGACCTGCTTCTATTGAAACCATGTTGCCTTGGGTCCTGTAATGCATTGGATTCCAAAAACTACTATTCTCCGTTTTAAAAGCATTTTCATTAATTTACTTACTACAGAAGTCAGAATTACTAGCCTGTAGTTCCCAACCTCTTCCCAACTCTAGAGAAGTATTTATTTATTTATTTATTTATTTATTGCATTTCTATCCCACATTTTCCCACCTCTTTGCAGGCTCAATGTGGCTTACAATATATCATGAATAGTGGAAATACATAAGAAAATATACATTTGGTATTACAGAAAGATCTTGGAAATTTACAGAAAGATATTGAAAATTTCAGCAAGCACAGCCGCCAGAACTTCCCTAAGTTCCTTTAGTACACTTGGATGTATGCCATACGGCCCCACTGCTTTGTCCACTAGTTTAATTAGCTCCTCACAATGCAATGTTTTGTCTTGGTTAGTAGCTCTGCACAGAGAAAAGCTGGTTGTAGGCACCAAGTTTCAAGCTGGCTAGAACCAGTGCATAGCAGGGAATAATCACAGTAGCCCAGGGTCTATGTTCACATTTGGCCCACAAAACCAAGGCTGCAGCATGCGGCATGCAACATTAAGTCCACACAGGCAGTTTACAGGCCAGCAGTCAGAAATCCATCTTGGCTGGCTAAATTTGGTCCTATGATGCACATGAAAAATTGGAGTCAAGCTATACACCCACAAAAGACTCACTTATGGCTTTCTGTGTGAGAGAGAAAGGCATAGTGGAGTGGAGAAGTAGCTTAGTGGTTAGAGCACCAGTTTTGACATCCAGAGGTGCCTTGTTCAAATCCCACTGCTGCTCCTTGTGATCTTGGGCAAGTCACTTAACCCTCCATTGCCTCGGGTACAAAATTAGATTGTGAGTCCTCCAGGGACAGGGGAATATCCAGTGTACCTGAATGTAACTCACTTTGAGCTACTACTGAAAAAAGTGTGAGCAAAATCCAAATAAATAAATAGTACACTCTCAAAATGATCTTGGTTACAGGGGTCATAAAAATGAGGCCCCGCCAGATAAATCCCCTGCTATATTGTTTCTGTCTATCATTACTATAGACATCATCATGTAACCCGTTTCATCAAGTATACTTCACATCCACATACAGTATATGTCTCTGGGGTGGACATACCTTAAAACAAGAGCAACCCAACCCATGGTTTAAATGTGGCTTTTCTAGTGGGACATTGTACAGGGTGGCAACCTACTGTCTCCATATAACTCTCTCAATACATTAATCTAATGGGATACATAATGCACTGGTAATCCAAACACACCTTAATCCATCCCTTCAGTTTATTTAGAAGGCCAAAGTAAAACTGAAAAGCGCTATTCAACAGAAAGACCATAGTTGAAGTAGCTAAAAGAATACATAAACAGTAAGGGCCCTGTTTACTAAGCAACGCTAAGGGCAGGTTAGCATTTTTAGTGCATGCTAATAATTAGGACACGCTAAGTGCTAAGTCACCCATAGGAACATATGGGCAACTCTAGTGTTTAGTGTGAGCTAACAATGCTAGCACAGCTTAGTAAACAGGGCCCTAAATCTGCTAGAATAACTTTATTTACCCTTCTTTATATAAAGTGATTACTCAATCTGCTTCACTGTTTTACATTAATTGCAGATATCCAACGTGGTCGACAATGCTAAACCTTCTTGGCACATTTCTCTTTCACATCAGTGAGCCTACTACACTGATGTGGGAGAGAAATGTGCCAGGAAATGTTTTGGAAAATACTCATTCTTCCCTGACGCAGCTAGAAGTGATGAAAATGATCAAGTAAAGTGGAGGAGCACCAATCCCTACATTTGAAGCAGTTCAAAGAACCAAGGAGTAGGGTGAGGAGTGAATGGTCCTTCCAAAAACACGAGGGAGACTAACGAATCCTTGTACACAGTATTTATTCAAATACACCTAAAAGACTCGACACAGCACCATGCTTTAGCGCTGAAGCGCCTGCCTTGGGAGTCCGGGAATAGATAGATATGGGTAAACTGTTTAACTCGAAATCTGATACAAACAGTCCAAGTCCCTGACAGAGCAAAACCATTTTGAATTTCTGTACACTCTGTCGGTGACTTGGATTGTTATCAGATTTTGAGATAGTTTTCCCATATCCATCATACATCTATTCTCAGACTCCTGATAGAAGTAAACTTTTCAAAATGATTAGGGGTGCTAAATCCAATGGAAATTACACCTCCCTGGACACAGCTAAAGAGTTTGCTCAATATTGGGGTGTTCAAGCACCCACAGGACCCACAGGGCTAGCTCCTGTGGAGGCAGGCGCTTCAGTGCTGAAACATGGTGCCATGTTGAGTCTTTTAGGTGTATTTGAATAAAATACTGTGTACAAGGATTCTTTAGTCTCCCTCGTATTTTGGGAAGGACTATCCATCACCCTACTCCTTAGTTCTTTGAGCAGCTAGAAGTGAAACATGACACAACATCAGAGGTTCTTCTGGGCTTGACCTGCACTAGACTGACTATGATAAGTCTTAGAGATTTTATAATATATGAAAAATTGAGAAAAATTGAATTTGAAGAGTATGAATACATAGGACAATTTAAAAAGTTATATTTCTATTAAAAATTTTTGGGATCAATGAAGATTAGAGGCATAACCTTATTGTAAGTCATTCCAGTTTGAAGTCTGTGCTTACTTTCTGACGGTCCTTTAAAATTTGAGTTCAGAGTTACCATGTTGCATATGTTCCACTTTTTTTTTCCATAGCAACCCAATAATAACTCTTCATTGAAACAACTTAATTACCTCCACCATCTTAATCACTTAACCCCTGGACACTATATATCTGTTTTATAATTTATGCAAATTCCAAATAGCAAATTGCAAAAAACAAAAACCCACAAGGCAACAAAGTATTTTACAACTCCATCTTTTCTGCCAATGAGCCCTCTGCTGCCACCTACTGGATCTGTGTGATAGTGCTGTACCTGTAAAAAAGCAAAAACTAACAACACTAATGTTTAACATGATAAGAGAACAGCAATG
Organism: Microcaecilia unicolor; assembly: GCF_901765095.1. Classification (NCBI taxonomy): domain Eukaryota; kingdom Metazoa; phylum Chordata; class Amphibia; order Gymnophiona; family Siphonopidae; genus Microcaecilia; species Microcaecilia unicolor. The sequence continues at coordinate 355,583,286 of NC_044031.1, read as the reverse complement.
TCCATGCCATTCAATGTGTTCCCCCCCCCCCCCCCTCCCCCGGACATCTTCCTTCTTTGAAACTAAAAATAGTGCAGGCTATATTCAGAATGCTATTTCAGTCTCTGCTCAGAGAGTATACCACTTGGGGTCAGGTTTTCTGACAATGTTGTTTACAGAGAGAATCCTGGAAACAGAATAGTGTTTGACCTTCTATTACCATCAGATTCTTTTTAGAAGGATCTCATGAGTTGCCTGTCTGTAAATTGCTTCTAGATGGTAGCTTTCATTTCAGATCGCCAGAGCCAAAAGCAGTATATGCAGGAGTAGCGGTCACTTGGTGATAAGTTTCATTCCAAACCCAAGCATCCCACTTGGCTTCCACTATGGGGCTCATTCTCAAAAGACAAAAACATCCAAAAGTGTCATAAAGCACCATTTGGACGTTTTTCTTCTCAAAACATCCAAATCGGTATTTTCAAAACCTATTTTGCAGACGTTTATGAAATTTGTCTGCAGTGCATATAAATCACAGGGTGGCATGTTGGGGGCTGTTCAAAGGCGGGATTATGGTGTGCCTAATATTTGGACATTTTACAACCATAATGGAACAAAACAAAAATGTCCAGGACTAAAACCAAAACGTTTTGGTCTAGACTTGTTTTCAGAACGAATAAGGCACAAAATGCTGCCCTAACTGACCAGATGACCACTGGAAGGAATCAGGGGTGAACCCCCAATACTCCCCCCAATGGTCACAGACCCCCTCCCATCCCCCCCAAAATGTGAATAAAAATATGGCACCAACCTCTATGATAGCCTCAAATGTTAAAGTTAGGCCTATTAGAGCAGCATGCAGGTCCCTGGAGTAGTGTAGCAGTCTGTGCAGTTCACAGTGGGGGATCCAGGTCCCTACCTCTCTCTACTTGTCACACTTGTGGTGGAAACAGTTGTCAGCATTCGTTGTCTAGGGATGGTCCGGGGTCCAGTTCACAGAGGCAGTGGGTTGCAAAACAGATCGTAGTAGATCAGGTGTCCATAAATAAAAATAAAAATCAGACAAAAGATTGCAAATTAGTACTGTCAAGTAGTAAGCATGATGTAAATAGGAGCAACAAACACAGTTTGAAATGTCTATATGCGAATGCCAGGAGCCTAAGAAATAAGATGGGAGAATTAGAATATATTGCACTAAATGAAAAATTAGATATAATAGGCATCTCAGAGACCTGGTGGAAGGAGGCTAACCAGTGGGACACTGTCATACCGGGGTACAAATTATATCATAGTGATAGGGTGGATCGAATTGGTGAAGGGGTAGCATTGTATATTAATGACAGCCTTGAAACAAATAGATTGAAAATTCTGCAGAAAACAAAACACTTCTTGGAATCACTGTGGATTGAAATTCCATGTGTAAAGGGGAAAAGAATAATGATAGGAGTGTACTACCGTCTGCCTGGCCAGGATGAACAGACGGATGCAGAAATGTTAAAGGAAATTAGGGACGCAAACAAACTGGGCAACACAATAATAATGGGTGATTTCAATTACCCTGATATTGACTGGGTAAATGTAACATCGGGACACGCTAGGGAGGTAAAATTATTCAATGAAATCAAGGACAGCTTTATGGAGCAGCTGGTCCAGGAACCGACGAGAGAAGGAAAAATTCTAGACCTAGTCCTTAGTGGAGCGCATGATCTGGTGCGGGAGGTAATGGTGCTGGGGCCGCTTGATAACAGTCATCATAATATGATCGGATTTGATTTTAGCTTTGAAGTAAGTATACATAGGAAATCAAATACATTAGCGTTTAACTTTAAAAAAGGAGACTATGATAAAATGAGAAGAACGGTGAAAAGAAAACTTAGAGAAGCGACTGCGAGGGTCAAAAATTTACATCAGGCGTGGATGCTGTTCAAAAACACCATCCGGGAAGCCCAGGCCAAATATATTACGCTTATTAAAAAAGGAGGACGGAAGACCAAATAACAGCCGGCGTGGTTAAATAGTGAGGTGAAGGAAGCTATTAGAGCTAAAAGAAAATCCTTCAGAAAATGGAAGAAGGAACCGACTGAAAATAATAAGAAACGGCATAAGGAATGTCAAGTCAAATGCAAAGCGCTGATAAGGAAAGCTAAGAGGGACTTCGAAAAAAAAGATTGCGTTGGAGGCAAAAACACATAGTAAAATGTTTTTTAGGTAAATTAAAAGCAGGAAGCCGGCAAAACAATCACTTGGACCGCTAGATGACTGAGGAGTAAAAGGGGCGATCAGGGAAGATAAAGCCGTAGCGGAGAGATTAAATGAATTCTTTGCTTTGGTCTTCACCAAGGAAGATTTGGGTGGGATACCGGTGCCGGAAATGGTATTCGAAGCCGACGAGTCGGAGAATGAATTCTCTGTAAACCTGGAGGATGTAATGGGGCAGTTCTACAAATTGAAGAGTAGCAAATCTCCTGGACCAGATGGTATTCATCCCAGAGTACTGATAGAACTGAAAAATGAGCTTGCGGAGCTATTGTTAGAAATATGTAATTTATCCTTAAAATCGAGCGTAGTACCTGAAGATTGGAGGGTGGCCAATGTAACACCGATTTTTAAAAAAGGTTCCAAAGGAGATCTGGGAAATTATAGATCGGTGAATCTGACGTCAGTGCCAGGCAAAATGGTAGAGAACAAAATTACAGAGCACATTCAAAAGCATGGATTAATGAGACAAAGTCAACATGGATTTAGTGAAGGGAAATCTTGCCTCACCAATCCACTACATTTCTTTGAAGGGGTGAACAGACATGTGGATAAAGGGGAGCCGGTTGATATTGTGTATCTGGATTTTCAGAAGGCGTTTGACAAAGTACCTCATGAAAGACTCCAGAGGAAATTGGAAAGTCGTGAGATAGCAGGTAGTGTTCTATTGTGGATTAACAACTGGTTAAAAGATAGAAAACAGAGTAGGGTTAAATGGTCAGTATTCTCAATGGAGAAGGGTAGTTAGTGGGGTTCCCCAGGGCTCTGTGCTGGGACCGCTGCTTTTTAACATATTTATAAATGACCTAGAGATGGGAGTAACTAGTGAGGTAATTAAATTTGCTGATGACACAAGGTTATTGAAAGTCGTTAAATTGCGAGAGGATTGTGAAAAATTTCAAGCGGACCTTACGAGACTTGGAGACTGGGCGTCTAAATGGCAGATGACGTTTAATGTGAGCAAGTGCAAAGTGATGCATGTGGGAAAGAGGAACCTGAATTATAGCTATGTCATGCAAGGTTCCACGTTAGGAGTCATGGACCAAGAAAGGGATCTAGGTGTCGTCGTTGATGATATGTTGAAACCTTCTGCTCAGTGTGCTGCTGTGGCTAAGAAAGCAAATAGAATGTTAGGTATTATTAGGAAAGGAATGGAAAACACAAATGAAGATGTTATAATGCCTTTGTATCGCTCCATGGTGCGACCGCACCTCGAATATTGTGTTCAATTCTGGTCGCCGCATCTCAAAAAAGATATAGTGGAATTAGAAAAGGTGCAGAGAAGGGTGACGAGAATGATAAAGGGGATGGGATGACTTCCCTATGAGGAAAGGCTAAAGCGGCTAGGGCTCTTCAGCTTGGAGAAAAGGCAGCTGAGGGGAGATAGAGGTCTATAAAATAACGAGTGGAGATGAACAGGTAGATGTGAAGCGTCTGTTCACGCTTTCCAAAAATACTAGGACTAGGGAGCATGCGATGAAGCTACAATGTAGTAAATTTAAAACGAATTGGAGAAAATATTTCTTCACTCAACATGTAATTAAACTCTGGAATTCGTTGCCAGAGAATGTGGTAAAGGCAGTTAGCTTAGCGGAGTTTAAAAAAGGTTTGGACGGCTTCCTAACATGCTTTGTGCAGCCCAACAAGCATAAAAATAAGGTTACTCCTGGCTCAGCATCCAATAAATTTAATAGCTTAACGTTCTGAGACCTGTCCAAGCATTGTTTCAACTGTAAATATTTAAAAGCCTGCTGCAAAAAAAGACCATATGTAGTTTTTAAATCCATAAATAATCTGAGTTAGTTGTGAGATAAAATATCTCTCAGTCTCCAAATGCCAAGACAAGCCCAACTAGACCCGAAAACTGGGCCCTTGCCAATACAAATGTGGGGATTCCCCCAAAGTGGGGCATCCAAATGATCAAACAGAGAAGTGGAAAAGATCAAATCTAATTGTTTTATGGTCTGGAAAGTTGTTCTCAAAACCATCCACTGATAAGCCACATTAATGCCTGTAGTTCCCACAAGTACATAAGTAATGCCACACTGGGAAAAGACCAAAGGTCCATCGAGCCCAGCATCCTGTCCACGACAGCGGCCAATCCAGGCCAAGGGCACCTGGCAAGCTTCCCAAACGTACAAACATTCTATACATGTTATTCCTGGAATTGTGGATTTTTCCAAGTCCATCTAAGACATGACAAAAAGCTCTCATGTTGTCTGATGTCATTTTCCCCTGAACAAACCCACATTGTGAATGATGGATAATGTGAGGCATTATCTATCAGCCAAAACCTTGGAGTAGAGATCATACAGTTGTAACTGAGCAAAGATATAGGTCTATAATTTTTAGTAAGCAGAGGATCCCTATTGGGTTTGGGGAAAACCACAATTACCACCTCAGTAAAGGATCCCACACTAGCACCAGATTCCAGAAAGGACATGTAGAAGGGCATTTTTGAAAGGGGCGTCCAAGTTTTAATTTGGACATCCTCACAAAACGTCCTGATCCAGGGGTGAGGAAACCCGTATTTTCGAAACAAGATGGACGCCCATCTTATGTTTCGAAAATACCGTCAGGGACGTCCAAATCCTTAAATTTGGTCATCACTAAACATGGACGTTTCTGATTTTCAGCGATTTTCGAAACCAAGGATGTCCATCTCAGAAATTACCAAATGCAAGCCATTTGGTCATGGGAGGGGCCAGCATTTGTAGTGCACTGGTCCCCCTGACATGCCAGGATACCAACCGGGCACCCTAGGGGGCACTGCAGTGGACTTCATAAATTGCTCCAAGGAACATAGCTCCCTTACCTTGTGTGCTGAGCCCCCCAAAACCCACTACCCATAACTGTACAACACTACAATAGCCCTTACGGGTGAAGGGGGGCACCTAGATGTGGGTACAGTGGATTTGTGGTGGGGTTTGGAGGGATCACTGTTTTCTTCACAAAAGTAACAGGTGGGGGGGGGGTATGGGGCTGGGTCCGCCTTTCTGAAGTGCACTGCACCCACTAAAACTGCTGCAGGGACCTGCATACTGCTGTCACGGACCTGAGTATGACATATGAGGCTGGCACGACATATTTTTAAACATGTTTTTTGAGGGTGGGAGGGGGTTAGTGACCACTGGGGGAGTAATGGGAGGTCATCCCCAATTCTATCCGGTGGTCATCTGGTCATTTTGGGCACCTTTTTGTACCTTAGTCGTAAGAAAAATAGGTCTGGGTGAAAACGTCCAAGTGATCGTCAGGGATGTCCTTCTTTTTTTCCATTATGGGTCAAGGACGTCCAAGTGTTAAGCACACCCAAGTCCAGCCTTCACTACACCTCTGATACTCCCCTTTGAACTTTGGCCATTACTGCGATGGGGACGTCCAAAATCAGCTTTCAATTATACCGATTTGGACGTTTCTGTGAGAAGAACGTCCATCTTCCGATTTGTGTCAAAATATGGGCATCCTTCTCTTTTGAAAATGAGCCCGATATACAGTAGTTGCAATAACTTTGAAATCAGCAAACCTTGAAAAACATAAAATTCAATTGGCAGGCCATTCCACCCTGGGGCCTTACTCCACCTAAGACTTTTGATAGATGTCCCTATTTCTGCTCCTGCAATAGGGTCATTTAGCATTCCCAATTGGGTCTTTGTAATGGTAGGAGGAGTAATATTTCTAAAAGAATCCAATATAAGAGAGTGATCAGGATTGGTACCCGACATGTAAAGTTGCTTATAAAATAACTTAAATTGTCTGGTAATATTTACTGGATCAATGTAAAGAGCAGTTCCTGACCAGACAGTGTGAATTTTTTTCACTTTTGTGATTATGCTTTAAATAATTGGCAAGTAGCCTTCCTACCCTATTCTGTTGCTGTAGCTGGGCTTGCAAAGCTGAATTTGGATGAGCATAAAACTGAAATTCTTTGAATTTAATATTCTCATCTACAGTAGTAAGTTTTTGTTTACAGAGCATATTTTGTTTAGCACTTTAGGCAATAATCTCTCCACGGATATATACCTTACATGCATCCCATATGACATGATATGACAATGTATCTGTCTCATCAGTTTGAAAATACTCATTTTTAATTTCAAAACACATTTTTTACTATGTTTTTCTATGCAGTTCATCTGTAGTGCATCCATATCACAAGGAGGCATGTCAGGGGTGGGATTTAGGCATTCCCACAACTTGGATGTTTTTCTGCCATAATGGAACAAAGCAAAAACGTCCAGAACTAAAAGTAGGCCATTTTGGTCTAGACCTGTTTCAATCATGACCAAGTCATAAAAAGGTGCCCTAAATGACCCCTCCTTACACCCCCAGTGGTCAATGACCCAGGGCCGTGCCAAGGGTCTGTGGCGCCCCCCTGCAAGGGATCGGGTGGCGCCCCCCCCCCCCCCACAGACAAGCGGTTGGAGCGTGCGCCCACCCCCCTTGAAGATGATCGCTGTCCTCTCTCCCCTGCACTCCCGCTCCCATGTCCCAACTGCCCGCCCTCTTCTCCCCCCAACAAAATCTCTTTTAAATTTACCTCCGTCCAGCTGGCAGGGCAGCGAACGGCGCAGCGTCAGTGAAGGAGGCGGCGCTGCCGACGTCTCTACTAGTCTTCCCTTCGCTCAATGTCCCGCCTTCTTCTGACGTCAAGGAAATGATGTCAGAAGAAGGCGGGACATTGAGCGAAGGGAAGACTAGTAGAGACGTCGGGAGCGCCGCCTCCTTCACTGACGCTGTGCCTTCGCTGCCCTGCCAGCCGGACGGAGGTAAATTTAAAAGAGATTTTGTTGGGGGGAGAAGAGGGCGGGCAGTTGGGACATGGGAGCGGGAGGGCGAGGCAAGCATGGCGCGGCGGGGCGCCCCCCAGAGGATGGCGCCCCCTGCCACGCTTACCTCGCTTACCGCGTTGGCACGGCCCTGCAATGACCACTTCCCACCCTTCAAAGATGTAAAAGAAACAGTACATACCAGCTTCTATGACAGCTTCAGATGTTATGGCCAGTCCTATTAGAGCAGCATGCAGGTCCCTGGAGTAGCCTAGTGGTCGATGCAGTGGACTGTAGAGAAGGAGACCCAGGTCCATATCCCACTCTAACTGGTACATTTGTGGTGGAAAGTGTGAGCCCTCCAAAACTCACCAAAAACCTACTGTACCTACATATAGGTGACATCTGCAGACATAAGGGCTATAGCAGTTGGGTACAGTTGTGTTTTGGTGGGTTTTGCAAGTGAGCTATACAATATAAGGGGGTAACAGTAAGATGTGTACCTACGACTTTTTATGTGAAGTCCACTGCAATGCCCCCTAGGTGCTCCATTGCTCTGCTGGGATGTCTGTGTGGCTGGTCTACTAAGAATGTTGGCTCCTTCTACATCCCGATGGCTTGATTTTGCGCATTTTTCACTTGGACATTTTTTTTTTAAATGGTCACAAAAGAAAAATGCACTGAGCACAAAAGTTCTATAAACATCTAGGAAATGGCCATTTTCAAAACAAAAAGACAGATGTTTTTCAGGTTTGAAAAGGGCCATGTTTACCACTTGATTTCTGGACATTTTCAGCAAAACATCCAAAATTGGATTTAGACGTTATATTGAAAATGCCCCTCTATGACACATAAATTCGGACCATACACATTTAAAAAAGTAAACGTTTGCTGATCCAACTGAATTGTAATCATGGCTCTTTTGCCATTTATATCTGACTTATGAGAAATCAATTTATAGTCCAAATTCTTGGCTAACAGGATTGCCATCCTACTTTTGCTAGATAGAGTAGCTGAAAAATAACAGTGCCTAACCTCGTCTCTCAAGTTTGAGAGATTCAGCAGCTGTTAACCGGGTCTCCTGGAGAAAAACTACCTGAGCATATAATTGTTTACTATATAGGAGTTGTTTTTTTTGGGGGGGGGGGGGGGTTCCCGCTTGATAGGCTATTAATACCTTTAACATTCAGTGAAAGTATTTTACATGCCATTCCAATGGGAAAGTTTAGAGGGATTACAAGTAATCAAACAGAGAAGAACCTGGATTTCATGAAACAGCTACAATTACTTTAAGGAAAATGTGTACAACAAATATGAACAGTATACAGCGTTTCATGTTCAAATATCAGCATACTGCAATATAACAAAGATAAAAGTTTTCTTAGTTTAAAAAATGATTTCAACACACACTCCCACTCCCATCCATTTGCCCTCCCACTCTCACACAAAACTCCCCTCCCCCACAGCCAAAGGCTGCTCAAAAAACCCTGATCGCAAGGCACATGGGCCTCAGGAGGGGTGAAACAACCCAGTGGCGGGAATAAAAGGAAAGCCACCCAGAACCAACCAATAATAAGTAAATAGCAGATCAGAACATATTGAACAGACACAAAGTGTCAGAAATTATTATTTAACTTGCAAATAGAATAGCAAAGTTAAATTTTCTGTAGTAGGAAATATGCCTATCCCAATGGGATAAAAGAGACACCACAGGAAATAAAAGAGAAAAATCAAGTCATATGTATTAGCGATTCCTGACCTGGATTGGCCACTGTCGGAGACAGGGTGCTGGGCTAGATGGACCTGTCCCAATGTGGTGATGCTTATGTCTTAGGTCACAATGTAGCGCTCCAGCTGATTTGAAACTGCGTAGGTTCTGGTATGATTATGGTGTGTAACTTTCATACGAGCTGGAGCTAAAAGCCCATATCGAGCCACAATAGACTTGAGCCGCTGCCGAAGTGCAAGAAATTGGTGACGTTTTTGTGTAGTCACTTTGGAGAAGTAAGCCGCAATATAAATGGATTGGCCATGCCACTGAATTTTCTGTAAAGATCTCACCTTGTCCATGATGACAGCCAATTGCAGATAGCAAAGCAACCTGAGAATAGGAATGCAGAAGGGAGATGCTGGATTTGTGGGGAGGCATAAGGACACAGAGGAGTGATGCTGGACACAGATGGAGGGGATAGGGACATAGAGTGGTGACGATGAATGCGGGGAGATGGACACAGAGAAGATGCTGGACAGGGAAGTATAGGGGACACAGAGATGCTGAACATGGAGAAAGATTAGGTACACAGAGATGGAAGATGGATGGTGAGCATGAAGAAAGAAGAAATATCAAATGGGCAGTACCCCCTCAAAAAAAGCCCAGCCAACAATAAAGAACGACAACGAAGATGCAGCAGCTCATAAGTTTGCTTGCTTTGTTTTGAGTGTACTAGATGACGACTGCTCGGGGAAGAGGAAACAAAGGCTTACCTAAGTGGCTTCAAACTTTGACATCATCCCGTCTCCTGCTTCAACCTCCATGTTGCCAACTTCTTCGTTCCTGCCTTTCTTTTTAGACGTCAGTGGTCTGCGCCGTTTGCAGTTTCGGGTTGTCTCTTGTCTTGTCAAAGAGCGCCGACCTCATTGAGCTGCCTTGAAGGAATGTGTGTTCGGGTCGGGAGTGGGACTGGAGAAGTAGAAGTTAAATAGTGAAGCGGGGGCGGCTGTGTCGCTGCCCTGGTGAAGGTGAGGGGTTGTTTCCTTTTCTGTTTCTTTTGTATGCTACACAGTGAGGAGCAGGTTTGGGAAAATCCCGATGTGCATGTTCCTGCGAAGGGGAGTTATGAAGGTGACTGTATTTTGTACAGGGTTAACAGCAATTGCTTTCTCACCCGGAGATGAGACCAAGTAATGACTTACCCTCTCAATGAAAAAAATAGTGAAAAATAAAAAACGAGAGGTTTATGGATGGATTTGAATAAGATCAGAGATCTTGTAGGAGGCTCTGGAATTAAGAGTCATAGGATGAAGGCGAAATGGGGTAGATTCAGGAGAAATCTTAAGGCAATATTTCGCTACAAAAAGGGTGGAATGTGTGGAACAGCCTCCCAGTGGTTGCTAACCGGCCCGATTTTAACTAGGCTGGCTGGTTTTTAAAATGACATGCTGACGGTCGGCAAGGGCTGGTTTTATGCCTACTGCTACCAAATCAGGAGCAGCTCTCGTCTCCCCTGTAGGCAGCTGCCCACTAGAGAGCTGTGTTAGAAGTAAAAGATATGCAGGACCTTCCTTTTGCATCTGTGTGCTGAAGCAATGTTGCTCCCAGCAGTGGCGTAGCCAGAAGTCAATTTTTGGGTGGGCCAACAGGTTGGATGGGTGGGCACTAGACAGTGGTGTGCTGGTAAATGTTTAACAACAGGCTCTGTCCACCTCTGCGCCCCCCCCCCCCCCCCCCCGTCCACCTGTGCACCTCCCCTCAAAATTGCAGAGCTGGCTATAGCCGGGGAGAGAGCCTGGGGGGTGGAGGAGGCAATGCATTACTCTCTCCGGGAAAATGATCCCAGGTTCCAATCTCATTCATGTTTAATGTGGGATAAAATGCCATAAATAAGTAAATAAATAAATATAAACTTTTAATGTTGAGCACCTGATTCTCAAAGTGAACATGTTCCAATCATTATAATGAAAATAAAATGATTTTTTTTTCTACCTTTGCTGTCTGGTGACTTTGTTTTTCTGATCATACTGGCCCAGTATCTGATTCTGCTGCTATCTGTCCTCTTTACTCCGTTTCCAGGGCTTCCTTTCCATTTATTTCTTTACTTTCCGCCTTTCTTCTTCATTTCTTGCTCTGGGTCCTCCGCAGACTTGACTGTCCAGTGGATCCAGCTTCTGCCTATTTTCTTCATCCATGTGCAATTTTCTCCTCTCTTCCTTTTCCCTCATCTCATCTCCTTCCTCACTCTTCCCTCCCCTCCATCCATGTCCAGCATTCCTTCTCTCTCCCTTCCCTCTCCTCCATCCATATCCAGCAGCCTCCTCTCTCCTGCCCTTCCCTCCATCCATCCATGTCCAGCAACCCTCCTCTGCCCCCTGCCCTCCCCTCCATCCACCCATGTCCAGCAACCTTCATCTCTCCTCTTCCCTCCCCTCCATCCACCCATGTCCAGCAACTCTCCTCTCCCCTGCATCCATCCCCAGCAATTCTCTTCTCTCCCCTGCCCCTATCCATCCATCCCCAGCAATTCTGTTCTTGCCCCTGTTCCCTCCATCCATTCCCAGCAATTCTCCTCTCCCCTGCCCCCCACCTCCATCCATCCCCAGCAATTCTCCTCTCTCCCCTACCCCCCCCACCTCCATCCATCCATCATCCCCAGCAATTCTCCTCTCTCCCCTGCCCCCCACTCCATCCATCCATCCCCAGCAATTCTCCTCTCTCCCCTGCCCCCACCTCCATCCATCCATCCCCAGCAATTCTCCTCTCTCCCCTGACCCCCACCTCCATCCATCATCCCCAGCAATTCTCCTCTCTCCCCTGACCCCCACCTCCATCCATCCTCAGAAATTCTCCCCTCTCCCTTGCCCCCCACCTCCATCCATCATCCCCAGCAATTCTCCTCTCTCCCTTGCCCCCCACCTCCATCCATCATCCCCAGCAATTCTCCTCTCTCCCCTGCCCCCCACCCTCCATCCATCCATCCATCATCCCCAGCAATTCTCCTCTCTCCCCTGACCCCCACCTCCATCCCGTGACTCTCCTCTCTCCCATCCATGTGTCCAGCGATTCTCCTTCACCCCCATGCATCCTTCCCTCCCATTCCACCTGCCCGCCCTCTCTCTGACGGCAGCGCTTCCCAGACGCTGCCTACCGCCGCCACGATCTACCTCCGAGTCCTCCCTCTGTCTCACTCTCAACAGCAGCGGTAGCGATTCAAACACGCTGCCTCCTGCTTCTAACCCGGAAGCGTCTCCTCAGAGGAGACACTTCAGGGTTAGAAGCAGGAGGCAGCGTGTTTGAATCGCGATGCTACCGCTGCTGTTGAGAGTGAGACAGAGGGAGGAAGTAGATCGTGGCGGCGGTAGGCAGCGTCTGGAAAGCGCTGCCGTCAGAGAGGAGGCAGTTGCAGGATCAATGCTGCCTGCTCCCTCCGCTCCGCTGCTGGGTGGGCCTGAACCCAAACTGGGTGGGCCTAGGCCCATCCAGGCCCACCCGTGGCTACGCCCATGGCTCCCAGTTCTAGTAATCGTGTATTGAAGGGGGGGGGGGGGGTGGAAGAGATCAGCATTAATTCTGCACTGGTGTGTGTAAGGCAGGTCTTCTGTGTCTTTTACCCCTGTTGTGGCTGTTACCAGTTTTGGAGTCAGGGCGCTACAATGGATGAGAAAGGGAAATAGTTGGAGGGGATGTGGACAGGACACAATGGGGCACTGAGAGAAGTATGGAGGAGTTGTTGGACTTAGGGGAGAACAGCAGGAGTGGAGAGATTGAAGGAGATATGCTGGTGGGGGATGCTAGATGTAACACACTGGAAGCGGAGGGGGTATACTGAGTTTAAGAAGGAGGAAAGCAGGGGTGCAGGCCCTGGGGAGGAGGAGAGAATGAAGATACTGCACCCAAGGGGAGAAGGGGAATTACTGATACCCGGATAACTTCAACATTCTTGCGCTGGATGAGCAGGTGGACCTTTGGAATACTAAACCAAAAGAAAAAAAGCAGATCAAAAAAGACAAAAAAATGGAATAGGAGGTCCCCCACACTCACCCTTGTAGGAGGGATAACCTTGCAATAATACGCTTACACTCTGGAGGTTTCCTTACAATTTTTCTTAGGTTTGTTTAGCGAGCAGAGAAACACAGACAGCTTCTATAGTTACAAAATGACAGGGTTAGGAGATGGAGAGGATGAAATAGGCTGACTTCTCATCCAGATTCACCTGCTCTCCACCCCCATTGGCAACTGCATGATATATATAGATATAGATATATAATGTCCTGTGCCTATGTGACTGCCCCTTGCTAGAATGTTCTCAGACCCAGACTGGTAAATCCCAGTTTCTGAGATACCACACCTTAGCAGTAATCAATAAAAATAGAATAAAATAAAACAGAAAATAAAATAAGATGATACCTTTATTATTGGACTATCATCTTATTTTCTTTTCTCTGTTTTATTTTATTCTATTTCTATTGATTACCTTTAAAAGTGGACTAACACGGCTACCACATCTCTCCACCTTTTAGCAGAAATCAGGTGATTTACAATAAATGGTCAAGTAAAAATGTCAAGCAAAAGGAGATCTAAAACAGGTTGTGCAACCAACTAAGCTGTCATAAACTGCTTCTGACAATAACGTGCTGCCCTTAGGCCAAGTAAAAATTCCTATGCCTCTTGTACCCTTTAGGCTCTGGTTCTTCTTATATATTAATGCTGTTGCCCTCCATAACACTGGCATATTGCATGTTTATGAAACTACAGACGGCACCTTGCAAACAAGTATGATGTGTTTTTCTTTAAATACCGTATCTGATAAAAATCAATTTGTCAAACTGTGGTTCTTAATTTCTTAACATAGATTTTAAAATCTCTTTTTTTTTCCCCCTTCTTTTGACGTAGAGGTCACAATGCAAATGCCTGGTACTGGTTCCATGCGCCTCAGTGAATGGCAGAAGAATTATTTTACTCTCACCTCTGGCACTTGCTCTCCAGCACAAAAGGCAGATATTCACCGTGCACATCTCTTGCAGATTCAGTATGCCTTGGCTAGTTCCGAGATCTCCAAAGCAGCAGCCAGCAGCCTGTTCAAGAAATATGCAGAGAATTGTTCGGCAATTGTCGACTCTGACAAGTCAGGAACTGGCTTGAATAACTATGCAGACAGTATTCTGACTCTGGCAAAACATCAGCGAAATGATAGTGATAAGTGGCTGTCCAGCCTGACACCCAAGAACATTTTAAAGTTAAAGAGTGTTCAGGAAATGATGTGGGCTGGTGAAAGAGGAAAAAGGTCTCATTTGGCACCTGCAGATGCCTCTATAGTTGTTGGTAATGTGGTCAGTAGCGGTGGAGGTGCAGACCTTGGAAAGATTAATGCCTGTCACAGTTCTGCAGATAAGGAGCACCAGGCAGGCTCATCACAGTGTAAGAAAGAAGATGTCTCAAGCCATACTTCACCATTGAAGCCAGTTGTAGTGACCAGGCCTACAGATGCTTTTCATTCCTTTTCTACACCTCCAAATGGACTGGCTAACAACAAATGTTTTGGTGCAGTTCTATTGTTTGGAAGTAACAAAGGTCCAGACACTAACTTTCCTAAGATATCTAATCAATTTGACCTGGAACATACATTGATTTCAGCCAATCAGCCTTCAGTTGCAGCAGGAATCATGCATGTAGGAAAGCGTAAGGGTTTTTATGATTCCAGTGCTGAAACAGTTTTGAGTCCTGGCCATGTAAAACCCTCCGGTTGTGAAGCACAGCCTTTTGTAGGAAATGGAAATGAAAACAAAGAAAGCTCAATTATGTTTAAAACTGCTAAAGAGCAGTTATGGGTAGATCAACAAAAGAAATATCACAACCAGGCCTTCAGAGCACCTCCCCCAGCACATGGTAGTGTAAAAAAGTCCTTGGGTGCTGCTCGATCTAGGGGACTTCATGGAAAGTTTGTCCTTCCAGTTCCAAAACAGTCTGGTGGGAATGTGAATGGAGGAATGCAGACTAAATCTCATGAGGTAGGACCTGCAGAGTTAACACAGCCTGTGGATGAGCGTTTGAAGAACTTCGAACCAAAGATGATTGAACTCATCACTTGTGAGATTATGGACCATGGACCCCCAGTAAATTGGGATGACATTGCTGGACTTGAATTTGCCAAATCAACTATAAGGGAGATTGTCGTGTGGCCTATGTTGAGGCCAGATATCTTTACTGGGTTGCGTGGACCCCCTAAAGGAATTCTCCTCTTTGGCCCCCCTGGGACAGGAAAAACTCTTATAGGTAAGTGCATTGCATGTCAGTCTGGTGCCACCTTCTTCAGCATCAGCGCCTCTTCTCTGACATCTAAGTGGGTTGGTGAAGGGGAAAAGATGGTTCGTGCTCTGTTTGCTGTGGCACGATGCCACCAGCCTGCTGTTATATTCATTGATGAGATAGACTCGCTTTTGTCTCAGCGAGCGGAAGGAGAGCATGAATCTTCCAGAAGAATAAAAACAGAGTTTCTGGTGCAGTTGGATGGAGCAACCACATCATCTGAAGACCGCATTCTAGTAGTGGGAGCAACTAACCGTCCACAGGAGATCGATGAAGCAGCTCGAAGGAGGCTGGTGAAAAGATTGTATATCCCTTTACCAGAGGCTTCAGCGAGGAAACAAATAGTAGTGAATCTGATGTCAAAGGAGCACTGTTGTCTCAGTGAAGATGAAATCCAGATCATTGTTCAGCAGGCAGCTGGCTTTTCTGGAGCAGACATGACACAGCTATGCCGAGAAGCCGCCCTGGGCCCCATTCGCAGCATTCAGATTGCTGACATCTCAACTATTGCAGCGGACCAAGTCCGTCCTATTGCCTATGTCGACTTTCGAAGTGCATTGCAAACTGTGCGCCCTAGTGTATCTGAGAAAGATCTAGAACTGTATGAAACCTGGAACAAAACATTTGGTTGTGGCAGATGATAGAAGTGGCGTCAAGCTGCTTTTAGCAAGGACTTGATCGCCTCCTTTTAGGTAACACTTGTCATGTTTCTAGCGAATAATAAAATTAAAACACTTTATACATTGGTGGCTGCAGGGATCATGAAGTCTTGTACTTTCCAGTTACCCTGCTGGATTAGTGATATCCCTGCTGCCAGACATAGTGCTGCTGTTTTTAGAATTGTTGAGTTTTCAATAAATACCATTCTTTTTGTTACATGTTGGGAACAAAAGCACTATTCACAGTGGTAGACCTCTGTCTACAGTAAAAACTCATTTAAAACAAATGTAGAATACTTCTACTTAATTATTTAAAATTTGGTGGGCTTTTACAGTTGTGTTGGATTGCACTGTCAGTGATTATGTTGTCAATGACTAGATGAAAGGGGGGAACACAACTGGCTTTTCTAAACTAATAAAGCACTGTTTTGTGTGTGATAACTGAAAAAATGTACAATGACTCAAAGCTGTCCCTAATGCAGGCCTCAAAATCTTCACTGAATCTAGGAGCTGGCGGCTGAAGCTTTTTTCATTTCTTCTCCATCCAACACCCAATGTTGTTCACAGTAAAATTCAAGTTTGTGTGTTGGGAGGGAGGGGAGGGCAGGGGAATCCACTCTGTAGTCATCATCAGCTCATTTAGAAACTGATTTAATAAGGCTTTTTTCCCATTCTGAGACTGAAAGTTTTTAGTAAATCAGTCCCTTTAGGTACTACCGCACATCACAGCCAAAAGCCAGAATTTTCCCTTTTAGAAGCATGTCAGCAGTATGATGTTACCCACCAGAGGCAAAGAGGTAATGGCCTGGCCTTTGTTTCATATGGCATGGGTCATCGCCTCTGTGTCTCATAACAATGCCCCCCCCCCTCGGCCTCTCTCATATCCTCTGCCCAGCCTTGACCCAGTGTCTCTCTCTCTCTCTCTCTCTCTCTCTCTCTCATATCCTTTGCCCAGCCTTCACCTAGTCTCTCTCTCTCTCTCTCTCTCTCATATATCATAAGTGTTGCCATACTGGGACAGACCAAAGGTCCAGCAAGGCTAGTATCCTGTTTCCAACAGTGGCCAATCCAGGTCACAAGTACCTGGCAAGATCCCACAACAGTACAATACATTTTATGCTGCTTATCCTAGAAATAAGAAGTGGATTTTCCCAAGTCCATTTTAATGGCTTATGGACTTTTCTTTTAGGAAGCTACCCAAACCTTTTTCTTTCCCCCAACCTCATAATTATAATTATTGAATTAAGTTGTACATGCAACAGACCTTATTCTATAAATTCTGCATGTAATTTGCATGCTAAATGTAAAGTAGGGTGCCCAGTTTTATAGATTTAGGGGGTAAACATACTGAACATCATGTTTTAAGGGGAAATTTCTTTACATGTGATCTTTTCTATAAGGGTCATTCTTGTCAGTCAAATCTACCTATCAGATTCTAGGATACCTGTGTGTTGTAGGCCAGACTTTAATGAGTATTTTAAGTTTGCCTTACATTGGGCATTCAGCAACAAAAGTTAGTTTGTAAAATTTGAGGCAGCTGCATGACTTGCAGCTCTGCCAGGCAGTTGGACTAAAAGTTACTTCTCTATATTACATAGTAAGGCTGTATTAAAACACAAGAAGACTTTTTGCAGCAGACATTAATCGGTGCCTTTTGAGTAAAGTATTCATACTACCTTTCCTACTATAGCCACAAATCAAAACAATCTTGTAAAGAAAGTGGGGGGAAAAATCACCACCAAAACAGAACCCAGGATATTTGTCACAGTAGTATGTGATTTGAGGTTACTTGACAGAGCTTGTAAATTATGGATATACTAGTAAAAGCCCATTTCTGTGAGAAATGAAACGGGCGCTAGCAAGGTTTTCCTTGGAGTGTATGTTTGAGAGGGAGTGTGTGTGTCAGAGAATGAGAGAGAGGGAGTGTGTGTGTGTTAGTGTGAGAGAGACAGTGTGTGTGTGTGTGTGTGAGACTGTATGTGTGTGATAGAGTGCGCGAGACAGAGATAGAGTGAGTGAGTGCGCGAGACAGTGAGTGAGTTTGTGCCCCCCCCCCTCTGTCAGGGGTGCCCCCACCCCCCCTTTGTGGAATGAGGACCCCCTTCCACCCCCACTTCTGTGATCTGAGGTCCCCCCTCCCTCTCACCTTGCCCCCCCCTTCCATCCCCCTCTCTTCTCTGAGTGGTCCTGATAGCCTAGCCTAAGAAGACTACAGGAGTTCAGTGCTTCACTGCCTTGCAGTGAGCTTCAGAACGTTCAAGGCGGGATTTATTTATATAGATTTGTCTATATAATAATCTGTTTCTTAAGTTACATCAGACGGGTATTCCCTAAGAACTTGCACATTGGTCTTTGCTGTACTAATTTGTAAACCTATGCTACAGTCATAACTCTAACCCGGTCTGTGGACCATTTGCAAGAATATTGCTAGATAATTCTGTTTCATTTGGTATGTATCAAGAAGGGTAAAATCAACAGGTGTTTTTATTTGCTAGTTTTCAAATGACTTTATTTTCTTATTGCTAAGGAAAAGAATGATACTATAAAAAGAAAAACGAAACAGCAGCAAAGTCTGGCATCTTTTGTAGACAGAAGTGATGCGTGTTCTGTCTTAAGTACTCATACAATTTTAAGGAATAAATTCAGTGGAAGAAAAGGAAAGGTTTACCACAGATGGCTTCATCTTGACTAATAGGATCTATAATAGTTGATTTAAATATTTTACAATCATCCTTTCTTCATCCTCTGCTTTGCAATGAAAAGGTGGGGTGATGGGGCTCCTTGAGGTGAGATACAACCAGGAATGGTTATGCCTATCCCAAAGGACATGGGATCATTTGATGACACTCGAACGTGGTGTGAGGATTAAACACAACTCTACATCGTTATGGATGATTTCCTAGTATACTCCCCATAATGCCACAGGACTGATTCCAGTCCCAGATTTTCTTTCCCAACTGCTTTCAGAAAGGGTTACCATATTGGCGAAGACAAAAAAAGAGGACACAAAAAATAAAATGCTATCCTGCCCCAGCCCGCCCCAGCTGCACAGTCACCTTGACTCCCTCCACCCCCCCCCCCCCCCACCACCACCACCAAAAGCCAGATTCAAAAAGCAGTGAAAATACTGGTAAAAGTAACAGAAATACATTTTCTTCCATAGTCTAAATTAGAAAAGATGTACATTTCCAAAAAAGCAAACATCCATGAACAGCATGTCCCCCTTTTCCTTTCCTTCCCATCCATGAGCTGCCCCCTTCTCTCACTCCCATCTATGAGCAACTTGTCCTCCTCTCTCCCTCCCCCCTCCCCTCCGGGGCCTACCTAACAACCATGCTGGTCTAGTGGCCTTTTCGGGCCAAAAAAGAGTTCCACTCTTTCCTGCCTGCTGCTGACCTGCTTGTTGCCACTGCTTCTTGAAAATGGCTGCCGAGACCAAGCTCTTGCAAGACTTTCACGAAGTCTTGTGAGGCTGCTGCTTGCAGTACCGGCAGCCATTTTCAAGAAGTGGTGGCAGTGGAGAGGACAGCGGCAGTGGACAGGAAAGAGTAGGGTTCTTTCTTGCCCCAAAGAGGCCACCAGGGTGCATTCGGAGGAGAGAAGGCCAGCTCAGAAACCCGGACCAACTGGCTGGTTGGAAAAAAAACATCAGGACCCCTGGCAGTCCCCTGAAAAGGAGGACATGTCTGGAGAAGTGTGGATGTATGTTAACCCTACTTTCAGATCTTCTGTAATAAAGCAGAGGGCTTGATTAGTGCTGAGTTTCAACAAGTTTAAAAAAAAAGCTGAAAGCACTTCAGAAATAGCCTGTCTATGTATTACTGATCACGAAAGGTAATTATTGTAGCATGAAAACAATCCACAGCACACAAAGATCAAATGTGAACTGTCAAACAATAAGAAATTGCTAAAAATATTAATAGTGTTTGAAGAGTATCCTCAGATAATGCTCTTGCCTAACAAAGGTCTTACTTTTTTTAAGGATCTCTGGGTGATGTAGGATAAGGTACTTAGGCTGTTAGAAAATTACTAAATAGCAGGTATTCTGGACTAGTTTCTAGGAATATGATCATACCTCTTATTTGGCCCTAAGCTCTGCAACTAGGTTGTACCAATGAAAGGGACAATGCCAAGATGAAATATATTATTTATTATAGATATAAAAATAACAATATCATATGCTTGTTGTACCAAAAATACTGATTACCAAATAAATAATTGAAGATAGATATATAAAACTATATGTATGAGTGATTACACTCTTAGCAGCGAGTTAGGCTACTTCCAGAATGGTGAAGAATCAGATTTTTCCGTTGAGGCTAGCAGAATTTTCTGCGAGTCTATCCCAGTCCAGGAATAAAATCCAAGGACTTTGCTCTCTGCCCTGATTCACAGTCTTGTAGGAAACTACACAGCTGCAGCGGAACTGACCTTGTCAACTTTTATCACAAGGAATTTAGTTCACAGATGTTGAGGAAAATCGGTCTTTCTAGTTTCTCTGAGATGATACTCCAGTTCAATCCTCTTCTGATCTTCTTTCTTTCTCTTCTGTCCAACATTGTCATCCCTCTCGCTCAGGTGATAGCTATAGACCAATCACAAACTGTGTACTTCTGCCCAGCAGAATTCACGGTTATGATGAGAGGCCTTTTGATTAGCAGAGAAACTCGTTATCAGTCATAAGTCTGATGGTAGCAAACACCCTCTTGGTTCACATATATACTCTTGGAGATTTTGTCTCTGTGAAGTAAGCTCCTCTGCGCTTCTCAGGAGATAACTGGAGGCTAGTTTGCAGTAAACAAAGTGTCCTTGGATGAAGTCATCACAGCTATACCAAGCAGTAATATTCCATTGTAGAAAGCTGGTTTCTGATGTATTCAGGCCACAGGCTGTAGAATCCATTTTAGAATAAGAAAAAAATGTTCAGGCTTACCAGGCCTCTGACCAGCAAAGGTGAGATGGCAGTAAAATATACGCGGAGTTGAGCTGGGAGATATATATATATTTTTTTTTTTTTAATACCCCGCGCTTTCCCACTCATGGCAGGCTCAATGAGGCTTAGGTACTTATTTGTACCTGGGGCAATGGAGGGTTAAGTGACTTGCCCAGAGTCACAAGGAGCTGCCTGTGCCTGCAGTGGGAATCAAACCCAGTTCCCCAGGACCAAAGTCCACCACTCTAACCACTAGGCCACTCCTCCACTCCACTACAGGGAGAGAAGCGGGGAGGGTGCTGAAAAGTTGAAGCGCAAACCTCTCTCTTACACACACACACACACACACTCTCAGCCAACCCCCCCCCCCCCCCCACACACACACACACACAGCATATTAGCAGCAAAGCTGACACATCGAAGCATCGCTCAGCCCCATACAGAGGAAACCCACAAACCTCTCTCATTCACACACACACACACACTCTCTCTCTCTCTCTCTGTGAAACAACCCCCCCCCCCCCCCCCACACACACACACAAAGCATATTAGCAGCAAAGCTCAGCCCAATACAGAGGACACCCGCAAACCACTCTTTCACACACACACACACTCTCACACACACTCTGTCTCTGTGACACACACACACACAATCTCTCTCTCAGCCAAAGCCCCCCCACCCCCTAAAGCATATAAGCAGCAAAGCAGATGCGTTGGAGCATCGCTCAGCACCATACAGAGCATACCCACATACCTCTCTCTTTCACACACACACACTCTCTCTCTCTCTGTCTCTCTCTCTCACACACACACACTCTCTCTCTCTCTCTCTCTGTGACACACACACACACACACACTCTTTCTCTCAACCAAACCCCCCCCCCCCACACACAGCATATTAGCAGCAAAGCATCGCAAACCTCTCCTACACACACACACACACTCTCTCTCTCTCTGTCTCTCTCTCACACACACACACTCTCTCTCTCTCTCTCTCTGTGACACACATTGTCTCTCTCTCAGCCAAACCCCGCCCCCCCCACAGCATATTAGCAGCAAAGCAGAGATGTCGGAGCATCACTCAGCCCCATACAGAGGACACCCGCAAACCCCTCTCTTTCACATACACACACTCTCTCTGTCTCTATCTCACACACACTCTCTCTCTGTGACACACTCATACACACTCTCTCTATTAGCCAACCCACCCCCCAACAGCATATTAGCAGCAAAGCAGAGGCATCGGAACATCGCTCAGCCCCATACAGAGGGCACCCGCAAACCTCTCTCTTTCACACACACACACTCTCTGTCTCTCTCTCACACACACACTCTCTCTCTCTGTGACACACACACTCTCTCTCTCTCAGCAACCCCCCCCCCCCCCCCACACACACACACACACAGCATATTAGCAGCAAAGCAGAGACATCGGAGCATCACTCAGCACCATACAGAAGACAACCGCAAACCTATCTCTTTCACACACACACACACTCTCTCTGTCTCTATCTCACACACACTCTCTCTCTCTCTGACACACACACACACACACTCTCTCTCTCTCTATTAGCCAAGGGAGGGGATCCTGAAACTCAGAGGGAGGGAGGAAGGGGATGACCCTGGAACTCGGAGGGAGGGAGGGAGGGGGGCGACCCTGGAACTCGGAGGGAGGGGGGCCCCTGGCACACACTCTCATTCTCACACACACACTTTCTCTCACAGATACACTCGCACCCAGTCTCACTCTCTCTCTGTCACACACACACACACTCGCACATTCACTCTCTCTCTCTCTCTCACAGAGTCACTCTCACACACACTCTCTCAAACATACACACTCTGAGGAAAACCTTGCTAGACCCATTTCATTTGTTTGAGAAATGGGCCTTTTTTACTAGTTTACACATAAGATGCATGATGCTGCTTGTTTAAGACTATAACAATTGTTTGTAATGTGGTTTCACAAGTGATTGGGAGGTGTATTTTCAAAACACAAAGACTTACAAAGTTACAGAGGGGCTCATTTTCGAAAGAGAAAAACATCCAAAAAGTGTTATAAAGCACCATTTGGACAGATTTCTTCTCAAAATGTCCAATCTCACGGAAGAAATATCTGGATTCATAGAGGGAATTCTGAAACCTCTCGTACACAAAACTAACAGCTTCATACAAGACACCACAGACTTTCTGAATAAATTGAAAAATATCAAGCAACTACCACCTAACACCCTTCTGGTCACGATGGATGTAGAATCACTATACAGCAACATTCCACATGCAGATGGCATAGCTGCATGTGGAAGACTCCTAAAATAAAATACACACTGGACCATCAATACTCACCAGAAACTATTACAAAATTAATCAAATTCATTTTAACTCACAACTACTTCCGCTTTAACAATGATATCTATCTACAAATAATGGGCACTGCGATGGGCACCAGGACAGCACTCCAATATGCCAACCTTTTTATGGCTGAGCTGGAAGAGACATTTCTGAATACACACCAGACCAAACCTCTAAAATACTACCGGTACATCAATGACATTTTTATGATTTGGACGGAGGGTGAAGAAACTCTGAAACAATTTTATTCTGCCTTCAATACATACCATCCTACAATCAGATTCAAAATTGACTACTCCCCAGAAAAAGTCAATTTTTTGGACACCACGGTCTCAATCAGTGATGGCTGTTTACAAACATCTATATACAAGAAACCCACAGACAGATGCAGCTACCTCCACAACTCCAGCTTCCATCCTTCACATACAAAAAGATCCATCATTTACAGCCAAGCCACAAGATACCTCCGTATCTGCTCTGACCCAGGGGACAGAGACAGACACCTTAAAAGCCTGACAGCATCCTTCAAACAGAAAGGCTACAACCCCAAAATAATCTCCAAGAATATTGCCTCCTCCCTCAAAACACCCAGGGAGAATCTGCTATAGTACAAGGAGAAAAAATCCACAGACAGAATCCCCCTTGTAGTGACATACAATCCAGAGCTGGAAAAACTGAGGAAAATCATAAGAGATCTACAACCTATACTCCAGGAGGATGAATTACTGAAAGAGATATTCCCATCCCCACCAGTACTGGCCTTCCGACAGCCACCCAACTTAAAACACAAGCTAATCAGATGTAAACTTCCATCACAGACTGAAAAGGAACAGACGGGCACACATCCCTGTAATTTATCCAGTTGCAAACTATGCCAAAATATTTCACAGGACCCCACAGTTATCCACAAAGGAAAGCTATTCAACATAAAGGGATCTTTCACTTGCTCATCTTCCAATGTGGTATATATCATTCAGTGTAAAAAATGTAACGAAGGATGCTATATTGGAGAAACAGGCCAGATGCTTAAGACAAGATTCAATGTACATAGACATCACATGAACAATACAGCCAGTAGGGCCCCCACCCCGGTGGGACAGCACTTCACATAACCAGGACACTGTACCAGTGACTTCACAGTGAGAATACTGAAAGGTAACTTTAAAACCATACAAGAACGTAAGACCTTTGAAGTCAGAATGATTAAATATTTTAACACCCAACAGAAAGGACGTAACAAGGATCTGGGGTTCCTAGCCCATTATAAACCATAAAGCTGTATGTCTCTGTTGATCACCCCACCCCTCACCTATCCACACCCATCCTGTTAGAATATCAATGATATGCTTTGATGTCCCCATGCATACCTCCTACCCACCCCCATCCTCCCACCCTGTCAGACTGTCATAGTAATGCTTGAATGTTTTCACTTATATACACTGTAAGCTAGCACATTTGCTTATTTCCGATCTGATGAAGAAGGGCAACCTTCGAAAGCTAATCAAGAAATGTATTAAGTTATGTCCAATAAAAAAGGTATCATCTTATTTTCTTTTCCATGTTTTATTTTGTTTGATTTCTATTGATAACCTTAAGAGTGGACTAACACGGCTACCACACTCCTCTACTTCTCAAAATGTCCAAATCAGAATTTTTGAAATCTGTTTTGCAGATGTCTATCTATGCATTTCATCTGCAGTGCGTCCAAATCACAAGGGGGCATGTCAGGGGCATTTCAAAAGTGGGATTAGGGTGTGCCTAACACTTGGACATTTATAGCCATAATGTAACAACACCAAAATGTTTAGGGCGAAAATTTCAACATTTTGGTCTAGACCTGTTTTTCAGGTGCCCTAAATAACCCAATTCAATTCAAATCAATTCTTGTATACCGCTAATATCCCCTTTCCAAGGTTCAGTGCGGTTTACATTCTAGGTGAGACAAAAGCAAATAGTGTTAGTGTGAGGTATGAGAAACATTAGAGACCATTGGTGTAATGCATGAGATCTAAAAATATTAAGGAAAGGATAATGGATGAAACTAGGAGGTAGAAGTCATGATGGATTGTTATGAAGCAGTCTTCGGGAAGAGAAAGGTTTTTAGCTTCTTCCTGAAGTTGAGGTAGCTGTTTCCTGTTCTGATGGGAATAGGTAGATAGTTCCATATTTTGCCTCCAAGAAAGGGGAATAGAGAGGTAGACCACTGGAGGGATTCAGGGATGACCCTCTTACTCTCCCAGTGGTCACTGACCCCCTCCCACCCCCCAAAAATGACAGTCTCAGATGTTATAGCCAGGTCCATCAGAGCAGCATGCAGGTCCCCAGAGTAGTGTAGCAGTGGGTGCAGTGCACTGTAGACAGGTGAACCCAGGCCCATACCTCTTCCTACCTGTTACACTTGTGGTAGAAACTGTGAGCTCTCCAAAACTGACCAGAAACCTACTGTACCCACATATAGGTGCCGCCTTCATCCATAAGAGCTATTGTAGTGGTGTATAGTAGGGGGTAGTGGGGTTTGGAGGACTCAGCAGACAGGATTAGGAAGCAACAGTGAGATGTGTACCTGGGAGCATGTATATGAAGTCCACAGTAGTCCCCTAGGGTGCCCCACTGATCTCCTGGGATGTCTAGGGGACCAGTCTGCTAAAAATGTTGGCCCCTCCTACATCCCAATGGCTTGATTTTGTGCATTTTTAACTTGTGCATTTTTTAAAAATGCCCTACAAAGATAAATGCACAAAGCACAAAACTTGTTTGGAACAGTATTTTTGAAATAAAAGGTAGATGTTTTTCTTTTTTCAAAAATGGATATATTTACTATCTGGATTTGGTACATTTAGCGCGAAATGTCCAAAGTCTGACTTGGATGCACTATCGAAAATCCCCTTCCACGTAACCTATGGAACTTTGTAAGTTTTAGGGCCCCTTTTACCAAGCTGTGGCAAAAAGGGAACTGTGCTGGTGTTAGCGTGTGTTTTTGACTCACACCGTGACTCCCTTTTACCATAGGGGGTAAAAGGTAGGTCTTGCTTTTCTGCAGGAAATGGCCATGCAGCAAGTATAGCACTTGCCGTGCAGCCATTTCAGAGGGAGCCCTTACCACCACCCATTGAGGTGGCGGTAAGGGCTCCCGCGCCAATCCAGATATGATGGCGCAGTGGGGGTGGGAAGTACTGCCAGGCTACTGCAGTAGCCCGGTTGTACTTTCTTTGTAGCGAGCAGCCTGCATTGGGCTTACCGCCGCTTTGTAAAAAGGGCCCTAAGTGCTTTGAAAAGGAGACCCAAAATGATGAAGAGTCTGTTTGAAAAGAGACTACTTTGGTACATGCTGGGTATTTTATTAGATATTCTATTTAACCCTGCATTATTCGTCATAGCTTATCTTAAGATATTTGTAGAAAGAATACTAAAACATTGTTATTTGATAGTTTTTTGAAAATGAGATGATATATATAGAATGAATGAGGCAGTAATGTTTTTTACTTCTTGCATTTTTTAAAATTTCTTTATATGTAACCTGCATTGAGCCTGGAAGGGGATTTTGTGGGATATAAAATCCTAGTAGCATTGCATAGCATAGAATAAAGACCCATCTAAACTGATTTTTTGGATCAGCAATAACAGTTATAAAATCTGTTCTCTTATCTTTCTTTATAATTTCGTAGTTCCTTTCTAGATTTTATGATATTGGAATTTTTATTTTGTAAAGCGCTTTGATTTTAATTTGAAAGGTGGTATATCAAGCCACAATAAACATATTCACAGGGCCTGATCATCTTAAATCTTTCCTGACCGCAAAATTGGAGGAGCTGATTGTAACTTCTTCTCTCACTTCTAGGGTATAAGCTTGTTTTCAGACTCTTTCTATGAAAAGTTATAACTGTGCTGTTTAGTTTAGTGTGGGATTTTTTTTTCTTTTTAAAAAATAGTTATAGGGGCCAGTTTACTAATGTGTGGTAGAATTTTACAGTAGTTGTGTGTTAATTACAAACATTAATGTATGTTAACTGCAAACCCATGCAGTAATTGCTGGAGGCATGGCCAGGAAATGCCCATGCAGTTTCCACAGAGGATATGCTTGTACAGCATCTGGATTTTTGGCAACATACTTACCCTGGCCTCTCCAACTCAAAGAAAGCCCCCTTCCAAACAGCTTCAACTTAACCCTCTACCCCAAAGGACTTCTCCTGACAGCCTTAACGTAACCGGCCACCTCCCAGAAACAGTCTTATCACCACATTTACAAAATCTTCTGTCCCTCATGTTTCAACAGACAAATTTCTTGCTGAACTGGAAAATTAAAAGTTATTATAGAATAATTCTTTTAAATGTTTCTGGACATGAACATATTACTATTTACTCTGTATAGCTTACAAGATGGCTTTTTTCTTTTGTGCTTTTTGGCCTTCCTTTACAAAGCTGTGCTACCAATTCCCAGTGTAACAAATAAGAGGAAGCCTCTCAATTCCTACCTGCTTCCTCTCATTTGCCATGCGGGAATCACTAGCCTGGCTTTGTAAAAGATGACCTTGTGTCTTGTGTTTCTTTAGTAAATCACCAGATGGAGCTATTTTCTTAAAAAGCACACTAAGGATGGCTTGTAAATTTGTATTCTGCTGACACTTGGATCCATATTGTACATACTTAAGATAATTCATAATATGCAGCAAGTGGGCCATTCATGTTTAATTTAGCTATGAAATGGGGGGGGGGGAGGGGGAATTAATCCTTCTTATTTTACAGCTGTTAAAACTGATGAGGCCTTTTTTTTAACCACAAGGAGCATCAGTTTCAGAAATGTACAGTACAAATAACAGGTACATTACAGATAAATTCTAATATTCATGGTACATCCTACATCATGGGTCATCTTGTTGGGTCCAGCAAACTTCTTTCTTTGACAGATTTTATATATTTTATCTTTTATTTAAAAAAATTCTGTAATTAAAATACCTCCATGCTTAATAAGTGGGTCTTCAATTGTTAGTGTATTCACTAATTGGATGTTCATTTTTAACATCAGATTTTATAGCTAACCTTTTGGTTGTTTATATAATTTATTGTATTGTACTTTTCAACCGGAACACAGTCTGAATGTCAGCAAACCCAGTTAACCCAGCAGTACTCCTGTAATACTTTTCACCAGAATACAGCCTTAGCTTCAGCAGACTCAGTTAACTCAGCAGTACTCCTGCTCCAGGTTCTCCAAGCTCCACCCAGGCTTCTTCTCTGATACCTTCACAAACAGCACTCTGTCTCACAGCTTTACACAGCCTTATTTCCATGCAGCTCTCTACTCCCACCCTTTGTCATTCTTTCAGGTAAGAGGTTCTTTGCAGTTTCCTTATGGCTCCCCCCCATGCTTAGTGCTGAGGCTTCCCTTGCAGATTCTGAGGGATTCATGGGGTCAAGACCACCCTGTTCCATCCTCATTAATCTCCGGTGGCACCCCTTGAGTGTCACAATATATATTTGTGTTTATAGATCTACTGACTCCTGTGACATTCACTCATGTGCCAAATCACAGAGCTGTGCTGAGTCTGACTAATAAATCAATTGTTTTTGCCCTTGAGTTGGAATTTGATTGGTTCCCTCCTACTTTTTTTCTTTTGTCTTGAGTAATACCGTAGGGGACTCTTCTTCTTTTCTGTTTCTTACATGCTTACATGTCACATGTGCCAGTCTGAAGAGAAGAAAATTCATGGTCTGGTTACTGGATACAGGTGTATTGACTACTGAGTTTTTGCTCATAACCTGGGCTACTGCTGGCATACAAGTTCATATCCTGGCCCTAAGGGTGACCTTATGCAAACAACTTTGGGCCTTACTGGAAAAGGCCATTTTCTTTTTTGTTCCTGTGAGAAATCTTTAATTGAACAGGGCTCATTATCTTCTTGTAACTCATTTCTAATCCCAACCAGTGGCGTAGCCAGAAGGCAATTTTTGAGTGGGCCAACAGGTTGGATGGATGGGCACTAGAGAAACACCTGCCCAGGCCCCTACTCCTACCGCACACCTACCCCACTCCCAATAACTTCAATGGGAGTAGCAGTGCTGGCCTCAGTGGCTGCAGGCCACATTGAGAGCTAGGGGAAATATAAGAGGGTGCACTCTTCATCCTCCATTAAGCCACGGTCTGCCAACACACTTATGCTTCCCCCAAATATGCCTTAAATATTACAGTGGGGCCCTAAAATATCAATACATCAAGAAAACTGAGCAAGCCAAAGTACTATAGAATACTACATAGAAAATTGATGCTAACAGAATACTTTGGTTACACACACAGAACACAAATGCCAAATACAGAATAAGTGACCACAAACCATAAACAAATTAAATCAAAATCCCAAGAGGCCAGACCTTGCATTTAGCACAGCACAGAGAAATACAAAGAGATATATTTTCTCCTCTACTGTGCAAAATATGATAGCACATGCAAGAGACAGTGTTAGGGGAGGTACAACTAGGGCAACTGCGTTGGGCCCCCTAGCCAGAGAGAACCCCAGGACAGCTGGAAGCTGAAGAAGGTGCAGCCTGTTAGTAAGCTTTTGTGTCCCCTCCCAAATTTCTGCCTTGGGCCCCAGCCATATTCTAACACCAGCTCTGGCAGGATGTACATTTCAAATCTGACATATTCTAGTCACAAAATAGAAAAATAAAATTCTTTTTTCTACCTTTTGTTGTCTGCTCATTTTATTTTTCCAAGTCATGTTGGTCCCAGGCTCTGGTTTCTACATCCTTCTGTCGTCTCTTAACTCACTCACCAAGGTCTCATGTCCATTTGATATTTCTACTCTCTCTCCATGTCCACTATCCATCTTCTTCCATCTCTGTACCTCTATCTTCCTCCATGTTTAGTATCCCCCTTTCTCTGTGTTCCTATATTTCTCTGTCCAGCTTCTCCCCTCTCTTTGTCCCCAGTGCCATTATATCTCTACCCTCTCTGACCCTACCCCATCCAGCTTCTCTCCCTCTCACTCCCTCCCCTTTCCAGCACCTGGTTTGGTTACTTGATTCATAGATTCTCCAAAACCCACTGCAAACTGGACATCTGCCCCGCCATCTACTCAAATCTGCCCCTGATCGCTTCCTAGAAGATCTCACATCCTATCTAAACTACACGTTAAAACAAGGTCTCTTCCCTGAGGAACATGGCAACATCCTACTCACCCCTTTACCGAAAGACACAAAGAAAAAAGATTAATGATCTCACCAATTACTGCCCAGTCGCATCTATCCCACTAGTAATCAAACTAATGGAGAGCCTAGTGACCAAACAGCTTACTGACTACATAGATAAGTTCTCATTACTACATGAATCACAATCAGGATTCCGCCCTTTCCATAGTACTGAAACTGTACTAGTCACCCTCTTGGCCAAATTCAAGCATGAAATAGCCACAGGTAAAAGCATACTTCTCCTCCAATTTGACATGTCGAGTGCATTCGACATGGTAAACCACAATATACTACTACAAGCTCATTTTCAAAGCACTTAGCCTCCCAAAGTTCCATAGAAACTATGGAACTTAGCCTCCCAAAGTGCTTTGAAAATATGCCTAATGACTCCTAGACCACTTCGGGATTGGTGGAAACATACTTAGTTGGATCAAATCTTTCTTAACCACCAGAACATACCAAGTAAAATCAATACAAACATATCACCACCATGGAAAGCAGACTGTGGAGTACCTCAAGGATCACCATTATCACCAATATTTTTCAACATAATGATGACCCCACTGGCCAAGTCATTATCCAATCAAGGCCTCAACCCATTCATCTATGCAGACAATGTCACAATCTATATCCCCTTCAAACATGATCTGACAGAAATAACCAATAAAATCAAACGTGGTCTAAACACCATGGACTCTTGGGCAAATTCATTTCAACTGAAACTGAATACTGAAAAAACACATTGCCTCAACCTCTCATCCCAACACAATAATTACAAACCCACAACCATAAACCACACCCTCCCTATTTCAGACAGCATCAAAATACTCGGCGTCACAATTGACCGCAATCTTACACTCGAGAGCCAAGTAAACTCCTCTATAAAGAAAATGTTTCAATCAATGTGGAAACTCAAACATGTAAAACCTTTCTTCCCGAGGGAAATATTCCATAACCTAATACAATCAATGGTACTAAGCTACAGATTACTGCAATGGAATCTGTGCGGGATATAAAGAACAACTCACAAATAAACTCCAAACAGCCCAAAACACAGCAGCCAGGTTGATATTTGGTAAAACACGATTCAAAAGTGCCACACCCCTCTGAGAAAAACTGCACTGGCTTCCAATCAAAGAAAAAATCCAAGAAGACAGGAGGAGCCTCCACGGAAAGTCAAAGCAAAACAGCAAAAGTAGAGGCTGACAAATGCGCAAACCAATAGGGAGATAATCTCAAAAAACAGTTTATTCAGAATATTCATGTCGGGTCCTTCATATTGATATGAATATTCTGAATAAACTGTTTTTTGAGATTATCTCCCTATTGGTTTGCGCATTTGTCAGCCTCTACTTTTGCTTTCCAATCAAAGAACGCATCACCTTCAAAATCTGTACCTTGGTCCACAAGATTATCTATGGTGTAGTCCCAAGATACATGACAGACCTTATAGATCTACCAACCAGAAACAGAACCGGATCATCACGATCACACATGAACCTCCACTACCCAAACTGCAAAGGTCTTAAATACAAAGCAACCCATGCATCCAACTTCTTCTATATAAGCACACGACTATGGAACACACTGCCAAAAGCCGCAAAAACAATCCATGACCATCTAAACTTCAGGAAATCACTAAAAACCTATCTGTTCATAAAGGCGTACCCTATCGACCCAACTCACCAACACAGCAAAAACAAAGATCGTTGTGGACATTATATAACCTCTCCTATCTCCAACCCCTAATATGCCTGAAACATATCTACCTATCTGACCTTAACATCACACTGTATTTGTCTACCTTATTCATCCTCAACATTACATTGTATTTGTTCCTTTACTGGACTTGGCGAACGCCTTACATTTCTATGTAAACCACATTGAGCCTGCAAATAGGTGGGAAAATGTGGGATACAAATGTTACAAATAAATAAATAAATTCCCTGTCTGCCCACCCACCCGCCCTCTCTGAAGCACTTCCTGTTTACGTAGGGCCAGATGGATGCGGCAAAGGGAGTGGAGCTGCGCGACGGGTGAAAAAGATAATGCAGGGACCGATGCGGCGGAGCCTGGGGAGAAGAATTATTTCAGGGCAGGCATGCAGGCAACGTGTTGAGATTTTATGTGGATGTATAGGAAGATATAACATACCATTTCAGATATTGCCTGTTGTTCTGTAAGTGTTCAAGGAGAGTTGCAAGGCACAATGTACAATGAAAAGGAACAAACAGGGGGCATTTTCGATACAATGTCTAAATCCGTTTTTGGACGTTTTTATGGAAAATGTCCAAAAATCCAGTAGTGAACATGGCCATTTTCAAACCAGAAATACATCCAACTTCTGTTTCGAAAAAAAGTCATTAGCTAGATGTTTTTGTGCTCAGTGCGTCTATCTTTTAGGACCATTTTTGAATAAAAATCATCCAAAGGAAAAACATAAATATAAAACATTAGGATGTATGGGGAGCTAGTTGATTGGCCACACAGACATCCCAGCAGAAGTGGGGCACCCTGGGGGGGGGGGGGGGGGACACTGCAGTGGACTTCACATAAAAGATCCCAGGTACATATCTCACTGTTACCCCCTTATATATATATATATTTTTTTTTTTGTTACATTTGTACCCCGCGCCCTCCAAAACCCATCAAAACCCAATTGTACCTACATATATTTATTTGTAACACTTATACCCCGCGCTTTCCCACTTATTAGCAGGTTCAATGCGGCTTACATAATATAACAGGTTTACAAGATAACACAGATTGGATAACAGCTGTAATATAGTGTATGAAGAGGTGGACAACAAAATATGGATGAGTAAGATGGATAAGGGAGGAAGAAGTCTCTGTAACACCAATTGTATTATTGACCCTGCAATTAGGTGGGAAAATGTGGGATACAAGTGCAATAAATAAATAAATAAATAATAGAAGGTGGAGGTAGGGAGTGGGAAGAGAGTGTATATTGGGATAGTGTGTTGTTGGATAAGGAATAATGTATAATGAGGGTTGGGATGAATTCAGAAAGGATTAAGTAGGAAAGCATAGTCTGATCCGGGAAGCGCAGATGGACTCGGTCTATGTTTCAGCCTGAGCCTTCATCAGGAGTCCAGGCGAAGAGCCAAAGGGAAGCAAAATGCTGGCATCTTCATCTGCTCCCATATTCTGGCATGCACCATTATCACAGTTGTCATGAACAAACTCTCAGCTATACCTGCAGACACACTTGCAAGGTCCACGCACGCGTATAGGTGACACCTGCAGACACAAGGGCTATTGTAGTGGTGTACAGTTGGGTACAGTAGGTTCTTGGTGAGTTTTGGAGGGTTCACACGTTCCACCACAAGTGCATCAGTTAGAATGGGACATGGGCCTGGGTCCCCTTCTCTACAGTGCACTGCACTAACCACTCAACCACTAGGCTACTCCAGGGACCTGCTTGCTACTCTAATAGGACTGGCCATAACATCTGAAGCTGTCATAGAGGCTGGTATATACTATTTCACATCTTTTGGGGGCTGGGAGGGTGTCATTGGCCAATGGGGTAGTAAGTGGGGGTCATGCTGTAATATTGTTAATGTTAATAATGCCTTCTATTATATTACTATCATGTATTCCATTACCATGCAATCCAACATCCTTCTGTAACACCAAATGCCTTTTCTCTTTTCATTTCCA
Organism: Microcaecilia unicolor; assembly: GCF_901765095.1. NCBI lineage: Eukaryota > Metazoa > Chordata > Amphibia > Gymnophiona > Siphonopidae > Microcaecilia > Microcaecilia unicolor. The sequence goes on along the minus strand of NC_044031.1, from coordinate 355,549,461 downwards.
TTATCCATGATGTTTTGTAAGCCACATTGCACCTGCAAAGAGGTGGGAAAATGTGGGATACAAGTGCAATAAATAATAATAATAATTCCTCCAGTGGTCATCTGGTCATTTAGGGCACTTTTGACTGAAACAGGTCTAAACCAAACTATCTAACGTTTAGCCCTAGACAATTTTAATTTGCTCCTGTGAGGCAGTGAGGGACTTGATGCAGGTGTCCCTGGTGCTTTTCCCCTGCAGAGAGTGGCAATTCAGGCATCCAACAGCAGGGGGTGTTGAACCTGCTGTGTCCCTGGCTGAACTGCAGAACTACTATGGCAGAATCCAGTGCATTATGGGGAAGTGAGGCTGGCTGGCCCACAGGGAGTGCTTCAAAATAAAGGAAGTTAAAAGCATCAGGACAGAGCAAGAGGAGAGAGACCCCGGGAGGAGAAATCCCAGGAGGAGCAAGGTCCCGGGTCACGATACAGAGACCTTGGCAAGAGAAGCCTCACAAGGAGGAAGGGCCATTGAAAGCAATGGAAGTAAAACCCGGCTGGCTCAATTACTTCCATTGAAAGCAATGGAAGTAAAACCCGGCTGGCTCAATCCATCCTCCTTTTTCTGGAGCCATATGGTAACCCTATTCGGATGGTCTCAATACAGAGACCCAGAGGAGGAAGAGCAGGAGCTCTTCCTCCTCTGTGACCTGCCTGCCTGCATTGTGAGTTGTGGTGATCTAGCTGAGAATTATTGTAAGAGTGAACACAAGTTATGTTGTGTGGCTGGAGTAAGCCATGAAGGCATGTGAATTCTGTAAAACTGGGACAGGCCAATGGGCATGTAGAAACTGAGGAACTGTACTGTATAAAAGTATGGGACATTAGTACTGTTTTGCTAAACTGTGCAAGAGTACTGAACTGCTGATGTTGCTTAACTGACGTTTAGAGTGTCTGAGGTCAGGCTGGAGTTAAAATCGACCCCTGGATTAGGAGTGAACATAGGCGTAGACTGGGGGGGCGAGGGGGGGCAATGCCCCCCCAAACGACGACGAGGCGCCGCCGTGCCATTAGTTTAAAAAAAAAAAACACATGCAGGCACGCGCTCCTCTCCATCTGCTTGGCTTCCCTGCTCTGACGTCAGAGGAAGGCGGGACGCAGACAGAGAGGGCAGGGAAGCCAAGCGGACGGAGAGGAGCGTGTCCGTCTACCCCTCTCTCTTCCTCCCTCCCTCCGGCGCAGGCAGCAGTCTTTTACAGCGTTCCTGGCAGCGGTAGCGATGTACACGCTGCCTTCGGCTCTGCCCCAAAGCCTTCTCTTCAAGTTCCTGTTCCCGCATGGGCAGACCGAAGGCAGCATGTACATCGCTACCGCTGCCAGGAACGCTGAAAAAGCTGAAGACTGTTGCCTGCGCCGGAGGGAGGGAGGAAGAGAGGGGGTAAACGGAGTCACGATTTTGGACCTCGCGGGGGGGGGGGGGGCAGTAGAAGGAAGATGGATGGAACTGGGAGGGGTGGGGAGCAGAGGGAAGATGGATGGTACTGGGAGGGGTGGGGGGCAGAGGGAAGGAGCAAGAGATGGATGGGACTGGGAGGGGTGGGGAGCAGAGGGAAGGAGCAAGAGATGGTTGGGACTGGGAGGGGTGGGGAGCAGAGGGAAGGAGCAAGAGATGGATGGGACTGGGAGGGGTGGGGAGCAGAGGGAAGGAGCAAGAGATGGTTGGGACTGGGAGGGGTGGGGAGCAGAGGGAAGGAGCAAGAGATGGATGGGACTGGGAGGGGTGGTGAGCAGAGGGAAGGAGCAAGAGATGGATGGGACTGGGAGGGGTGGGGAGCAGAGGGATGGACCAGGAGATGGATGGGATTGGGAGAGGTCAGGCACAGCAGAGGGAAGGAGCAGAAGATGGATGGGACGGAGGGATGGTGAGCAGAGGGAAGGAACAGAAGATGGATGGGATTGGGAGGGGTGGGGAGCATAGGCGTAGTTTGACTGTTTTATTTGGGGGGGCAAAGGATGGGGCGGAGCATATTAGCATATTAATTTGCATATATACATATGCAAATGAATATGCTAATATGGAGGAAGGAAGGAAGGGAAAAAAAGCTGGCTTTTTTTGGGAATAACCATAATGAATATGTATGAGATATCAAGCCAGCTCTTTCTCCCTTCCTTCTTTCCTTCTTCCACTCCAGTAGTATTTCCCCACCCCTTTTCCCATACCATGCCAGTGTTGACCTTAGAAATGCATAAGCTCTATATGTAGATCCTTCAAGAGGTAGTGTGTCATGATTTAGGCTCTACACCCTTTCTGATGTTTTGGTGCCACCTCAGTAAAGCCAACACACAATCTCTCCACTGCAACACACTATACACAAACTTGTGCAAAAACACACTCATAACCTTACTAAACCATAACAGCACTAATTCCAAGGACAGGACGAGCTGCAACCTTATGCGTGAAAAGGCAGAACTGTAATTACACCAGGCTCTAAAACACCAATACACTACCTCGTGAAAAACGCATGACACAACAGACATGACACAAGGAACTAGAAAGCAAAAAATATGAAGGCAAAATACTGAACTGGAAAGTTAACTCGATGTCAGACTCAGCATGCAGCAATACCAGAAAAATTGAAACTTACATGCAAAATTTCACAGAAAGCTGACATATTCCAATTAATAAATTCTGAATAAAATACTTTTTTCTACCTTTGTTGTCTGATCATTTAGTTTTTCTATTCGCTTTGGTCCCAGTGTCTCCTGTTTATGCAGTATCTTCTTTCCATTTGATATTCCATTTAATAGATTCAAAATAAAATACTTTTTTGTACCTTTGTTGTCTGGACATTTTACTGTTCAATCATGCTGGTTCCAGTTTCCTCTTTTCCTGTCTTTCTGCTAATTCTCCTTCAACTGCTTGCTGTCCATTTGTCTTTTCTCTTCTCTCCTGTCTTATTCCATTCCTTCACTACACCTACCTTTGACACATTATTTCTTTTTTAGCTGTTTCCTCTGTTTTTTTTCTTTGCTGCCTCTCTGTTCACTTAAATTTCACCCTCGTCCTCATCCTTCTCCTTTTTAGTTTTCAGCTATCAAATTCCATTTCCTTCTCTCACCCACTAGCTGCCCCATTCCTCTTCTCAGTCCTTCCTCCAACCTTCCATTTCCTTTCATCTTTAATCAACTCTCCATTACCACATTTCTGCCCCCCCCCCCCCCCCCATCACTATCATCCTCTCATTTGTTTCCTTCCCACCTCCCCTTTGGCCTCTCCCAAATAGTTCCACCATTTGCAGCATCTTCCTCCCTCCAACCTTCTAGCCCAGCACGCCTGCTCCCTTTCTCCCCTTGTAGCCTAATATCTTCCTGTCCCTTCCACACACACATCCACACCCCAGTATCTTCCAGCCCCCCCTCCCTGTGGTCCAGCATTTCTTCCTCTCTCTCTCCCCTCCATCCAATTGTCCAGCATTTCTCCCTCACTCCCTTCTGTCCCTGGATCCACAATCTCCCTCTTTTTCTCTTTCCCCTCTAATGTATATCTATCCCTCCCTCTCATCCATCCCCATGTACAACCTCTCTTCCCTCCTTCTTCTCTCCCACTGCCCACATCACTCTCAGTATCTCCCTTCCTTGCACCCTGGGCCCAACATCTATCTCTTTCGTTCTCTTCCTTCCCCTTTTAGCATCTCTCCCATCCCCATACAGCATCTCTCTCTGTCTCCCTCCCTCCCACTTCCATGTTCCAACATTTCACCTTTTCTCTTGCTGTCCCTCCCTCCTCCTCCACATCCAGTATTATTTCTCCCTCTCTCTCCCCCATGCATCTCCCCCCACCAACATTCCCCACCTCTCTCGCTCACCTCTACCTAGCATTACCCCATCACCTCAACAGTGCTCCTGTGACTGTCTCTCCCTGCCACCAGCCAGCATGCTGCCTCGCTCTTCCTCGCCGGCGCTGCCTCAGTCCCTGACTCCCTGCAGCATTTTTGTCCGTCACAGGCAGCCTCGTTCCCGCTCCCCTTTGCCGCGTCCTCCGGCTCTCTCTGATGCACTTCCTGTTTAACAGGAAGTGCATCAGAGAGAGCCGGTCGGAGGAGTGGAAGCGGCAAAGGGGAGCGGGAACGAGGCTGCCTGTGAGAATGAATGGCAGCGCTGATGGCGACGGACAAAAATGCTGCAGGGAGTCAGGGACTGAGGCAGCGCCGGCGGGGAAGACACAATTAAGCCCCGCCAGTTCGCCGGTGCGACTCGTTTGGGGGGGCAATGCCCCCCTCGCCCCCCCCAATCTACGCCCATGGTGGGGAGCAGAGGGAAGGAGCAAGAGATGGATGAGACTGGGAGGGTGGGGAGCAGAGGGAAGCCTACTGGAAAGAAGACACTGCATAAAACAGAAGACACTGGGACCAAAGCGAATAGAAAAACTAAATGATCAGACAACAAAGGTAGATAAAAGTATTTTATTCAGAATTTATTAATTGAAATGTGTCAGCTTTTTGAAATGTGCATCTGTGATATTTTGCCTGTAAATTTCAATTCCTTCCTCCATATTAGCATATCATTTGCATATGTATATATGCAAATGATATGCTAATATGCTCCGCCCATTCTTTGCCCCCCCAAATGAAACAGTCAAACTACGCCTATGGGAGTGAAGGGTTGTATTTGGGGCGTGGTAGGGTTACCATATGTCTTGTTTTACCCAGACATGTCATCTTTTTGAGGACACGGCTGCGTAACTGGGTGGGCTTTGTCAGCCTGTCCGTTTGTTCCGGATTTACGGAGAAAGGGGCAGGCAGATGGGCAGGTGGGCATCCTATCCTCTCCTCCCCTCCTTTACCTTAGTGTAGTGCCCTGGTGGTCTAGTGACCTCTTCGGGGTAGGAAAGAGCCCCCTCTTTCTTACCAGGCGTGTCTGCAGACTGTCTTTCGGCGCCGATTCAAAATGGCTACTGAGAGTTCAAGCAGTGACCTTGCAAGACTTCTAAAGTCTCTCAAGGCTGCCACTTGAACTCTCGGCAGCCATTTTGAATCAGCGCCGGGAGAAAGACAGACTGCAGACACGCCGGGCAGGAAAGAGGAGGCTCTTTTCTGCCCTGAAGAGGTCACTAGACCACCAGGGCATCACACTAAGGTAAAGGAGGGCAGTGGAGGGGTAGTGAATGGAGTCATATGGGTGGAAAATTGGGGAGGGGATCTACATGGGGGGCATAGGCGCCCCGTATAAGAGGCTTGGGGAGGCTAAGCCTCCCCAGCCCAGCTGTGACTTTCCCCGCCTTTCTCCTCCGGCTCCAAATTGTTAATTGTATCTTCCGCCTCCCGCCCCCGGCTGAGCCCGCCCTCAACTCCCCGACATACCTTCCATGCCGTTCCGGACACAGCCGCCCTGCATTTAAAGCTCAGTCAGCTGTTATTTTAAGTTGCAGCAGCTGCGGCAGCTCGAGTCCAGTCTCTCCCTTCAGTGTCCCGCCTTCCTCTGATGAGGTATTTTCTGTTTCCGCGAGGGCAGGACATTGAAGGGAAAGGCTGAAGTCGAGCCGCCACTGGCATAGAGAGTGAGAGAGCGAGCACGCGCAGGCCCGGGCTTCTGCATTTGCCGCTGCTCCGATTTTTTCTCCCGGTGCATGAGGACCGGGTCCACTCCAGGATAACTTCCGCGTGGGCCTAGGTGCTGTTGGTGGCATGATGTGTCCCTCTCAGGGCTCGGGCAGGCACCTCACGTTCTGTCTGACAGTCGCTCTCCTGCTGGTGCGGGGTGAAGCTTTTATGAGAGGAGAAGCTGCGGCTCAGATAAGTTTTGAAGCGTCAGTATGGGGACTGTGCCTGTTTCCGAGTGGGATTTTATAGTCACTCCGCAGCTGGGTTCCTTTTCTTTGAAAGCCCTCAATAGCACACTGTTCGGTACCTCTTGATGTTTGGCATATGTTTGTGATTTTATTCAAATAGTTCTTGTATTAAACCAAAATTTAATTTGATGTGATCATTCTTATAGAACAGTATTCTAGCATTAGTTGAATTCAAGTCCAAAACCAAGCAGCACTGATTTATTTTATTTAGAGCACTTGATATACAGGTCAAGCACATGGTGGCACAAGGAGGTCTACAATACAAACAAATAAATGAGAGACAAAATAACAAAGTTATAATTTCTAAAATTTTGTATAGAGAAATGAAAGATAAATAAGGCATGATTACATCTTCAAAAGAAACAAACAAAAGAGTGTAGGAGAAGGAAGGGAAAAAGCAAAAGCAAGCATATGTCAGCTTTTGGAAATGTGCATCTGTGATATTTTGCATGTAAGTTTCAATTTTTCTAGTATTGCTGCATGCTGAGTCTGACTTCTTGAGGTAACTTTCCAGTTCAGTATTTTGCCTTCATATCTGTTGTGTCATGTGTTTTTCATGTGTGATCTGGGTGCAGTATTCTGCTAGCGTTTAGTATTTGCAGCCCTTTTTGTTTTGGTTTTTTTTTCACTAGGCTGTGTACTGGTGTTTTAGAGCCTGGTGTAATTACAGTGCTGCCTTTCCACACATAAGGTTGTAGCTCATCCTGTCCTTGGAATTAGTGCTGTTATGGTTTGATAAGGTTATGAGTGTGTTTTTGCACAAGTTTGTGTATAGTGTTTTGCAGTTGAGCGATTGTGGTTAGTATATGCTTTGAGCAACCACTTTATTCTTTGTCATATGATACATATCTAATATCTAAATTTAATAAATGGTATTAATTGTGACTTATTTTTACTTATTTTTTTCCTGCGTGTTAGACAATTATGGATGTAAGCTCCACCCCTAACCCCGCCCCCTTTAGCCTCCCCAAACAGTTGGGCCACCGACCGCCTATGATGGGGGGAGAGAGCAGGGGCGTAGCCAGACAGCAAATTTTGGGTGGGCCTAGGCAAGAAGTGGGTGGGCACCAAGTGTTCTCCCCCACCACACACACACACCAAAAAAATATCTCAGTTGGTGGGAAAATGCTTCTTTCCACCTTGTCAGTCTGCAGCAGGCATGCGCTGAAAACTAAGCATGCGCATGTGCCAGTATCGTGGATAGCAGCGTTTTTGTTACCATCAGGGGGAAGTCTTCAGCTAGCAGAGCTTGGGATCCCCAACAGCTATCGCTAAACGTGTGCTAAGTGGGTGGGTACTGGCCCACCTGTGGCTACGCCACTGGGAGAGAGGGAATCTGGCTTTCTTTAGGGGGGTCAAAGTGACAGGGGGCGGGGTGTGACAGAGGGGCAGGGTGCAACAGGGGGCGGGGCATATGTCCTCTTTTTTCTTAGGGCAAATATGGCAACTTTAACGCATGGCAACCCCACAGTTGCAAACTGTGTTTAAGCCATCGCTAGAGGATATCTTACAGCTGTTACTGAACCACAGAGGACTATCCTTGCTATGACCCGGCCCTATGAAGTAACAGTATTATTGCTCCAGTCAAGTCCGCTTGGTATCTTACAGTTCCAGTATGGCAGAAAAACGTTCATGTTTTGGGAATGCTCAAATCCTGCCCCCAACATGCTCCCAATACACCCCCTTGTGATTTGCATGCACTACAGAGAAAAAAATCTCAAATCTGAATTATGAAAATCGCAATTTGGACATTTTTCAGGGAAAACATCCAAATTCCACCTTTATGCCATTTTTTTTAGATGTTTTTCTCTTTTGAAAATAAGCCCCACAGTATACCAGACAAAAATGGGCCTTTCACTCCAGGTGCCCAGTGCTTCCAGCAGCTGCCTTCCAGGTACTGTGAAAGACTTATAGACCATCTGCATATCCTCACAGCCTTCTCCAGGGTGATTCAATGGTCCAACCAGAGCCACTGTATGCGGCGGATGCCCAGGTCGGCAGGAGAAAGGGGACCCCGCTGCCTCCTCCCCTCTTGCACGGTTGATTTTACTCCGGGAGGTTCCTGGGCAGAGCACCTTGACTAGAAACTTTCTGTTTATTTTTTCCTTGGTCTCCATCGATCTGCGACTGCGGAGGGGCCAGGGTGCCCGGCATCTGAGAAACACCTCTCCCTACGCCCCGTGAGAATGAAACCTATAAGGGAAAGCCTCACACACCCACCTGTGACGCTTAGCAGTGGATCACTTGGTTCATGGGTCGATGAAGAACATAGCTAACTGTGAGAATTAATGTGAATTGCAGGACACATTGATCATAGACACTTGGAACGCACCTTGCGGTCCCGGGTTCCTCCCAGGGCTATGCCTATCTGAGGGTCGCCTGTCCGTCAATCATCTTGGTGTTTCTCCCTCCCCTCTCCCCACATCCATCCTCTACCACCCATCTGCCAACCTTCCAGCTACCACTATCCCCCTACCCCCTCACGGCGGCTTCAGTTGGCTCCCTCTTCCAACTGGCCACAGCTGCCTTACTCGTACTGTGCAGGACTTGCAGGCCATCTGCATATCCCCTCTTCAACCCCAGCCCTCTCTTGCTTCCTTCTGCCCTCCCCACTTCCATTGTCAGCATGTGGTGGTCCGAAAAGGGAGCGTGCTGCAGTTTAAACCCTCCGCATCCCTTCTTAATAACGATCCTGTCAATTCCACTCCTCTGTTCTCCCCTCCAGAACATGTAACCCTCCTGTCCCCATATTCCCTGCCTTCATTGCATATCCTCCAACCCCTCTGCTGTCATGAGATTCTCCAATAGGATCCCTTTGTACCTGATCTCCCGCACCCCCGCTGTCCCCTTCCCTGCTGATGAGGTTAAAATCCCCACCCAGACCAACTGTCTACCTATATACAGGAATGGTCTAATGTCCTGTAAGAGCCTCTTCCTTGCTCTTTTCGTCTGAGGCCTGTATATGTTTATTAACCTCATTTTCTGCCCCTGATCTTCCCAGCTACCACCAGACACCTCCCCCCCCCCCCAATGTGCACTTCCCATGTGGCGAACAATATTGCCACCCCCTTGTGCCAGCTCCCACACCGAGGGTCCCCACCTCCACTCACTCTTTGCTCTCTTCATCCCTTGAATAGTCCTAATCCGTGTCTCCTGGATGAACACGCAGTCGATGTTCCTCCCTCCCAACCTCTTGTATGTTTCCAATCTAGCCCTTTCTGACCTAATGCTGGTGACATTAATAGTTGCCAGGTTCCACATCCCTTGTCATTTTTTTCTTCCTCTTGTGCCCCTCTTCCCTCTCCTCCATTTCCCTCTTGGCAGCTTACCCCAGTGGTGCCCCCCCCCCCCTTCCAAGCCTAATTCTTCCCCAAAGATCCATTCTATCTCTGACCCCACCCCCAGCATACCCTTCCTTTCTCTGCTCCTCTCCCCCTCCCTTCCCCTCCTGTGCTTCTGGTTTCCCCTCCTCTCCGTCTTTCTTCTCTCCATTGCCTCCTCCACCATTTCCGCCAATGCGACCACTAGCTTCTCCTCTACTTCCCTTCACCCTGTTTCTCTCCCTCCTCCTTCCTTTCCCCCAGCCTCTTGCGTCTCTTTCTCCTCTAACCCTTCTAAGACCTGAAATGGGTTCCCAGGCCTCTCTCCACCTCCCTTTGCCCACTTCTCCTCCTGCTGTCCCTTCTTCCTCCTTCTCCTCCTCCTCCTCCACATTCCTACTGTCTCCCAGCCCTCCTCTCCCCTCGTCCCTGGAGCTTCCCTTCTCTGTTCTTATTCCCCTTCCTGTCCTGCCCCCTTTCCTGTTTCTCTCCCCCCGTCCCTGTCTCCCCCCTTGTACTCCTTCCTTTTGCTGTCAGTATATATATTGTCTCAATCCTGCTAGGGACAGCTACAGACCCCACTATATCCACAGCTATAATATCAATTGGGTCACTGTTAATGGGTAAAAGTTTCGGGGGTGATCTTGGTGTTTACCCACTCTCTGGCATGCATCACAGGTTCGACAATAGTCAGCCACAGCTCGAGATACTCCCAACCAATAGAAGTTCTGGGTCAATCTCGTGTGTATGTTACCCACTGATGGCCTGCTAGAGGAATGTCATGTGCAATCTGTAGGAGTTGTTCTCTGTATGCTTTGGATCAGTCTCTCTGTACAGCAAGTCCTCTTTCCATACAATACGGTCTTTACGAGTCTCATCAGTTGGCTGACCAGCCCTCTGCCTCAGGACTTCCATGCCAGGGTCAGAATGCTGTGCTTCCTAAAAAGTATGTTTCTGTTCTATGTCAGTATCCATAGCTGGAAGGGCCTCTGCTCATGACTCTGACAAATTAGGATCAACAGTCTGCCAGTAGGTGTGTTAGATAAGTCAGGCTGTCCCATACTCATGGTCTTGGCCACCTCAGGAACTAGTTCTGCTGGAAGTACTGAAGTGCTGCCTCCTGACACTTGGTCAGCTGGTTCCACCTGAAACTGGCTCAGGATCTGGAACTGGAGAGGTGGTCTCTGATGCTTCTGTCTGTCAGGCTGCCCATGCCTGACTACGGGTCACCATATCGGAAAGGCTGACTCTGCTGTCAGTGGTAATGTTCCATGTTGGTTCCATATTGGTTCCACACTGCATTGGTACTAGCATGTTTTTCATTATTCCTACTTCTCTGTATCCATGCTTGTTACCCCCAAGCCAGGTATACTTGAGCAATGGGTACAGTCTCTCCGGATCCATGGGTAACACTACATCTGCATTGCACCCTGGTGTAATAGCATCATCCGGTACTAGCTCTGGTCATAATAAAGTGATGCTAGAGCCAGTGTCCACGAGCCCAGCCACTTGGGCCTGATTCACAGTTACTGGAGTGCTGTAGTGTTGTGGAAACCTATCTGGTTCCTTTCTTTACAAATGACCAATAACTTTCTGTGCTGTGGCCTCTGAGTATTTTATTTTATTATTTATTACTTTATTTTTATTTATTGCACTTGTATCCCACATTTTCCCACCTATTTGCAGGCTCAATGTGGTTTACAAAGATCTGTTATGGCATTGCCTTAACAGGGAGAAGTATACAGTTGGTGTTACAAAGAGTTAAAAGAAAACAAGAGGATTTGGTTAGGTGGTTGTAGAGTGAGGCATTCTGAATAAAGGAGTTTTGGTGTTGTAATCTAGTTAATTATGGGTTCTCATGGTAGGCTTTGTTAAAGAGATAGGTTTTCAGAGCTTTGCGGAAGCTGTTTAGTTCGTTGATCGTTCTCAAGTGAGTTGGTAGTGCGTTCCACAACTGCATACTCATGTAGGAAAAGCTGGTTGAGTGTGTTAGTTTGTATTTTAAACCTTTGGAGCTGGAGAAGTGTAGGTTGAGAAAGGTGCAGGTAGATCGTTTAGCATTTCTGGTTGGCAGGTCCACGAGGTCTAGCAGTAGGTCGGGGCATCTCCATAGATGATTTTATGAACAATCGTGAAGATTTTGAACGTGGTGCGTTCTTTCAGTGGGAGCCAGTGTAGTTTCTTTCTTAGGGGTTTTGCACTTTCATATTTTGTTTTTCCAAATATGAGAGTCTGGCTGCGGTGTTTTGGGCTGTTTGAAGTTTTTTGATGGTCTGTTCTTTGCACCCGGCGTAGAGAGCATTGCAATAGTCCAGGTGACTATTTCCACATGGAGTGAAACATCTTCTTCGTTGTATTCTTCACGTGGTTTTCGAGTGTGAGATTTCGGTCAATGGTGACTCCTAGAATTTTCAGATTGTTTGAGACAGGGAGGGAAAAGTTAGGGGTGGTTATGGTGGTGAATTCATTTGTGTTGTGTTGTGAGGTGAGTTTAAGACACTGTGTTTTTTCTGCATTGAGTTTTAGCTGAAATGCATCCGCCCAGGAGTGCATGATTTGGAAGCTTTGGTTGATTTCGTTGGTGATTTCCTTTAGGTCTTGTTTGAACGGGAAGTAGATCGTGACATCGTCTGTATAAATGTACGGGTTGAGGTTTTGATTGTCAAGTAACTTGGCTAGTGGTATCATCATTAGGTTAAAGAGGGTTGGTGAGAGGGGGGATCCTTGGGGAACTCCGCATTCAGGTAACCATGGGGCTTATATCGCAGCATTAGTTGTTACTTGGTATGATCTTGTTGTCAGAAATCCTCTTAACCAGTTAAGAACGATACCTCCAACCCCAAAGTATTCCAGGATATGTAATAATATTCCATGGTTGACCATGTCGAAGGCACTGGACATGTCAAATTGTAGAAGAAGTATGTCATTGCTAGTTGCAATTGTTTGTTTAAATTTATTCATTAGGTTACTAGTACTGTTTCTGTGCTGTAGTTTGATCGAAATCCTGATTGAGATTCGTGCAAGATTGAGTGTTTATTGTTATGAATTGTTGAGGGGCATTTCTTATCAGATTACTAGGACAGATGTCTAGTTTGCATTGTGATTTGGCGTATCTTTTAAGTGATTGGGAGATATTTTTGATCGATAGCGAGTCAAAGTTGGTCCATGATCGGTCTGCTGGATATTCCCCATGTATAGGGTCTAGGCACTCAAGGAGGCTTGTATAATCAATTGTATTGCTGGGTATCATAGTTCGTAGCCTTGTGATTTTCTCTTTGAAGTAATTAGCAAGGTTGTTTGCTGATGGGGTATCTATGTTGTTAGAGGTAACCAGTGACGTAGCAAGGGCGGGGCGGTGGGGGCGGTCCGCCCCGGGTGTCATCAGGTGGGGGGGGGTGCTCCGCTCTCGCTGCTCCGCCTTTAACATTTTTTTTTTGAAGCACCGGAGAGTGGCAGGCAACGCGCCTCGCGTCTGCCCTGCTAGTAAAGAAGATCTCGCTGGCGGCGGCGTCCTTCCCACACTGAGTCCCGCCCGCCCTCGTGGTAATAGGAAGTTGTCTCAGAGGGGGGCGGGACTCAATGTGGGAAGGGCGACAACGTCAGCGAGAGCGAGATCTTCTTTAATAGCAGGGCAGACGCGAGGTGCGTTGCCTGCCACTCTCCGGCGCTTAGAAAAAAAAATGTTAGGCAGGACAGAGTAGGAGCAGCAGGAGAACAGATCTTGGGGGGGGACTCAGAGGGGAGAAGGGGAATGGGGAGGGGTGGGGGCACTCAGAGGGGTGCTTAAAGGGGATTAGGGAGGGTAGGAGAGCATCAAGGAGAGGAGAAGGGGATTGGGGAGGGGTGGGGGAGCTCAGAGAAGGGGATTGGGGAAGGGTGGGGGAGCTCAGAGGGGTGCTTAAAGGGGGTTAGGGAGGGTGGGGGAGCTCAGAGAGGGGAGAAGGGGATTGGGGAGAGGTGGGGGAGCTCAGAGGGGTGCTTAAAGGGGATTAGGGAGGGTGGGGGAGCTCAGATGGGTGCTCAGAGAGGGGAGAAGGGGATTGGGGAGGGTGGGGGTGCTCAGAGGGGGGGGGGGGAGAGCTCATATGGGAGAAGGGGTCTGAAGCTGGAACTGGGGTCTGACAAGGGGGCAGGAGGGAAAATGGGTCCATGCCTGGGGCAGGTGGGAGAATGGGTCTGGGGCTGAAAGGGGGGGATGCAAGGCATGTGATGGATGAAGGGGACTGGAACTGGGGGCTGAAAAGAGGGGGCAGAGAGAGAGGGGACAGATCCTGGATGGAAGGGGGGCACGTGAGGGAGGGCAGACCCTGGACGGATGGGAGAGGGAGGGCAGACGGATTGAAGGGGCAGAGAGAAAGGGCAGATGGTGGGTGGAACGGGAGAGAGAAAGAGGGCAGACTGGGGCAAATGGTGGATGGAAGGGGCAGAGATAGAGGCCAGATGTTGATGGAAGGGGGAGAGAGAGATGGCAGACTGGGGCAGATGGTGCATGGAAGGGGCAGAAGTGGATGGAAGGGAGAGAGGGCAGACAGTGGATGGAAGGGGCAGAGAGAGAGGGCAGACACTGGATGGCAGAGAGAGAGCGAAGACAGATGCTGGATAGAAGGAAGACAGTGAAAAAATGAGGAAAGCAGAAACCAGAGACAACGAACTGTAAATATATATTTTTATTTTTTTGCTTTAGGATAAAGTAGTATTGTAGCTGTGTTAATAAATGTTTATAATAGAACAAGTAAATAAGGTAATCTTTTTATTGGACTAATTTTAATACATTTTACTTTCGGAGAACAAAACCCCCTTCCTCAGGTCAGGATAGGACACTGTAACAGTACTATACTGAATTGACCTGAGGAAGGAGGTTTTGGCCTCTGAAAGCTAAATGTATTAGTCCAATAAAATGATATTATTTGTTTTATTTCTATTTGTTAATTTGTAAAGTGGTGATTGGTATTTGTTAGTTTTTTCAAATTTACAACTGCTGTCTTTATATTTTGTTCTGTTTCTGTTGTATGCAGAGTCTGGCATCTTGGGGGTTCAGTTTAATTTTTGTCTAAATAAAAAGTTTATGATTACTTATTCTATAGTGGATTAGGGTGTATCTATTTGTGAAAAAGACATGGCTTTCGGTTGGCATTGACTGTGCAGGATCGACGATCTGTACTAATCTGTCTGTTTTCGTTTTACAATAGGTGAATTGATGTTCTAGTGCTCACTGTAGTGTTTAAGATGCTTTCCTTTTCCTTGTGTGACTCGTACAAATTACTGCTTATGGTATGGTAGAATTGCTCTATAGGTCCTGAGTGTTTTGTATTCTCGGTATGCCTAGTACTGGATTTCGGGGGGGGGGGGGGGTTGTTAAAAAATGACCGGCCCCGGGTGTCAACTACCCTAGCTACGCCACTGGAGGTAACCGGCATGGTATTTAGCAGATTATTTACGAGTTGGAAGAGTTTGTGTGTATCTTTGTATCCAGGGCTGATTTTCTTTTTATAATATGATCTTTTGGTCTGTCTGATAGTGTATTTGTATTTTCTTTGTAGTTGCTTCAAGTCGTTGAATGTGGAGTTGTCTTTTTTCTTATTCCATGCACATTCAAGTCTTCTGACTTGTGTTTTTAGTTCTTTTAGTTCTTCATTAAACCATGGTATTGAGTTTTTTGTACGTGAGGTTCTGGTTTGAAGTGATGCTATGTTGTCTAATATGATTCTGCATGGAGTCATGCAGAAATTGAGGTGAGTCTGTTGGGGTTGTCCATTCTTTGTTGTAGAACTGTTGCCAAAATGTTAGTGGGTTTTGCCTCTCGTGGTCAAAGTTGATTGTTCTTGTTTGTGTTGTGAGTGTTTTGTTCGCCAGCGAAGAGAGAGGTTCGCTTTGTAATGATCGGACCATGATATGGCTGTCCATTTTGTATCTTTTATTGTGATGTTTGGTTCATGTGAGAGTTTGTATGTGATTATGTCTAGTGTGTGTCCTTTAATATGGGTGGGGTTTATATTTGGCCATTGGAGTTCCCAAAGTTGAAGGAGTAGGCCTTCTCTGTGGGACTGGAGCTACCCATGAAAGCTGCCAGCTTTGGTGTAGGCTTGGGGTTATCAGGGCAATTCGCTTTGAAATGTCCTGTATGCCCACACTGGTAACAAGGACATTTATCCCTAAAGTCTTTAGGTTTTGGGGAACACTGTGTGTGTGTGGGGGGGGGGGGGCTTGCAGACTGTCTCTGAGGTTGCAGGGATATTTGGCTTAGGGCCCTAACTACCCTTAGATCTGGCTGTTGCGGATAGAGATGGCTTCTCAAATCCTAGTAAATAAATAAATAAAAATTTATAAATGATCTAGAGATGGGAGTAACTAGTGAGATAATTAAATTTGTTGACAACACAAAGTTATTTAAAGTTATTAAATCACAATAGGATTGTGAAAAATTATTTTTAAAACCTTAAATGGCTGCAGGTATGTGGATGTAGGAGTGACACCTGGACAGATACTTCGGCTGTGAAGAACTAAGGCTGGTTCCAGGCAGACATTGTAGGTATGTCTCTGTATATTTATTTATTTATTAGGATTTATTTACCACCTTTTTGGATGAGTTCACTTGGGGTGGTGTAAGTGGGAGTGGATTGGGCATGAGCAATAGACAATTGCAGCAGTAGAAATATTCAAATAACAATACAAAGTATGGTATAGTATACTACTTACAATGTCTACACAATATGTAATAGAACATTTTAATAGACAGTTGTATATGATAGAGAATTTTAATATTTCAGTGGCATTAATTTACAGGAGGTGAGCCTTTTTCAAGTGAATGAACACTCTAGAATGAGAGGGCATAAGCTGAAGTTAAGAGGAAATAGGCTTAGGAAGAATTTAAGGAAATACTCTTTCACAGAAAGGGTGGTAGAAGTGTGTAATAGCCTCCCGGTGGAGGTTGTGGAGATGAGGACTGTATCAGAATTTATGAAAGCATGGAATAGGCATGTAGTATCCCTTAGGAAAAGGAGGAGTTAGTAGTTGCTGAGGAAGGGCAGACTGGATGGGCCTTTTATTTATTTTATTTTATTTTATTTTATTTATTTATTTGTTACATTTGTATCCCACATTTTCCCACCTATTTGTAGGCTCAATGTGGCTTACATAGTACCGGAGAGGCATTTGCAGACTCCGGTGTGAACAAATATAATGTGATGTTGTGGTAAGATAAAGTTCATGTGGCACAACCACATTAGGGCATCGTCTAACAGAAGATTTGTGTTATGTCCATTACAGTCTTTAGTTTTGTTGTGTTGCAGAGATCAGGTAGGGTATGCCTTTTTAAAAAGGTTGGTTTTTAGTGTTTTCCGGAAGTTTAGGTGGTCGTACGTAGATTTCAAGGTTTTTGGTAATGCGTTCCACAGTTGTGTGCTTATGTAGGAGAAACTGGATGCATAGGTTGATTTATATTTGAGTCCTTTGCAACTTGGGTAGTGCAGATTTAGGCACGTTCGTGTTGATTCAGATGTGTTTTTATTTGGTAGGTCAATCAAGTCTGTCATGTATCCCGGGGCTTCACCGTAGATGATTTTGTGAACCAGGGTGCAGATTTTGAAAGCAATGCATTCTTTGATCGGGAGCCAATGTAGTTTTTCGCAGAGGGGTTTTGCACTTTCAAATCGCGTTTTTCCGAAGACAAGCCTAGCTGCCGTGTTTTGAGTGGTCTGGAGTTTCTTTAAGGTTTGTTCTTTACAACCTGCATAAATTCCATTGCAGTAGTCTGCGTGCTTTAGTACCATTGATTGTACCAGGTTGTGAAATATTTCCCTCGGGAAGAATTGCTTCACACGTTTGAGCTTCCACATTGAGTGGAACATTTTCTTTGTCGTGGATGTCACTTGGCTCTCTAGTGTTAAGTTGCAGTCCATTGTAACGCCGAGGATTTTCAGGCTGTCTGAGATAGGGAGGGTGTAGTCTGGGGTGTTGATGATTGTGGGGTTGTCTATGCTGTGTTGGGATGAGAGGATGAGACAGTGTGTTTTTCCTTGTTGAGTTTTCGTTGGAATGCATTAGCCCAAGAGTCCATGATGTTCAAGCTGAGCTTGATTTCGTTGGTGATTTCTGTCAGGTTAGATTTGTAAGGAATGTATATTGTGACATTGTGTGCATATATGAAAGGGTTTGAGCCTTGGTTGGATAAGGATTTGGCTAATGAGGTCATCATTAGGTTGAAGAGGATCGGTGATAGCGGTGATCCTTGTGGTACTCCGCAGTCTGCTTTCCACAGTGATGATATGTTTGAGTTTGATTTTACTTGATATGTTCTTGTGGTTAGGAAACCCTTGATCCAGCTAAGTATGTTTCCACCGATCCCGAACTTATCTAGTAGCCTTATTAATATATTATGGTTTACCATGTTGAATGCACTAGACGTGTCAAATTGGAGGAGGAGGATGTTTTTGCCTATTGCTATTTCCTGCTTGAATTTGGCTAGAAGCATGAGTAGTACTGTTTCTGTGCTGTGCAGGGGATGAAAACCTGACTGTGATTCGTGTAATATTGAGAATTTGTTTATATAGTCTGTGAGTTGCTTGGCTACCATGCTTTCCATCAATTTGACTAACAAGGGGATGGACGCTACTGGACGGTAGTTAGTGATTTTGTTTGTTTTTTTCTTGGAGTCTTTCGGTATCAGGGTGAGTAGGATGTTGCCATATTCCTTGGGGAACAGACCTTGCTGAAGCATGTAATTTAGGTGGGATGTGAGGTCTGTTATGAAGCAGTCAGGGGCGGATTTCATTAGGTAGTTGGGACAGGTATCTAGTTTGCATTGAGTGTCGGAGAACCTTTGGATCGCCGGTGCAACTGTATTGACGGTAAGTTGGGTGAAGTTTAACCAGGTTCGGTCTGCCAGGTATTCTCCAGTGGTTGGGTCCAGCTCATCAAGGAAGTTTTCGATGTCATGAGGTAGCGTGTTGCGTAGGTTTACAAATTTTTTATTAAAATACTTGGCAAGTTTATCTGCAGATGGGATGTCTGTGTGCGTTGTAGTGACCAAGTTGGTGTCTAGGAGTTTGTTCACGAGTTGGTATAATTTCTTCGTGTCTTTGTAATCTGTCCCTATTTTAGTTTTATATTATGATGTTTTGGTCTGTCTTATTGCGCATTTATATTTTCTTTGTGATTGTTTCCATGTGTTGTGTGTTCGTTTTTTGTATTTCTCCATGCTCGTTCGAGTTTCCTGGATTGTGTTTTTAGCTTTTCAGTTCATCGTTGAACCATGGTATCGAGTTACGCTTTTGTGAGGTTCTTGTTTGTAAGGGTGCTATTTCATCTAATATGCATTTGCATCTTTTATCCCATTCCATGAGGAAGTGTATGGAGTCTGTTTGTGCTGTCCATTCATTGTTGTATATCAGTTGCCAGAATGTTTTCGTGTCTACTTGACCTCTTGTGCTGTAGGATGTGTATTCTTGTATCTGGTGTAATCCCTTCTTCCGCCAGTGTAGGGATAAGTTTAGATTGTAGTGATCCGTCCAGGGTGTTTCTGACCATTTAATATCTGTTATTAGTAAGTCCTGGTCTGTTGAAAGTTTGTGTGTGCCCTTTGGCGTGGGTTGCTTGCATTTGCGGCCATTTGAAATCCCATAAGTGGAGGAATTCCTTGCATTCCCGTGCGTTAATTGAGTTTGGGTCTTCTAAGTGAAGGTTGATGTCTCCTAGTACTAGTACATTGGGGTTGGTTACACATGTGTTTGAAATGAAGTCCATGAAGTTAGTTTGGCCTTCATTCCAATTACCTGGAGGTCTGTAAAACAGGACACAATTCAAGTGGTCGCGTAGTGTTTTGTTGTGGATTCTAATTGAGGCAATTTCAAGTTGAGGTGTCATGAGCTCGGCAGCAGTTTCGGTGGTAAAGTGGGATCGATAGGTTAGTGCTATGCCTCCGCCTCTCTTTTCTTTTCTGGTCCAGTGTGTGATTTTGTATCCTGGAGGGCATAGGTCTAGGATTATAGGGTCATTTTGGTCATGGATCCAGGTTTCAGTGATGAAGAGTAGGTCGAGGTTTTCTGCCATGATCCAGTCTGTTAGTATTTCTGTTTTGTTTACAGCAGATCTGGCATTGATATAGCCCACTTGGATTGTTTGGAATGAGTCTTCTGCATTTGGTGTTGTGTGGACTTTTATTAGTTGTCGTTTCTTTGTTGAGGTGGGTTTGTTTGGACTGTTCTTTGGATTTTGTGGTGTTTGTCCGCATGATGGTGTTCTTCTTTGTTTAAGTTGTTGCCAGTTTGATGAGATATGGTACACGTCTTTGATGATTGTATAGTATGCGTATACTGTTACTTTGTGTGAGAAGGGTGCTTAGTGTTAAGTGGATCAGTGTTAAGGAGTAGATTATTAGGAGTAGTTTGAAGGTATTCATTTTGGTTTCTGTTCTTAGTGGGCTACTAAAAGGTCATGTTCTGGTACTTGGGTGCGTGATAGGACTTTTTTTTTGTGTGGAGTCTGGTGTTCTGGTCTTGTGTTATTATTTCAGCTTGCCTTTCAGCAGTTAGGATCCGTATTTGTTCAGGATTCAGTGATAAGTTAATGAGCAGAGGAGATGGGAGGGGGGAGAGTAGTTCTGAGTCAGGGTTCTCCTTGATCTGTCTCTTAGCAACTAATAGCTTCTTGCCCTCCTTTCCCAGAGCCTAGAGCATCTTCAGGTCTCTTGTTTCTGGCTTTGGCTGGAGGAAGAGGGGAGGGGGGAATTTCAGAGTACTTTCAAGGTAATTATCAAGGAGGTGACACACATGCAATACTGAGAACTCAAGTTTGAAGATTCCAAATTCATAGCTCCTTCAAGGTACTTAGCAGGGAGGTGTCAAACATGTGACACAAAGAACTCGAATTGGAAGATTCCTCCTTTGTCCTGCTTCAAAGATTCTGATCAGATTTATTTTTTATTTTATTTTTATTACATTTGTACCCCATGCTTTCCCACTCATGGCAGGCTCAATGCAGCTTACATATTATATACAGGTACTTATTTGTACCTGGGGCAATGGAGGGTTAAGTGACTTGCCCAGAGTCACAAGGAGCTGCCTGTGCCTGCAGTGGGAATCGAACCCAGTTCCCCAGGACCAAAGTCCACCACTCTAACCACTAGGCCACTCCTCCAGCAATAGGCACTTTAAGCTAAATTCACTTCTTTCATTCTTAAGCTTGTTTAAAGTGTTAAAATGTACATAGATATGCCAATACAAAAATAGTTTCTCCTTCTGACCTTGCTGGTTGTCTTTGATTACTGACAAGTCGGTCCAGAGGGAGGGGTTGCTCTTCATCCGTGAGAGGTACTTGGAGGACAATAGGAAGGTAGTTGGCTTAATTATTCTTTGGAATGTGGTCAGCGAGGAATGCTAGCAGTTGAACACTTGTTTTAAGTTTCTACAATATCTTCTGCTTTTTTACAAAACCGCTCTCCTAATTAATGCATCTAAACAGTCCCAAACATTGCTTTTCTAGCTGAAAGCTCACTTGTGTTCAGACCTATTAATTTCCAGACTGATACAGTCTGAGTTACTTGATTCACTTTCCTTCCTGGTTTGGATAACTTACTCAAATCTGCTCTCTTCACATCTTAGCTTTTCTGGTTCGGACAAATTCAGTGCAGAAGGCTCTTTTGAAGGTGCGCTTGCCTGCTGAAAGTGTTATCCTCTACTGCAGTAACTATTTAATTTTTGTTTTGACTTTTGCTGTCAAGCCTCTTAAGACTTGTTAACTGTAGAGTATCAATATCTTCAGATATAACAGATAATTTACTCACAGTCTGATGTCAGGTTTCAGTGATGTCCAGAAGTGTTGCACAGAGACTCCGTAATTCTGAGAGTTGTGCAGGGGTGTGCTGGTACATTTTTAACAACGGGCTCTCTCTCTGGGCATAGCCGGCCCTGAAATTTGGGGGGAGGGGGGAAATACATGCCTCTCTCTCACGCTAGGCATACCTTTGCCGAGCCCCACCAGCCAATAAATGGACTGCCACCATTCTCTGCTGCTTGTTTCTGGCTCTGAGCAGCATGATGGAACCTTCTTGTGCTTGCATGAAAAGTTCCAGCCTGATGCTGAGAAACAAGGAGCAGGGAGCAGCAGCAGTCTATTTACTTGGCTGGTGGGACCAGCATCACTGCCAGCAAAGTAAAAGAGAATTCAGGAGGGGGCCCAAGCCCACATTTTGGGAGTCAGTTGTTAAAGTGGGGAGGCCTACTTTAACAACCGGCTCCCAAAATTCTTAAAAACTTAACAAACGGCTCTCGCGAGCCTGTGAGAGCCCGCTCCAGCACACCACTGGAGTTGTGTCAGTGGTTGGAGGTAGAAATCTGATTGGAGGCAGCAGCCTCGGACTGCTGCTGTTGCTGTGTGCTGAGCTCCTCAGAGCCTGTCTCTGGGACACCCCTGCCGTGTTGCTCCTCCTGCAGTTGCTGCTGCTTCTGCTGAGCCCTCAACAGCTTGGCGACCCTCTCTGTGAGCATGCCGTCGTGGAACCGGAGACTGGGTATCGTCGAATGCCTCCTTGGCCAGCGAAGTCTTACCGCAGACTGTGATGCAGGACAACCACCTGAATTTGGTGTTTGCCTCCGCGTCTCGCCCAATGGTGTACGAGCCCCGATAGCCCACCGTGATGTAGACCGAGCGCCGACCTCCAGAGACTGCGAGGCATCAGGCGGGGTACCGAGGTCGGGCTGAAGAGGTTGTGAGGCGGTATGGGTCCAGGTGGGTGAGAGTGCCTTGGCTGGAGAGAAGGCGGAGGCACCAGACAAAGCCCGTTCAGGCTTGAGCTCCAGGTAGGCAGCAGCGGCGACCAACAGTGCCGGGTGCAGGAGAAGCGGGGCGCAGGTATGTGTAGTGGTATGGGTCTGAGGTGGGTGAGGGCGCCCCAGCTGGAGAGGAGGTGGAGGCACCAGACGAAGCCCCTTCGGACTCGGGCTCCATGTAGGTGGCGGCGGCGGTGGCCAGCAGCGCCGGGTGTAGGAGATGTGGGGCACAGGAGGCTCGTCACCCAATGAACTCTCCTTACTTACGCGCGGCAGGCTCAGGCACTTGGCCAGTTCGGGCAGTTGTTTTTTCTCGGCCTCTTCCTTCAGCTGGCTCCGTTTGGGGAAGTAGTCTTCATGTGTCAGACTTCTACCCACCGAACAGTCCTGGCTGGTCATCTACCAGGGTCCTCGGAGCTAGCTGCTTCCATGACCTTCTAGTCAAAGACCTCTGCCATTTGGACGTTATCTGCCATCATGTTTCTATGTTTCTATAATAAAAATAACAGTACCATAATAGTAAAAATAGGCCTACAATATAAGAACAGAAATAAACAGCAATACAAGATACAATAATAATAAAAAGTAAAAAGTGCATAAAATAGAAAAAAATAATCTATAGTGTAAAATCAATACTACAATAATTAAGTCAGAAGAAAAATGAAAATGCAAATAAAATCTGAATAAAGCTGGGTAAGACCAATAATCTAAAAATTAATCATTCATAGCGGAGAGATTGCATGAATGCTTTGGTTATTATCGAGAAAGATATAGGAGAGATACCAGTGCCAGAAATGGTGTTCAATACTGATGAGTCAAAGAAATTGAAACAAATATCCGTAAAACTGGAAGATGTAATGGAGCAATTTGACAAATTGAAGAGTAGCAGATCACCTGGACTGGATGGTATACCTTGAGTACTGATAGAATTGAAAAATGAACTTGCAGAACTATTGTTAGTAATATGTAATTTATATTTAAGCATGGCACCAGAAGATTGGAGAGTGGCCAATGTAACACCAATTTTTTAAAAAGGTTACAGAGGTGATCCGGGAAATTATAGATCAGTGAGTCTGATGTCAGTGCTAGGCAAAATGGTAGAGACTATTATAATGAACAAAATTACAGAGCATATTGTGAGGAACCCCTGAGGGTCAGGGAAGAAGGGATCCGGGAGAGGAGCAAGATGGGTAGGTTTCATACCCAGGATTCCAACTACAAGTCCCAGGATCCTAGGGGCTGGGAAGCCACACCCCCATGAAGGCATAAGTTTCCCAAGAGCCAGAGAAGGGAGGAGGACTACAGTTCCCAAGAACCCCTGAAAAGCCCTGGGGGCAAGCAAAGGGAGCAGCAAGGGAACTACAAGTCCCAGGATCCCGAGGGTGAGGAGGGGGATTGGCTGAGGAGGAATAATCAGGAGGGAGAGGACCAGCTGGGGACCATAAAGGGAGAGGAGCCCATGGAATGGGAGGTGGAGAAAGAGGTCGGAAAGGAGATCCAAGCCCAAGATGACTGGGGAAGTGAGCCCATGGAGAATGCTGCTCTAGCTCAGGTACAAGGGAAGAAGTTGAAAGGCTTCATAACAAACCTTCTTCAAGGCTGGGGAAAGCTTGGAGGAAAAGTTAAGCAGCTCAAGGGGGAGAGAGGTGCCGTGCTGTAAAGCAGTGAATGATTTCAGCTGTGGCCAGAAGTCAGACCCGGCTGGAAAAACAGGTAGTGACTTGAACTGTGTCCAGAAGTCATGCCATGCTGGGGAAGCAGTGAGTGATTTAAACTGTGTCCAGAAGTCATGCCATACTGGGGAAGCAGTGAGTGATTTGAACTGTGTTCAAAACACTGCCATGCTGGGGAAACAGTGAGTGATTTAAAACTGTGTCCAGAAACTGTGGCTGGCGGGGGGAAGGAACAAGGGGTGATATGTGCTGTAACCAAGGACTGTGTCTGGAAGAGGAAATGCCTTGGCCTTGTTGATGGAATAAAGCGGTTTTAAGCTTTATTCGCTTTAAGCGATTTTTGGAGTCTGCTTCTGGGAGTGCTGTGTCCAGGGAAGGGCCCTTCCAGGGTCAACCGAGTTCATACCTGCAGGAAGGCCTGAAGGTGGTGGCCTGCTGACAATATACATAAGCATGGTTTAGTGAAGGGAAATATTTTCCAATCTACTACATTTCTTTGAAGGGGTGAATAAACATGTGGATAAAGGTGAGCCAATCAATATTGTGTATCTGGATTTTCAAAAGACATTTGACAAAGTACCTCATGAAAGACTCCTGAGGAAATTAGCAAGCCATGGGATAGGCGATAATGTCCTATTGTGGATTAAGAACTGGTTGAAAGATAGAAAACAGAGAAGTAGGGTGAAAGAGTCAGTATTCTCAATGGAGAAGAGTAGATAGTGGACTTCCCCAGGGGTTTGTGCTGGGGCAACTGCTTTATAACATATTTATAAATGATCTAGAGATGGAAATAATTAATAGGGTCTTTTACAAAGGAGCAATAGCATTTATAGCATGTGCTAAATGCTAGAGATGCCCATAGGAATATATGGCCGCCTCTAGTGTTTAGCACTTGCTTATTTTTAGTGTGCACTAAAATGCTAGTTCACCTTTATAAAAGGACCCTAAATTTGCTGATGACAAAAGGTTATTCAAAGTTGTTAATTTGCAAGATGATTGTTAAAAATTGCAAGAGAACCTTAAGAGAATGGGAGACTGGGCATCCAGTGGCAGGTGATTTTTAATGTGAGAAAGTGTAAAGTGATGTATGTGGGAAAGAGGAACCCAAACTATAGCTATGTGATGCAAGGTTCCACATTAGGAATCACTGCCCAAGAAAAGGATCTAGGTTTCTTCGTTGATGATGTGTTGAAACCCTCTGCTCAGTGTGCAGCGGTGGCTAAAAAAGCAAATAGAATGTTAGGAATAATTTGGAAAGGAAAACAAAAATGATAATGTTATAATGCCTTTGTATTGCTCCACGCTGCAATTGCACCTCTAGTACTGTGTACAATTCTAGTCACCGCATCTCAAAGATATAGTCAAACTAGAAAAGGTACAGAGAAGGGCAATGGAAATAAAGGGGATAGGACGATTTCCCTATGAGGAAAGGCTAAAGTGGCTAGGGCTCTTCAGCTTGGAGAAGAGACAGCTGAGGGAAGATATGATAGAGGTCTATAAAATACTGAGTAGAGTGGAATGGGCAGACATGAATATCTTGTTTACTCTTTCCAAAAATACTAGAACTAGGGGACATGCAATGAAGCTACTAAGTAGTAAATTTAAAACAAATTGGACAAAATATTTTTTCACTCAGGGGAAGAATCTTATCTTTTTCAATGTCTACCACCAGGGTATTCAGTTAGCTATTCGTCACGTACAGGGAGAAAGGGTGGTGGACTAGCTATAATGTTTAAGTCTGATTTTAAGGTTCAGGAAATCAATGACCATAGACTTTCACACCCTGAACTTCTACTGCTAAAATTTTGTACAGCTAGTTACACTTTTCATGTACTACTGTACTACTGTGCTCCTTCCACTACAGCAGTGGGGTGGGACCACATATATCAATCCCTTGCAGATGCCACGATTAGGTTTTCAAATCTTATAATACTAGGTGATTTTAATGTGCATATAGATGACCAATCTAATCCACGTTCAGTAAAATTTTTAAATTTTTTACGGGATATTAATCTTATACAACATGTGGATGGATCAACCCATACTGCTGGACATACACTAGATTTGATAATAACACATAAACTGGATGAAATTAGATGTTCAAAAATTGTATTAACTCCGGTATCATGGTCTGATCACTACCTTCTTCAATTTTATTTATCTGTACCACAGTTGTTATATAATACCAATTCTACCTATATTAAAACAAGGAGTCTACAAAAAATTGACACGTCATCTTTACCTTCTCTAGCGGATAAGTTCCCATTGAATTTTGATACACTTCCTATAGAGGATCAAATTGGAGCATGGAATCAAGTTCTATCTGTAGCTCTTGAAGATATTGCACCAGAAAGAATAATTACTAAAGGTACAAAACGGTTTCAACCATGGTACCATCCAGGATTAAAACTATGTAAACAACAGATACGTAGAGCTGAACGCCAATGGCGGAAGCCTAGAACTATAGAATTTAAACAGAAATGTAAGCAGTGCCTAAAACATTATTTAACACAACTAAAAGCTGCTAAAACTACCTACTTCTCCAAAGAAATAAAGGAAGCTGCTAGTTCACAGAAAAAGTTATTCCATATTATAAAACGCTTGACAACTACGACTAGTGAAAATAGAGAATCTCCTGCTCTTGATTCCGAAACTCTGGCAAAGTTTTTCAGCACTAAAATTGAGAATCTAAGAGCCCAATTCTCAAGGGTATCAGGGATCAGTCATATTGACAACTCCTCAAATTCACAACTAACTGTACCCTGGCAAGACTTTGAACTCCCATCTGTGGAATCACTGCACACTTTAGTTGCAGGTCTTTCACCCACTTACAGTTCCTTGGATCCCATACCATCAGCATGGTTGAAAAACCACATGCTAGAAATCCAACAGTTTATGTATTTAATCATCGTACGGAGTCTTTCTGAAGGGGTAGTCCCTGCTACTCTAAAAGAGGCGCTAGTAAAGCCTATTCTGAAGAAGCCCTCATTAGATCCTATAACACCCAACAATTATAGACCAGTTTCTAATCTTCCGTTCCTATCCAAAGTGATAGAGACAATAGTGTTTAGACAATTGCAAACTTATGTGGATTCCAAAAATTTGCTACATCCTAGACAATCGGGCTTTAGGAAAGGCCATAGCACAGAGACTATCCTGACTTCGATGTTAAGTGAGATTCATGCAAAACTAGAGCATGGCTATATTGCCTTGGTTGTTTCACTTGATCTATCTGCAGCTTTTGATTTAATTAATCATAAACTACTTCTTGACAGATTAGGTGAGATTGGTCTTTCAGGGACAATTATGAAATGGTTTATATCTTTTCTTACCGAACGTTCATTTAAAGTAGTTCAGCAGCAATCGTCTTCTACAGTATACAATCTTCCATGTGGGGTTCCACAGGGATCGGTCCTGTCCCCATTACTGTTTAATCTATATGTCAGTCCCTTGGCACTTCTCATTCAAACAATAGGTATTAGTTTTTATTCTTATGCGGACGATTTTCTTCTTATTCATTATGTTAAACCATCTAATATGGATCTTACACCACTACAAATTTGTCTGGATAAAGTGGCAGATTGGCTCACAACATATCAATTAGTATTAAATCCAGATAAGACTATAACATCTTGGATAGTAGGACAGGGCACATGTCCAGCAGTGGTACCTATGCTATTTGGCAAGAACATCCCTACAGTTAAATCTTTTAGATACCTTGGGGTTATAATTGATTCTGCTCTGACTTTTGAGGAACAAATATCTGACGTAGTGAAAAAATCTTTTTTCCATCTTAGGAGACTTCGGTCAGTTAGGAATTCAATTAGTAAGGATTCCCTTAAAACGTTGACATCTGCTTATATTACCTCACGCTTAGACTATTGTAATATCATATATTCAGGGATCACTCAAGCTAGCTTGAAGCGACTACAAAGAATACAGAATACTGCAGCACGTATGATTTGTAGGGCCCGGAGGGATGACAGAGTAACACCTTTACTACATCAACTGCATTGGCTTCCGGTTGAAGCAAGAGTTAAGTTTAAAGCCTTAGTTTTTATCCATAAGGCTTTTTATACACTAAATCCTGACTATCTGTCAAATCTAACTATTCCTTACACTGCCACACGAACCCTTAGATCCCTGACAGACAACAGGTTAGTGATTCCTCCTCTCGCTAGGGCTAGATGGGAATCTACACGGAATTCGGCTTTTTTCTATTTGTCTTCCTCTCTTTGGAATGGCCTTCCAAAAGAGATCAGACTTGAGAAATCTTACATTCATTTTCGGAAACTTTTGAAAACCTTCTACTTTATCGAGTATGTAGAACAGAATTTAGAATAATGGAAGAAAGGTTATAAATGGGCATCTGTAATATATATTAAATCAAAACTGTATTATTTGTCTGTGTAAATTATATTATGTATTTAATTTTGTATTTGCGGTGTTCTCCTGTATACTAATCATGAGTTATACTGTTTTTCATCTTATGTAGCTAGTTTGTGGGTTTGCTGTGCTTTCCTGTAATGATTGGAGTTCTAATGTTTGTCCAATTTGTATTTATTGTATTGCTTCTTTTTATAAATTGTAAACCGTTCTGTCTTGCAGTAGCAATAAGATACGGTATATATAAATTGACGTAAATAAAAATAAAATAAATAATTAAATTCTTGAATTCATTGCCAGAGAATGTGGTTGTGAAGAAAAAGTGTGTTTTAAGCCTGTTAAACGTATTGGATATTTTCCTTCATTGATTATGTTCTGAAGTGTATTTCTCCTATTCAGGGCCGTGCCAACACAGTAAGCGGGGTAAGCACCACAGGGGGGTGCCAACCTCTGGAGGGCGCTTACAGGCACCTTTTTCCTGAGGTCAGCTCACTTGCAAAATGTTTTACCTGAAGCTGTGATTCTCTTCTCTCCCCTGCCCTCCTCTCTTCGACCGCAGTGCTCAATGAGGCAGGCAGGCTCTGCTGAAGTTGTTTGAAAGAATACAACCAGTGCTATATATGTCTTTGGTGTGGGAAGAACTCCTCATTCAGGGTGAGCTTGAACAACATTCAAATTAAAGAGAACAGCCAGGTTTGGAGGGAGGTGTGCAAGTGAGACTGGGGAGAAATAAAAACTAAATAGTGTAATTGTTAAAATCTGTAAGTTTTGGGGGTTTTTTTCTGAGCTTGTACACCGAGAGGAGGGCATGACTGCAATGATGTGTGATAATTATCAGGTAACCGGATAGCTACAGCTAAAAGCCATTTCATTGGCTGGTGGTTCCAACAGTAGTTTCAAAAGAGGAAGTTTAGCTGACGTGTAGTGTAGAAGAGCTGGTAAGTGAAAATCTGATTGTTTTTTTGGTGTTTGTTTTTATATAAAAGATTCTCCTTGGATAGGAAGAGTCTGTGATATGTGAAAATATATTTTGCTTTAATGAAATTGCTAAACTTTAGAGTCAGAGACTTATCAATGATCAGAAAAAGAAAGTCACCAGACAACAAAGGTAGAGAAAAATCATTTTATTTTCATTTTAGTGTTTGGAATATGTCCACTTTGAGAATTTACATCTGCTATCTTATTTTGCAATGTATAGCAATTTGTTTCTAAGAATATTGCTGACAATTCCTGTCAGTGTGGCAAGTGGTGAGCGATCATTTTCACGGTTAAAAATCATAAAAAACTAGTAAAAAATGCCCGTTTCAAAAGGGAAGGAAACGGGCGCTAGCAAGGCCATCCCCCACCCTCCCTCCCTCGCTGTTCCAGACTCTGCCGTCCCTCTGTTTTCACCCTCCCTTTCCACAACCCAGTCGACCCCCCTTCTCGGCAAAAACTGTCCCCCGCCACCGTCCAGTACCTGTGCTGACGGGGGACCCCAACCCATCAACATACCTGGCATCAACACATGCTGCTGGAGGGGTGTTGGGAGCAGCCGCGCAGCTGTCGGCTCCGCTGGCTCCCTCTGCCCCGGAACAGGAAGTAACCTGTTCCGGGGCAGAGGGAGCAGGGAACCAGCAGAGCCGACAGGTGCGCGGCTGCTCTCTGCACCCCTCCAGCAGCGTGCACCCAGGGCGGACCGCCCCCACCGCCCCGCCCTTGGTACGCCACTGATGTAGCCAGTTTTAATTTGAAACTTGACTGCTCTGGGCTCTGATTGGCCTGGAGTTTGAAATTACCCAGCAGATGCTGGCTGTTGCTTCAATTTCAGCCTGGGAGAAGAGAGATAGAGAGAGATCTCTTTGCTGAAGCTCTGTTAACAGATATATGCCTTGATATTTCCAGGTACTTTCTAGGAAGTAAGCAAAGATTTAGTTAGTTTTATAATTGATCCGTATTTCAATTACCTGTTATTGTTTTGCTGATTGAACATTTTTTTGTTCATTGTTCCAGTGTGAGAATAAACACATTTGTTTGTTTGTTCCACCTGTCTGGACTGATAAAGAATCCTGGTGGTTTGTGTGTTAGGTCTGTGCTTTCTGGGAACTTTGGGACCACTGGAGTGTGGCTCCAGTAACCTATAAATCACTGGGGATAATTTGAGAGCAGAAGACTCATCCAGAGGTGGTTGTGACCCAGTCTGTGGGGTGCTAATGTAGAGCACAAGTGACAGGTGCAGGAGGACCTGAGCTGTGCTGGGGATAGACCCTCTAAGTGGCTGCAGGGCAACCCCAGGCGGGCGGCTAGGCATTTCATGACAGACCTTTGTCTTTCTTTTTTGTGGTAGCAGTGGGATTGTCAGGCTCAGTGTGTGGCGTGAGGGTCACCATCCACTGAGTGGTTCCGAGTTTTTTTTTTTATCTGTAACCTTCAGACACAGAACACAGTGAACAAGTGCATCAGTAACAAAGTCCCTTTCCTGTTTAGTTTTTTTTTTTTTTTTGGTAGTGTTGGGAGATTAGCAGTGTGCTCATAGCAACTGGCAGCAGCCAGAAGACATTGGAGATGCCTGACCTAACACAAGAGCAACTGGATGGCTTCAGCGAGGAGGAGCTGCAGGACAGGCCTGCTCAGAGTTCTCCTGAGGAGAGACCAGATTCCTTGTGGACAATGGCCCATATGTTGGCACGGCCGGGTGCCACACCAGCTGAAATCTGCCAGATCTACATGATAGAGCAACAGCGGCTAGACCAGCTGCAGTGTGAGGAATGGGAGAGGAACGGGTGAGAGGAATGGGAACAGCAATGGAAGCGCGAGCAGCGTGAATTCCAGTGGCAACATGAGAAGCATGAATTCCAGCTGCAGAAAATGAAGCTGGAGATAGAAATGGCTCCAGCTGAACCCCTATGCCAAGGAGAGAGACTAGATCCACAGCCCATATTGGGCCCAACTTGTTTTCGCAGTTTGATGATACCCGAGGGGACATTGATGAATATCTAACTACCTTTAAAAAAAATTTCTGCCTCAGTGAAATTCCTCGGAAAGACTGGGTGTGCTATCTAGGAGGAAAGCTCAATGGTAGAGCACTTGAAATGTTCCAAGGACTGTCCATGGAGACGTGCTCCCAGTTTGAGGAGGTGCACAAAGCTTTGTTGAATTGTTAAGCCATTACCCCCGAGACCTCCAACTAAAGTTCTGGACTTTGCAAAAGTGGGCAGATGATACTCGCAGCAAGTTTGTGATTCAACTAAGGTACCAGCATCAGCGATGGCTCAGTGGAGCTGAGGTTAAAACCCTGGAGGACTGCCAAAACCTGATGGTACTGGAGCAGTTTCTGGAGCGTTGTCGTCCAGAGGTGAGGGAACATGTTCAAGATCACCAGCCCCATACTCCAGAGAAAAAAGCTGAGTTGGCTGACATCTTTATGGCTAACTATTCCTGGTTGGCAAAGAGGAGCCGACAATATCCGCAGCAGCCAAAGGGCAGCTAAGGCCCTAAGCCAAATATCCCTTCAACCTCAGAGACTGTCAGTAAGCCCTCCAGTGTTTCCTAAAATCCTAAAGACTTCAGGCATGAACGTACTTGTTACCAGTGTGGGCACACAGGACATTTCAAAGCGAATTGCCCAGATAATCCCAAGCCTGCACTAAAGTGCATTCCAGTTCCTGCACCAAGGCTGGTGGCTTTCATGGGTGGCTCCAGTCCCACAAAGGAGGCCCACACAGTTGCCGCAGCACAAAAGGTTACTGGCCATTCATCAAGCAAAGGAAACAGATGGATTTCCACAACATTACAGCATTCCAGTAACTGAACCAGATCTAGGTGGCTGGGCTTGTTGACACTGCCTCTTGCATGACTTTGTTACGACCAGAGCTAGTGCTGGAAGATGCTATTCTACCAGGGCACACTGCAGAGGTACTGCTAGCCAATGGATCCAG
The DNA here is from genome assembly GCF_901765095.1 of Microcaecilia unicolor. Classification (NCBI taxonomy): domain Eukaryota; kingdom Metazoa; phylum Chordata; class Amphibia; order Gymnophiona; family Siphonopidae; genus Microcaecilia; species Microcaecilia unicolor. Next base: position 355,517,578 of record NC_044031.1, on the reverse strand, counting down.
AGAAGACATGTGCAGGTAAAACTGGACATATGGTAACCCTAGGACAGAGGCATGCTTTTCAGGAAGCACAGTGCTCTGACCCTGACCTGGAAGCCCTGAGGCTGGTCAACCAATCAGTGAGAATTGTAAAGATCATATCCTATGGAAAGGGGGCTTGTACAGAGGACTGATCCTGTTGGTCCTAATAGGCTCTGGACAAGGTTATAAGGTACAGACTGTGAAAACACTTTCAGTCAAAAGGGGGCACTAGAACAACAGGAAACATGTATAAAAGAGACACATTTTACATGCTGTAAGTATGAGAAAGATTTCAGTATGGAAAAGGAGCTAATATAGCCCCTGAAAATAATAAAGAAACTGTACTACATGAAAGTATAGAATATGGGAAAAGCTGTAACAATAAAGTAAACATTACAGAATATCAGAACAACACTGATAATAGAATATCTTCATGTCCTGGTTATGACAGTAGCTTCAACCAGGAAGAAAGCTCCACAAGAAATGCAAAATTTCACCCAGGATAGAGACCAGTTTCAAGTACGGAGTGTAAGAAAAGTTTCAGTTGCCAGAAATTATTGTCAAAGCAGCATAAAATCCATTCAGGGAAGAAACTGTTTACATGCACTGAATGTAGAAAAAGCTTTATTCATTAAATCCCGCTAACAAAGCACAAGAGAATACCCACAGGAGTAAAATCATTCACATGTGCTTAGTGTGGTAAAAACTTCTGTCAGAAGATACTCCTCATTATTCAGAAATTGAAGCATTTACTGAGTGTGATAAAAACTTCTGTTATAAGCACCGGAAGGACAAGAAACATGGCAAAGCTGATGGCCTCTAAAGGAAGGAAAAGCCAGAAATGCCCTGACACTGGACTATCAAGACCCGATCAGCGGTCTGTGGAGGCCGCAGTCCGGGGTTTCTCTCTTAAGGCTTGGCTGACCTCTAGAATCCGCTACCTATGTTCCTGTGCCCGCTCTGCCGAACGCCTTTGGCTGAAATCCCATGCCCATGCTGACTTCATGCATTTCAAATTCTTGCTGATCTCCTTCCAGTCTGCTCTTTTACTTGTCAAACAGGACTATTACATCCAGTTGACAAATTCTCTTGTCTCAAACCCTCGACGTCTCTTTGCCACACTGAACTCTCTCCTCAAAGTGCCTTCACCTCCAACTCCCCCTTCACTTTCCCCCTAGACTCTGACTGAGTACTTTCATGATAAGGTTCACAAGATTAAACTTGAATTCTCAACCATGTCACCTCCACCTCTCCTTCCCTTAGTCCATTCTCTCAACCCTCCAACCCTTGCCTCCTTTTCTTCCTTTTCTGAAATCACTGAAGAGGAAACCACACATCTTATTTCCTCCTCCAAACTAACTACCTGTTCCTTTGATCCTAATCCCACCCATCTACTTAACACTCTCTCTCCTACTGTCATCCCTTTTATCTGTCATATCCTCAATATTTCAGTTTCCACTGCAACTGTTCCTGATGTCTTCAAACATGCCGTAGTCACACCAATCCTTAAAAAACCTTCATTGGACCCTACCTGTCCTTCCAACTATCGCCCCATCTCCCTGCTCCCTTTCCTATCCAAGATATTTGAACATGCTGTTCACCGCCGTTGCCTTGACTTTCTTTCATCTCAAGCTATTCTTGATCCACTTCAATCTGGCTTTCGCCCCTTTCATTCAACTGAAACAGCGCTTGCTAAAGTCTCCAATGATCTGTTCCTGGCCAGATCCAAAGGTCTCTATTCTACCCTCATCCTTCTCGATCTATCTGCTGCTTTTGACACTGTTGATCACAGCCTACTCTTTGATACACTGTACTCACTTGGATTTCAGGGCTCTGTTCTTTCCTGGTTTTCTTCTTATCTTTCCCAGCGTACCTTTAGTGTATAGTGGATCCTCCTCTACTTCTATCCCACTGTCAGTTGGTGTACCTCAGGGATCTGTCCTGGGACCTCTTCTTTTCTCCATCTATACTTCTTCCCTTGGTACTCTGATCTCATCCCATGGTTTTCAGTATCATCTTTATGCTGATGACTCCCAGATCTACCTCTCCACACCAGAAATCTCAGCCAAAATCCAGGCCAAAGTATCAGCCTGCCTGTCTGACATTGCTGCCTGGATGTCTCAGCGCCATCTGAAACTAAACATGACCAAGACTGAGCTTCTTATCTTTCCCCCTAAACCAACCTCTCCTCCTCCCCATTCTCTATTTCTGTGGATAACACTCTTCATCCTTCCTATCTCATCAGCTTTGGGTCATCTTTGACTCCTCCCTCTCCTTCTCTGCACATATTCAGCAGACTGCTAAAACCTGTCGTTTCTTTCTCTATAATATCACCAAAATTCACCCTTTCCTTTCTGAGCACACTACCAGAACCCTCATCCACACTCTTATCACCTCTTGCTTAGACTATTGCAACTTGCTTCTCACAGGTCTCCCACTTAGCCATCTCTCTCCTCTTCAATCTGTTGAAAATTCTGCTGCATGACTAATGTTCCGCCAGTGTCGTTATGCTCATATTAGCCTTCTCCTCAAGTCACTTCACTGGCTTCCTATCCATTTCCACAGACAGTTCAAACTCCTCTTATTGACCTATAAGTGCATTCACTCTGCAGCTCCTCAGTACCTCTCCACTCTCATCTCTCCCTACATTCCTCCCCGGGAATTCTGTTCACTGGGTAAATCTCTCTTATCTGTACCCTTCTCCTCCACTGCTAACTCCAGACTCCGTTCCTTTTATCTTGCTGCACCATATGACTGGAATTGACTTCCTGAGCCAGTATGTCAAGCGCCATCTCTGGCCGTCTTCAAATCTAAGCTAAAAGCCCACCTTTTTGATGCTGCTTTTAACTCCTAACCCTTATTCACTTGTTCAGAATCCATATTTTATCATCCTCACTTTAATATTCCCTTATCTCTTGTTTGTCCTGTTTGTCTGTCCTAATTAGATTGTAAGCGCTGTCGAGCAGGTACTGTCTCTTCATGTTCAAGTGTACAGCACTGCGTATGTCTAGTAGCACTATAGAAATGATAAGTAGTAGTAGTTAAGGGAGGAGGTATGAAGAAACAGTGTGTTTTAATCCTGTAAAATGTATTGGATATTTTCCTGTATTGATTATGTTCTGAAGTGTATTTGTCCTATTTAGCCAGTAGATGGTGCATGTTTATGCTTAAAGCTGTTACAGGGGATTGACTTCCTTTTGCTTGTAGTTGGCATACAGATAATAGGATGTGCCTGTAGTGATGTAACCAGTTTTAATTTGAAACTTGACTGCTCTGGGCTCTAATTGGCCTGGAGTTTGAAATTGCCCAGCAGATGCTGTCTGTTGCTTCAATTTCAGCCTTTGAGAAGAGAGATAGAGAGAGATCTCTTTGCTGAAGCTCTGTGAACCGATATATGCCCTGATATTCCCAGGTGCTTTCTAGGAAGTAAGCAAAGATTTAGTTAGTTTTATAATTGATCTGTATTTCAATTACCTGTTATTGTTTTGCTGATTGAACATTTTTTTGTTCATTGTTCCAGTGTGAGAATAAACACATTTGTTTGTTTGTTCCGTCTGTCTGGACTGATAAAGAATCCTGGTGATTTGTGTGTTGGGTCTGTAAGTTCTTTCTGGGAACTGTGGGACCACTGGGAGTGTGGTCCAGTAACCTATAAATCACTGGGGATAATATGAGAGTTGGAGACTCAGTCAGAGGCGGTTGTGACCTAGTCGGTGGGAGGAGGGTGCTAGTGTAGTGCACAAGCGGCAGGTGCAGGCGGACCTGAGCTGTGCTGGGGATAGACCCTCTAAGTGGCCATGGGGTAACCCTAGGTGAGTGGCTAGGCATTTTGTGACAGTGGTAAAAACAGTTAGCTTAGCAGGGTTTAAATAGGTTTGGAAAAGAAAAGTCCATAAGCGATTATTAAGATGGACTTTGGAAAATCCACAGCATAAAGCCTGTTTTACTACTCTGGAATCTTGCCAAGTACTTGTGGCCTGGATTGGCCACTGCTGGAAACAGGATACTGGGCTTGATTAGACCTTAGTTCTGTCCCAGTATGGCAATGCTTATGTTCTTAAAGGCTGGCAAAGCAACCATGAAATCAGTATTCAAAACAGGTTATGTGGCTGATAATTGTGGTCTGACCAACACATAACTTTTGTCTGAACATTTCAATGCCAGGCCAAAAGTTAAGTGGCTAGAACAGGGACAGTTTGGAGGTGTTCTGGGGGTGTGGCTTAAACTTAACCAGATAGCAGTGATACTCAGTTTTCTTGTTAAATAGTATCCTACTTAACAGCACTACTGAGAAACTGCATGAATTTTAAGTGGATATGTCATTCACCCCACCCCACAACAACCAGCCCCCCCCCCCCCCCCCATGCAACCAGTCACAGAATCTATGACAAGGCAGAATTAGTGTGTAGAGCCTGAGCTCTTTCATTAAAACTTGGGGTCCATGGGTCAATTTTAGCAGACAATGGAAAAGGTGCCGGTACTCAGTACCCCTTCAAAAAAAGCCCTGTGAATATCAATCTCCAAAAGACAAAATAGTCCTTCACAGTGCATATGTCCCTAAGAAGGAAATTCCATAAGGGAAGGACAGAGCAGGATTAGACTCTTCTCTATGTCCATCCTAATAAGTTATTCTTGTAATGGGCCATACATTAAATGGAGGTGATAATACAAAGCATGATTCCAAGGGAACCTAGAATGGAGAACATAAGTAACACAAGCTTAGTAAGGCTGTCTTTCCCTTCTTTAGTCTACTTTTAAAGTTTATTTCCCTAGGCTTACAAAAATTTTATACCTATCTGTGACACTACAGACCAGATGCACATCAGGGTAATTCCTGCTTTTGGGGTAATTTTATAGCAGGTTGCCTATGTGAGATGTCCCAAGTGGCACCGATACACCATTACAAAATAGGTATCCAGGATCAGTCCCAATATCATGTAGATGTTCACACAGAAATTTAAATCTGTCCAGAAAAAAAATATGTAAATGTATGCTTGCACCACTTGTTTTGTAAAATACACATATACATTGCAACACCACCTCTGCTCCACTCAAACTACACCCCTAGGAACACAAGTGAGTGCACCCTTTCCATTCGTCTACTCATATGAGGAAAGGCTTATGAGGTTAGGGCTCTTCAGCTTGGAGAAGAGATGGCTGAGAAGGGATATGATTGAGGTCTAGAAAATACTGAGTGCAGTAGAATGGGTAAACGTAAATAGATTGTTTACTTTTTCTAAAAATACAAAGACCAGGGGACAGACACTCAGTGAAATTACATGGAAATACTTTTAAAACAACTAGGAGGAAATATTTTTTCATTCAACGAATAGGCTCTGAAACTTATTTCCAGAGGATGTGGGGTAACAGTGGTTAGCGTATCTAGGTTTAAAAGAGATATTGACAAGTTCCTGGAGGAAAGGTCTATGCTATTAAGAAAGACACAGGGGTAGCCACATCATGTCCCTGGGATTGGTAGCTTTTAATCTTGCTATTCTTTGAGATTCTGCCAAGTAATTGTGACCTGGATTGGCTAGGATACTGGGCTGGATGGGCCATCAGTCTGGCCCAGTCTATTCTTATAGTAAGTACCTATGCAGTATTAAAGCTCTTTGGTGGAAAACAGGCAAAGCAGATCATTAAAGACCTTGGATCGACATTGTGGCAAATGTCGATCCAAGGTCTTTAATGATTCTTCTTTTCAAAGCGCCATCCATTAAGGTGTGCAATTTTCCACTGCACAATTGTGAGCTCATACACATATCGATTAGCTCCTGATGCAGCCCAGTTGGGCGAAACACGGCCTGTGTCGGGCTTGCTAACTATATTTATCAATAAAGTTTTTATATATACGTATCTGCTTTGCCTGTTTTCCATCTTGGAGTTTGCAGATCGATTACCCTGTTATTTTCTTGTATTAAAACTCTTTTGCATGTCTAAAATTGGCTTTGCATGTGAAAAAAGTGTTATAAAATTACTTTCATTTTGATCTATATGTAAAACTGTTTTACATATCTGGTCCTAGTCAATAAAGATTTTTCCTCATAGGCATAGAATCGAAAAATGACTTTTTTTTGTCTTTGTTTTAGTAAGGGTTTCACCACTCCTTTTACAAAGTTGCACTTTGAATGAGCTGTGTTGGTATTACCGCTCTGGCAGCTGCTAGCGAGGCTTTGTAAAAGGGGGAGGAGGGGTAAATGAGCAACATAGTCTAAAAGAAACAAGAAGAAAACACAGCTAAGCTGGTAAAAGTTAAGTCATAAGGAAGTATCACTTCTGAAGCGCTCTCACTGTTAAAACTTAGGTTAACCTAGGATTACAAATACATTCTCTTAGCAAGTACATTTTGAACACATATAAATACATCTATCCCAAAATATGCAGGTTTCCAGAAAACCATGAAGAAAATATAGATGCTGCAGCAAAGTGTAGAAATAATGCTAATCAAATGTGACATATCTTAACTATAGAGGAAATTAGGCAAGCAGTTTATTTAGGAGAAGCAGAAGCAAAAGGAAAGCTGCCTGGGGTTTTTTCTTCCCTTTTTCTCCAGAGAAACTGTGGTGTTCCTGCAAGAATGTGAGAGTAGGGTGTCACAAGTCCTTCCCTATTTCACAGAAATCCCACCCTCTTTCCACATCTTATCTTGTGCTTCTGGTTTGGGTGATATTTTGTACAGGCCGTCTTTTTTTTTTTTCTTGAAACTTAATGTAGTTGTCTGTAGGCTCCCCAGTTTGTTTCCTTAAATTTGAGCAAAGAAAAGAGGTTTGGAAATTTAAAAATATAAATAATGTGGAAATTCAACACATAAAGGAAAGAGAAAGAGAGGAAGGATTGAGATATGACTCTATGAGACATGAAGAGGTAAAGTTAGAGAAAGAAACAAAGACAAGATAAGGAAGTATATAAAAGAAGAAGAGAGAAAAATATGAAGGTCAAATTGGGTAGCAACTAGGGATTTGTATTCAATAGCACGTTTAAAAAAATATAGTACCCACAAAAATTTATTGGAATTGTTGGAACGTGTATTAGTTTATAGGATATATAAACTAATACACATTCCAACAATTTGTGTTCATTAAAAAGGTCTAATGCATGTTAAAACAACTTTTTATTCAACCAAAAATGTGACATGAACTGGAAAGAGCCCAGGTTTATTCCTGGGCACATCTAGTAGCAACCAGAGGTGAAATTATGGGAGCTGTTGAGTGAGAGAAAGTATATGCAGTGATGCAGGAAGTTGAGGGCTGCAGATGTCGTAGGAAGGCTGTCTCCATGTTTTGCTTCAGTCAATTATTCCAGAAAATGACTCATATAATAGTAGGATGTTAGCAGATATAGGGGCCCTTTTACAATGCCCGAGGTTGAGCTACCGCAACGATGTCACATGCCAATCTGGCACTACCGTCAGCCCACCACACGCCATTTCCGGCATGACCGGAAATATTATGTATTTTTTACTGCCCAGTTCCCGCTGGGATAGTGCAGGAGCCCTTACCGCCTCCTAAATAAGAGGCGGTAAGGGCTCCCCCAGGAAATGGCCACACGGCAAGTTTGTACTTATCACACAGTCATTTCCTTTTTTAAAAAAACAACCCTGCTGTGGTAAATGGGGCCTCAGTGTGTGGCAAATCCAATGGAAACAGCTCCTAGCTTTCAGAAAACAGGTCTGTTTTCTTGAGGCTAGAGTAACAGACTTGGAGGAGCTAAGGGAGACAGAGAGGTACAAAGAGGAGATCTACAGGGACATAGTAGAGAAGTCTCACTTCCAGTCTGGCATCCCCTGTGCTGTCTTGAGGAGGGAGGTCTCCTAAAAGGAAAGCATCACCCTGGTGAAGTAGGAAGTACTCCTGTAGCTGCCCAACAGGGGATGCACTATCCTCTCGCACCAAGGATATGTCTCCAAGAACTTCTGCCCAGTCTGAAAGGGTTAGGATAGCTGTTGTAGTTGGTGATTTGATCATTAAGCATGTAGACAGCTGGGTGGCTGGTGGACATGAGGATCATCTGTTCACTTGCCTGCCTGGTGCGAAGGTGGTGGACCTCATTCATTACCTAAATAGGATCTTAGATAGTGCTGGGGAGGTGGTGTCCGAGGATCTAAAGGTTAAGAAACAATGTGACAAGGTGGCAGCTGTGGCCAGAAGGATGATAGGCTGCATAGAGAGGGGTATAACCAGCAGAAGAAAAGAGGTGTTGATGCAACTGTACAAGTCGTTGGTGAGATCCCACTTGGAGTTTTGTAGGCCGTATCTTGCTAAAAATGTAAAAAGACTGAAAGCAGTGTAAAGAAAAGCTACAAAAATGGTATTAATCCACAAACAAACCTTTTCCCGATATGGGAAGGCAGTAGAACTAGAGGATATGAATTGAGAATGAAGGGGGCAGACTCAGGAGTAATGTCAGGAAGTATTTTTTCACAGAAAGAGTGGTAAATACATGGAATGCCCTCCTGCAGGAGGTGGTGGAGATGAAAACAGTAATGGAATTCAAATGTGTGGGATAAACAAAAAGGAATCCTGTTTAGAAGGAATGGATCCATGGAATCTTAGCAGAGATTGGGTGGCAACACCAGTAATTGGGAAGCAAAACCAGTTCTGGGCAGACTTCTACGGTCAGTGCCCTGATCATGACTGAATAGATATGGATGAGCTGGAGTGTAAATTTTAAGGGGCTTCGACGTTAGCTTCAGAACCTTTAGTACAAGAACAATGCTGGGCAGACTTCTATGGTCTGTGACCTGAGAATGGCAAGGACAAATCAAACTCAGGTATACATATAAAGTATTGCATACCATGTAAAATGAGTTTATCTTCTTGGGCAGACAGGATGACCCGTACAGGTCTTTATCTGCCATCATTTACTATGTTACTATGGTACAATTGGGTACCAATGACATAGGTAAATGTGAGAGAGAGGATCTGGAAGCCAAATTTAGGCTCTTAGGTAGAAAGTTAAAGTCTACATCTTCCAAGGTAGCATTTTCAGAAATGCTTCCCATTCCATGCACAGGACAAAGAGGTAGGCAAAGCTCTGAAGTCTTAATGTGTGGTTGAGACAATGCTGCAGGGATGAGGGATTTAGATTTGTTAGGAACTGGGCAACATTCTGGGAAAGAGGTAGACTGTTCCAAAAAGATGGGCTCCATCTTAACCAGGATGGATCCAAGCTGCTAGCACTAATTTTTAAAAAGGAGATAGAGCAGCTTTTAAACTAGAATGGGGGGGGGGGGGGGGGGGAAGCCGACAGTTGCCCAGGAGCACATGGTTCGGTGTGGAGGATCCTTGAAGGATACTATTAATCCCTGTAGAGAGATTTCAATAATGCTGAAAGTATGCAAGGTGTGCTTAATGAGAGGTCAGGATAAAGGATGCAAATTATTCCCTTCCACCTCTAAGCAGCTTGCAGATCAAAGGAAAAAAGGCAATTTGAAGTACCTGTATACAAATGCTAGAAGCCTAAAAAATAAGATGGGAGAGTTAGAGTATATAGCGCTAAATGAAGAGGTAGATATAAAGATGGAAAGATGGACAATCAATGGGACTCTGTTTAACAGGGTACAAATTATATTACAATGATAATGGGATCAAACTGAAGAGGGGGAGGGTTGTGCTATATGTTAAAGAGGGAATTGAGTCAAATAAAATAAACATTCTACATGAAACAGATAGCAGTGTGGAATCAATATAAATATCAATGTAGATAGAAATTCCATATGTGAAGGGAAAGAGTATTCTTGTAGGGCTGTACTAACGTCCACCAGGACAGAATGAACAAATGAAGAAATGTTTACAGAAATTAGGAAAGCTGGCAAATTTGAGCAATATTATCCCCAATATTGACTGGAGAAGTGTAACATCAGGGAGTGCCAGGGAGATAAAATTTCTAGATGTAATAAGCGACTGCTTCTTGGAGCAACTGGTCCAGGAACCGACATGAGGGGGAGCCATTTTAGATCGTCCTTGGTGGTGTGCAGGGCATAGTATGAAAGGTAATGGTATTGGGTCCCCTGGAAAACAGTGATCATAACTTGATCAAGTTTGAGCTACTATCTGGAACAAAGCCACAAAGAAAATCTACTATAGCTGCATTTAATTTTCAAAAGGGCAACTATAATAAAATGAGGAAAATGGTTAAAAAGAAGCTAAAAGGATCAGCTGCAAAGGTTAGGACACTCACATCAGGCATAGACATTGTTCAAAAATACCATCTTGGAAGTGCAGACCAAGATATTCCACATATTTACAAACTTTAGACTTAGCCTGGCCTCAGAATGACATCCTATAGTATATCTCCTATCAAACTGAGCTCTCTTTTTCATCAAGCACTGCCATTTCCTCCCCTCACCCTCCCCACTGACAGTTTGAACTTCGTGGGTGTGGCTTGGATCTCTTTCAGGGAGAGAAAACTAACAACTTATAGCAGCAGCTTCAGAGAGCATTTTCCATCTCACAGATAGGCTGCAGAGAATACCTTCTCCTGCTTTAGACTTAGCCTGGCCTCAGAATGACATCCTATAGTATATCTCCTATCAAACTGAGCTCTCTTTTTCATCAAGCACTGCCATTTCCTCCCCTCACCCTCCCCACTGACAGTTTGAACTTCGTGGGTGTGGCTTGGATCTCTTTCAGGGAGAGAAAACTAACAACTTATAGCAGCAGCTTCAGAGAGCATTTTCCATCTCACAGATAGGCTGCAGAGAATACCTTCTCCTGCTTCCACCCACCCTACCCCTCTACCCACCCACCCCTAGAGTGACATGTCTTATATAACCTCCCTATCAACCCACTCATTACTTTACCTCACCCATTTCTATTCTTCTATCACCTTCTCCCACTACTCCAACCAGAGTTACACCTAATCACACTGACCACCCTTCAACATCTTCTGTCCTTCTGTGACTGTTCTCTTGTGCTTGACTGCTTAAATATTTTAAATTTAAATGCTTTACTTTTTGTCTATTAGATTGTAAGCTCTTTGAGCAGGGACTGTCTTTCTTCTGTGTTTGTACAGCGCTGCGTACACTTTGTAGCGCTCTAGAAATGTTAAATAGTAGTAGTAGTAGTAGAAAGAAGAGAAAATGACAGCCAGCATGCTTACAAGGTGACGTGAAAGAAGCTGTTTCAGCCAAACGAATGTCCTTCAAAGAATGGAAAAAGGACCCAAATGAAGATAATAAGAAGCATGAGCACTGGCAAGTTGGGTGCAAAGCATTGATAAAGAAGGCTAAGAGAAAATATGAAGAGAAACTTGCCAAAGAAGCTAAAACTCACACTAACAACTTTTTCAGGTACATTAGAAACAGAAAGCCTGTGATGGAATCCATGGGATCATTAGACCATGAAGGAGCAAAAGGGGCACTCGGGGAGGACAAGGCCATAGCGGAGAAACTGAATTAATTCTTTTGCTTCGGTCTTTACGGAAGAAGATGTAATAGATCTACCTGTACCAGAAATGGTTTTCAAGAGTGGTGATGTGGAGGAACTGAAAGAAATCTTGGTGACCCTGGAAGACTTACTGAGCCAAAGTGATAAATTAAAGAGTACTAAATCACCTGGACCGGATGGCATATATCCAAGGGTACGCAAAGAACTCAAGGCATGAAATTGCTGATTTGCTGTTAGTAATAAGTAACCTGTCATTAAAATCATCCATAGTGCCTGAAGATTGGAGGGTGGCCAATGTAACGCCGATTTTTAAAAAGGGTTCTAGGGGTGATCCGGGAAATTACAGACCGATAAGCCTGACATCAGTACCAGGTAAAATAATGGAAACTATTATAAAGAATAAAATTATAGAACATATAAATTAAACAAGGTTTAATGGGACAGAGTCAGCATGGGTTCAGCCAAGGGAAGTCTTGCCTCACCAATTTGCTTCATTTCTTTGAAGGCATGAATAAACATGTGGATAAAGGTGAGCTGGTTGATGTAGTGTATCCAGATTTACAGAATGCTTTTGACAAAGTTCCTCATGAGAGACTCCGGAGAAAATTAACGAGTCATGGGATAGGAGACAGATTTCTGGTGCAGATTAGGAAGTGGTTATTGGACAGAAAGCAGAGGGTAGGGTTAAATAGTCATTTCTGTTAATGGAGAAGGGTGAATAGTGGAGTTCCTCAGGGATCAGTACTGGGAATGGTGCTATTTAACATATTTATAAATGATATGGAAATTGAACAACAAATGAGGTGATTAAATTTGCAGATAACACAAAATTATTCAAAGTTGTTAAAACAGTGAGGACTGTGAGAAATTGCAGGAAGACTTTAGGAAATTGGAAGACTGGGCATCCAAATGACAGATTAAATTTAATATGGAAAAATGCAAAGTGATACACTTTGGAAAGAATAATCTGAATCATAATTAACTGATGCTAGGGCCCACCTTGGGGATCGGCACCCCAGAAAAGATCTAGGTATCGTTGTAGATAATACGCTGATATTATGCTCAGTATGTGGTGGCGGCCAAAAAAGCAAACAGGATGCTAGGAATTATTAAGAAAGGAATGGTAATTAAGACTGAAAATACTTTAATGCCTCTGTATCGCTCCATGGTGCAATTTCACCTTGAGTATTGCATTCAGTTCTGGTTGCTGTATCTCAAAAAAGATATAGCGGAATTATCTTTTCCTAGCACACTGAGCAGAAGATTTCAGTGTATTATCTACAACAACACCTAGATCTTTTTCTTGAGTACTGACCTCCAAGGTGGACCCTAGCATCAAGTAACTATGATTTGGATTTTATTCTTTCCAATGTGTATCATCTTGCATTTGTACACATGAAATTTCATCTGCCATTTTGATGTCCAGTCTTCTAATTTCCTAAGGTCTTCCTGCAATTTTTGACAGTCCTCACATATTTTAACAACCTTAAATAGTTTTGTGTCATCTGCAAATTTAATCACCTCACTCGCCTTTCTGATTTCCATATCATTTATAAATATGTTAAATAGCACCGGTCCCAGTACTGATCTCTGTGGCACTCCACTGTTCACCCTCTTCTGTTGACAGAAATGACCATTTAACACTACCCTCTGTTTTCTGTCCAATGACCAATTCCTAATCCACACCAGAACCTTGCCTCCTATCCCATGACTCTTTAATTTTCTCCGGAGTCTCTCATAAGGAGCATTATCAAAAGCTTTCTGAAAATCTAGATACACTACATCAACCGGATCACCCTTATCCATATGTTTATTCACGCCTTCAAAGAAATGAAGCAATTTGGTGAGGCAACACTTCCCTTGACTGAAACCATGCTGACTCTGTCCCATTAAACCATGTTTGTCTATGTGTTCCGTAATTTTATTCTGCTTCCACTATTTTGCCCGGCACTGTAATTTCCCAGATCACCCCTAGAATGCCCCAAGTGGTGTCACATGGGCCACCCTCCAATCTTCACAGGTTACATATTACTAACAGCAGATCAGCAATTTCATGCCTTGCATAGGCGGTCGGTGGCCCAACTGTTTGGGGAGGCTAAAGGGGGCGGGGTTGGGGTGGAGCCAGGGGCGGAGCTTATAGCCACAATTAACACAGAAAAAAATAAGTAAAAATAAAATAGTCACAATTAATACCTTTTATTAAATTTAGATATTAGATATGTATCATATGTCAAAGAATAAAGTGGTTGCTCAAAGCATATACTAACCACAATCGCTCAACTGTAAAACACAATGCACAAATTTGTGCAAAAACACACTCAGAACCTTGCTGTACCATAACACTAGGCAGACCCTAATACACCAATATACCACCCATATGGAAAATGCAGACCGTCAACAATATGAAACAAAGGATCATAATATCACAATTCTCATGTAGAGCCACAAAACACCCTTTTAGGGTGGACAGTGTTCACAATGAGCTCCTTTTATTAACGACTATATGTAGATCCTTCAAGAGGTAGTGTGTCATGATTTGGGCTCTAAAACCCTTTCCGATGTTTTGGTGCCACCTCAGTAAAGCCAATACACAATCTCTCCACTGCAAAACACTATACACAAACTTGTGCAAAAACACACTCATAACCTTAGCAAACCATAACAGCACTAATTCCAAGGACAGGAAAGGCAGCACTGTAATTACTCCAGGCTCTAAAACACCAGTACACAACCTAGTGAAACAAAAAAAACAAACCAAAAAGGGCTGTAAATACTACACACTAGTAGAATACTGCACCTTGATTACACATGAAAAACACATGACACAACAGATATGAAGGCAAAACTGGAAAGTTACCTCAAGAGGTCAGACTCAGCATGCAGCAATACTAGAAAAATTGAAACTTACATGCAAAATATCACAGATGCACATTTCCAAAAGCTGACATATTCCAGTTAATAAATTCTGAATAAAATACTTTTTTCTACCTTTGTTGTCTGATCATTTAGTTTTTCTATTCGCTTTGGTCCCAGTGTCTTCTTTCCATTTGATATTTTTTCTCTCAACATGTCCACCATCCTCCTGTGTCCTTATGCGTCCTGTCTACCACCTGTAGCCCTGTCCCTATCCTTTCTCCAGTTTCAGCATCTGCCCTCAAAGTGTTCCAATCCAGCCCTTAAATTCAGCAATTTTCCATCCATCCATATCCAGCATTTCTCCCCTCCCCATGTGCATGTACTTCCTCTGTCTTCCCTCCCCTCCATCCATGTCCAGCATTTCTCCTCTCTCCCTTCAACTCTATCCGTGTACATCTCCTTCCTTTGTCTTTCCTTCCCTCCATCCTTATCCAACATTTCTCCTGTCTTCCCTGCCCTCCACTCCATCCATGTCCAGATTTCTTCTCTCTTCCCTCCCCTCCATCCATCCATGTCCAGCACCTTCCCTCTTTCTCTTCTACCCTTCCATCCAGTGTCATCCCTCTTTCTCTCGCCATCCTTCTACCCATTACCCTCTCCCAATCCTTTCGTCTATTGTCTCCCTCTATCTCCCCTTCCTTCTAAACAGTTCTCTCTCGACCCTTTTCCATTCAGCATGTCCTCTCTATCCCCATCCTTCCAGTGTCTTTCCTCTTTCACTCCCTACCCTTAAGTCCAGTGTCTTCCCTCTTTCTGCCCCCTCCTTCCAGCATTTTCCCTCTTTCTCCCTCCTTTCATTCAGCATTTCTCCGTCTGACAGCTAGGGTCTCCCCCAGTTTCTCCCCAGCAGCTTCTCTCTCTCTCTGTCCTGCCCATGTCCCCTCTTTCTCTCCCCATCTTTCCACTAATCTCTCTCTCTGTACCCCTCTTCCATCCAGCATCTTCTCTCTGGCTCTCCCCTGCTCTTTTCCATGTCCCCTGTTTCTCTCCCTATCTCTCTCTGGCTCTCCCCTGCTCTCTTTCATGTCCCCTGTTTCTCTCCCCATCTCTCTCTGGCTCTCCCCTGCTCTTTTGCATGTCCCTGACTCTCCCCTGCACTTTTCCAATTTCTCTCTTTCTCCTCCAGCGTCTTCATGCATCTCTCCTCTCCTTCATGCATCCCACCTTTCTCTTGCCTCCCCTTCTTGCTTCCATCACACTCACTCCTTTCTCCACCCCCTCCTTTTCCCATTCCCATGCCCTGCCATTGCTTTCCTTCCTCCCTCTTCCCTTTAGATGTGGCATCTCACATCCTCCTCTCTCCACCCCGCCTTTCCCTTTGGTCTGGCAGCTGGCTGGCTGGCATCACTCCCCCGCCCCCCCCCCCCCCGACCGGACTAGTGCGGTATCGCTCTCCCCCTCCGCTCCTGTACGTCGTCTTTCAACTTTGAGGCTTCCTTCCGGTAGCAGCAGCAGCATCAGCAATGATGTAAGCGCTGCTTCTCCAAAGACAAGCAGGCCAATATTCTCACTGATGGGTGACGTCACGTCGGCCCGGAGGACTTTCCTGCAAAGTCCATGACAAAGTCTAAAATGTCCCCCGTCGCACGGGCGGATGCAGTGCGCATGCGCGCGTCCACTTTCCCGCCCGCCGCGCGGGCACATTCCTCAGTTTTTTCTTCTCCGCGTCTGAGGTGACACGGAGCTCGACGATCTCGTCTTCGTGTTCCTCCTGTGCCCGGAGGTGAAGAAAGAAGAAAAAAGCGAAGTATCCTTTTTTTGTTATCTTAGATTGTTTTCGTTTATTAAGTTTCCTTTATTTTAGTCTGCGATTTTATTTAAATCGCTCGGTCGGGTATTTTTTCCCGTCTTTTTCTTTTGTTTTTCTGTGTCATTATTTTTCTAGACACAATCGCGTCTTTTGATTTGGCAGGGACAATTTTTCCCGAGATGTCAACGAAGACGCCCAGCAGCTTCAAGCCTTGTGCCCGCTGCCATCGGGCCATCTCTGGCACTGATACACACTCGTGGTGTATTCAGTGCCTTGGGCCGGACCACCGCTCGGAGAGTTGTAAATTGTGTCTCGCCATGAAGAAGCGGACACTGCTCTCTCGAGACGCCCAGAGAGAGAAGATTTTTGGGCCCGGTGCTTCGGCATCGGCGCCGTCGACGTCGGCGCCATCGACGTTGTCTAAGTCGGCGCCCTCCAAACCGGCGCCGGGCAAGTCGGTGCCGGTGAAGTCGGTGCCGTCGAGGATGATGTCTTCGAGGCCGACGTCGTCGAAGTCGACGTCGAAGGAGGCGTCGGCACCGGGAGACAGGGGACAGGCTGCCTTTAGACCCATGCACGCTGGGAGCAGTGATGCATCGAGTGGGTCTCCACCCGCCTCGGCGCCTCCTGCTGTGCAGGCCCCCCGGGACCGTCCTGCGTCGGACCCGGCCCCGAGGAGACGTGTGGATTCCACGTCCTCCTCTCCGGTGCCGAGGAGTCTCGATGACATGCGTCGGGCGAAGGCCAAGAAGCATCGTCGTCGATCTCCTTCGAGACACGGCACCGGGAGCTCCGGGTCATCGATGCACTCGATACCCGAGAAGCGTCGGTGCCGAGAGGATCGCTCTCCCTCTATTACTGAGGTTCCGACGCGCGGGGTCGCTGGCAGCCGAGTCCCCACTCCCCAACCTCAGCAGACTTTGCCTCTGGCACCTCAACCGACCCCGCAGCCTTTTCCGACTCCAGCTCTGGATGAGAGTATGCAGGCCATGTTCCCTTTTTTCTTGAACATGATGCAGCAGTGGCAGTCGGCATCGAGGTTGTCGGTGCCGACGGCGTCGACGGGGCCAGTGTCGATGCTTTCAGAGGCACCGGTGCCGACGGCGTCGAAGGTGTCGACATTGCCGATGCCGGATGTTCCTGCATCAGGCCTTCAGCCTGTGGTGAGGTCTGTCTCACCGGTGCCGTCTCCGGTGCCGGTGCCTTTGACCTCCCAAGTTGACTCTCCCGAGGCATCGGAGCAGGAAGCTTCCCCGGAGCCTCAGGGACCATCAACTTCTCGGCACCATCATAGAGGCCATCGAGCCTCTTTGTCGAGACGGGCTCAGATTCGGGCGGCTCTGTCTGAGCTTTTAGCCCCATCTGATGGTACCTCATCCGAGGATGATGAAGGAATGCATGGGGAGTTCTCTGGCGAGGATTCTCAAGGCATTCCATCTGACTCCACTCCCTCGCCACAAAGGCAGCTGTCTCCTCCCGAGAGCTTGTCTTTTTCATCTTTTGTTCGGGAGATGTCTGAGGCCATCCCCTTCCCCGTGGAATTTGTGGACGAGCCCAGAGCCAAAATGCTTGAGGTTCTGGACTATCCATCTCCACCTTCATCTTCTGCCACAGTTCCTTTTCATGAGACTCTTAAGGAACTTATGCTAAGGAACTGGGAGAACCCTTTTTCAAGTCCAACCGTCCCTAAGAAAGCTGAGTCCCAATATAGGATCCACGGGGAACCCAGTCTCATGCAGACCCAATTGCCTCATGATTCAGCGGTGGTGGATTCTGCCCTCAGAAGAGCCAAGAGTTCCAGAAATTTCTCCTCGGCGCCCCCGGGGCGAGAAAATGCAACTCTGGACTCTTTTGGGAGGAAGGCATATCAGGCTGGTCTGCTCGCTTCCAAAATCCAGTCTTACCTTCACGAGTGTGCATTTACGGAACTCTGTGAGGCAACTTGAGAGTTTAGTAGATACACTCCCTGAGGAGAAAGCTGAACCCTTTCGCCAAGTGATCAGGCAGCAGAAGGCGTGTCGCAAGTTCCTGTCTAGGGGCATTTTTGACACTTGCGATGTGACATCTCGCTTTTCCGCTCAAGGTATAGCGATGCGCAGGCTCTCATGGCTGCGTGCCTCTAACCTGGAGGAAAGAACTCAGTGGAAAATAGCAGATATCCCATGCCGGGGGGATCACCTTTTTGGAGAGAAGGTTGAAGAGATGATTAATCATCTCTACCAGCGTGACAACGCTATGGATTCTCTCTCCCGCCGGGCGCCTTCTGCAACCACTTCCACTGCTAGGAAGTTTTTTAAGGGAAAGAGAAGTGCTCCCTACGCTTCTAGAAATCGTAGGTACACTCCTTATTCCCGTCAGCCAGTTCAGGCTCGACCCCAGCCCGCTCGCTCTCGTCAGCAGCGGGCACCGAAGCAGCCCCCTGCAGCTCCCCAGCAAAAACCAGGGACGGGTTTTTGACTGGCTCCAGCAGAGCATAGCCGAAGTCAAAGTACCTGTGCCGAATGACCTGCCGGTCGGGGGGAGGTTAAAATTTTTTCACCAAAGGTGGCCTCTCGTAACCTCCGACCAGTGGGTTCTTCAAATAGTCCGGTGCGGGTACACCCTCAATTTGATTTCCAAACCCCCAAATTGCCCACCAGGAGCTCAGTCTTTCAGCTCCTACCACAAGCAGATACTTGCAGAGGAACTCTCCGCCCTTCTCAGCGCCAATGCGGTCGAGCCCGTACCACCAGGGCAAGAAGGGCTGGGATTCTATTCCAGGTATTTCCTTGTGGAAAAGAAAACAGGGGGGATGCGTCCCATCCTAGACCTAAGGGCCCTGAACAAATATCTGGTCAAAGAAAAGTTCAGGATGCTTTCCCTGGGCACTCTTCTTCCCATGATTCAGAAAAACGATTGGCTATGCTCTCTGGACTTGAAGGATGCTTACACTCACATCCCGATACTTCCAGCCCACAGGAAGTATCTTCGGTTTCGGCTGGGAACACAGCATTTTCAGTACTGTGTTTTGCCTTTTGGCTTGGCGTCTGCACCCAGGGTTTTTACAAAGTGCCTGGCAGTTGTGGCAGCGTCGCTACGCAGACTGGGAGTGCATGTGTTCCCTTATCTGGACGATTGGCTGGTGAAGAACACCTCCCCGCAAGAAACTTTACAGTCTATGCGGATGACTATTCAGGTGCTAGAGATGCTGGGCTTTGTCATCAATTACCCCAAGTCCCATCTCGTCCCTGTGCAAAAATTGGAATTCATTGGAGCTCTGTTGTGCACACAGACAGCTTGTGCTTATCTCCCAGGACCCAGGGCAGACAGACTTCTGTCTCTGGTTTCCAAAGTGCAAGCATCTCAGCAGATCACAGCTCGGCAGATGTTGAGATTGCTTGGCCACATGGCCTCCACAGTTCATGTGACACCCATGGCACGTCTACACATGAGATCGGCTCAATGGACCCTAGCTTCTCAGTGGTTTCAAGCCACAGGGAATCTAGAGGATGTTGTCCGGCTGTCCACCAATTTTCGAAATTCCCTCAGTTGGTGGACCATTCGACCCAATCTGGTCTTGGGACGCCCATTTCAAATTCCTCAGCCTCAAAAAGTGCTGACGACGGATGCATCCCTCCTCGGGTGGGGAGCGCATGTAGATGGGCTTCACACTCAAGGAGCTTGGTCTCTTCAGGAGAAGCATCTCCAGATCAACCTCCTGGAATTGCGAGCGATCTGGAACGCTCTGAAGGCATTCAGAGATCGGCTAGCCAACAAAATTGTTCTCATTCAGACAGACAATCAAGTGGCAATGTATTACACCAACAAGCAAGGGGGTACCGGATCCCGTCCTCTGTGCCAGGAGGCCGTGCAGATGTGGCTATGGGCCTATCAAAATGGAATGTTTCTCCAAGCCACTTATCTAGCCGGTGTAAACAATGGTCTGGCCGACAGGCTGAGCAGAGTTATGCGGCCTCACGAGTGGTCCTTGAACATGACTATTGCCAAAAAGATCTTTCGAGTTTGGGGAACTCCATCGATAGATCTTTTTGCTTCCCAGGACACTCACAAGGTTCCTCAATTCTGTTCCAGACTCCAGGCCCACGGCAGACTAGCGTCGGATGCCTTCCTCCTTTTTTGGGGGACAGGACTCCTGTACGCTTATCCTCCCATCCCTTTAGTGGGGAAGACTCTCCTGAAACTCAAGCAGGACCAGGGAACCATGATTCTGATAGCGCCTTTTTGGCCCCGCCAGATATGGTTTCCCCTTCTTCTGGAACTTTCGTCAGAAGAGCCATGGAGATTGGATTGTTTTCCGACCCTCATTACTCAGAACGAGGGGGCGCTTCTACATCCCAACCTCCGGTCTCTAGCTCTCACGGCCTGGATGTTGCGAGCTTAGAGGTTGCCTCCTTTGGTCTCTCTGAGGGTGTCTCCAGAGTTCTGTTTGCTTCCAGGAAAGATTCCACACATAAGTGTTACTCTTTTAAATGGAGGAGGTTTGCCGTCTGGTGTGACAGTAACGGTTTAGATCCTTTCTCTTGTCCTGCACAGACCTTGCTTGAGTACCTGCTGCATTTATCCGAGTCTGGTCTTAAGACTAACTCGGTCAAGGTTCACCTTAGCGCTATCAGTGCTTATCATTCACATGTTGATGGCTTGCCGATTTCTGGACAGCCTTTAGTCATGCGTTTCATGAGAGGTTTGTTTTTGTCAAAGCCCCCTATCAAACCTCCTCCAGTGCCATGGGATCTCAATGTCGTTCTCACCCAGCTGATGACAACTCCTTTCGAGCCACTGGATTCCTGCCATCTGAAGTACTTGACCCTGAAGGTCATTTTCTTGGTGGCTGTTACTTCAGCTCGTAGGGTCAGTGAGCTTCAAGCCCTGGTAGTTCATGCACCATTCCTTGTCTTTCATCATGACAGAGTAGTCCTCCGCACCCACCCAAAGTTTCTACCGAAGGTGGTGTCGGAGTTCCATCTGAACCAGTCAATTGTCTTGCCAACATTCTTTCCCCCTCCTCACTTGAGCCCGGGCGAAAGCAAGTTGCACACTTTGGACTGTAAAAGAGCACTGGCCTGTTACGTGGAGCGGACGCGCCCCTTCAGAAAGTCCGCCCATCTGTTTGTTTCTTTTAATCCCAACAAGAGGGGAGTTGCTGTCGGAAAACGCACCATCTCTAATTGGCTAGCAGATTGCATTTCCTTCTCTTACGCCCAAGCCGGGCTGACTTTGGACGGTCATGTCACGGCTCATAATGTTAGAGCCATGGCTGCGTCGGTGGCTCATCTAAAGTCAGCCACCATAGAAGAGATTTGCAAAGCTGCGACGTGGGCTTCGATCCACACATTCACATCACATTACTGCCTTCAGCAGCATAGCCGACGCGACAGTCGGTTTGGGCAGTCGGTGCTGCAGAGTCTGTTTGGGGTTTAGAATCCAACTCCACCCCCCTAGGCCCATTTTGTTCTGTTCCAGGCTGCACTCTCAGTTAGTTGAATTTGGTTTCAGGTCAATTTTGTTTTTGTCCTCGCCGTTGCGGGACCCAATTGACCATTCTTTGTTGTGTTGAGTGAGCCTGGGGGCTAGGGATACCCCATCAGTGAGAATATTGGCCTGCTTGTCTTTGGAGAAAGAGTAGTTACTCACCTGTAACAGGTGTTCTCCGAAGACAGCAGGCAATATATTCTCACAACCCTCCCACCTCCCCTTTGGAGTTGTATTCCTCTAATTCTTGTAATTAACTGAGGAATGTGCCCGCGCGGCGGGCGGGAAAGTGGACGCGCGCATGCGCACTGCATCCGCCCGTGCGACGGGGGACATTTTAGACTTTGTCATGGACTTTGCTGGAAAGTCCTCCGGGCCGACGTGACGTCACCCATCAGTGAGAATATATTGCCTGCTGTCTTCGGAGAACACCTGTTACAGGTGAGTAACTACTCTTTTCAGCCTGCCCCGGAAGCCTTCTCTGGACAGCGTCCCTCCTACACGGGAAGCTGTACAAAGAGTGCTTCCGGGGCAGGCTGAAAGCAGCGCTTACATCATTGCTGATGCTGCTGCTGCTACCGGAAGGAAGCCTCGAAGTTGAAAGACGACGTGACAGGAGCGGAGGGGGAGAAGCGATACCACACCAGACGGGGGGGGGGGGGGGAGATCGGAAGCCTCGAAGTTGAAAGACGACGTGACAGGAGCGGCGGGGGAGTAGCGATACCGCACTAGAGGGGGGGTAAAGATCGCACGGTCCGCCCACCTCCCCGCCCTTGCTGCACTTCTGGCTGGGGAGGCTTAGCCTCCCCAAGCCTCTTATACCGGGCGCCTATGATGCCTTGAGTTCTTTGAGTTCCCTTGGATGTATGCCATCCAGTCCAGGTGATTTGCTACTCTTTAATTTGTCAGTTTGGCTCAGTACATCTTTCAGGTTCACTGAGATTTCTTTCTGTTCTTCCCCATCATCACTCTTGAAAACCATTTCTGGTACAGGTAGATCTCTTCCATCTTCTTCTATAAAGACAGAAGCAAAGAACTCATTCAGTGTGTCCTTTATGGCCTTGACCTCCCTGAGCACACCTTTTGCTTCTTCATGATCTAACGGTCCCACGAATTCCCTCACAGGCTTTCTGCTTCTAATGTACTTGAAAACATTGTTGTGAGTTTTAGCCTAGCTTCCTTGGGTGACTTTCTTCATAAATATAGTTAATAAATCCCAGTAAACAAATAAGCATGGCAATATAAAATCTTCTATGAAACTAGCATATTCCTTAATGAGCAGTTGTCTAGGTCAATTAATTTTTCATTTTTCTTAGAGAAAAAATAAAAGATAATTAGATTTCCCAATCGAGGATCACAGAATAACTGCATTTACTTCATACCACACTGTGAACATTCACAATTCTGCAAAAGTCTTCTAGTAAAATTACTTCTCTTTGTGCAGTTTTTTTCTAAGATATATGTATATGAAATTTTAAATATTGCTGATTTCCTAAAAAAAAAAGTGGGAAATCATTCAATGTCTCTTTCAAGCCTGGGTTTCATGTGAAATCTCTCTATTTTTTTTTTAATCCAAGCTCTTTTAAACTTCAGAGCTTCTCGCTCAAGCTTACATTCATTTTCCCCAAGTCCCCTCAAAACTATAAAAGTAAACAGCAAATTAATAGCCCTGGTAATATCTGAAAACTTCACAAGTTTGTAAACATTTTCATTCTTAAACCACTGACACTGTCGTACCTTCTCACAGGATTAATAATTTTCTATCAGAAGCCTAACTTTGTCTCATCCCAACTGAACCAATTCAACAGTTTCTAAATTAGATTAATATAGGATTTTTATATACAGAATCCCTTCAACAAGCTCTCTGAGGTGCAGATTTAATAAGCAGCACTTTTACCTTGGCAGTTTACTCAGGATCTTCATACACTAATCTTACTACATGATGTAGAAAGGGGTTTAACACAGAAAAAAACCAATTAAAAATTACTGTGCTAAAGAATAGGGAGGTCGACATGAAAATGCAAAGAAAACCATATAAATTTTGGTACAATTTTTTTCCTTTCCACTTAGTAAAAGTTTTAGTACAGGAGTTAGAGTTGTCTGAGATGAAGTGCAGCACTTTACCTCAGTGTGGCCCTGCTCAGGAAAGGTCTCTGATGGCCTTATTTGTCTCAAAGCCCTTCTCAACCTAGCATTCCCTTCCCTTAAAGAAAAACTCCTGGTAGCCCAAAAGGACCCTATCAGAATTAAACCCTGGTGGCCTAAGTGGATCTGAGGTCCCCTATCTCCCACCTAGGGTTGCCAGCTAGATCCAGGTTCACCCGACAGGGTTGATTCAGTCCTGGGCTTGCCCCAATGCATACAGGGACTTTGTAACCTTGCTTTTCTTAGGGAATCCAATGGGGGAATCAGAACCACAAGTCCCTGCATGCAATGTGTAAACCCAAGACTGGATCAACCCTGTCAGGCAAATCTGGATTTAGCTGGCAACCCTGCTCCCCCCCCCTTAATTACAGTTACAATTAAAGCTAT
This sequence comes from Microcaecilia unicolor, assembly GCF_901765095.1. Taxonomy (NCBI): domain Eukaryota; kingdom Metazoa; phylum Chordata; class Amphibia; order Gymnophiona; family Siphonopidae; genus Microcaecilia; species Microcaecilia unicolor. The sequence goes on along the minus strand of NC_044031.1, from coordinate 355,493,506 downwards.
ATTTATATTCTGCATTTACCTACAGGTAAACTTAAACTGGAAAGTAACAAAATTAAAATTTCTGAGCACCCATTTGCTCCCCTGATGGTCCAAGTGAGCCCCAAATCCCTAACTCCCAACACAGTTTTAAGTCAAGAGGCAGATGTGATCTCCATTCTGACTCTGTTACATGTTGAAATTGTGACAAATCAGTATCCTGGGCTTGCCACGATAGTGGGAAAAGGCCAACTACAGGTCACAGAAAGCACTGGGATCACCATCTCAAAGTAGGGGGTTGAGAAACCCCTGGGGTGATGCCTCCTTAAGCCCAGAATAGGGCAAAAAGACCCTCCTTTTCGCGGCACCACAAAGTAGATGGAGTAGCGGCCGCATCCGTGTTCGGCGGGAGGTACCGGCGACACGGCCCCTATCTGAATCAGACCTTGCAAAGTCTCCTCTACCGCCGCCTGTTTGGCGGCAGAACCGCATCAGGACTCCACAAACACGTCTCTTACAGGGGCGTCGAATTCTATTCTGAAACCATCTCTGATCAGGTCCAAGACCCACTGATCTGAGGAAATGTTGGCCCACTCCTCAGCAAAGAGGGAAAGACGTCCTCCAATGACAGGACTCAAGGAGAAGGCCGGCAAACCATCATTGAGAGGGTCGCCCCTGAACTCCAGGCCTTGAGCCAGTGGCTGTGGAACGTTTGTCCGAGCAAAAGGAGTTCCTCTGCTGAAAATGGGCACGAGAAGTGAACCCAGCAGAACGCCCCGGGCGGTACCTTCGAGCTTCACGGAAGCGAGGTCTGTAAGAGGAGTGGACCGCCGCACCCTTAGAGGAAGGCCGAGGCCTATCTTCGGGCAAGCGCTGGGGTTTAGCCTCACCCAGGCCCTTCACAATTTTCTCAAACTCCTCACCAAACAGGAGAAGGCCTTGAAAGGGCAACTTCACCAACCTTTGCTTAGAGGCCATGTCCGCTGCCCAATGCCGTAGCCAAAGAAGACGACGAGCCGCCACTGCTACTGCCATGTGTTTAGCCGAAGCTCTGACAATATCATAAAGGGCGTCAGCAAGAAAGGACAAGGCCAACTCCATCTGCGGAGCCACATCTGAAAAGGGCTCTGCTCCATCACCGGGCTGTTCCACTGCCTGTTGCAACCAAGCCAGGCAGGCTCTAGCAGCATAACAACTGCATGCAGACGCCCGAATAGTGAGACCTGCAATTTCAAATGACCGTTTAAGTGCTGATTCCAGTCTACAGTCTTGAATATCTTTCAGGGCAACACCTCCTTCAACAGGGAGGGTAGTTCTCTTTGTCACAGCTGTGACTAGGGCATCCACTTTAGGCATAGCAAAGCGAGCCATATGCTCCTCACTCAGAGGGTATAATTGCCCCATAGCCCTGGAAACTTTCAAAGGTCCCTCGAGGTCAGCCCAGCTTCGCGTCTGCCCTGCTTGTAAAACAAGTAGATCTCCTCGTCGGGCCTTCGCTCACTGGGTCCCGCCCTCGAGGAAATAGGAAGTTACCTCAGAGGAGGGCGGGACCCAGTGAGCGAAGGCCCGACGAGGAGATCTACTTGTTTTACAAGCAGGGCAGACGCGAAGCTGCGCTGCCTGCCACGCCGCTTTACTGATTTATTTTTTAAAAGAAGGTAGGGTGGGAGCAGCGAGAGCGGAGCACCCCCACCCCCCCCCCCACCCGCTGTCATCTCGACAGAGCTGGTAGTCGGGTCGGATCAGGGGTGCCCAGATGGCAGATGGGGATGGGGAGGGGAGGGGAGGGGGGCCCAGATGACAGAAGGGGATGGGGGCCCAGATGACAGGAGGGGAGGGGAGGGATGGGGAGCCCAGATGACAGAAGGGGATGGGGAGCCCAGATGACAGAAGGGGATGGGGGAGGGGAGCCCAGATGACAGAAGGGGATGGGGTGGGGAGCCCAGATGGCAGAAGGGGATGGGGAGGGGTGCCCAGATGACAGAAGGGGATAGGGAGGGGTGCCCAGATGACAGATGGGGAGGGGATGGGGAGGGGAGCCCAGATGGCAGAAGGGGATGGGGAGGGGAGCCCAGATGGCAGAAGGGGATGGGGTGGGGAGCCCAGATGGGAGAAGGGGATGGGGAGCCCAGATGACAGAAAGGGATGGGGAGGGGTGCCCAGATGACAGAAGGGGATGGGGAGGGGTGCCCAGATGACAGAAGGGGATGGGGAGGGGAGCCCAGATGACAGAAGGAGATGGGGAGGGGAGCCCCGATGGCAGAAGGGGATGGGGTGGGGTGCCCAGATGGCAGAAGGGGATGGGGAGGGGTGCCCAGATGGGAGAAGGGGATGGGGAGGGGAGCCCAGATGGGGTCTGGGGCTGAAAGGGGAGGCCCTAATGCAAGGTATGTGGATGAAGGGAGCTGGAACTGGGGGCTGAAAAGGAGGGTAGGTGGGATAAGGGGGCTAGTACTGGGACTGGGGGCTGAAAAGGGACAAGAGCTGAAACTGTGGGGACTGGGGGCTGAAAAGAAGACAGGGAGAAGTGGCTGGGGCTGAAGCTCGGGACTAGTGAGAGAAAAGGGCTGCGTTTGAAACTGGGGGCTGAAAAGGGGACAGGGAGAAGTGGCTGGGGGCCGAAGCTCAAGACTGGTGGGAGAAAAGGGCTAGGGCTGAAACTGGGGACTGGTGGGATAGTGGGGCTGGAACTGGGGGCTGAAAAAAAGGGGCAGAGAGAGGGGACAGATCCTAGATGGAAGGGGGAGTGAGAGGGACCTTGATGGATGGGAGAGGGAGGGCAAATGGTGGATTGAGCGGACAGAGAGAAAGGGCAGACAGTGGATAGAAGCGATAGAAAGGGTAGACAGTGAATGGAAGGGGGAGAGAGAGGGCAGACAGGGGCAGATGGTGGATGGAAGGGGCAGAGATAGAGGGCAGATGTAGATGGAAGGAGCAGGGAGAGAGGGCAGACATTGGATGAAGGGGACAGCAGAGGGCAGACACTGGATGGCAGAGAGAGAACAAAGACAGATGCTGGATGGAAGGAAGGAAGACAGTGAAAAGAAGATGAGGAAAGCAGAAACCAGAGACAACAAACTGTAAATAAAATATTTACTTTTATTTTTTTGCTTTAGGATACAGTAGTATTGTAGCTGTGTTAATAAATGTTTATAATAGGTAATCTTTTTATTGGACTAATTTTAATACATTTTGACTAACTTTCGGAGAACAAAACCCCCTTCCTCAGGTCAGGATAGGATACTGTAACAGCACTATACTGTATTGACCTGAGGAAGGATGTTTTGGCCTCTGAAAGCTAAATGTATTAGTCCAATAAAATGGTATTATTTTATTTTCTATATTTGTTTTATTTCTATTTGTTAATTTGTAAAGTGGTGATTGGTTCTTGTTAGTTTTTTTCAAATTTACATCTGCAGTCTTTATATTTTGCACAGTACTAGGGGACATTTTCTGTTTCTGTGGTGTTGCATTGTATGCAGAGTCTGGCATCTTGGGGGTTCAGTTTAATTTTTGTCTAAATAGCGTTTGGAATATGTCCACTTTGAGAATTTACATCTGCTATTTTATTTTGCAATGTATAGCAATTTGTTTCTAAGAATATTGCTGACAATTCCTGTCAGTGTGGCAAGTGGTGAACGATCATTTTCACCGGGGGGGGGGGGGCGTGATCATTTTCACGGGGGGTAGGGGCGCCAACTGATAGTCTGCAGGGGGGCGCCAGAGACCCTAGGCACGGCCCTGCTACGTGGGGCCACGGGAGCCTGGGCCCCAGTAGATTTGGCCCTGGACCCCCCTGCCGATGACCCTCTTGACCCCCCCCTCCCGCCGCCAACCCCCCATCAACCCGCCGTCGCCGTCTGCTACCTTTGCTGGTGGGGGACCCCAACCCCCGCCAGCCAAGGTCCTCTTCTTCCTTCGTTCTGTTTCTGAGTCTTACGTCCTGCACGTACAACGTGCAGGATGTCAGACTCACAGAAACAGAACGAAGCCCTGCAGATCCCAAGGTTTCTTTCTGTTAACTGGCACCGAATAAACCAGATCTTCAGTGCCGAAGTCCTGACATGACCTGGCATTGAAAATTCAGAAATAATGTCAGTGCTGGCCAACAAAATGCTTACCACCACTGGCAAAACATTGACCCCTATGTAGTCCCATTTTATGCAGTTACCCTAGCTGCTTAACTGCTGAATATTGGCACTTTAGTGGCCAAGTATCAGCTTTGCACCTAGAAAGCCCCAACATAGCCGGCTTTCAGCAAAGTTAACTGCTTTTGTGCCACTGAATTTTAGCAGATAGCCCCGAACAAATGATTTAACTGGTCAGCAGTCATTTTTGGCTGGTTAAATTATTCTGAATATCAACCAAGTAAAACACAACCAGTTGATTTCCATTCATTCATGAAACCACTGGGAGTTTATAATGTGAACTGGCCTGGGTAGGAAAAGTAATACATATTTTGCTTACCTAGGAGAAACTGGTGGGGAAAGGAGAGCTGAAAGGGACCAGCTTGTATAAGCAGTGCTGGAAGTGTGTGATTAAGAACCTTTTGAGAAAAATATAAAGGAAAGCCCTGTGGAAGCTCTATGAAAAGTTATGAAACAATGAAAAACAAAGACTGTTTCAACTATTCCCTTTCTGCAGCAAGGTAGTCTTTCTGGATAGTGACAAAGCCCTGCTTTTTTTTTTTAAATGATTTTATGGTATATCAAAATAAAATTGGACTTGGTTAGGGCTCTAATTGGCTGCTGCAATTAATTATTTAATAAGGCTGTCCTTGCAAAGAAGTGAATAAGAGCCAAATCTATTACAGTGCTCTAAGAAAATAAAATCAATCTCAGGATTAATTACTAGGGCTGCATTTCAATTAAATTTTTTAATAGTGAATAATCATGCCATTAGACCCTCCCCCCAGTTCAACATTACTCTGTCTCTCTCTGATCCCCCAACTCCAAATTTAATATAGCTCGCTCGCTCTCTGCTCCCCCAAGGCCAACATCATTCTCTCTCTGTTCCCTGCCCCCGAGTCCAATATTGAGCTCTCTCTCTCTGATCCCGCATCCTGAGTCCAACATTGCTCTCTCTCACTCTGCTCCCCTGCTCGCCCCAGGTCCAACTGCTTTCTTGCTCCCCCAGATCCAACATCGCTGACTCTCTGCTCCCCTGCTCCCCCTGGGCCCAACATTGTACTTTCTCTGCTCCCCCTGGGTCCAACATTGTGTTTTCTCTGCTTTCCTGCCCCCGGGTACAAAATCATGCTCTCTCTGTGCTCCCCCCACTCCCGGGTCTAATATCGTGCTCTCTCTGCTCCCCTGTCCCCTCCATATCTTCCAAGTTTATTAGAGAGCAGCCCAGCAACATCTATATGCTGCCTGCTCAGGAAGCTTCCTCAGACCCATCCCACCCCCCTCTGCTACAATTTCTTGTTTCCTGGGGCAGGTCAGAGCAGGTAGCATATAGATGTTGCTTTGTTGCTGCTGCTGTCTAAGGAACATGAAAGGTATGGGGGAGCTGGTGAGGGAGAGAATTGCAGGATGGGGGTGATTTAATTTTATTGACCATGATTAATTTTTGTAATCACAACTAATAAAGCATTAATTGCAGTATTTATCATGATTAATGTGCAACCCTATTAAATACATATATAAGTTCTGCAGGCAGAGAATAGGAGACCACCAAAACAGTCACTTCTACTAACAGAAGGGAAGATAATAGGGTGACTCAATTATCCTTCTATTTTTTTTTTTTTACTAGTTACACAAAAGTGAAAAAATTCCTGGAACCCAAGGAACACTAGAGAGGGGGGGGGGGGCACTCTTCCAGATGAGAGAGTGAGTACTGTATCTCTTACTGATTTTTATGAGGTAGTGTAGTTGGTCCTGAGGAGTTCCTGAAGAGAGCAAAATAAAGAATCCAACATCCAGAGCAAGAAAGTCAACACCTACTAGCATCCTCTGCAAGCAAACATATATTGCTGGTGAAGAAATAAGTGACTGAATACCTACCTATAAGTAGATTAAAAAAATTAAGTGTGCACACTGAACCTGAACCTGACATAGGGACACACTCAGAGACATATGCAGACAGAGGAAAACAATGACACAGAGAGAAGAAACAAATCCGAACACATAATACGTGGTTAAGAATCTTGTAGATGGGAATGATAGAACCTGGTAAAATAAAAGGTGAAAGGAATTTAAGGTACCTATTTCTAAACTGAATTAATTTAAGTAAACAATTGTGAGTGAAGTTTGTTTTTTTATTATGCCACTTAATATACCATCTTTCAGTATAAGAATCAAAGCAGTGTACAATTAAAACCACAGAAGAATGAAGTCATGAAAGGAACTCAAATCAATAGGAGACAAAGAGAGTGATAGGAAAGAATAGAAACTGGGAGGAGTCTGTGAACCAGAATCAAGAGAACACTGATACCCAGAGTCACTACCTACTTACCCTCGTGGAAGGCCTGGGAGAACAGAAAAGATTTGAAAAGGGTTCTGAAAGTGGGATAGGACACATCAACCCTCAGTTCAGATGGTAGGGAATTCCAAAGAGAAGGGGCACAATACAAAAAGGCAGAGTGGCATGTAGATTGGAGCCTGGAACAGGAAATAGGCAAAATGGTCAGATGGTGGTCAAATGTAGCACAAAGCACATTTATTTATTTATTTATTAGGATTTATTTACCGCCTTTTTGAAGGAATTCACTCAAGGCGGTGTACAGTAAAAATAGATCAAACATGAGCAGTAGGCAATTAGAGCAGTAAAAATATTCGAACAACAATACAAAGTATGGCATGGTATACTACTTATCTCTCTATTTTTCCTTAATTAGGTACCTTGGCTTCCTATGTTCTATATCTATCTTGTTCCAAGGTTAAACGTATGTAATGACCCAGACCTCCAATATTGCAGTAGATTTCTGTATCAAATAGACCTCAATACCTCCACCCCTGGTCTAACACCACATTGGTGAAATAGAACCTTTATGTAAAGGATTCCAGGGATTCTGTGGGGTTAATTCCTATCATAGGTCATAATTTTATTCAAAAGATTAAATTTATGTTTTACCAACAAGCAACTGCTAATAATTATATTGGCTGGTCTTAATCAACACATACTTTCACATCTTACATAAAAATATCATGACTCCAATGTTTACACGGAGACCCCTTATCTCGATACTTTCATTTTCTATTTTCTATAATTGTTCATCTTTTACTTCCGTCCCTTTAAAATTGCACTTAACTGAATTCAGTTTATTCTTCTCCAGCCGGCTGGTGCATGCTCTGGGCCCGTGAAGTTTCTGATAGTCTTTTCTCTGATATGAGGATCTCTTCGTGACGCCGTAATTTTCTTTAAATCTCTCCTTGATATATCAACTCTGTTCCTTCTTCCTTTCTATGTTATATTTTCCGACAAGCACGTCTTGTTTCGCGACCTCAATCGCTGCTTCAGGAACTTTTTATTTTAATTTTTATTCCGACATCGGAATAAAAATTAAAATAAAAAGTTCCTGAAGCAGCGATTGAGGTCGCGAAACAAGACGTGCTTGTCGGAAAATATAACATAGAAAGGAAGAAGGAACAGAGTTGATATATCAAGGAGAGATTTAAAGAAAATTACGGCGTCACGAAGAGATCCTCATATCAGAGAAAAGACTATCAGAAACTTCACGGGCCCAGAGCATGCACCAGCCGGCTGGAGAAGAATAAACTGAATTCAGTTAAGTGCAATTTTAAAGGGACGGAAGTAAAAGATGAACAATTATAGAAAATAGAAAATGAAAGTATCGAGATAAGGGGTCTCCGTGTAAACATTGGAGTCATGATATTTTTATGTAAGATGTGAAAGTATGTGTTGATTAAGACCAGCCAATATAATTATTAGCAGTTGCTTGTTGGTAAAACATAAATTTAATCTTTTGAATAAAATTATGACCTATGATAGGAATTAACCCCACAGAATCCCTGGAATCCTTTACATAAAGGTTCTATTTCACCAATGTGGTGTTAGACCAGGGGTGGAGGTATTGAGGTCTATTTGATACAGAAATCTACTGCAATATTGGAGGTCTGGGTCATTACATACGTTTAACCTTGGAACAAGATAGATATAGAACATGGTATACTACTTGCAATGACAACACAATATGTACTAGAACATTATAATTGGTAGTGAGGGGTAAGGCAAAGTTGTAACATATAGATAAGTAAGAAAGTAGGAAGAATTAGAAAGTAAGGTGACTGATTTGAAGAAAGTTGCACATGAGGTCAGAGAGATGGTTAAATATTATCTCAGCTAGGGTAGGAGTGGATAAACATGTCCCGCTGCAGTATGTGCAGCCCGAGTCAATCCTTGTGTGTGTGAGTGAGACTAACAAGTTAGTTACTTCTTCCATTAAAGGCTTGGTTGAAGAGCCAAGCTTTCACCTGCTTCCTGAAGTAGAGGTAATCTTGTGTTAAGCGGAGCCTTTCAGGCAATGCATTCCAGTGTGTGGGGGCTACTCCGGAGAAGGCTCGCTTGTGGGTATCACATCATGTAATGTCTTTTGGAGAGGGTGTAGTTAGGATCATCCTATTCTTCAGATACTCGGGGCCATTTCCTTTCAGGGCCTTGAAGATCAGACATAGAGTTTTAAATTTAGCCCTGTATTGTACTGGTAGCCAATTGAGTTTTTGAAAAAATGGTGTGATGAGGTCACGTCACTTGCAACCTTCTATGAGTCTTGCTGCTGCATTCTGAATCAACTGGAGCTGGTGCAGGACCTTTGTAGTCAGACCATTGTATAGTGCATTGCAGTAATCCAGTCTTGATGTTACCATGGCATGCACAACTGGGATAAGATTTACCTTCTCGATGTAAGGAGAGAGGCAGCGTAACTGTTGCAAATAGTAGAAGCAGCTCTTGAAGGTTGCTGGATTTAGGGAACTCTAACTGTATTCCAAGGTTCCTGACTTGTGATTTGAGGGGGAGTTCATACTTCCCAAAATGGATTTTGATGAGAAGGGCAATAGGGAAACATGATGGAGGCTAAGTAGAGAGGTGTACCCAGACACAGGACTTTAAAAGTCTGAGTGAGTATTTCATGACGGATTCGGAATGGTATTGTGAGCCAATGATGATACTTCAAGAGTGGGGTGACGTGATTACAATGGTGTGCATGGGACAAGATACGGACTGCAGTGTTCTGAATAGTTTAAAGCCTCTTAAGGGCAATAACTGGCATAGATAATATTCCAATAATCCCGTTTAGAAATGACTAAGACACAAATGAGGGTAGCACAAGAAGCATCATCTAAGTAAGGGCAAAGGGACTGGATTAAACACACTGAAAAGAAACAGGATCTAGTGACAGCTGAAATGTGGTTGGTAAATGTCCGTTGGGTGTCCAAGTGAACCCAAATATTTTAATGTGTTCACAAGGCAGATGGGATGTCCATGAAGGGTAAGGGTAGCAGTAAGGGATAAGAGCTGGCCTGTCAGCCAAAGCCTGACCATTTTCTGTGGGTTCAGAATAAGATGATTTGGGGAGAGCCAGTCTTCAATACGGTCGAGGCAGAACTGTACAGTGGTGAAGTCAGCTGAGTAGGGATTATGTCTGACAACCAGAAGGACATCATCTGTGTAGATATAGAATCTGACTGAGTAATCCTGAATTAGAAAGGCCAAAGGACTGGAAAGATGTTGAATAATAATGGGGAAAGAACAGAACCCTGGGGGACACCACAGGGAAGTGCATCACCATGATCCAATGCAGAGTGAAAGTCATTTAATAGTAACATAGTAACATAGTAGATGACGGCAGAAAAAGACCTGCACGGTCCATCCAGTCTGCCCAACAAGATAACTCATATTTGCTACTTTTTGTGTATACCCTACTTTGATTTGTACCTGTGCTCTTCAGGGCACAGACCGTATAAGTCTGCCCAGCACTATCCCTGCCTCCCAACCGCCAGCCCCGCCTCCCAACCACTGGCTCTGGCACAGACCGTATAAGTCTGCCCAGCACTATCCTCGCCTCCCAACCACCAGCCCTGCCTCCCAACCACCGGCTCTGGCACAGACCGTACAAGTCTGTCCAGCACTATCCCCGCCTCCCAACCACCAGTCCCGCTTCCCACCACCGGCTCTGGCACAGACCGTATAAGTCTGCCCAGCACTATCCCCGCCTCCCAACCACCAGCCCCGCCTCCTGATCTTGACTAAGCTCCTGAGGATCCATTCCTTCGGCACAGGATTCCTTTATGCTTATCCCACGCATGTTTGAATTCCGTTACTGTTTTCATTTCCACCACCTCCCACGGGAGGGCATTCCAAGGCAGTTGCTGTTGAGGCTTGGAAGGAGGAGGAAGTGTTGCCAGAGGCTCTGCAGGCTTCCAGGGGGAAGGGAGTGAGGCCTAGCCCCTTCCCCAGAAATGAGGAAGGTCCCTGGGGAGCAGTCCTCAGGCAAGGCCCAGGATATGGGGCCTCCTGGGGCCCAGGACCAGAAGGCCTGGAAGAACGGTTCCCTCTCTGTTAAAGCTGCAGAGAGGAGGGAGAGGAGCCCGGTAGACCGGAGAGAACAGCAGCCCGAGGGCGGAAGCCAGTCCGGTACCCCCCTCACTGGCCTACAACATCCAGAAGGTGAGAGGGGGGGAGAGCTGGTGAAGGCCCAAGAAGGGAGTTTGCCGGGCAGAGAGAAGGTGGAGGAGATGGATACCTGTCAGGAGAGTCAGCCTGAATCTGAGGAGACAGGCAGTGAGGACAGCGAGTCCTCGGAAGAGGATGATTTTTGGGAGAGAATCCAGGACCCAGAGGACCCGGCTAGTGGTTTGATTAAAGTGGTTAGGAGAATCAAGGCCGTGGAGAAAGAGGTGGTGGATCTGGGTAAACGTATCAAGATGGCTAAAACCATGATTAAAGTAGCTCCAGCAACACACAAGAACCTATATGAAAAGGAAGAAACACGTCTAAAAAAAATGCTTGGGAAGAAAGAACAGCTGCTTGGGGTTTTAAAAAAAGGCCCTGGGAACCCTTTGCGCGAGATTTATGTGAACAAGGAAAGAATGGCTTCTGGTTCTCTCGCTGGAGGCCAGGGAAGTAAACGATCAGACCCCACAGCAGAACGGAGAGGGAAGAAAACAGAGGGTTCAGTTCCTGGGTCCCTGCATTCTTCAGTGCCAGAACTGACCGGGAGCGGTACACAAGCCACATTAAAGTATATGCAGTACCTGGCAAGCCAGCCCGGTCCTCTTCCAGAGACAGCAGAGCTCAGGGACGTCAGGGCTGGTCTGGATCAGACTTCTCAGACACAGAGACCTGTGGAGGAAAATACAGAAGCGAGAGAGTTTCAGAGACAATCATTCCAGATACTAGACACAGGGTCAGGCGCTACAGGGGAGAGCCTGTTGTCTAATGCAGTTCTGGTTGAGCCGATGCAGAAGAAAGAGGGCGGTGTACCCGGAATGGAGCATTGGGCTGCAAGCAAGGACAAGCGGTTGCAGCCACAGGTGGTTCTTTTTCCACTGGAGGCATCGGTTTCGGGAGGTCAGCAACCTACAAGCGCAGTGCCATTACTAGCGCAGCAGGTCCGCCCACGAGGATCGAAGGGGCAGGACATCATACCTGATCGAGAGACGGCTGATTTGCAGTGTGCGGAGGGCAGTTCGCAGCTGCAAGGGACATCACAGACAGCCGGTGGAACATCGGAGGCGAGCCAGAAGGCTGTAGCGCTAAGGGGGACAGAGGCTAATTTTCAGCAAGGAGCGGAGAGACGATACGCGGAGCTTCCGGGTTCAAGGAAGCTCTGCCCACTCACAGCAGATGAGAGGGCAGGTTTGCCCAATCGGGGCGCAGGAGGAAGGAGTTTGCACGGGTTCGACAACGGGACCGGAGCAGAGCCATCAGAGAGAAAGGAGTCAAGGCACCCAGAAGGCTGTGAGAAAGAAGGGGCAGACAGGGAGATTCTTGCAGCGCCAGCCCCGCAGCAAGTAATGACCGCAAGGACTGCCGGTAATGCGGTACCAGACTTGGTTCAGCCGGAGGGAGGGCAGGCTGAAGGGGGTTTGTTGCGGGATTCTGGGGCTGCTGAAGGTTTGCAGTGGGAAGGTTCTTTTGGTGTAGATTTGCCTGATGCAGGGGACTCAGGTGTCTGGGCAGCAGGGGATGGAGGTATGTCGGTGGGCCAGCAGCATCAGGGAAGAGGGGGTATGGTTCCTGAGGGGCAGGGAGGCCCCAGAGTAAAAGGAAGGGGGGTAGGCAGGGGGAGGGGCAGCGGGAGGGGGGAGATGACATCATTACGGGTACGGGGGGGGCAGGAGGTGGGGGGGGAGTAGGGAAGACAGTAAGGCTGAGGGGCAGCAAGGGAGGGGGGTGGAGTTGGAGGGTAGGGCTGGCACCAGCTCAGGGGTAGGGGGGCGATGGGGGCAAGGGTCTGTGTCCTTTGCTGCAGTGGTCCAGGGAGGGGGGAGGAGGGAGGGGGGAGGACTTGCGGGGTATGAAGGGACAGGCAGGGGTTTTGGGGGAATGGGGAAAGGGGGTGGGCAGTTACCAAAAAGACGCAATGTGGTTCAGCTTAAATGGATAGGGGACGGAGCAATGCCGTCCCGGGAAAAGGTCTTGAAACAGGTGATGGGGATGGGGTTCATACCTGAGGACTTTTATGCTTGTATACACCCCATCAACATCCCCGAATATGATGTAAGCTTTATGACCCAGAGGGGGATGGAAATCTTTTGGGAACGGTATGAGGGAGTAAGGGGGAAGGGGGAGTGGCGGGACTTCAGGGTGATTCCGATCAGCAAGCCGGACCTGGTGCAGGTTACCCTACTTGTGCGGAATGAGTCTATCTCAGGGGCAGATCTGGCTTACTGGCTCCAGCGGTATGCGGAGCTGAAGTCACCACTTACTAAGCTACCGGATCCGAGTAGGGTTTGGGCAGGAGGTTGGGGAGCCCAGGTAAAATTAAAACAGGACGGCTATGTCGTTCAGCACATCCCCTCGGCAGCTTTCATCGGCCGTGACAGGATACTGTGTTTTTACAAAGGACAGCCACGACAGTGCTTTAGGTGTGGTTCATTTCGACATTTTAGCATGTCCTGCCCTGTGGTAAAGTGTGGGAGATGTGGGGACACCCAGCACTCCACGGAGGATTGTACCTCGATTCGGTGCAATCTCTGTGGAGGGCTGGGGCATGCATTCCGGAATTGCCCTCGGGCGTCCCATAATGAGTGGGACATGTGGAGGAAGGGGTATGGCGGGGTGGTAGGGGAAGAGGAGGGGGCAGGGCACGGGGTGCTGGGCAGGGAGGAGCTGGTAGGAGAAGGGGAGGGGAGGCAGGAAGGAGCGTCTGGGGAGGAGCAGGAGGGGGATTGGGTGCGAGTTCCACAGAGGAGGAGGAAGTCTAGAAAGGGGGGGACACGGGCGGTAGGCGGGGAGGTGCCGCAGCAGGGGGCGAGGGGGGGGGAATAGATATCAGGTGTTAGGAGAGGAGGATGGGGGGGCTGAGGGTGAGGAGGGCGAACAGATGGAGGGGACGAGGGTGGAGTTGATGGAGGAGGGAGCAGAGGCAGGGGGGATAGCAGAAGGCAAAAGGAAATATGAAGAGGTTCAGGTGGGAAGTACAGGGAGTCGGAAGAAGGGAGGGGAGGTTCAGAGCAGTAGGGAAGAGGGAGGGGGGAGAGAGGAGGCAGGGGGAGGGGAGGGTGGAAGGGATGGGAGAGGGAAGGGGAGTAAGAGGAAGGCCGAGGGGGTTGTGCAGGGGGTGTGGGCCCAAGTGTATGAGTGGGGGGACAGAGTGGAATTGGAGGAGGTTTTGGAGGACAGGGAGGACCTAGAGGAGGAGTTAGGGGGTGAGTTTGGGGGAAGGGGGAAAGGGAGGGTGAGGGGTAATGAAGTGGGATTGGATAGCACAAAGAAGAAGAAAGGAAGGAAGAAAGGGGGAGGGGAGGTACAGGTGGGACTGGTGGGGGGGGGGGAGGGGATCGGGGGGGGGAGGACGATGGCCGCACGGAAGAGGACCTGTCTCAGGGTGCGAAGGGGGAACATCAGGAGGTTCGGGTACAGAGTATAGGAGGTGTTGAGCAGCTCGGTTACTCTCCATGAGAATGGCGGGACTTGTATTAACATTTGCTACCCTTAATGTGGCCAGTATCTCCTCCCCAAAGGCGCAATGCTTGGCGTATGACAGGTTTGCGCGGGTCCGGGCGGATTGTTTCCTGATACAGGAAACCCGGCTGACGTCTCTGGAAAAGATCAGGCGGGCGAGACGGGCCTGGAGGTGGGGACCCTCAGTGTGGGGGTTGGCGGGGGACAGGTATGAGGGAGTGGGAATTTTATTTAAGACGCACCGGGTGAATATCCAGAGGGTGGTGGAGTTGGGGGTGGGGAGATGTCTAGTGGTAGATGTGATTTGGGAGGGAAGAGCGTTGAGGGTGGTCAACGTGTACGGGCCCCAGAGTAAGAGGGAAAGGGTACTCCTTTTTGGGAAAATTCGGCCCTACCTGTACACCTCACGCCAGGTAGTCTGGGGTGGGGATTTCAACACTATATTGAGGAAAATGGATAGTGGGGGACGGTCAATGCAGGTGAGCTATGATGGGGTGAGACTGGCGAGGATTATGCGGGAGGCGGGGTTGGTTGACGCACATGTGGAGTTTTGTGAGGGGCAGGAGGGGTTCACATTCTTTAGAGGACAGTGCAAGAGCAGAATAGATCGCTTCTTGGTGAGGGAAGGGGTTGGTCTGGGGGGCCCAAAGATTGTGGATGTGGACTTTTCGGACCACCATATGGTTCTCCTTCAGGTGGGGGGAGCGGGAGTACAGAGGCCAGGGAGAGGGTTGTGGAGGCTGAACTTAAAGTGGTTAGGTAACAGGCAGGTGCGGGAGGAATTTCTTGGGTTTTTGGACGACCAGGTTACAGTACAAGGAGCATTTTCATCGATTGGTGGGTGGTGGGACACGGTGAAAAGACGCACACGGGGGGTTTTCTTGAGGCAGGCGAGAAGGGAGGGTAGGGAAAGGACGAAGCTGGGTCTGGTGGTGAAACAGAAGAGGGATAGATTAATTTCTCAGGGGGGGAGTGAGGTGGAAATAAGGGAACTCCAAGAGCTCCTGGAAAAGGTACAGTACAATCATTACACCTCATTGGTGTATGAACGAGATTTCGGGAAGATGGTTAGCCCGGATCCCTTCGCCTGTTGTAGGGAGAGGAGGGACCATAGGGTGGTTGAGGGAGTGCGCGACACACGAGGGATCCTTCAGGATTCCAAGGAGGGGAGTTTAGGTGTAGTAGGGGATTACTTTGAAGCATTCCTCTCGGCCCAGCAGATAGATAAAGAGCAGATGGAGAGCTATGTGGAAGGGACCCCAGGGATAGGGGATTGGGGACCCCAGCTCCAGGGCCTTTTGCAACCATGGACTGTGCAGGAGGTGGAAGAAGCCATTGAGGCACTCCACAAGAAGACCTCGCCGGGGCCGGACGGGCTGCCGACCGAGTTTTATCAGGCCTTTAAGGCGCAACTGGGGCCGATCTTGTTGAAGGTATGGGAGGCAGCTCGTTCGGAGGGTTCCCTCCCCAGGTCCCTGACAGAAGCAGCTCTGATTTTGTTGAGCAAAGGGAAGGACTCGTCGCTGCTGGCCAATTGGCGGCCGATAGCGCTGCTCAACACCGATCGGAAGATTTTCGCAAGAATGCTTTTTCAAAGGATGAGGCAGGTGTCTGCGGGATTGTTAGCGGCCTCCCAAGCATGCGGGGTTAAGGGCAGAGGGGTCATGGAAGCAGCAGCATGGGTACGAGAGGGAGTTGAACACAGTAGGGAGGGTGTGAATGGTCGGTTGGTGGTGACGCTTGACCAGGATAAAGCATTTGACAGAGTGCAATGGGATGTCCTGTGGAGAATTCTAGAACACTATGGGTTCCCGAAGGGGTGGGTAGAGCAGCTGCAGCTGCTGTATAGGCAGGCTGGGTGTTTCCCCTTGGTAAATGGGTGGAGGGGGGAAGGGGTTTACGGTGGGGGCAGGGGTGCGGCAGGGGTGTCCGCTGAGCCCGCTGTTGTATGCATATGCCATCGACCCTTTTATAAGACGGGTGGAGAAGGGAGGGGCGCAGGGACTGCAAGGTGTGGAGGTAGGGGAAGGTAGTCAGCTGAGGGTCGTGGCATATGCAGACGACGTCACAGTGTGGGTGGCGGACCAAAGGGAGGGAGGAAGACTGCAGGAGCTGATCCAGGATTACTCGCAGGTCACAGCATCGAGGGTCAATTTTCAAAAATCGAATAGCCTGTGGGTTGGGGAAGATCAAGGGCACCAATTTGAGTTGGGTGGTCAGTTTCCAGCGCCAGGGGAACGGCTCAGGGTTCTGGGGATTTATTTTGACCAGGGGGATTATAGGTTATACAACTGGGATAAGTGTCTCCAAGAAGCCAGGGCACGGGTAGACAGATGGAAGGGGTGGAGAATGTCGATGGGGGAGCGGGTCCAGTTGATAAAGGCTCATCTAATTCCCTTGTTTTTATTTGTTAGCTACATTTGCTTGTTGCCGGAAAGCCGCTATACAGCCCTATATAGCGTGTTTTTCCAGTTGCTCTGGGGAAACAGGATGAACCCAGTGAAGCGTAATGTTACATATCTGCCCAGGAAGGAGGGGGGGGGGGGTGGGAATGGTAAACCCGATCCTGTTCTTCAGTGCGCTGTTCCTGCAGTTTAATTTGGGCAGGGCGGTTGGGCAGGAGCCCCCGGGGTGGGCACGGAGTGTTCTGCAATGGTGGAGCAGGTACTGGGACCTATGGCAGCAAGGGGGAAGGGTAGTAGCTCTGCGGAAGGGGGCCCCGGGGAGGGTAGGCTATTGCAAGACCCTGGTGAAGCTGGTGAGGGTGTGGGGGGTGTCAGTGGCAGAGGTGAAAGAAGGACAGCGGGGGGTTTGGATGGAGAGGGTTCGATCACAGATGTTTTCAGCGCCCCTAGCGCTGCGGGATGCGCCAGACCCAGTGTTAAAGCAGGGGTTGCGGTTGATTACATCTGACCGGATCCCTGTGAAATACACAGACATTGCGTGGCTGTCCTTTCACGGTAAACTGTATGTGAGAGCCAACTTGAAAGATCGGAAAGTGCAGGACAGGGGATGTCCAAGGGGGGAATGTGCTGGGGTCGAGGAAACAATGGAGCATTTCCTGCAGGAATGCCCATTTTCGGTCCATGTTTCTGACCGGGTTTCCTCTCTGTTGCAGATCCCCAGTTTCCGTCGGTACACCTATGCGGACTGGGTGTACGGTCCATCTGTAAAAGTAGGGCGCTTGGATCCGGAGACACGCTTTCTGATATCAGTGATACTCCGATACTGCCTCTGGATAGCGCGGTGTGGGGTCTCCCTGCACCAGGACGTCCGGTCGGCGGAAAACGTCAGCTGGGATGTGGTGAGGGCAGTGCAGGAAGCGGCAAAGTGGGAAAGGGTGGAGAAGGGGGTGGAGAAATCCGCAAGGTGGTGGAAGCATGTCAGGCTAAAACCACCATGAGGGGCTTTCAGTTGGCTGTTTGCAGGGGTTTTGGGGACTCTGGGGTATTTGGTAGATAAATTTAATGTATTATCATGTGGGGGGAGGGGGGTTTGTATATAGGTAGGTTGCTTGTGTATAGGTAGGATGTTGATGGGGGATGTGAGGGGAGGGTTGGTTGTTTTTTCATGTGTGTAATTTGTTTTTAGTTTTTTTTTCAATAAAAAGAGTTCTCCAAGCATCCACTACTCTCTCTGTGAAAAAATACTCCTGACATTTTTCTTGAGTCTGCCCCCCTTCAATCTCATTTCATGTCTTCTCGTTCTACCATCTTCCCATCTCCGGAAAAGGTTCGTTTGCGGATTAATACCTTTCAAATATTTGAACGTCTGTATCATATCAACCCTGTTTCTCCTTTCCTCCAGAGTATACATGTTTAGTTCAGCAAGTCTCTCCTCATACGTCTTGTAATGCAAATCCCATACCATTCTCGTAGCTTTTCTTTGCACCGCTTCAATTCTTTTTACATCCTTAACAAGATACGGCCTCCAAAACTGAACACAATACTCCAGGTGGGGCCTCACCAACGACTTATACAGGGGCATCAACACCCCCTTTCTTCTGCTGGTCACACCTCTCTCTATACAGCCTAACAACCTTCTAGCTATGGCCACCGCCTTGTCACACTGTTTCGTCGCCTTCAAATCCTCAGATACTATCACCCCAAGATCCCTCTCTCCGCCCGTACCTATCAGACTCTCCCCGCCTAACACATACGTCTCCCATGGATTTCTATTCCCTAACTGCATCACTTTGCATTTCTTCGCATTGAATTGCCAAACCTTAGACCATTCTTCTAGCTTCCTCAGATCCTTTTTCATGTCATTTAATAGGGAAGTAAGCTCTGTCTCTGTGGAGTGACCAGTCCTAAAACCTGACTGTGTGGGATATAAGATGTTGCATGTTTCAACATGTTGAGATAGCTGGCTGTAGACTATTCTTTCCAGGATTTTGGCTAAGAAAAGAAGATTTGATACAGGACAATAGTTAGCAGCCAGAGAAACATCTAGAGAATGATTTCTTTTAGTAGTGGACGAACAAGGGCAGATTTCCACTGGGAGAGAATAAGCCCACAGTTGGGACCATTGAATGGGCAAAGGAAATCAAACTGGGGGGGGGGGGGGGAAGACGGGAGGACACAGCAGCTGCACAGGGGGAAGGGAAGATGGAAAGAAAGATGCTGCACAGGGGGGAGGGAAGATGGAAAGATGAGGCTTGTTTGGTGGGTGAGGGAGATGCAGCAAAGGGGTGGAGGGGTGAGGAAGGGAGAAGTCTTGGCTGTGTATGAGGTGGAGGGGAGGGACACATGCTGCATACAGAGGGGATAGGTGGGGAGGGGGAGAAATGGTAGGCATAGGGGTGGAGAGGAGGGAGAAATGGTGGGTATAGTGGTGGAGGGAGGGCGGAGCAGAGAAAATTTTGTGCCCACCCACTTTGGGCTCAGGCCCACCCAAAACTGGCTGTCTGGCTATGCCACAGGTAAACATGTTCATTTAATGAAGAAATTTTTGTAATGTAAACTGGGAGCAAAAATAGGCTTTTAAAAATTATGTTTATAAGCCAGTGGTTCTCAACCCAGTCCTCGGAACACCCGCAGCCAGACTGGTTTTCAGGATATCTACAATGAATATGCATATGAGAGATTTGCATGCACTGCCTCTATTATGGAAATCCTAAAAATTAGACTGTCTGGAGGTGTTTTGGGGACTGGGTTGGAAACCACTGGCTTATAAAAAAATAATGATTTTATTATTATTATTATTATTATTATTAAAATGCCTATTTTTGCTCCAAGTTTTGATAAACTGAGCACACCACCCGAACTCTCGCCAACTCTCTCATCACCACTGCAACCTACTCCTCATTGGCCTCCCACTTAGCCATCTATCACCCCTTCAATCCGTTCAGAACTCTGCTGCACGTCTTATCTTCCACCTCGACCGTTATGCTCATATCACCCCTCTCCTCAAGTCACTTCACTGGCTTCCGATCAGGTACCACATTCAGTTCAAGCTTTTCCTACTAACCTACAAATGCACTCAATCTGCAGCCCCTCATTACCTCTCTACCCTTATCTCCCTTTACACTCCTACCCGTAACCTCCGCTCACAGGACAAATCCCTCTTCTCTGTACCCTTCTCCACCACCGCCAATTCCAGGCTCCGCCCTTTCTGCCTCGCCTCTCCCTATGTTTGGAATAAACTTCCTGAGCCCATACGCCAAGCACCCTCCCTGTCCGTCTGCAAATCCTTGCTCAAAGCCCACCTCTTCAATGTCGCCTTCGGCATCTAACCATTCTACCTCTATTCAGGAAATCTAGACTGCTCCAATTTGATCGTATGCACATTTTGTCCATTAGATTGTAAGCTCCTATGAGCAGGAACTGTCCTTCTTTGTTAAACTGTACAGCGCTATGTAACCCTAGTAGCGCTTTAGAAGTGTTAAGTAGTAGTAGTATCAGTTACATGAACATGTTTACATACTACTACTACTACTACTATTTAGCATTTCTATAGCGCTACAAGGCGTACGCAGCGCTGCACAAACATAGAAGAAAGACAGTCCCTGCTCAAAGAGCTTACAATCTAATAGTCAAAAAATAAATAAAGTAAGCAAATCAAATCAATTAATGTGAACGGGAAGGAAGAGAGGAGGGTAGGTGGAGGCGAGTGGTTACGAGTCCAAAGCAATGTTAAAGAGGTGGACTTTCAGTCTAGATTTAAAGGTGGCCAAGGATGGGGCAAGACGTAGGGAGGGGCTCAGGAAGTTTATTCCAGGCGTAGGGTGCAGCGAGACAGAAGGCGTGAAGTCTGGAGTTGGCAGTAGTGGAGAAGGGAACAGATAAGAAGGATTTATCCATGGAGCGGAGTGCACGGGAAGGGGTGTAGGGAAGGACGAGTGTGGAGAGATACTGGGGAGCAGCAGAGTGAGTACATTTATAGGTTAGTAGAAGAAGTTTGAACAGGATGCGAAAACGGATAGGGAGCCAGTGAAGGGTCTTGTTTACATACACTCCCATTCACATTGTAGGGTCCATCCTCAAAAGTTAATCTATTTCCTTGTCCTTGGGAGTTTACATCCCAAAGGCAGTGATTCCTAAACCTGGTCCTGGAGGCACCCCAGCCAGTCAGGTTTTCAGGATATTCACAATGAATATTCATAAGAGATTTGCATACACTGCTTTCACTGCATGGAAATCTCTCTCATTAATATTCATTGTGGATATCCTGAAAATCTGACTGGCTGGGGTGCCTCCAGGACCAGGTTTGGGAATCACTGCCCTAGGGATAGAATAGGGGCCCCATACTCTCACATATCTACCATACCTTTTCTATCATCTCTTAATTAAACAGGCCCTCTACCATGCCTCAGCCAGGAATCATCAGCAGGGGCAACTGCAGTGAAACCCCCCTTCCACCCAATCCATCAACAATGCATCTGGAGCTTCCCTTTAAGCCTCAACACAACTGCAAGGCCCCACTGTACCTTTACAGCAGTATCACATCTAACTGGGCTAATTATTTTGATGCTGTGCTTGGGGGAAAAAGTGTATGTGCAGGTTGGGCTATTGTGGAGCTCCATCCTAGCCTATGCTTCACACAGCACACAACATTTCCTTCAGTCTTGCACAGTGCGTTTTTCCGTTAGCCACTACCCATGTGCTTGCACACTAGTATGATTCAATAGGCAATAGCAGAAATGCAGTAGGTGCTATTTGAATCCATGCTGCTTCTGTCACCATACCACTGCCTTGTATTATGTGTTTGGGAGCTGGTCACCTGTACAGTACAACCCGAAGCTGTCACTGGCAGCTACCACCACTTGAGGTGACAAGCACAACCACAACCACATGTACCACCAGTCTGCCAAAGCTGTACTGTCCTAAACCCCCACACCCTCCCCCAAACCCGCTGAAGATGCTACTGTACCACCTCTGAACTCGTACCCTTCACCCCACTCCCAGGCTGAAATTAACTACTACTGGGGAACTACTAACCTCCCAAATCGCAGACAAAGGGATGCAAAGGTCCATGGGAGGTAGGAGATGGGACTAAAGAGAATCTTTTTTTTTCTTTGCCTGATTGAAGCCTGCAGATTAGCCTAGTGGGGGTAGGGGTGGAAGAGAGAAAGAGACTAGTTCTGTTGAACAAGAGAGGAAAGGAGAAGATGGGTGAGAGACAGAGAGGGTGT
The DNA here is from genome assembly GCF_901765095.1 of Microcaecilia unicolor. Classification (NCBI taxonomy): domain Eukaryota; kingdom Metazoa; phylum Chordata; class Amphibia; order Gymnophiona; family Siphonopidae; genus Microcaecilia; species Microcaecilia unicolor. Next base: position 355,471,806 of record NC_044031.1, on the reverse strand, counting down.
TTGAGCACTATGGGAAGAGGGGACGACAAGGAGCTGGGTGAGGATTACTGGTTCAGAAAGAAGGGATGAGGCAGAAATGGCAGCAAGGGACTTGGGACAAAGAGAGAATGGTGCCAGGGTGAAGGGGTGAGAATCAGAGAGAGGAGAAGTTGCAGGAAGGGAGAAGTAAGGTCAGGAAAGAAGAGTGAGAGCCGTGTGAGATGAAGTGGGCAGGGGTTGTGACGTGAGAGGGGAGAAGAAGGTATGGGGACAGTAGGGTAAGACAGAGAGAGTATGGGGAAGGGAGAAGGGGATGCAAGACAATGAGCTGAGAGCAGGGTAAATAGTGAGAAAAGGTGAGGAGTTGCTGAGCACAGTGTATAGAAAGAGCAGACTGGAGAGTGACTCTGGTTGTCAGTAGTGGAAATACCGTTCAAACAACCCTAGTAGTGCAGGGGGAGCCCAGTCAACAGGACCAGCTCGAGGCATAGTGGCACCCTGAGCCAACTTGATTAGGCGGCAGTCCCCTATTGCATCACTTCCAGTGCCTCTCCCTCATCCCCCATGGGTTTGCCTTCTTTCCCCCCCCCCCCCCCCCCCCCCATCCAGTCTCTCTCTTCCCCTCCTCTGCCTTCTCCCCAGGGCTGCCAAGAGACCCAGCTGGGCCTGCCCCTGCCCCTTTACCTTGCTGTGTCTGCTCCTCCCTCAATCTGTTGTCTCCTGCTCCTGTGTGCTGGAACCTGGGTTGTTGCATTAAGGCAATCATCCTGGTCCTGGCACACAGGAGCAGGAGAGAGAGAGAGACAGAGACAGACCCAGAAGCAGGTAGACAGGAAGGAAGAAGCTTCTGATCCTTGAAAACCTTGCTGGCACTGGACCCCCCCCCCCCTCACTTGGAGGTTGGGCCTGGGGAATCTTCCCCCCCCCCCCCCGCCTCCTCTCGGCAGCCCTGCCCCTCACCATGGGTCCGGTACTACTCCTTTACCTCTCTCACTCTCCTGTAGTCATAAGAACAAAAGAATAACCATAATGGGTCAGACCAATGATCCATCTAGCCCAGTATCCTGCTTCCAACAGTGGCCAATCCAGGTCAAAAATACCTTGCAGAAACCCAATTAGTAGCAATGCTATCAATCCCGGGACAAGCAGTGGCTTCCCCTATGTCCATCTCAATAACAGAATATGGACCTTTCCTCCAAGAAATTGTCCAAACCTTTTTAAAATTTGGATACGCTAACCACTGTTATCATATCCTCTGGCAATGAGTTCCAGAGCTTAACTATTCTTTGAGTGAAAAAATATTTCTTAAAAGTACTTGCATGTAATTTTGTACTTTTTTAAAGTTTACATAAAGTTTACATTAGTTGCTGGTGTCGGCAGCAGCAGCATGACAGGCTGCCTTCAGTCAACCTCTGGGGCTTCTATCTGCTGCATTCGGCTCACAGGAAATTGCTTCTGAGGAGATAGCACACGGCAGAGGGAAGACCCAAGGGCTGGCCAAATGCAGCCAGTCATGTTGCTGCTGCTGCCACCACCGGCAATCAGTGTAAAACTTTACAGGACTGCAGGTGAGTGAGAAATGAGGAAACAGTGCTGGACCCACAGGGAGTGTGTGTTTGTTGGGGGGGGGGGGGGGAGTGTGAAGGGGAGAGGGATAGGAGGGAGAGAAAAGGCTTAACCTATAGTCCAGGTGAGATCAGAAGGAGGGTATTTTGGTGTCCTTAATCGCCAGCACCCTGGGCCAGAGCCTCATCTGGTCCAGTGGTTAAACCAACCCTGAAAAGGATCTAGTATCCCCATCCCTCCCGGATGGCAGGGGTAGAGGCAGAGTGCCCCAAGACTGTACTTAGCTCTAACAGTGTTGCCATGTGGTCTCCAAACACTTAAATACTACTTAAAAGAGACTTTATTTTTTAGTAGTTAAGGGGAAGAAAGATAACAAGATTCTTATTTGCGTTGGCCTGGCCAACTTGGCCACAGTATGTTATAAAGGGGATTTGTTATAGGTAGATATTGTAGAGACTTTTGTTTTTTAAATAGAACTCCAGTGTATTGTGTTTAAGTGTAGTGAAACCCTTGTAGAATCCTGGTTATTGATTTTTGGAGCAGAATAAAGAGAAGACTCAGGCATAACATTCAAAACAGCAGTGCAATCTGCTTGAAGAAAGCCCCTTAAGATGGAAGAAACAAGAAGTGAAAATTGTCAACCTTGCCTGGGATCCATTCAAAACACTTCAGGGGACAGTTTTGATACCAAATTATCCTTGCTATGCAAATTTTCTCACCGACCCGCTGGTTCCTAGTTATGCTTGGGAGAAGCAGTGGCCACATCTGCTTCCCGTTTTGCCGAATCAGAGCCTCGCCATCTGCATGGCCTCATCCCAGGCAGCATGCTCTGTGCTGATTAGCTTCCTCAGCCAGCCAGGCCCAGGCCCTCTCTGCCCTGAGAGGCTGATTTTACTTCTCAGTGCTCAGAAACCAGAAACTTTACTCCCTAGGGACAGGAAGGCGTTGGTTTGTGTGATTTGCAGGCAGCCAGAAGTTGCCTGTCTCTTACTCAAATGCACATCAGCGTGTGGTTGGGACAGATAAAACTGGGAATAGTTCTGTTTTCTGAGACATTTTTTAAGGTCATGAGACCATGCATCTGAGGTACTTAAAGCACGCCTGCAGTTGGGCCCAGTGCCAGGGTATTAGCACCTTACAAAAGCCGCAGCTTTGTGAGCCCTGCTCTTTAACTTTTAGGCCAATAGACCACCCTTCTTGCATCCCTACAAGATTTTGATGGTTAAACTTTACAATCATGATGATGATCCCCCTCCTATCAAAAACAATTCTATGGACATAGAAAGGACAAAAGCCATTTGCGCTGTTAAATACTGATTTACCCAATTAAAATGACTTTTGGAAAACAGCCCACCCTAAAAGAATTTAAGGGCCCCTTTTACAAAGCAGTGATAAGCCCAATGCGGGCTTACTGTGCGCTAATCTGGAGCTACTGCCGGCCCAATGCGAGTGCCAGACAGTGTGCATCATTTCCCACACTAGAGAAAATAGGGCCGTATTTTTGTAGCGCAACACTAACTAGGTGGTAAGTGGGCAGCACTACACACTACCCAGTTACTATTGGGTTAGTGCGGGAGCCCTTACCAACACCTCAGTGGGTGGCATTAAGTGTTCCCCCCCCCCCCCCCCCCCCCATATGGCCACACTGTAAGTGAAATCTTACCGCATGGCCATGTCTTTTTTTTGGCCTTTATACCCGCTGTGGTAAAAAGGGCCTCGGCACATGGCAAAAAACAGCCCTCATCGCTAGCACAGGGCCCTTTTTACTACAGTTTGGTAAAAGGACCTCTAAAAGAGCACACAGGGAATGTATTCTCACCCTTTCCCTTTGAGAATGAGAACCTTGCACTAATATGTACTGTTTACAAAACTGTTCCTTCCAAACCATACTTTTAGTTATTACATTTTGTTCTGTATATTCTCTCTATATATGTTTCAGAAATAACGTCACAGTGTCTGATGAATTTGTCACCTTAGATTTTTGGGATAGACTACAAAAATATGCAAGAAATAACATAAAACTTAGCTGGTACCTGCTTTAATTCACTAGAGGAGCTTGTTCACTCCACTTGCCCTGGCTGCCAGCTCTCCTCAAACTTTCCCCTTCACATCTCTCACTAGGGACAGAGAAACTATCTGCATATAAAAAGTGTACAGTGTTGTGTACAAGTAGTAGCGCTGTAGAAATGATTAGTAGTAGTAGATATGATGGCATCCCTTATACAGAATGATTAGTAGTAGGAGAAGGTTTTAGAGGGATGCTGTGTGTCTCCAAAGCCCTCTCACTTCTTCCCTGTATCTTCTGCACTAGCACATGTTCTGAGAAGACACAGCAGACATTCTACCTTCCATGCAGTGCTATCAGTTCTCATCTTCCTAAACCAGCATCCCCTCCTATAAACTTGATAGGGAGTCAAGACCTGGGGTGGTGATTTGCTCATACCTGTTGAGGCATACAAGCACACACCACCCATTAACGTCAGACAATACCTCCATCCTCTGTTATACAGAGAGATTTATATGCTACTAGTAAAAAAAGGCCCGTTTCAGGCACAAATGAAATGGGCGCTAGCAAGGTTTTCCTTGTAGTGTGTATGTTTGAGAGAGTATGTGTGAGATTGACTGTGTGTGAGACAGTGAGAGTGAATGTGCGAGTGTGTGTTTGTGAGAGAGAGCGAGAGTGCTGGGTGCGAATGTGTCTCCTCTGGCCCCCCTGCAGCCACCGTGCGATTCTCCTCTCTCCCCTGCTCTCCCTCCAGCCACCCAGCAATTATACTTTTTCCCTTGCCCCCCTGCAGCCTCCCACCGATGGCGTTCTCTCCCTTGCTCCCCCCCTCCAGCCAACCTGCGAGTCTCCTCTGTCCCTTGCCCCCCTGCAGCCATGCAGCGAGTTTCCTGTGTCCCCTGTGCTCCCTCCAGGCACCCAGTGAGTCTTCTATATTCGCCGCCCCCCCCCCCTCCAGCCACCCTGCATTTGTTGTCTGTCTCCTGCCCCACCTCCATCCACCCAGTGATTATCCTATCTCCCCTGCCCTCCCTGTAGCCACCCTGCTATTGTCCTGTGTCCCCTGGCCCCCCTGCAGCCACCCAGCGATTGTCCTCTGTCCCCTGCCCCCCCTCCAGGTACCCAGCGATTGTGCTGTCTCCCCTGCCCCCCGTCCAGCCAGCCAGTGATTTTCCTGTGTCCCCTGCCCCCCTGCAGCCACCCTGCGATTTTGGTGTGTCTCCTGGCTCCCCCCCCCCCCCCCGTGCAGCCAGCCAGTGATTATATTGTGTCCCTGCCCCCCTGCAGCCTCCCTGCGAATGTCCTCTCACCCTGCCCCTTTTGCCACGCCCCCCAGCGTCCGTCACCGTTCCCTTTCTCCCAATGTCTCTGTTGCCAGTGCACCCCCTTCCACCCCCACCCATGTCGTCGCTGCCGGCGCTTCCCCCTCTCCGAAGGCCCCCCCACCCCACTGACCAGCCGAAACAGAAACAGAAGATTTTAGCGTGATGTTAATGCCCCTGCAGTACGAACCCATAGAGTAACGTCTGCCCCGCCCTCGACGTCATCGCGTTTTGATGCGAGGGCGGAGCAGAGCTACAGTGCAGTAGAACGTTGGAGGTGAGAATGTGCTCCGCCCTCAACGTCATAATGTTTGACGCGAGGGCGGGGCCCAGAGACTGTGAGTTTCGTTGCTTCAGAGCTTCGAACTTACGAACCTGGCTTCAGTGACGTCAGTCAAAATAGAACGTTGAGGGTGAGTTTTATATATATAGATAAGACATCCATACTGCATTTGCTGAAGGTAATATCTGAAATGATGGCTGCCTGACTGACTGGACCATCCCGGAGCACCCTTTATAGAATAACGTTCAGTACCAATTTTTTTTTGGGCACCGAAATTTGAGCACCATTTACTGAATTGAGCTCTTACCCCGGATTCTATATATCACACCTAGCGTTCTGTGCCAAAATCCAAGAGTATTCTATAACAACATGTGCAACTTAGCTGGCTTAACAAGTCAATCAGCGTTAACAGCACTTAATAAGGAATAATGAGCACTAATTGGCCATAATTAGAATTTACGTGCACAACTCCCTAAGCATGTTCTGTAATGCATTGCACCCAAATTTTAATGTGCGCAGGCAAAAAGGGGCATGGTTATGGGGAAGGAAATGGGCATTTCATGGGTGTTCCAAAATTCATGTCTGTTGTTATAGAATATGGCCCTCTGCGCCTAAATCTATGCACCAGGATTTATGCCATGTTTTTGTTAGTATAAATGGATGCGAGTAGTTTTAACATAGTAACATAGTAGATGACGGCAGAAAAAGACCTGCACGGTCCACCCAGTCTGCCCAACAAGATAAACTCACATGTGCCATTTTTTGTGTATACCTTACCTTGATTTGTACCTGTCTTTTTCAGGGCACAGACAGTATAAGTCTGCCCAGCACTATCCCCGCCTCCCAACCACCAGCCCCGCCTCCCACCACCGGCTCTGGCACAGACCGTATAAGTCTGCCCAGCACTATCCCCACCTCCCAACCACCAGCTCTGCCTCCCACCACCGGCTAAGCTTCTGGGGATCCCTTCCTTCTGAGCAGGACTCCTTTATGTTGATCCCACGCATGTTTGAATTCCGTTACCGTTTTTCTCTCCACCACCTCCCGCGGGAGGACATTCCAAGCATCCACCACTCTCTCCGTGAAAAAATACTTCCTGACATTTTTCTTGAGTCTGCCCCCCTTCAATCTCATTTCATGTCCTCTAGTTCTACCGCCTTCCCCTCTCCGGAAAAGGTTCATTTGCGGATTAATACCTTTCAAATATTTGAACGTCTGTATCATATCACCCCTGTTTCTTCTTTCCTCCAGGGTATACATGTTCAAGTCAACAAGTCTCTCGTCATACGTCTTGCAACGCAAATCCCATACCATTCTCGTAGCTTTTCTTTGCACCGCTTCCATTTTTTTAACATCCTTCGCAAGATATGGCCTCCAAAACTGAACACAATACTCCAGGTGGGGCCTCACCAACGTCTTATACAGGGGTATTAAAACCTCTTTTCTTCTGCTGGTCACACCTCTCTCTATACAGCCTAGTAATCTTCTAGCTATGGCCACCGCCTTGTCACACTTTTGTCGCCTTCAGGGCCTCAGATACTATCACCCCAAGATCCCTCTCCCCGTCCGTACCTATCAGACTCTCACCGCCTAACACATACGTCTCCTGTGGATTTCTACTCCCTAAGTGCATCACTTTGCGTTTCTTTGCATTGAATTTTAATTGCCAAACGTTAGACCATTCTTCTAGCTTCCGCAGATCTTTTTTCATGCTTTCCACTCTCTCTGGGGTGTCCACTCTGTTGCAAATCTTGGTGTAATCCGCAAAAAGGCAAACTTTACCTTGTAAGCCTTCGGCAATATCACTCAAAAATATATTGAATAGAATTGGCCCCAGCACCGATCCCTGAGGCACTCCACTACTCACCTTTCCCTCCTCTGAGCGAACTCCATTTACCACCACCCTCTGGTGTCTGCCCATCAACCAGTTCCTAATCCAGTTCACCACTTCGGATCCTATCTTCAGCCCGTCTAGTTTATTCAAGAGCCTCCTGTGGGAGGTGCTAGGATATCAACTAAGCGTATTCTATATACCACGTCTAATTCTAGGCGCAGCTTATAGAATACGCTTAGTTGGAACTGCTTTCCATGTGGATTTTTTAAGCACCATATATCTGGCCCTTAGTGTGTAACTTATAGCATTCCATAAGTTCTGTGCATAAGTGTGGGACCCACCCATGCCATTTCCATGCTCTGTCCATGTGTACACCTCCTTTGCAGTTGCATGTTATGTGAGTTGTATACTATGCGGTCCTATTATGAAGCTTTAGCAAAAGGGGGCCTGCGCTGATGTTGGCGTGTGTTTTCAATGCACTCCAAGGCCCCCTTTTACCGTAGCGGGTAAAAGGCAGGGTTTTTTTTTTAAATAAATGGACGTGCTGCAAGTGAAGCACTGCTGTGCGCCCATTTCGGGTAGGAGCACGTACCGCCATCCATTGAGGTGGTGGTAAAGGCTTCCGGACTACCCTGGTGGTAACCAGGCAGTAGCCCAGCGGTACTTCCCTTTTAGCAAGTGATAAGCCCACGTTGGGCTTACTACTGCTTTGTAAAAGGGCCCCTAAGTTTGCAGAATGCCACATAGCACCCAATGGCATTTATGCACACGAATGTAACATTCACGTGCATACCTGCTAGTACTCTAAAATCTTAGCATGCAAATGGCGCTTATATGTAGGCACTAAGATTATAAAATTAGGAGGTAAATTACCAAAATTTCTAAATTAAAATATGCAAACAAATCTGAAATCTTGTTCACTGTATCTTCAGCCAGGGCCGGCCCTAGGGTTTCTAGCATCCTCCTGCAGTCTATTAGTCGGCGCCCCTACCCATCCAGAGGCGGGGTCACTATGGCTCTGCCCCCACCGTAGACACACCTCTTTTACCAGCCATGGCATCATTGAAAATATTACACCAGTATAGAAGAAAAATAGCTTAGCACACAGACCAGGAATTAGGAGAACAGACAGTCTTGCCAACTCTGAAAAACAATGTGTTATCAAAATTTCAGAATCTACAGCTTCAGACACTTGGCCTTGCAGTCACACATGTAGAACAGAGATAGCCCCTCTTCAAATTCTTCAAAAATTAACCTGAAATCCTAAGAAGTTAGACTCTGCATGCAGCACAATAGCCTTCCCATCCAGCACAGCTTAGGATTTAGCTAGGACAGACTTAATCAGCATAAGTACATATAAGTACATAAGTAATGCCATACTGGGAAAAGACCAAGGGTCCATCGAGCCCAGCATCCTGTCCACGACAGAGGCCAATCCAGGCCAAGGGCACCTGGCAAGCTTCCCAAACGTACAAACATTCTATACATGTTATTCCTGGAATTTTGGAGTTTTCCAAGTCCGTTTATAGTAGCGGTTTATGGACTTGTCCTTAGAGAACCGTCCAAAACCCTTTTAAACTCTGCTAAGCTAACCGCCTTCACCACTTTCTCCGGCAACGATTCCAGAGTTTAATTACACGTTGGTGAAGAAAACTTTTCTCCGATTTGTTTTAAATTTACTACACTGTAGTTTTCATCGCATGCCCCCTAGTCCTAGTATTTTTGGAAAGTGTGAACAGACGCTTCACCATCCACCTGTTCCACTCCACTCTTAGTTTATATACCTCTATCATGTCTCCCTCAGCCATCTCTTCTCCAAGCTGTATAGCCCTAGCCTCCTTAGTCTTCTCATAGGGAAGTCGTCCCATCCCCGCTATCATTTTAGTCGCCCTTCGCTGCACCTTTTCCAATTCTACTATATCTTTCTTGAGATGCGGCGACCAGAATTGAACACAATACTCAAGGTGTGGTCTCACCATGGAGCGATACAACATATTCTACAATCTGAGTTGGACAGACTAACAGGAGTTACTGAAGTGGAATAAGAGATAGGTGATGGTAAGGAATTGAAAGCAGGCATCTAGCCCTCCTGTCCTGTGAGTTGCTTTGTTGGGGGGTGGGGGTGGAAAGGATGGGTCAGGTGCAGCACTAAACAGCAGTCTCTGACAAAACAAGGGTCCAGGCTCTGCTGTGCTGTCTCTGCCTGAGCCCTCTCTGGGCAGAGGATAGAGGTTAGCTGAGCTCCCACAAGTTATTTCAGAGCCAGTAACATCCTCTGACAACCACAAGGAGGGTATTTCTCTGCTTGGGAGGGGGGAGGGGACGGAACAGAGAGCTGACAGCTTTGGAGCCAGACTGAGATGAGCAGCATAGATTAGATACTCAGCAGAGGTTGATTGCTTGCAAAGTGACGCCCTTGAAGGCATGCACCCTCCTGCAGTGCTTACCCTGCTTACCAAGTTTGACCGGCCCTGTCTTCAGCCCTCTCTCTTCTTGCTCCCTGCATACTGCCTGGGGCTTGGATCAAGTCATGCTAGATTTAGGGTAGAGGTCAAACAGGTCAGTTACCCTGGGCATGTGTGATAATGATTGTTTCTAGATAGAGGTTACCATGGGCATGGTGGTGATAAGGATTGTTACTAGATAGAGGTTACCAATCATCTGAGAGGGAGAAGAAAGAGACCAGACCACATGTGAGCTGGGGGACATGGGGACAATCTAGGAGCAGAGAAAGCCACCCTTTGCTAGACCACACCAGAACTGGGGGTGAGGACCAGCAGGAGCTAATTAAATTTATTAAAACTCTAATGAAACTCCCCTCTTGTGTCCTAATTAGAATAATTGACTATAAATGAGATTTGAGCTATGGGTGTGTGTGGGGGGGGGGGGGGGGGGGGGGGGGGGGGGGGGAATGAAGACTGAACTAGGCCCTACTGTGCCTTCTAGAGACTGTCTATAATGCTGTAGCAGAAAATTCTAGTTTTAAAATTATGGGGAAAAGGGTATGGAGACTAGCTAATAAAGTTTGCTTTTTTTGTTTTTGTTTAAATTCTATGTTTATGAATATCCTACAATTCCTCTTTTCAACCCAATCTTTAAGTCACTTACCCACAGAAATGTCCTCTTCTCTCAGCAAGACTAATAGAAGGTTGTAAGCGACGTGACCACATCACACCATTTTTGCATAAACTTCACTGGCTACCAGAGACAAATTTAAAACTCTGTTTGACCTTCAAAGCCCTTAAAGGAAATGGCCTGGAGTACTTGAAGAACCGGATCTCCCTTTACACACCTTCAAGGTCACTAAAGTCCTCCCAAGGAGTTTTCCTAACCATTCTCTCAAAAGGACATCACATGATGTGATACCCGCAAACAAGCCTTCTCAGGAGTAGCCCCCATGCTCTGGAATGCACTACCTGAAAGGCTTCACTTAAAATAAAACTATCTCTACTTCAGGAAGCAGGTGAAAGCCTAGCTCTTCAACCAGGCCTTTAATGGAAGAAGTAAACGTCACCGGCTGCACATATTATATCAGGACATGTTTATCCACTCCTATCCTAGCCAAGATCATGTTCAAATACCTTTCTGACCACATTTGCAACTCTTAAACTAGTCCCTTATTTTCTTACTCCTGTTACTCTATCTTATCTATCTACGTGTTCCTACTTTGCTTACACCCTATGCTGTCTATTAAAATGTTTTATTTTGTGTTGTGTTGACATTAGAGTGTAGCATACTGTGCCATACTTTGTATTATTGGTTGAATATTTTTATTGCTGTAATTGTCTATTGCTTATATTTGACTTATTCTTGCTGTACACTGTCTTCAATGAATTCCTTTAAAAAGGTGGTAAATAAATCCTAATAAATAAATAAAATAAATAATATCCATAAGAACATTATCTCACAGTATGCCCATAGACATAAACAACAAAGCATCTCGGCTCTCAGCCGAACCAGATTCAGCTATGTGTGAACTAGAATGCATAATCTGCTTCATGAAATAGCAAAGATTTGCCTTAAGAGATTGTTTTCATGACTTTTTGATATTCCTGTAAGCCCTACGTGGCCCTTAACCCCCTAATTCTATAAAGGGTGCTTTGAGATGTGTGCACAATTTTGGCATGCGTCCAAATTGTGCACGCATCTTTAATTGAATAATTTGCCAACTAGCACCAATAATTGGCTTTGTAACAGCTATTATTGGTGCTAATTGGATTCAATTAGATGATCATGTGTCTACATTATGCATGTACCCTATAAATTTTATGCGTGTCCTAAAAAGGGTGCAAAAATAGGAGGGTTATGGCGGTTCGGGCAGATCGTGGCATGGGTTTTTGGTTACATGTGGCAATTATAGAATAAGGGGGCTCCATGCCTAAATTAGGCATGAGTATGTTGCATCATGTTTTCATTGGTTGAAAATGGATATGCCTAAATTTAAGCTCAAGCCCTGGGACTTATGTGCTATTCTATAATCCACGCCTAACTAGGTGCAATTTACAGAATAGCACTTGGCATTTTTTTTTTTGGCACTGATTTTTTTTTCAGTGCCATTTATAGAATCTACCCCCTAACTGACTAACAGGCTTATTTCGAAAGAGAAGGGCACCCTCTTCCAACACAAATCGGGAGATGGGCGTCCTTCTCTCGAGGTCGCCCAAATCAGCATAATCGAAAGCCGATTTTGGGTGCCCTCAACTGCTTTCCATCGTGGGGACGACCAAAGTTCACAGGGGATGTCAGCAGCTTAGCGAAGGTGGGACTGGGGTGTGCCTAACACGTGGGCGTCCTCGGCCAATAATGGAAAAAAGAAGGACGTCCCTGACGAGCACTTGGCCGACTTTATTTGGTCCATTTTTTTCTTGCAACCAAGCCTCAAAAAGGTGCCTGAACTGACCAGATGGCCACCGGAGGGAATCGGGGATGACCTCCCCTTACTCCCCCAGTGGTCCCTAAAAAAAAAACTCTCAATGTTTTTTTTTTTTTTGCCAGCCTCAAATGTTATACCCAGCTCCATGACAGCAGTATGCAGGGTCCCTGGGGCAGTTTTAGTGGGTGCAGTGCACTTCAGCAGGTGGACCCAGGCCCATCACCCCCTACCTGTTACACTTGTGGTGGTAAATGTGAACCCTTCAAAACATATAATATCACGTTAATCCTTGCACTAAACAGTTCACATGGGATTTTATTGAAATGAGGAAATGGAGTGAGAAGGGCAATATAAGACAGGAGTGTTAAACACACATTCTGTAACATTTGTTAACTGCAAATCAGGCAGCTAACGTGGAACATGTTAAACTGCATTTTTGAATATTGTAAATCGCTTTACTACTATACTGTACTAAGTGGTCTATCAAGTTAATAAATCAAATTATCTGTTGTGGTATAATGCATGGTAATGAGCATCAGGGCCACCAAGAGGGGGGCAGGGGAGGAAAGATTCCCCAGACATGGTCTCCAAGAAAGTTACTTCACAGGAGGAGGAATGCAGCAGGAAGAAGGACCCATGGCCAACAGAGCAGTCTGTCTTGATTGCTGCTGCAGGGTGGGGGTGGGGGCAGTGGTGGTAGCTGCAGCATGGAGGGACGGGGGCAGCAGAGTCCTGAAAATTGTTTGCTTCAGGCCCAACTTTGTCTCTTGGCAGCCATGATGAGCATTGCCACAAGCATTGTGCCTCTAAACACTCAATGTTATTAGTTCATAGAAATTATGACATCACATGCATGCACTACAAACAAACAAAAAGGCATTGGTGTAGCTTGTAATGGCATTTCTGAATCTCATGCAAAGATGGCTTTCCTGTAGCTTATTTAATGCCCCTCCCATGCTTTCACTATAAAGAGTGCTTCACTTTGGAACTGATGAAACCTGTTAAGACTTGTTAGTCTAAACAGAAAGGAAGCACATTTTTAAGGATAAGACTAGCAATCGCTCTTCTTATTAGTGATGGTATTCCTACTGAATCAAAGCAGACCAAGGAGTTGAGTGAAAAGTTGGCAGTTCCAAAACCACAAGGGAAACGTTATCAGTCCAAAAAAGTGAAGTTTATTGAAGATATATCAAACAGTGACTTGGGAATTGTTTTCCTTTGTCACTGGTTTTGTTAAGGGTGCTCATAAGAATTTTCAATCTACATTCAAAGAAGAGAATTTTGCTGAATATTTTGAAAATATAATATATACTATTCAGAAAGATTGTGAGCAATTGGCAAGAGATATTATAGATTCATTAGACCAGATAATGGGGTTATTACTTAAGTAAAAAGTAAAGTAGTGAAGTAAAAATAGAAAGTCTTTTCCAAAAAATACTCAAGTAAAAGTAATAAAGTATAGGTCTTAAAACTACTTTTTTACTACAAAGTAAAAAGTATTCTTAACAAGTTGGAACACAAGCAAACTTCCAGGGGGTCACACAAGGTCCTTCCTAGAAAGAAAAACACAAAGAACGTTGCAGTGGGCAGAAGAACATTAATACTCCTATTGGAAAAAAACAAGCTGGATTAGTATAGATCAGTCCTACACAGACAGTTGATGCTAACAGAGATGGGTAGTAACAAAGAACTTGTACTTTATTACAGTACTTAAGTACAATTGGCAGTGCTTTTACTTGTAATTAGTTACTTTTTTTGGGGGGGGGGTGCCATACAATTTACTTGTAATCCGTTACAAGTAAGTTGTACTTCTGTACTTAGTAATGAAGTACAAATTTGGAGAGTATTTTCTGTCCCTCTGCTTCTCCCCTTCTACAGGCTTATAAGCAATGTCAGATGCGGCATGCAGATGATTGGGCCTGAACTTCTGGTCCCAAAGACATCTGAGCTGGGACCAGAAGTTTGGGCCCAATCGGATGCAAGCCAGCATCAGACATCACCTGGAAACTTCAGTTCCGGCCCTCTACACCTGCACAGAACAGCTGTTGATTGGCTATTACTTTGTTGTTCTCAGGCTCAGCTGCCTCCCCAGCCTGAACCACACTTTCACTGCCCGCTGAGCCCTCTCTCTCTACCCTCCCACCTACCATGGCCATGCAGCACAGTTTGACTCCCTTCCTCCCATTGCATTTCTGCTGTGCTCACGCTTATAAACTACCATGGGAATCACGCGGAACACGAGCTGCAGTAGATGGGAGAAGAGAGAGAAATTAGGCAAGACTGAATGAGTGGGGAGGGAGCAGTTCTTTTTTTGTGCCAGTACGCGCTGGTGCGGCGTACTGGTACCTTTTTTCTGTTTTTCCGTTCTGCCCCCTGCAAATCTAATATTACTGAAGTCACAGCGCAAACTGATGGTAGTGAAACCAGCAAGCAGGCAGGCTCGCCTTCTCATCGCTTCCCTGCCCTCTCTCAGTACAGCGTCCCACCTTTGTCGCTTCCCTGCCCTCTCAGCACAGCATCCTGCCCTCGCGGGAAAGGAAATTACATCAGGGGAAGGCGGGACACTGTGCTGAGAGGGCAGAGAAGCGAAGAAGGCGGGACACTGTGCCGAGAGAGGGCAGGGAAGCGACGAGGAGGCGAGCCTGGCTGCTTGCTGGTTTCACTACCGCCAGTTCATGCTGCGACTTCGGTAAATAAAGTTGGTGAGCTGAGGGCGGGCAGGTGGGGATTGGGTTGGAACGATCTTGGGGGGCATGTGGAGGCTGGGGTGAGTCAATGGACATGGAAGGGAGGGGGAGGATAGGGGGGAAAGGAGAATCGCTGGACATGGATGGGAGGGGAGGGCAGAGGAGAATCCTGGACATGGATGGGATTGAAGGGCAGGGGAGAGAGGAGTCACTGGACATGGATGGATGTAGGGGAGGGCAGGAGAAATGTTTGACATGGATGGAGGAGAGGGAAGAAAGAAAGGAGATGCACATGGATGGAGGGGAGGGGAGAGAGGAGAAATACTGGACATGGATGGGAGGGCAGGGGAGAGGAGAATCGCTGGACATGGAGGGGAGGGGAGGGCAAGGGAGAAAGGAGAGCTGCTGGACATGGATGGATGGAGGGGAGGGCAGGAGAAATGCTGGGCATGGATGGAGGAGAGGGAAGACAGGAAGTAGATGCACATGGATGGAGGGGAGGGGGAGAGGAGTAATGCTGGACATGGATGGAGTGGAGGGCATGGAAGAGAAATGTTAGAGAAGGAAAGACAGAGGAAGGAGATGGACACGGATGAAGGAGAAGGGAGGGAGGGAGGAGAAATGCTGGGCATGGATGGAGGAGAGGGAAGACAGGAAGTAGATGCACATGGATAGTGGGGAGGGGAGAGAGTTGAAATGCTGGACATGGATGGAGAGGAGGAAAGAGAGAGGAAGTGAGATGAACATGGATGGAGGGGAGGGGGGAGAGGAAAAATGCTGTACATGGATGGAGGGGAAGGAAGACAGAGGAAGAGATGAGAAATTCTGGACATGGATGGAGGAGAGAGAGCTGAAATGCTGGACATGGATGGAGGGGAGGGAAGAGAGAAAAAGTGAGATGAACATGGATGGAGGAGAGGAGAGAGGAGAAATGCTAGACATGGATGGATGAGAGGGAAGAGAGAGGAAGGACAGGAGATGAATATGGATGGAAGGGAGGAAAGAATAGGAAGGAGATGCATACTGACGGAGATGAGGGAAAGGGAAAAGAGGAGAAAAACTGCACTGGATGGAGAAAATAGGCAAAAACCGGATTCACTCTGTACCTCCTCCAGTCAAGTCTGTGGAGGATCCAGCTTTTACCTATGGATACAGAGCAAGAAATGAAGAAGAAAGGAGGAAAGTAAAGAAATAAATGGAAAGGAATCCCTGGAAACAGAGTTAAGGGAACAGATAGAGAGCAGCAGAATCAGAGACTGGGACCGAGTGGGACTGATATGATCAGAAAAACAAAGTCACCAGACAACAAAGGTAGAAAAAAATCATTTTATTTTAGTTTTAGTGTTTGGAATATGTCCAATTTGAGAATTTACATCTGCTGTCTTATTTTGCACTGGGTATACTGGAGCTGTAACATCTTACAGAAATCATTTATAATGAAAAAATTCAAGTTATTTTTTTTCTTCTATACTTGTATTGTTACAAGAAATGATTTATCTTGGGGGAAAGAGCTCTAGAGCACTCGCTACTGTTTATAATTTAAGAGCAGGCGCTGTATTTATAAGTTTTAGGATATTAATTTCTCCACCAATCACCAAAGGTGATAATTGCAATAAATTAAATTAAGAATATATAAAAGATACCATATACTCAGAACACAAAGAGACCGTATTTTTAGCTTCAAAAAGGTTGATTTAATATACAATTGCACACGAGAGGTAGGTTTTTTAAAGAGATCTTTACAGATATTCTGTGCGTAAGTAAAGTAAAGTAGCAGGTCTAGATCAAAAGTTGTTACATAGTATGAACAGCATGAGGTAAGCACATGTTTGCAGAAGAGGTCCTCATAGCAGGCAGGTGGGCTACAGGTCCTAGGAAGAGAAGAATCTGTGTTTTATTTATTTATTTATTTATTTATTTATTGCATTTGTATCCCACATTTTCCCACCTTTTTGCGGGCTCAGTGTGGCTTACAATAAGATATGAATAATAGAAATACATTTGTTACAACTTGGTTATGGGTTACATTGTGCAGAGTTGTGCGAGACATTCGAATATCATTAGGAATATAACAATGGGACATCAACATAGAAACATTGGAAGGAGACAATGGGAAGCTAAAGGGCTGTGTTAGACACAAAGACATATGGTGTACATAGTTCCGTGAATAAGTGTATGATTGACTGGATTACGGGATGAGGGATCAGAAGTGGATGTATGTTGCATTGATGAACAGTGAGTATGGACTCTATGTGTTTTGGCTCTTTCCGTAAGTTTGTTCAAACAGGTGAGTCTTCAGTAGTTTACGGAAGGAAGCTTGTTCGTTAATCACTCTTAGGTTGCACGGTAGTGTATTCCAAGCTTGCGTGCTCATGTGGGAAAAGGTTGACGCGTGTAGCGTCTTGTATTTCAGGCCCTTGCAAGTGGGGAAGTGGAGGTTGAGGTGTGTTCGGGATGATCTTTTAGCGTTTCTGGGTGGTAGGTCTATTAAATCAGACATGTATGCTGGGGCTTCGCCGTAAATGATCTTATGGACTAGTGTGCAAACTTTAAAAGTAATGCATTCCTTAAGTGGAAGCCAATGTAATTTCTCTCGTAGTGGTTTTGCCCTTTCATATCTTGGTTTTCCGAAGATGAGCCTGGCTGCTGTGTTCTGGGCTGTTTGAAGTTTCCTCAGTATTTGCTCTTTGCAGCCCGCGTATAGTGAGTTGCAGTAATCCAGGTGGCTGAGGACGAGGGATTACACTAGGCTGCGGAAGACGAATCTTGGGAAGAATGGTCTTATCCTTTTCAATTTCCACATGCAGTAGAACATCTTCTTGGTTGTGTTGTTTGCGTGGGTTTCGAGTGTTAGGTGGCGGTCGATAGTGACTCCAAGGATTTTTAGCGTTTCTGTTGCAGTTGAAGGGAAGCATCTGCTTGTCTGGAACAGCTTCTATCTTTTATACTCTTGCAAGCTGCAGGAAGACATGCCATGTGTATCTCTGTCCTGGTTTCCTGGTTTGCACACGACCCTTGGGCATTTGCAAAGCATTGTGGTATCTTGGTCTCATGTCTTATGACATCACAAGACTTGCTGTCTGGATTTTGCTGACAAATGGTTTATTGTAGTGCAAGGTTTTCCCTGCTTGAATTTCTGTGATAGATATTCTGATAAGATTTGTCTGGGGTGGCCAGCAGGTGTCCTTTGTTTTTAGTAGCTGTATTTCATACCTTTCCCACCTGCCTGTCTCCTTGCCTCTAATGGATACCTTTGATATTTGTTGTGTTGATCAGAGGAAGAGAGTCAATTTAGCCTTGAGGCAGTCTCTTACTTGAGAAGTCTTTTGTTAAAGAGGGAGGGAAAGGGGGAGGTGAGGTCCTTGCAGCAGTGCCTTTGTCTTTTAAATGTTTTTTTAATGTTCCCCAAAGGGAGAGGGAAGAGGGCTTTTGGAATGAAAGCCAGTTCTGCTGCAGTGTCAAATATATATTTTTAAAAGCTGCACAAATATATTGGTGTATATATATGTATCTGATCCAACACAAATTCATGCTACACATTTAATTCTGATGATTGGCTTATACCATAACATTCCCTCTCTTGGTTGCGAGTGACAATAATTTATAATATATTGGAGCGAGGAACCATAAAAATTAAAGGCTAAAAAGAAACTCTAACTCTACCCTAATACAGTAGCATAATTCAAAAGAATAATAGCAAAGATACTGAACTGTTTACATGGGCATGTGTATTGGAAGAGGTGAATCTTTTGATAGTGGACAGTGAACAGACTGGACAGTGCAGGTCTTTTCCTGCCGTCATCTACTATGTCACGTCACTATGAATCTTGGAATATGTCCTTGGCTGGAATATGACTGTTATAAGCAAAAAGACTCATCATTATTACCTTTGTTTACTCATGACTTACATTTAGGCTGCTAGGGTTAAGTTTTCTGTGGTCATCTATCATCAGTTCCATTAGACTTCCATTCAGTCGGGTGGCAGAGTCTGGCTTTTGCTCTGGTTTAAAATAGGCTTGCAAGTACACTTTATATGACTTCAGCCACAGAAGTGCCATTTTGCTCTATTTCCAGAGACCACCTCTTTTTGTGTCACCTGCTCAGGCGTAGGTTGATGCCACATGATATCTTACCCAGTATGCTAGCCAAATCAGTAGCATGAGAGTGCGCAATTGACCAATTTACCATCTCAATGGGATGGACCAATCTATTCAGTCATATTCTCAGCGTTTGACATTCCAAGGAAAAATACTCTGTGAATGTTTCCCTATATTCTCTATTTCAGAGGCTAACTGATGTATTAATAGCAATAACATCTAAGGGAATAGGTAGTAGTTCAGGGGTGTGTATGGATAAATCATTGGAAACATACTGCAGCATTGGTCTGTAATTACTAAAATCACTTACTATGAACAGTGCATCATTAGCAATAATAGAAGGACAGATAGTTCTAATACAGAAACAAGAATGGTAATATGGAACTGCTATACTACTGTTATCATTAGAAATAAGAAAGACATATGTATGCAATTATGATAATAATTTCCTAGGTTACTATTACACACAAAACAATTATTCCTATCAATCCTATGCAATAATATTTACTTAATCATTGACCAAATAACAAAAACAGAGTCATGGTATTGTGCCATGAAATACTTTTCAGAGAGAAACGTTTTTTTTTCAGAGAGAAACTTTTTTTTCTAGAGAGAAACCATTTATGGGTAATGAGTGTGGTAAAAGGTTACCATATTTATCTGCTTTAGCAGTGTTTAATGTAGCAAATTAATAGACAATACTCATGTGTTTAATGTTGTAAAGAATTTAGAAAAGATATGTTAATTGTGCTTTGCACACAGCCAATATTTCATTCGAGAGAGCATTTTGTACGTACTGGCTGTGATGTAGAATAAACTAAAAAGGTTAGAAACATTATACCTGATAGATCATGTAAAGAGAAACCTTTGCTCATAATTTCAAATATACACATGTGAATATATAACCTTAGATAGCAATTAGTAGACTTATTATATGTGAGCCATAGCTTGAATAATAGTGAACATGGTTTTCTTTTCTATAGCTCGTCTGCCAGTGAAAATGGTCTCTTTTTTTTTCTTTCTTGGACAATGTGAACTAATGGAGGGACTGTTAGTAGGGAGGGTCTATGAATGTCTGTGTATAGTTTCTTGGGTACCCCATAACATAAAACAAACTTATAACAAGGAGACAACATGACAAACAAACAAGGAACTCTATTAGGCCTTTAGGTCTCCGATCGTCCATTCCAGATCCAGGATTGAGCTTAACCTGCAAGTAGAACACAAAAAAAACAAAAGCAATGTACGCGGCATCCATCTTGGATTGCCAAAGCATTTTCATTCATTTAGAAATAAGCAAAAATTAGCAAATTATACATGGTCATTATCTCATAAGTAGGACAGGTATAGATCTATTCATTTAAAAATGTAGAAAAAGCACAGGTATCTGAGATAGCCATGTATGTATTAATTACTAGCGCCATAAAAATATTAATATCTCATAAGTAGAACTCGAACTCTGAAAAAGAAAAAAAAAACATTTTAACATTCATTTAATTTAGCAGGTCACATGGCTCTCCGGTTCTGGTGGGGGATCCCTCTCTTGTTCATAGTTCCTTCGCATAATCATAGACCATAATATGCAAGCAGCGTGCAGACAGGCTTTATTTTCTTAAGCTTTAGTTTCTTTTCTATAAAAATAAGCATATCTTGTTAATTCACATTAAAGCACAATATTAAGTTTCAACTCAGGTGGGAGTTACTTATTGGACAGAGGCAATTTTAAAACTTCTTACCCAGTATTTTAGTTTCAACTCCAGTGGGAGTCACTCATCAGAAAAAAGACATTTCTAAATCCTTCAACAATATTATCAAAAACAAATTATGCAATTATAAGCTAATCATAGAGAGACATTTTAAATCTTACTTATTGCAGAGAGACATTATTAATTATTACACATTCAAAAGAACAATAGAAGAATAATTTTAAATCAAAAGAACAATAGAAGCTACATTTTAAATTCTTTACAGTGTTACAAAAGGTTAATAGCAAAAACTTTTTCTATATTCCTGTCCAACCTATTCTAAAAATAAGCACTTGGATTTCACTGCCATCTGCAGAGTGGGTCATGCTGTGGAGAAGTCCAGTCCAGGCTGGACGCGTCTCATCATTTTTCTAAGAATTAAATTTCAGGGAGGCCTGAGAATATGTCAGTGTCTGGCATGGTAGGACCTGCAGTTATAGGTTTCTGCTTATCTGGGGGCAAATTTCTCTTGTTATTGTTAGCTATCTGCAATATCTGCATGGCCCTTGCTGTATTGACACCAGTGGGTTTGTTCTCCCAATATGAAAGATTCTCTCCATGAGGTTTAAAAATGTCACATGCTTGCTTGTGGGTTTCAGTATCTACATACTGAGGAGCTGATTTCTTTATTAGAGGTTGACCTTTATGGGAGCTTAGATCAGAATGCAGCCAGGTGGTACATCTGTGTGTTGAGGAGCTGAACATTTAACTGGAGGCTTACCTTCATGAGTATTTAAATTAGACTGCAGAACAAGTTGTGCATATATGTGCTGAGGTTTTGGATGCTGTGAGGGGGCCTGGGAACTAATGGTTCTAGTTGAACCTCCTGCTACGGGTGTGGACTGTGATACTGTTACCATAGCTGAAACAGGCATGGCTGTAGCTGTATTTGGGTCTGGAGGGGCACATGGGAGACCCGTAATGGCTGACCCCTGCAGATGTGAATCCTGTACATGATCAATATTCTCATCTATAGGGGGCATTTGCAGTGTTGATTCTCTGATTAAATGCTTTAAGCCTGGAACTTGGCTGGCCTGCATTTCTAAAGCTAGAATTTGGGCCTTCATTTTAGTCTCCTGTGCTGCCTGCCATTGCACCTGTATTTTAAGGAAATCTAATTGATCATTTAAGCAACTAGCCATTGTGATTAGAAAATCCTTTTCTGTGTCTACCTGCATGCATTCTCTCTCTTTGGCTAGTAACTTCTCATTCAATTCTGCATGTTCCCTTAAGGCTTTCTTATATATGGTCCACATTAACCAGAGACAGGCAGAATTCCTCTTGCTCCCTGACTTAATTGAATATAAATCAAATTTTGTTTTAATATCAGAGGGGGTGGAAATATCATCAGTTACATTATGGGTCCAAGGATTAGGGCCAGAGGATTCTACGCATTGCTTAGGCAAAGTGGGGTTATCTATGTCCTCCTCAAAAGAAACTGCAAAATTGGTTTTTATTTTATGCCAGAGCATGCCTAAAATTTTTGTTATACAGTACGTAAGTGCAATAAGCACGTAAGTACTTAGATATTGCCATGGCAGAGCACAAACATCCATCCAGAACAGCATTCTAAATATTCTAAATGCCCTGAAAACCTTATCAATTTATCAATCGGAAATTTAATTAATGAAACCTGATACTCAGTTCACTATAACGCAGCAAAATACAAAAATATAATTTAAGAACACTGCTACTTCACTCGTACAGTATATCTGCCCACGTTTTCCACCAATAAAAATGTTACAAGAAATGATTTATTTTGGGGGAAAGAGCTCTAGAGCACTCGCTACTGTTTATAATTTAAGAGCAGGCGCTGTATTTATAAGTTTTAGGATATTAATTTCTCCACCAATCACCAAAGGTGATAATTGCAATAAATTAAATTAAGAATATATAAAAGATACCATATACTCAGAACACAAAGAGACCGTATTTTTAGCTTCAAAAAGGTTGATTTAATATACAATTGCACACGAGAGGTAGGTTTTTTAAGAGATCTTTACAGATAATCTGTGCTTAAGTAAAGTAAAGTAGCAGGTCTAGATCAAAAGTTGTGTTACTTACAAGTCCTTGTTACATAGTATGAACAGCATGAGGTAAGCACATGTTTGCAGAAGAGGTCCTCATAGCAGGCAGGTGGGCTACAGGTCCTAGGAAGAGAAGAATCTGTGTTGCAGTTGAAGGGAAGCATCTGCTTGTCTGGAACAGCTTCTATCTTTTATACTCTTGCAAGCTGCAGGAAGACATGCCATGTGTATCTCTGTCCTGGTTTCCTGGTTTGCACACGACCCTTGGGCATTTGCAAAGCATTGTGGTATCTTGGTCTCATATCTTATGACATCACAAGACTTGCTGTCTGGATTTTGCTGACAAATGGTTTATTGTAGTGCAAGGTTTTCCCTGCTTGAATTTCTGTGATAGATATTCTGATAAGATTTGTCTGGGGTGGCCAGCAGGTGTCCTTTGTTTTTAGTAGCTGTATTTCATACCTTTCCCACCTGCCTGTCTCCTTGCCTCTACTGGATACCTTTGATATTTGTTGTGTTGATCAGAGGAAGAGAGTCAATTTAGCCTTGAGGCAGTCTCTTACTTGAGAAGTCTTTTGTTAAAGAGGGAGGGAAAGGGGGAGGTGAGGTCCTTGCAGCAGTGCCTTTGTCTTTTAAATGTTTTTTTTAATGTTCCCCAAAGGGAGAGGGAAGAGGGCTTTTGGAATGAAAGCCAGTTCTGCTGCAGTGTCAAATATATATTTTTAAAAGCTGCACAAATATATTGGTGTATATATATGTAGCTGATCCAACACAACATCATGCTACACATTTAATTCTGATGATTGGCTTATACCATAACAGTATAATATTTTCAATGATGCCTGTTTATATGTGCCATGGTTGGTATAAGGGCTATGGCTAACATGGGTGTGGCTATCATAGGGGCGGAGCCATAGGTGGTGGCCCCACCCATAATGAGTACCAGTACCTTTTTTCCTACAAAAAAAGCACTGGGAGGTAGAGAGAGATAATGACAGAGAAAGATGGGGGTGATACTGGATAAAGGGAGGGAGAGACAGAGGCTATGGGCTGGGAAGAGTGACAGAAATTGGGCAAGACTGGAAAGGTAGGGCTGGGGTGAGAGAAATTGGGCAAGACTGGATAGTGGGGACCTAGATGTCAACTTTTCAAAATGATTGGGGAGGCTAAACCAAATTGATATTACCCCTCCCTGGACACAGTCAAAGGGTTTGCTCAATATTTGGGGTGCTCCAGCACCCACAGAGCTGGAACAAATCACTGCTAGAGTTAGTTATAGTGGAAGAGGTGAATTACTCCTCCTAGGGAGAGCTTCGGCTTAGTTCAAGAAACTAAGATAATGGATTTAGTCCAGAGAACAAACATTACAGCTTGTATGTTTGATTTGTGCCCTTTGGTGTTGATTTGCATTGTCCATGTGGGGCTTAAAACCAGATTAAAAGATATGGTAAATGTCTCTACTATTACTACTACTATTTAGCATTTCTATAGCGCTACAAGGCGTATGCAGTGCTGCACAAACATAGAAGAAAGATAGTCCCTGCTCAAAGAGCTTACAATCTAACAGGCGCTAGAGGTAAATAGCTCTGGACTAGCACTGACATTAATGTGTGCAGAATGTTCAGAGGGCTCTAGCACAGGAAACAATGTGTGCATTAGAGATGGCTGTAAATTATATTTAAATGTAGTCAAATGGATGTTAATGAGGCCATTTGCTATTCCTCCCTAATGCTCAGGGAACAGTGCACAAACAAACCCTGCTCTTAACGCTGCAAATCTACCACTAGTTCCGAGCTGGAGCTGGGGGAGTTTGAAGAGGGGATTTCTTATGAGTTTCTGTTTAAAATCTGCTGGTTTTGATTTCTGGTAGAAGTGGAAGGAAGCCCATGCACGCCTCTAAGCACTGGTACTGTGAAACAAATATGTGTGCGTCTGAGCAAACCCAAAAGTGAAAGCACACCTTGGCACCTGTAAAGGCGCAGAAGAATGGCGCCAATGTGTGCTTCACTTCCAGACAAACATCATGCTTACCGTGAAAGTCTTGTGCACATGCACCAGGCACAATCCTCTCCCTTACTTTTGGTCTCACAGTGTGCATATAATTTACATGCCATTAGCTTTCAGCATTGAAGGGCTATGTTTCTAAGCTGTTCCTGTGGGTGCTGTTCGCATTAGCGCCAGAACTTTGAGCATCAGGCCCAATGTTTGTAAGGTTTTAGATAAGTTGAAAATTTCAGAATGCTTTCTGATCTTCTGTTTTTAGGTAAAATACTAGAAAGAGCAGTATCTGTCCAGTTCTTTGACTTTATGCAAAACTGAATGGTTTAGACCCATTTCAGTCAGGCTTTCAGTTCAGCGACTGTGCTGGTTTCAGTTTTGGATGACCTTTTTCAAGAGTGATAACTATGGCAACTGATGACAGGAAGTTTGTGGAGCCTCACAGTATTCGTAACCTTGACTTCTTTGAACAGGGGTGCCAAAAAGTTCAACTCTGGCAGCAGTCTTGTTCCATTTGTATTTAGTTCCCTTAGGTGACTTGTTTAGATCTTTTGGGGTTTCCTACTGCAGTGTTTCCCAAGTCCAGTCCTGGAGTACCCCATGCCAGTCAGATTTTCAGGATGTCCACAATGAATAAGCATGAAAGAGATTTACATATAATAGAGGCAGTGTATGCAAATCAAGTTTATGCATATTCATTGTGAACATCCTGAAAACATGATTGGCAAGGGGTACTCCAGCACTGGAGTTGGGAAACACTGTCCTACTGCAAATATGCAGATGATTTCCAGGTTATATTCTCTTTCACATGGCCTTCTGCAGAAGCAGTCTTGCAGCTGCAGAGTATGTTTGATGATGTTTTGCCCTGGATGAGTAAGAACAAATGGTCATTGAATGTTGCTAAGACTGAAGTACTGGTAGTAGCTCCTGAATTAATGCTGATTTACCCTTGGCCGTTTGTTTATCTGGAATGCTGGTAAAGGTGTCTCATCAGGTTTATAACCTTGGGATTTTGTTGGATTCCTAATTTTCTTTCTGACTACATCCTGTAGTCAGTAATCAAGAAGACATATTTTAAACTGCAGATGTTGACTAAATTATGATCTTTGTTGCCTATGTCTGATTTCAAACTAGTTCTGCAGTCTTTATTGTTTTAGTGGACTTGATTATTGCAATATTAATTACTTAGGTTTGCCAGCCAAGTCATACAAAAAGTCATACAACATTCTGCTGTTAGGTTGTTGCTGGGAATTTCAAAGGTTAAGCATGTTGTCAGGATTGCTGGACATACTTAGATTAATATGAAACCAGCTTCTGATAACTCCCCCTTCCCTCAGGAATCCCTGAGGATGGCAGATGGACCAAATGTTGCCCAGCTGCCTGCTAGCCCTTTGTTTCTCAAGTGGGCATCTGGGACCAGGGCTCTCTGAGAACAATGAAAGCCAGACAGATAGGCTCCAAAACTAGGGACTTCAAAGATTAAAACCTGTGAAAGTGCTCACCTTCCTTACATTAGGAAATTAAACTGGAGTTTGCAAAGAAAATAGCTGAGAACAAAGGCTGGGAAGGAAAGAAGTTATTTGATCCCTCTCTATTCCTGTTAGGTATATAAGTCAGAGCACATGGCTCTGCTCATTCTTCTTTCTCTTCACACCCACATCTCTAGACACCAGAGCACCTGGCTCTGGCCCCCCTTCTCCTTCAGCCCTACCCCGAGGCTCTCCCTCTCTCTTTTCCTCTGAACACCCCTATCCTTACCTCTCTCTCCTTGATTCCCATCTACACACATACACCGATACAGCATTGTAATATTTACCTGTACTAAATGCTGTGAGCCTATCCTTCTTTTAATTGAAAGAGAAAAATGCCTATATTGCGACCCAAATCGGGAGATGGGCGTCTTTCTCCCGTGGGCGCCCAAATCGGTATAATCGAAAGCCGATTTTGGGCGTTTCCAACTGCAGTCCGTCGCGGAAACGGGTAAAGTTGACAGGGGCGTGTCGGAGGCATGGTGAAGGCGGAACTGGGGTGTGGTTATCGGCCGAGGAGAGATGGGTGTCTTTAGCTGATAATCGAAAAAAGACGTTTTTACCGTGATTTTGGGTCACTTTTTTGGAACCTTTTTTTTCACAAACAAGTCCCAAAAAAGTGCCCCAACTGCCCAGATGACCACCGGAGGGAATCGGGGATGACCTCCCCGGACTCCCCCAGTGGTCACTAACCCCCGCCCACCAAATAAAACACTTTAAAAACTTTTTTTCCAGCCTCTATGCCAGCCTCAAATGCCGTACCCACCTCCATGACAGCAGAATGTGTTCTATCCTGTGACAGCCTTTCCCTGGTTCTGATGTGGCTCTCGGGTGAGTGTGACACCTTTTCTGTTATGTGGGTGTAGGGTATTGGGCTCCGTGATTCCACTAGCTTGTGGCAAATGCTCACGATGTTGGTAGTTGGTAGGCTCTACTCCCATGGTGCTTTTCCCCCTGCTTACTGGGTCAGAGTGTGCCCTGTTTTGTTTCCGGTAGTCCATGAGGTAGTGGCCATTTTTGTAAGCCAGTTTTAGATCCCTTTCACGTGTTAGCCACGTTACAGAACTTAGTTCTTCCATTATACAGCATTCTGCCAGCTCTGACCTACTGCTCATCTCAGTACCAGGGAGACTCGTTGCCAGTGGGGCACAACCTCTGATCTGCAGTTAACTGTGAGTAAGCGTGCGTATTCCAATGAAGGACGTTTTTGGAGACATTAGTCTTCAGGTGTCAACTGGTGTGCCAAGGTCATATATCAGAAACAAGTCCTAGAGGCCTGCATGTATGGGTACCGCAGTGCACTTCAGCCAGGTGGACCCAGGCCCATCCCCCCTACCTGTAACACTTGTGCTGGTAAATGGGAGGTCTCCAAAACCCACTGTACACACATGTAGGTGCCCCCTTCACCCCTAAGAGCTATGGTAGTGTTGTACATTTGTGGGTAGTGGGTTTTGGGGGAGGGGGGTTGGGTGCTCAGCACCCGTGGTAAGGGAGCTATGTATGTGGGAGCTTTTTCTGAAGTCCACCGCACTGACCTCTAGGGTGCCCAGTTGGTGTCCTGGCATATCAGGGGCGCCAGTGTACTATGAATCCTGGCCCCTCCCATGACCAAATGGCTCGGATTAGGACGTTTTTGAGCTGGGCGTTTTTAGTTTCCATTATTGCTAAAAAAAACAAACGCCCAGCTGAAAACGTCCATTTTTTCAAAAATACGGTCTGTCCCGCCTTTTCACTTACCCGTTTTCGGACATAGACGCCCATGGAGATAGGCGTTCGCGTTCGATTATGCCCCTCAATATATGTCAATACAATATACCATATATATATGGTGGATTGTGTATTCTTGGGAACCCACTGCCTCTGCAGACTGGAACCGGGACCATAACTGGACAACGAATGCTGACACATGTGACTTTTTAAACTTAGCTGGCTACTGGTGGAATTTTGTATAAAGCAGTGGCGTAGGAAGGGGGGTGGGGCGGTCCGCCCCAGGTGCACGCCGCTGGGGGGTGTTGGCGCCTCGCTGGTTCCTCGCTCTGCCATGGGGCAGAGAGAGCAGGGAACCAGCGAGGCGCCGACACCCCCCAGCGGCGTGCACTCGGCGGATTGGCACCAGGGGGGGTGCGCACCGGCGACCCACCCCGGGTGTCAGCTGCCCTCGCGACGCCACTGGTGTAAAGTATAAGTAGCTTTTGTTAGTTCATTTAGGTTTGTACCATGATGCTTCTCTTTATTTGCATGAAGCTTTGCAGCCCTCTGCTCCTCCACAGAACTTGTGCCTGGCTTCAGACAAGTGTACCTTGAGCAGACCAGGAAAAGTGTGTTCTCAATCGCTGAACCTCATGAATGGAACTCATTGCCGTTATTACTCAGGCAGTAGCTGAGCATAAGTCTCTTTAAGAGGTTACTGAAGAAGCGTCTTTTTAATCTGGCATTGCAGCAAACACCACAGAAGGTGATCTCTCCACAGGAGAACCAAAGACAAACGAACAACAGTGGATCCAATAAGAGTCCTCTCACAGTAGGTGTCCTTCAAAACAAGGTCTTTATTTAATCAATCAAACAACCCGACACGTGGCAGAAGGCCTGCGTCAGGGGTCTATTGATCCTTTATGTGAAATACCTTGAAAATCAGATGACTCTCAGTAAATAAATTATTAACAGAGATATATTTCGGTTGTAATGAATCCTGTAAGTTCAGACAGGAACAGGAATATTATAAAGAGGCAGCAGCACACAGAAATGATGGCTCCGGTACAGGTTGGCTGTGTGAGGTCTTTCGGCACCTTGCGGTAGATGTCAAACCTTAGGACGCCTTGCAAGAGCTGATTGGCCGCCGTGTCGGGTTGTTTGATTGATTGTTTTGAATAAAGACCTTGTTTTGAAGGACGCCTACTGTGAGAGGACTCTTATTGGATCCACTGTTGTTCGTTAATCTGGCATTGCACCATTTCATCGCCACAAATGAACTATCCTTTGCCATGTTGCAGTTTGTGATGATCTGTGCATGATGTATTTGTGTGTCATTTGTATCCTGCTTTGGGTTAAAGTGGGTTACATGTATTAAACTTAAACTTAAATAGCTGTGTCCACAGCTTTTGATTCAATTAACCATGAGCCTTTAGGTAAACTTCAGTTTTGGGGGTAGAAGATTTACTTTTCAACTGATTTATGCAGGGATGTAGCCATGGATAGGCACAGGCCCCCCTCAGTTTGGAGTTAGGCCCACCCAATCAGAACTAGGAGTACAAGCTAATGAGAAGAGACTGGAGGCGGAGTCAATATCCACACTGCCTAGTGCCCACCCATGTTAACCTCAGGCCCTGCCAAGATGTCAGTCCTGGCTATGCCACTGGATTTAGGTCATTTTTATTTAATTGTTGACTGCAGGTAGTAATTGGAGGTGATATGTCATTGACTTGGATTTCAAACAGTGACATCCCACAAGGTTCTGCATATTTCCTTATTTCTTAAATATTTTTTTGGCTTTGGTAACTATCTTAAGTATGGCTATTTGATTTTACATGTTTGCTAATGATATACAGCTCTCAATTTCCCACTTGTGATATTTTTTGAATTTCAGATAAGTGGGAGTGAGCATGCACTGAAGATTGTTCAGCAATGGTTTTGTAGACACAAATAGATGTAAAATACTTTAAAAACAGACATATTATAAATGTGAGATAAAATGGTTAATATGTGGAATATTTGGGATTTTGAGGACTGAAAGGTTTTATTAAAAAATAAAAAAATGTGGTTCAAGACTTGGGACTCTGACTAGGCTCAGATTTGAAGCTAAAAGATCTTGTTTCTATGATGTTTTAAGCAAACTTTCACTATTTGAGAATTGTTTGTCAATTGTGTCTCTATTTTTTTTCAGGCATGGATATCCTGCTTTAGCTGTTGCAAAGCTGTTTTGGTGGGTCTTCCACAAAGAGTTGTGACCATGGATCTCCTTGTTATGGGAATTGCATTAGTTAAGAATTCAAATTTAGGGTCCCTTGTATTTATGGAGAATAAAATACCAACTATGCTCCTCCTTGCTTTTTGCATTCCAATCTGCTGCTTTGGGGGGGGGGGGCATTTTCGATATGACGTCTAAGTTGGACTTTGGACGTTTTGTGCTAAACATCTCAAATCTGAATAGCAAATGGTTTAACCATTTTCAAAAAAGCAAAAACATCTATAATTAAAATAATAATAATAATAATATTTGTAACAAAGTTTTGCGCTTTGTGCATTTATCTTTTCAGGACATTTTCAGAAAAAAACACACTCAAGTGAAAAACATAGAAACTCAAGTCATTGGGATGTAGGAGGGGCCAGCATTTTTACTACTACTACTACTACTTAGCAGACTGGTTCCCCAGACCTTCCAGGAGAGCAATGAGGCACCCTAAGGAGCACTTCTGTGGACTTCATATAAATGCTCCCAGGTACACATCTCACCATTGCTCCCTTATCTTGTCTGCTGAGCCCTCCAAAACCCACCCAAAACCCACTACCCCAACTGTATACCACTACAATAGGGTGAAGGGGACACCTATATATGGGTACAGTGGATTTCTGGTGAGTTTTGTAGGGCTCACAGTTTCTACCACAAGTGTAACAAGTAAGGAGAGGTATGGGCTTGGATCCACCTGTCTACAGAGCACTGCATCCACCACTACACTACTCCAGAGACCTGCATGCTGCTCTAATGGACGCGGCTATAATATCTGAGGCTGTCGAGTAATATTTTGATTCACAATTTTTGGGAGTAGGAAGGGGTCATTGACCACTGGGAGAGTAAGGAGTTCATCCCTGAATTCCTCCAGTGGTCATCTGGTCATTTAGGGCACCTTTTTGTGTCTTATTCATTAGAAAAACAGGTCTAGACCAAAATGTTGAAGTTTTCACCCTAAACATTTTGGTTTTGTTCCATTATGGCTGCAAAACATCCATGTGTTAGACACGCCCTAATTCCACCTTCAGAACACCCTCCAAACACCCCCCTTGTAATCTGGATGCACTGCAAAACAGGTTTCGAACATATGTTTTTCTCTTTCAAAAATGAGCCTTCCATCGTCCTTGGGTTCAGAACCAAGGCTTTTACAGTGGTTTGTTTCAAAGTGGTAGAATGAGCTTTTTCTGATGCTATGAATGGAGAGTTATTGTATTTGTTTTACAAAGAAGCACAAAGCTCATTTATTCTGGTTTTTTTTTTTTTTTGTAAATGAGTGGATTATAATTAGGGCATCTGACTTTATGCTTTATTTCAATACTTTTTAATTTTCAAACAAGTCTTAAATACAAATCAAACAATAAATTTTACAATGATCAAGTTAGCCACAATGCTTAAAATTAAAATACAAAAAAAAATATGATGAAGTACAGTCAAATTCAAGATAGCAAAACTGGTGTATAGGTCAACTACATGCAACATACACTAAGGGCAACCAATGCTATACCTTCTCCTTTGTACTACCTGAGGCTGACCTAAACAAACCCAACTCTAACCCCCACCCCACTCCCTCCGGCAGCAATGTATCTACATTATTGTGTAGATATATAACACAAAGAGCACCATCTGAACAGCTGATGTCTTCAGGCAGTGCTGTGTAATTTCACTTATTGAAAAATGGGGGACAAATTTCTATCAAACTTATGTTTGTGTTCTCTTAACCCATACATGATCTGCCGCATACTCACAATTTCTCAAACATTTTGAAACCATTCTACGTTGGAGAGTGGCCCTAATCACTTCCAGTACCTTGTAACTACGCTTCTTGCTGCAAGCAGCAGCTTATTTGCCAGTTTCACATATTGTTGTAGCACTGGAGAAGCAGGGTCTTCCCTCTAAAGCATAAGAACATAACATAAGCGTAGCCTTACTGGGACAAACTGAAGGTCCATCAAGCCCAGTATCCTGTTTCCCAGCAGTGGCCAATCCAGGTCACAAGTAGCTAGCAAGATCCTAGAACAGTAAAACAGATTTTATGCTGCTTATCCTAGAAATAGAAATAAGCAGTGGATTTTCCCAAGTCCATCTTAATAATGGCTTATGGACTTTTCTAATAGGAAATTATCCAAATCTTTTTTTAAAGCCTGCTAAGCTAACTGCTTTTACTACATTCTCTGGCAAATAAATTCAAGAGTTTAATTACATGTTGCATGAAGAAATATTTTCTCTGGTTTGTTTTAAATTTACTACTCAGTAGCTTCATTGCATGCCCTCTAATCCTAGTATTTTTGGAAAGAGTAAACAAGCGATTTACCTCTACCCATTCCACTCTACTCTATTTTATAGACCTCTATCATATCTCTCCTCAGCCGTATTTTCTCCAAGCTGAAGATCCCTAGCTGCTAAATTTAGCCTTTCCTCATAGGGAAATCATCCCATCCCCTTTATCATTTTCGTTGCCCTTCTCTGTACCTTTTCTAATTCCGCTATATCTTTTTTGAGATGTAGTGACCAGACTTGCACACAATATTCGAGGTGCAGTCGCACCATGGAGCAATGCAAAGGCATTTTTGTTTTCCATTTCTTTCCTAATAATACTTAACATCCTATTTGCTTTCTTAGCTGCCGCACTGAGCAGAGGGTTTCATCGTATCATCAATGATAGCACCTAGATCCCTTTCCTGGCTGGTGACTCCTAATGTGGAACCTTGCATCATGTAACTATAGTTTGGGTTCCTCTTTCCCACATGCATCACTTTGCACTTGCTCATATTAAATGTTATCTATCATTTGGATGCCCAGTCTCCCAATCTTGTAAAGTCCTCTTGTAATTTTTCACAATACTCTTGCGACTTAACAGCTCTGAATAACTTTGTGTCATCAGGAAATTAATTACCTCACTAGTTACCCCCATCTCTAGATCATTTATAAATATGTTAAAAAGGAGCAGTCCCAGTACAGACCCATGGGGAACCCCACTATCTACGCTTCTCAATTGAGAATACTAAACATTTAACCCTACTCTCTGTTTTCTATTTTTTAACCAGTTTTTAATCTACAAGAGAACACTACTTCCTATCTCATGACTCTCCAATTTCCTCTGGAGTCTTTCATGAGATACTTTGTCAAAGGCAACGCAATGATTTGGGAGAAAATAGTCTGCACCTCTGCCCCAAAACACTGAATACTAGGGCAATACCAACTGATCACGTTCCATCAGCATAAAGCAGGCACAATGGGATCCCATATTACACCATGATTCTGTAGTGCAGTGGTGTAGCAAGGGCGGGGCGGTGGAGGCGGTCCGCCCCGGGTGTCACGGGTGGGGGGTGCTCCGTCCACCCCCCCCCCCCACGGCGCAGCGTCTCTCACTCCCCCCGACAGTCCCCACCTGCCTACCAGCTGAGCTCCGGCCGGCACCTCCAATCTGCAGCGCTGCTGACTTTAAATGAAGAAAACCGTCTCGTCGTTGGCCCTTCACTACTGAGTCCCGCCCTCGAGGAAATAGGAAGTTATATCAGAGGGTGGGACTCAGTAGTGAAGGGCCAACGACGAGACGGTTTTCTTCATTTAAAGTCAGCAGCGCTGCAGATTGGAGGTACCGGCCGGAGCTCAGCTGGTAGGCAGGTGGGGACTGTCGGGGGGGAGTGAGAGGCGCTGTGCTGGGGGGGGGGCGGGGGTTAGGGTCCACGCCAGGGGGGGTGCCGTTCCATGCTGGGGGGCGCCGTGTTGCACTGCACCCGGGGGGGGTGCGCGCAGCGGCAATCCGCCCCGGGTGTCAGCCAAGCACGGAACGCCACTGCTGTAGTGTAACATGTTCTCCCATAAGTATACAGGCTTGTGTACTTTAATAACGCTGTGGAGATTGAACATTGAATAACTTAGAACATAATGGGGGTCAATACTCCTCACAAGTCAAGGACCCCAACTCTTTTTCTATATGAGTAGCATTCTGGGGTAGAGCTTCTATTCAGCACCCAGTAAACCAGGCCCCACAAAAGGATCTGTTGAAGTGATGACTCAGAAAGTAAAAAGAATCAGCAATGGTAAAGGCCCACAAGTTGAAAAGAGCTGATAGTAATGTATGGTTCCAACATTAAAAGGGTCTTTAGTGGTAGCATCCTGTGTGGATAGGATCCTCCAACAGGGTCTGTGTCTCACTTGTTCCACTTCTAGTGCTGCAGCTTCACAAACTCCAACTATGTTTCTGACAGATAAAAACAAGCTCCCACCTTCCTCTCTGGTTCAAGCCTGTGTGAGTCAATGACTGTGTTTAGCTTGGTGGCTTTGTCACCCCACCCCCTTCTTTCCTCTCCTTCTACTCTGTTTTTTTTTTTTTTGCATTTAAAATTTAGATACATCTATTACATAAATGTAAGATATGGAAACAAAATTAAATCACAATTCTAACATAGGAAAAATAACCCATTATTTAGACCACTATTTATGAGCAAGAAACAAGGTATAATATACTACACAAAGGAAAAAAAGAACAAATATTAAGCAGGGACATGCGGATATCAGCAGCCGGAATACATCAGCGTATTTTCACTCTATTGGGAGTTCTGGGAAAGTCCTTGACTACTTTCTTTGGCAATTAAGAAATCTTTCATTTTTTTTGGGTTCCGTAAACATATAATTCACAGTATTCAAGGACAAAATACAACGACAAGGAAAAATTAACTTAAAGACTCCCCCTATTGCAAGAACTCTTGGCTTTAAACTCAAGAATTCTCGCCGACGGTCCTGAGTGTCCTTGTTCAAATCAGGATAAATTCTAACGGTGCCCCCAAGAAATTTATCATTCAAATGCTTAAAATACAGTTTGAGAATATTCATCTTGTCCATTTCAAGTGCAAAGGAAACTATAAGGGTAGTCCTTTCCGACACTAAGTCCATAGAATTTTCCAGAAATTCTGTCAAATTCATCTCAGGTTGTTGTTGAGGGCTCAGAGGGTTTAATTTTCTCCCAGTTATATACAGGGTTCGTACAATAGGGGGGAACCCCTCTATTGGAACTCCTAAAAT
Source organism: Microcaecilia unicolor (assembly GCF_901765095.1). Lineage (NCBI taxonomy): Eukaryota > Metazoa > Chordata > Amphibia > Gymnophiona > Siphonopidae > Microcaecilia > Microcaecilia unicolor. The sequence continues at coordinate 355,436,890 of NC_044031.1, read as the reverse complement.
TTCTTTGAAATATTTACGAAGCATATCCAGAGCTGGGATCAATGGTGATTTAGGAAAGTTAGTAAATCGTAGATTATTCTTTCTCCCCTGATTATCGAGGAACTCTAGCCTTCTTGCCAGAATTTCTCTATCCTTAACGACAACCCCAGCAAAATTCTGAAGATTAGAAAGTTCAGTCCTTAAAGACTCCATTTGAACTTCTTGACTCTGAGTTTTCTCAGTCAGTTGTTTTTGAGACTGTTTCAATTTAAACAAATCTTCAGTAAAGGAATTAGTTACCTTTGAGAGTAGAGAATTCATTCCCTGAATAACATCCCATAGATTCTCTAAAGTTACCCCAGTCGGTCTTCTCACATCCAACATCACCGGGATAGAGCCCATTGGAGTGGGGGTGGATGTACTCATACCCCTCTGTTGTTCCGTTTCACTCACCGCTGGGGAGAACGCTGTGGCGTGGCCTCCTTGGGGTTGGGGGATTCTTTCCACTTTGGGCGTTCCCTCAACACCCCTTGCCAACTGCATACTATTTCCGGGTTGTGGAGGCGCTGTGGTCACCGGCGGGCTCAAAGAGATCGCCTCTACACTGTGTCCCGCCGATGAAATAGCGGAACAATCCAAAGCTGGTAACCGCATGGTCAGTGGCTGAAGCCCGAACTGCTCCAGAACCGTCTGCCAAGTAGCAGGAACATTCCCAGGAGCCAAGGAGGCCGGCACACTGGTTTTTCCTTTCCGTTTCCCCATAATCACTCAGGGGTCGGACTCTGCAACACCGCCGAACGATCTGGTAACTGCGGAGCGCTTTCAGACACGTCTGCTCTCGTCGGCCATCTTGCCCTCCCACCTCTCCTTCTACTCTGAGTTTTCAGTTTACTCTCTGCTCTTTCAAATGTGTATTGTGATGGCTGGCTTTCACTTCACAGCTTGCGTTTTTATACTTTATTTACCTTCCTCTAGTATAGTAGACTTCTCGATGGGGCAAGGGTAGAACCTAGAGCAACCTTCTTCATTGCAAGGGCCGGGGCTAGTGGCAGCCCCCATTGACTCCAGGTGTGGCTCCCTAACTCAGGGGCGTAGCTATGGGTGGGCCTGGGTGGGCAAGTCAATTGCCAACCGCATTGAGCCTGCCATGGGTGGGAAAGCGCGGGGTACAAATGTAACAAAAAAAAATGCACCGGAGGCAAGTCTCTTTCAATTGAAAGGAGCTCTGAAACGAGGGGGCATAGGATGAAGGTGAAAGGGGACAGTCTCAGAAGAGGAAATACTTCACGGAAAGGGTGGTGAATTTATGAAATGGCCTCCCGGTGGAAGTGGTGGAAATGAAAAACTATCTGAATTCAAGAGAGCTTGGGACAAGTACTTAGGATCTCTAAGGGAGTGACTGGGAGATTAGATGGCATGGATGGGAAGACTGGTCTCATATGTCTTCATTTTTCTGTGTATCTGTGCCCTCTTTCCAAACTAAAAGTGAAACCAACCTTGGGGAAGGCATTTCGCTCCGTCTGACCAAGATTTTCCATTCAGAATGTCTGCATACTAATCGTTTTGCTCTTTGTTGAAGAAATGAAGTGTTAAAATACATGTTTCATGGCCCTTTCATTAGTGTGTCTTTCTGATGTGGATTCAATATTGGTATGCACCTGATTATAAAATATCAACTTAGAGCAAGGGAGGGCAACCGCAGTCCTCAAGGGCTACAACCCAATCGAGTTGTCAAGATTTCCACAATGAATATGCATGAGATTAATTTGCATGTACTGCTTCCTTTGTATGCAAATAGATCTCAGGCATATTCATTGTGGAAATCTTGAAAAAACAACTGGGTTGTGGTTCTCAAGGACCATGGTTACCCACCCTTGACAGGGGTCCTTTTACTATGCAGCCCATCAATCTGAACTACTGCCAGGCTACCGTGGTAGTTCCCATCCCTAGCACGTGCCATTGCCGGCGCTACAAAAATATGATCTATCTTTTTAGTGCCAGAACTTAACAGGTGGTAATTGGGCAGTGCTGCATGCTGTCTGGTAACCACTGGGTTAGAGCGGGAGCCCTTACCACCATCTCAATGAGTGGTGGTAAAGGCTCCCCCCCCCCCCCCCCCCCCCCCACCGGACATGGCAGTGTGGTAAGTGTTTCACTTACCACATGGCCATTTCATTTCCTAAAAAAAAAAAAAAGACAACCTTTTACCCACTGCAGTAAAAGGGGGCCTTAGTGCACATCAAAAGCACATAAGTACATAAGTATTGCCATACTGGGAAAGACCAAAGGTCCATCGAGCCCACCATCCTGTTTCCAACAGTGGCCAATCCAGGTCACAAATACCCGGCAAGATCCCAAAAATGTACAAAACATTTTATACTGCTTATCCCAGAAATACTGGATTTTCCCCAAGTCCATTTAATAACAGTCTATGGACTTTTCCTTTAGGAAGCTGGCCAAACTTTTTTTAAACGCCGCTAAGCTAACCACATTTACCACATTCTCTGGCAACGAATTCCAGAGGTTAATTACACGTTGAGTGAAGAAAAATTTTCTCCGATTTGTTTTAAATTTACTACATGCCCCCTAGTCCTAGTATTTTTGGAAAGCGTGAACAGACGCTTCACATCTACCCGTTCAACTCCACTCATTATTTTATAGACCTCTATCATATCTCCCCTCAGCCGCCTTTTCTCCAAGCTGAAGAGCCCTAGCCGCTTTAGCCTTTCCTCATAGGGAAATCGTCCCATCCCCTTTATCATTTTCGTCGCCCTTCTCTGCACCTTTTCTAATTCCACTATATCTTTTTTGAGATGCGGCGACCACAATTGAACACAATATTCAAGGTGCGGTCGCACCATGGAGCGATACAAAGGCATTATAACATCCTCATTTTTGTTTTCCATTCCTTTCCTAATAATACCTAACATTCTATTTGCTTTCTTAGCCGCAGCAGCACACTGAGCAGAAGGTTTCAACGTATCATCAACGATGACACCTAGATCCCTTTCTTGGTCCATGACTCCTAACGTGGAACCTTGCATGACATAGCTATAATTCAGGTTCCTCTTTCCCACATGCATCACTTTGTACTTGCTCACATTAAACATCATCTGCCATTTAGACGCCAGTCTCCCCGTCTCGTAAGGTCTGCTTGTAATTTTTCACAATCACATACTGACGCTAGCGCGGTCCCCCTTTTACTGCAGCTTAGTAAAAGAGCCCCTTAGAGTCTGATTAAGGCTTTCTGCTATTCACTGTCTGTGGAGACGTCCAGGCTGAATCAGGCTCTCTGGAGTTAATTATATAACAGGGCACCTAGGATAAAGTGAGCAGTAAGGAGCCTATTTTTGGCACTATTTTATAAAGAAATATATTAATGGAAAGCAAAATGTCAATACTAATGTCACTCAGAAAAATTATTTTGCTAAAGGCTGTGGGAGAAACCACCCTACCGCTGAATTTCAAAATATCTGTCTTGCATACTGTTTTGTTTCGTGCCTTTTTATGGATTTGTAAGATGGAACTTTGGATTCAGGATGGAAATGAATCGTCTGCACAGATAAGTGGTTGAACTTCATTTTTTTTAAAGTGGTACGTTTTTCTGGAACTGGATTGATATATTGCAAATTAAAGAGACTAGTTTTTAAGAATGTGTGGAGAATAAACTTTACTTACTTTGCTGATTTTTTTCATTGACTGACTGTTTTTTTCAGCAGTGCCTTTTTTCTCCCGAAGATGAAGTTGTTTTCCACTGCTGTTTTAATAGTCAATTATAGAAGCCTATGATAGATAAACCTAGTTAGAAACATAGAAACATGACAGCAGATAAGGGCCATATGGCCCATCCAGTCTGCTCATCCTCAGTAACTACTAACTCTTCCTTTCCTAAGGGATCCCACTGCCTGGCACAAACGTCAGGCTCACTGGTCTATAATTTCCTGGATCACCTTTGAAACCTTTGGCCACCCTCCAATCTTCCGGTACCATCTTGATTTTTCAATTCTATCAGTACTCTGGGATGAATACCATTTGGTCCAGGAGATTTGCTGATTCTCAATTTGTGAAATTGCGCCATTACATCTTCCAGGTTTATAAATATTTCGATCAGTTTCTCTGACTCATCAGCTTTGAATATCTTTTCTGGCACTGGTATCTCTCCCAAATCTTCCTCGGTGAAGACTGAAGCAAAGAATTCATTGAATTTCTCCACTATGGCTTTGTCTTCCCTGAGTGCTCCTTTAGCTCATCTAGCAGTCCAACTGATTCTTTTGCCAGTTTTTTGCTTTTAATATACCTAAAAAAATATTTTACTATATGTTTTTGCCTTCCTTATCAGTGCTTTGTATTTGACTCTCCTTTCCTTATGCTGTTGCTTATTATTTTCAGTTGGATCCTTCTTCCATTTTCTGAAGGATTTTCTTTTAGCTCTAATAGTTTCTGTCACCTCACTTTTTAACCATGCTGACTAAGTTCTTGACTTAAGGAATTAACATTGTTATCCACTTAGAATCTTTTTGGAAAGTTAGCAGAAAATAAAACTATGTATAGTATAGTTATAAGAATCCTTCTCTGTGATTACAAACTGTACTAATCCTACCTAAGAAAAGTCAGCACTGCAAATATTCTAGAACACCAGAACAGCTCCATCTGGAAAAAGAGAACAATCGCACACAGAATCTACATTTTACAAGAATCCTTCTCTGTGATTATAAACTGCACTACACAAACAAAAAACAGGAAAGGAGCCCCTATGAAAAGTCCACGATGCACAAGGAGGAGTAGGGGATGACTCAATGACTTCCAGTCAGCGGGTGATGAAAACACAAACCCCATCAGTCAAACACCAAACACCAAGAAAGGACCCGTTCAGGCATGGGAACAAGCTCCACCCAGTTAGCTGTAACATCAGATAAAATTGGATCTTTAAATTGGAGGTGCTGTACTCTTTTACTATCCGGACTGTGCAGTGCAGCATGATTCCATCTGAGTTGGAATCTTTTACTCTTTGAGTCAGCAACCCCAGGCAGTCCCGTTCGGGCATGGTAGCAAGCTCCGCCCAGTTAGTGACATCAGACGCCTTGGATCTTTAAATTGGAGGTGCCTAATGGCACACCGCCATTCAGTGTGCCGCCTAAGGTGCAAGCCAAAGGTACGCATAGAAGCCAACTTTTCAAAATTATTGGGGGTGTTAAGTCCAGTGGAAATAACTCCTTCCTGGACACATACAAGGAACTTTCTCAATATTTGGGGGTGCTGAAGCACCCACAGCACCCACAGAGTTGGCTCCTATGAAGGTACACACCTTAGTACGTGCCTTTGTGTAGCAGTTGGAGACTGGAAAGCATAGTATGTTTACATTTGTTAGGCAGTACCAGATTAGAATAGAGTTGATTGGGTGGCTAATTTTCTTATGTATAGGTCAGGGGAGGGGGTATGAGTCTAATGATTTTAACAATGTTAGAGGAGTCGTTGGTATATAGGTCTTTTTCAAAGTACAGCTAATTAATACCATAGCTATTCCTGGGCTGGAAGCCATGGTTTGTTAATTAGAAGATGAATAAATGGAAGGATGTTTGGGAATCATGTTCTTGTATAGGCTACCAGGTAATTGGTCACTAGTATAAGAACAATTGTTGAGTCTGATTTATTTACATTTAGAAGATAAGTCAGATCACATAGTGGCAAATTTTCTAGGTTTTTAGAAACTGCAATATCAGTTGGAAGTGCATGTTCCCACCCATGAGAGGGGGCATACTTAGACTTAATAGTCACATTAGCAAAGTCAGAGTTGCAACAAATTAAAATAGATTGGTTACCAGTATTATGGTCAGATCATTTTCTAGCCAGTTTTACAATTTATCTTATTTGTAGTAGGTAGAAGAGAATGGAGTTATGAATCTAAATCCTAGGCAGAGGATTGAGATATATAAATTGTGGGCTTATTTATTTTATTTCTGCATTTGTACCCCACATTTTCCAACCTAGTGGTAAGTTCAATGTGGTTTACAATTACCTTAGGTCGATAAAAAAACAACAAAGCAGTGGAATCAAATGCATTTATTGGAACAATACCCAAATAATGTTATTATGAACAGGGCCAAATTCATCCAAAATATTGATAATATGCATCGAGTCCCTCACATAAGATGGAATAGAGGGAATGAGGGGTCTAAGCAATGAATCAGTGAATACAGACAGTGGTTCTAAAAGAGAGCCAATGCCTGACACAATCGGTCTCCCTGGTGGATCTATAAGAGATTTGTGTATTTTAGGTAATACATACAAAACAGGAGTACGTGGGTAATCAACTATTAAAAAGTCTCTTTCCTTTTTAGTTAAATAACCAGCTTGTTCCCCTAATGTAATAAGAGAGTCAATTTTTACTTTCAAGTCAGTAGTGGGATCCTTAAGTAGTGGTAGATAGAAACTCATCCTTCAACTGTCTCCTAATTTCATCTATATATTTCTCTTTATCCATCACCACTACTGCTCCCCCTTTGTCCGCTTGTTTTATCACAATACTATCATCATACTTCAGAGTCTCAATGGCTTTTCTTTCTTCTTTCGTTAATTTGAAAAATGGATTTTTCTCCAAAAGGTCTAGATCTTTAAGTACCATTCTCTCAAAGGCTTGTATCATCGGATTTATTTGGACCGGGGGGAACCATACACTATTTCGTCTAACTATTGATTTATCCATGACACAGCTCTCATTTTTAGAAAAGAAGTCCATAATGTGTAACTTTCTAGTTAGTTTAAAAAGATCAATTCTAGTATTCAGGGCATTGGTACAAAAGATAGACCCCTATCTAAAACTATAACGCCCTGAATACTAGAAATATATTGGCAACTCTAATGTTTAGTGTGTGCTTATTTTTAGCACGCACTAAAAATGCTAGTGCACCTTTGTAAAAGGACCCCTAAATGAATGGGCTGTGTCGGCATTAGCGTGTGGCTTAGTAAACAAGGGGGCAAGTTTCTTATATTTCGAAATTCAGCAGTAGGTTGGTTTCTCCCATAGCCTTTAGCAAAATAATTTTTCTGAGAGATATTACTATTTTGTAAAGACAATATCTACTTGTTAGGTTAAAAAAGGAGGACATTTAAAAAAAAAATTTCTTGAATATTCATTTTATGTTTTTTAAATTTATATATCTATTCATTTTGATATTTTTTCTGTAAATCACTTTGGACCCTTTAGTGGGAATTTACTGGTATAGAAGTGTTGAAAAAAATAGGTGCCCTTTATCAAATACTAGCACAAATGCAGCAGCAGTATCACCTAGACTGGGCCTGCTGAAGAGCAGATACAAATGCTAGTGTATACTATAAAACATATTTTATATATTACACATATAAAATACAATTCTGTCTATCTTTTGCCCTAACTCCTCCCCTGAGCACACCTACTTCCAGATTTTATATGTGGTGCTCAAAGTTGCATGCCAAAATTTGAACACATTCCCAACTTGAGTGTGCAACTTAATTGATTTACAAGCCCTTAACTAGCAATAACTGGGTGCTAATAGCCAATTATTGCAGTAAACTAGCATCAATTAGGATTTGTGCATGTATCTGGCTGCGCACTATTCTATAAGATATGGCATGTTTCATAGTGTATATCTGAAAAGGGGCATGGCCTGAGGCATGTTGGGGGCTTTCAAAAAGGTTGCATGTACAATTACTGAATATCGCCTAAGTGCTCCTAAGTTGGGTACCGGTAGTTACACCAGGTTTAGGCAGGCATAACTCCAGCACCCAAAAATTAGGTGCAAGATCTGTGCTAAACACTATTCTATACAGTGGGGGAAATAAGTATTTGATCCCTTGCTGATTTTGTAAGTTTGCCCACTGACAAAGACATGAGCAGCCCATAATTGAAGGGTAGGTTATTGGTAACAGTGAGAGATAGCACATCACAAATTAAATCCGGAAAATCACATTGTGGAAAGTATATGAATTTATTTGCATTCTGCAGAGGGAAATAAGTATTTGATCCCTCTGGCAAACAAGACCTAATACTTGGTGGCAAAACCCTTGTTGGCAAGCACAGCGGTCAGACGTCTTCTGTAGTTGATGATGAGGTTTGCACACATGTCAGGAGGAATTTTGGTCCACTCCTCTTTGCAGATCATCTCTAAATCATTAAGAGTTCTGGGCTGTCGCTTGGCAACTCGCAGCTTCAGCTCCCTCCATAAGTTTTCAATGGGATTAAGGTCTGGTGACTGGCTAGGCCACTCCATGACCCTAATGTGCTTCTTCCTGAGCCACTCCTTTGTTGCCTTGGCTGTATGTTTTGGGTCATTGTCGTGCTGGAAGACCCAGCCACGACCCATTTTTAAGGCCCTGGCGGAGGGAAGGAGGTTGTCACTCAGAATTGTACGGTACATGGCCCCATCCATTCTCCCATTGATGCGGTGAAGTAGTCCTGTGCCCTTAGCAGAGAAACACCCCCAAAACATAACATTTCCACCTCCATGCTTGACAGTGGGGACGGTGTTCTTTGGGTCATAGGCAGCATTTCTCTTCCTCCAAACACGGCGAGTTGAGTTCATGCCAAAGAGCTCAATTTTTGTCTCATCTGACCACAGCACCTTCTCCCAATCACTCTCGGCATCATCCAGGTGTTCACTGGCAAACTTCAGACGGGCCGTCACATGTGCCTTCCGGAGCAGGGGGACCTTGCGGGCACTGCAGGATTGCAATCCGTTATGTCGTAATGTGTTACCAATGGTTTTCGTGGTGACAGTGGTCCCAGCTGCCTTGAGATCATTGACAAGTTCCCCCCTTGTAGTTGTAGGCTGATTTCTAACCTTCCTCATGATCAAGGATACCCCACGAGGTGAGATTTTGCGTGGAGCCCCAGATCTTTGTCGATTGACAGTCATTTTGTACTTCTTCCATTTTCTTACTATGGCACCAACAGTTGTCTCCTTCTCGCCCAGCGTCTTACTGATGGTTTTGTAGCCCATTCCAGCCTTGTGCAGGTGTATGATCTTGTCCCTGACATCCTTAGACAGCTCCTTGCTCTTGGCCATTTTGTAGAGGTTAGAGTCTGACTGATTCACTGAGTCTGTGGACAGGTGTCTTTCATACAGGTGACCATTGCCGACAGCTGTCTGTCATGCAGGTAACGAGTTGATTTGGAGCATCTACCTGGTCTGTAGGGGCCAGATCTCTTACTGGTTGGTGGGGGATCAAATACTTATTTCCCTCTGCAGAATGCAAATAAATTCATATACTTTCCACAATGTGATTTTCCGGATTTAATTTGTGATGTGCTATCTCTCACTGTTACCAATAACCTACCCTTCAATTATGGGCTGCTCATGTCTTTGTCAGTGGGCAAACTTACAAAATCAGCAAGGGATCAAATACTTATTTCCCCCACTGTATAAGGCACATGCCCTTAATAGAATACTGCTAAGGGCCAGATTCTATATATGGCATCAGAAATATCTGTACAGTAAAAAAATATGCCTAGGCGTATTCTCTAAAGTATACCTAAATTTTATAGAATAGGCTTAAATTTCCGTGCAGTATAGAATAACACCGTGCACCTCTCCACGTGACCAAATTTGGATGCATCCATTTAGGCCACGTTTTATTTGGCGTACATCCTGATAGCTAAATTAGGTGCAGAGCTGATGTATTCTATAATAATACACATAGGTTTTAGAAATGCCTACAACCCACGACCATAACCATGCCCCCTTTTCAACTGTGCGACTTGGAATTTACGTGCACCACATTACAAAATACACTTAGCAAGTTGTGCATGTAAATCTTAATGCCAATTAGTGCTGATAATTGCTTGTTAACATTCAGTTGACCGTGCTGATTAGCTAACCAATTAAGTTACACGCATTGTTGTAGAATACGCTTCAATTTCTGCACAGAAGTTAAGGTGCGATTTATAGAATTTGGGGGTAGGCTCTGTTTATAGAATTCCCTCCAGCTTGCCTCATGCATACTTTTAGGTGTGACTGAATTTTATAACAGCCCATTTATGTGTGTAAAACGGAGTTTGAAGTATGAAAATTGGTTTATAAAATAACCTTCAGGGTTAATTTTATTTAGATTTGCTTAGTTTTAGATGCTATGAACATGAAATGTTGGTACGGTAGTCATTGATGCATGCAAGTGGTCCCTTATGCACATACAATAAATGATCTCATAGAATATTAAATAGTGTAAAAATATATGCATAAATTTCATGTGGTGTACTTTCACAATGGTTGTACACAAAGGTAATGTTTGGGTGGACTGAGAGTACATTCCTCCGTTGACACATATGTTTGTGGAAAGCACATGATTTACACTGGTCCTTGAGCTTGAGTACTTAACACTATAAAATAGGCATAACACATGAAAATATGTGTTACAGCTTTATAAAACTACTGTGCTGGGGGAATTCTGTTGGCAGGGTGCCACATTTAAGCACCAAGAACATGCGTAATTGACCAGAATGCCCGCATATGTAAGTGTATTGCATGCATGCAACTACATCAGTAAATACCAATATTCCAACTCATGCTATTCAATAAAATGATGTCTAATACGATGGCACATAGTTTGAAGATAGGCATTCACATGGGCAGAGAATGGGCGAAGTGCATATGGGCGGAGAGGCAACTAGATCACCAGGGCTTCTAAAGGTAGACCAAAACCGAAGCACTGCCAAACCTGGATTTTGGACTGGTTTTGACGCCAGAGCCGAAACTGAAATTAGGTCAGCATCTATTTTTGGTACAAATGTGTTGGAAATTAAAAATAACTTTCTTGTGTGAACAGTTTATTATCTTAATATTCTTAAATCAAATACATGAGAAGATCCCTTATAACACAGAACAAAAAACAATAATTACAAGTCAAACACATCCACCATTTTTATTTTTGAGGGTTTTACCTGGATTCTTTCAATATGAAGGTTACCTGAAACTCTGTCCCCAACTATTCTTTGCATAAGGTCTGATGACTTGGGACAGACATGCTCATATTCTCCAATGACATAAGATATGTACACTTTTAAAGCACATGCTTTTCTAAATCATCAGTGAAATGTGTCATGCAAGACCGTGCATGAATGCTTGTACTTCAGATTTGCACTACATAAGACAGGTGAAATATATATCATACCGAAAAGACTTGATTTAGCGAGGTCATTGCCCATAGATAAAGAAAAGCCTTACCCTAAATGGTCATAAAAGCGGTCATTTTCTAAAGCTGTTTATTTAAAGCAAGTTTTATATGTTGAAAATGGCTTCTTATTTAATTATGTGGTGGTGTATATGTGTAACAAGTGGGTGCACAGAAAGATAATGGCTAGTTTTACATGCTTTATGCTAGGTGTTCCCATGAGCAAAATGTGGCCAGGGGTGAGGTTCCAGTGTGTGTGCATGTACTTTTAAAAATGCATGTCCACACATATATCTGCAGCTACCTGTGTGTTTCTGGTGCCTATATTGCCCTTATAAAATAGCCAATCTTCAAATGTGAAATTCCAGTTCAAATACACTTTTATTCACTCACATTGACTCACTGCACAGAATGGAGGAAAAGACTTCAGTGACTGAGTTGCCATTTGACAATAATTAATTTCCAAACAGGGCAGTTGAGAGAGCTGGGCCCGGAGCAGGGCTGCCCCCATCCCCCCTCACTTAGGTCGCCACTGTCACCACCCCCCCCCCCCCCACCCCCACCTTCTCTTCTTCTCCCTCAGTCACTCTTGCTGTTCCTGTGTGCTGGGACCTGGGTTATCACATTAATGCAATCACCTGGAGCATATTAGTAATATGCAATCTATCAGTAAAATCAGGTGTGGTACCGGAAGACTGGAGGGTAGCCAATGTTACGCCGATTTTTTAAAAAGGTTCCAGAGGAGATCTGGGAAATTATAGACCCGTGAGTCTGACATCAGTACCGGGCAAAATAGTAGATGCTATTATTAAGAATAAAATTACAGAGCACATACAAAAACATGTGCTGATGAGACCAAGTCAACACTGATTTAGTGAAGGGAAGTTTTGCTCACCAATCTACTGCATTTTTTTGAGGGGGTGAACAAACATGTGGACAATGGGGAGTCGGTGGATATTGTATATCTGGATTTTCAAAAGGCGTTTGACAAAGTGCCTCATGAAAGACTCCAGAGGAAACTGGAGAGTCCTTTAGTTTGTAAGCTCTCTTGAGCAGGGACTGTCCTTCCCCATGTTTAAACTTGTACAGCGCTGCATAACCCTGGCAGCGCTATAGAAATGCTAAGTAGTAGTAGTAGTAGTCATGGGATCGGAGGTAGGGTATTACTATGGATTAAGAACTGGTTGAAAGATAGGAAGCAGAGAGTAGGATTAAATGGTCAGTATTCTCAATGGAGAAGGGTAGTTAGTGGGGTCCTGCAGGGGTCTGTGCTGAGACCGCTGCTTTTTAACATATTTATAAATGACCTAGAGATGGAAGTAACTAGTGAGGTAATTAAATTTGCAGATGACACAAAATTATTCAGGGTCGTCAAGTCGCAGAAGGAGTGTGAAAGATTACAGGAGGACCTCGCGAGACTGGGGGATTGGGCGTCCAAGTGGCAGATGAAGTTCAGTGTTGACAAGTGCAAAGTGATGGATGTGGGTAAGAGGAACCCGAATTACAGCTATGTCATGCAAGGTTCCGCGTTAGGAGTCACAGACCTAGAAAGGGATCTGGGAGTCATCGTGGATAAGACGTTAAAAACTTCTGCTGTGTGCTGCGGCATCTAAGAAAGTGCACAGAATGTTGGGTATTATTAGGAAAGGGATGGAAAACAAACACAAGGATGTTATAATGCCGTTGTATCACTCCATGGTGCGACCGCACCTCGAATATTGTGTCCAATTCTGGTCGCCGCATCTCAAAAAAGATATATACAAAACCGAAATCTTACCACATGGCTGTATAACCTCTCTACTATTAATGATCAAGCACTACCACCTTAAACCTTATGTCAAATAGGGTCTCTCTATAGTCGATGACTTAATGTATGTTACAATCCAAGTTATTACTCAGGAACATTCATGCAATACCATAATGTAATATGCTTTACCATGTATGTATGCACATGGTATATATATACCATGATCTCTTCCGTATATGTTATGTTCCATGTATCTTACCATGTATGTCTGCACCTTAACGCAATACCATTTGTAATCCTGTTACCCGGAAATGGCAACCGCCATTACGGCAAATGTAAGCCACATTGAGCCTGCAAATCGGTGGGGAAATGTGGGATACAAATGCTACAAATAAATAAATAAAATAAAATATAAAGGAATTGGAGAAGGTGCAGAGAAGGGCGACGAAAATGATAAAAGGGATGGAACGACTTCCCTATGAGGAAAGGCTGAGAAGATTAGGGCTCTTCAGCTTGGAGAAAAGGCGGCTGAGGGGTGATATGATAGAAGTCTACAAGATAATGAGCGGAGTAGAGCAGACAGATGTGAAGCGTTTGTTTACACTTTCAAACAACAATAGAACCAGGGGACACAAGATGAAGCTAGAATATGGTAGATTTAAAACAAACAGGAGAAAGTTTTTCTTTACTCAGCATACTTCTCAAATTGACTGGCTTTAGGTGCTGGGATTGAACCAAGCTCCTGCAAAAAGGACAGGTTTATTCTGACCCCTAAATCCCATACTTCTCAAATTGACTGGCTTTAGGTGAGAAACCTACCTGATATTGTCTTAAATTTTTAAGGCTTGTTGCTTAATCAATTTAATTAGCACTGGAAAACCTCTCTTTCTGTCTTTCTTTCTTTCTTTCTGTTCCTGCCAAACTCTGATAGAGGGGAGGGGCATTTTTACATAGCTGACACTGCTATAATTATTGGCAATATCTAGATTTATTTAAAAGGAAAGTTATTAATATCTAGGGCAGTTTTAAAAGTAAAATAAATTGTAAAGTCCTGGATCAGACACTACCATTTTGGTCCATTCAGTTAGAGAATTCCCTTGATAGCAGCACTTAGCTGATCCATTGGGATTTATAATCCCACCCACCCCAGGGTTGTCCACTCATTTATAGACAAACCAAACCTCATTAACTTTACTCCTCAGTCATACACAGGCAGTCTTGCAGGCTGATACTCCAACATAGTACACCTGTTCATACCCATTTCAACCAATCAGGATGACTTTTATTCTCTGCAATAATTGTGCTGCTTTAGTTTCAAGGCCAATCATCTGGAAACTTAAAGCTTGTCCTATCTGTCTTCAGCTATCTACTTTAAAACAAGAGCTCTATAAAGTAATGCAAGAATTAGATGCAATTAAAGCAACTTATAGGACTGTGCAGAATCATAACTTCTCACCACTGCCTCAGAGAATAAAACCACAAAGGAACAGATGGTTCACAGTAGGCTCAAACAAAAAAACAGCACCACGGGCCTTTAAAATGGAACAAAGTTCTTTAATGAATGAGCCTTGACCCGACACGGGCCGTGTTTCGGTGACTAGCACCTGCGTCAGGGGTCACAGTGATGACGTGGAAAACTTGGGGAATAACTCGAATATTTTCATCTACAATATTCCTTACCCCACGTCTCATGTAGTAAAAGCTACAAAGCACCAAGGCACTTTCACTTTCACTTTCTGTATCAAAATGGATCCATTTTGATACAGAAAGTGAAAGTGCCTTGGTGCTTTGTAGCTTTTACTACATGAGACGTGGGGTAAGGAATATTGTAGATGAAAATATTCGAGTTATTCCCCAAGTTTTCCACGTCATCACTGTGACCCCTGACGCAGGTGCTAGTCACCGAAACACGGCCCGTGTCGGGTCAAGGCTCATTCATTAAAGAACTTTGTTCCATTTTAAAGGCCCGTGGTGCTGTTTTTTTGTTTGGACTTTAGTTTGTACTTTGTTCCCTCTCTTTTGTTATACCCAAGTCACAGTAGGCTCAGGCAGAATTCGTCATGTGACACAGAAGCATCCGCCCACACAAGTGTTGCCACTACAAAATTCTTTTGCTCCACTACAGCACTGTGATGTTCCTGAAACTAAAATTGAAGCAAAAGAAAAAGAAAAAGCAAGGAAGAGGGAACAAAAAGAGGAGAAGGTACCCAAAGAGAAAAGACTCACAAATCACTAAACCCAAAACACATACTAGGAAATGTAGTTGGAAAGCAATGACCACAAATGCTCACAGTCTAAGCAATAAAATTCATGACCTTCAAGCCCTGATGTTGGAGACTGACTTGGACATAGTTGCAGTCACAGAGACATGGCTCAATGGTTCCCATGAATGGGATGTAAACATACCAGGCTATAATCTTTTTAGGAAGGATAGAGAGGGACGTAAAGGTGGAGGAGTAGCTCTGTATGTGAGAAATGATATCGCAGCAACTGAAATGGCAGGGAAGTGGGGAAAGGAAGAAGCGATATGGATCACCTTAACAAGAGAGGATAGAACCTTGGTCCACGTGGGTGTTGTCTACAGACCCCCGACACAATTGGAGGAACTGGATAAAGATTTGATCGCTGATATTCAAAAGTTGGGGAAGAAAAGAGAGGTGCTGTTGTTGGGAGATTTTAATCTGCCGGATGTAGATTGGAAGGTTGCTTCTGCGAAATCGGAAAGAAGTAGAGAGATTGTGGATGCTTTCCAAAGTGCTCTGCTCAGACAAATGGTGACGGAACCCACAAGGGAGGGAGCGACGCTGGATCTGGTGCTCACGAATGGAGATAGTGTGTCAAATGTCCGAGTGGCTGCGCACCTGGGAAGCAGTGACCATCAAACGGTTTGTTTTGATATAACGGCTCATGTGGTTAGCGGCCACTCTAAACTCAAAGTCCTGGACTTCAAGCGAACTGACTTTAACAAAATGGGGGAATACCTGAGGAAGGAGCTGATGTGCTGCGAGAACGCACAACATGTGGAAGGACAGTGGTCCAAGCTGAAAGAAGTAATAAACAGGGCCACAGACCTTTATGTAAGGAGAGTAAATAAAAGCAAGAGAAAAAGGAAACCGATATGGTTTTCAAAGCAAGTGGCTGAGAAAATAAAGGCTAAAGAGTTAGCGTTACAGAAATACAAAAAATCTCAAGTAGAGGAACACGGGGAGGAATACCGGATGAAACTGAAAGAAGCCAAGAGAGAGGTACGTCTGGCGAAGGCGCAAGCGGAGGAACAAATGGCTAGAAATGTACGGAGGGGAGACAAAAACTTCTTCAGGTATATTAGTGAAAGGAGAAAGACTAAAAAGGGGATTGTGAGACTAAAAGATACAGCAAAACGCTATGTAGAAAATGATGAAGAAAAAGCCAATTTGCTAAATAGATACTTTTGTTCTGTTTTCACTGAAGAAAATCCTGGGGAAGGACCGAGAGGGACTGGCAAAAGTACTCCTGAGAATGAAGTGGATAGAGCACCGTTCATGGAAGAGAGTGTATATGAACAACTTGGAAAGCTAAAGGTGGACAAAGCCATGGTGCCGGACGGGATCCACCCCAGAATACTGAGGGAGCTCAGAGAGGTTCTGGCGGGTCCTCTTAAAGATTTGTTTAATAAATCCTTGGAGACGGGAGAGGTTCCGAGGGATTGGAGAATGGCGGAGGTGGTCCCTCTTCACAAAAGTGGTGATAGGTAAGAAGCTGGAAACTACAGGCCGGTAAGCCTCACTTCAGTTATTGGAAAAGTAATGGAAGCCATGCTGAAGGAAAGGATAGTGAATTTCCTGGAAGCCAATAAGTTGCAAGATCCGAGACAACATGGTTTCACCAAAGGGAAATCGTGCCAAACGAATCTCATTGAATTCTTTGACTGGGTGACAGGAGAATTAAATCAAGGACGTGCTATGGACGTCATCTACTTAGATTTCAGCAAGGCTTTTGACACAGTTCCCCACAGGAGGCTTTTGAATAAACTAGAAGGGCTGAAGATAGGACCCGAAGTGGTGAACTAGATTAGGAACTGGTTGACGGGCAGACACCAGAGGGTGTTGGTAAATGGAGTTCGCTCGGAGGAGGGAAAGGTGAGTAGTGGAGTGCCTCAGGGATCGGTGCTGGGGCCCATTCTGTTCAATATATTTGTGAGTGACATTGTCGAAGGGTTACAAGGTAAAGTTTGCCTTTTTGCGGATGACACCAAGATTTGCAACAGAGTGGACACCCCGGAGGGAGTGGAAAACATGAAAAAAGATCTGAAGAAGCTGGAAGAATGGTCTAACATTTGGCAATTAAAATTCAATGCGAAGAAATGCAAAGTGATGCACTTAGGGAGTAGAAATCCAAGGGAGGCGTATGTGTTGGGTGGGGAGAGCCTGATAGACACGGACGGGAAGAGGGATCTTGGGGTGATAGTATCTGAGGACCTGAAGGCGATGAAACAGTGCGACAAGGCGGTGGCCGTAGCGAGAAGGTTGCTAGGCTGTATAGAGAGAGGTGTGACCAGCAGAAGAAAGGAGGTTTTAATGCCCCTGTATAAGACGTTGGTGAGGCCCCACCTGGAGTATTGTGTTCAGTTTTGGAGGCCGTACCTTGCGAAGGATGTTAAAAAAATGGAAGCGGTGCAAAGAAAAGCTACGAGGATGGTATAGGAGTTGCGTTCCAAGACGTATGAAGAGAGACTTGCTGACCTGAACATGTATACTCTGGAGGAAAGGAGGAACAGGGGTGATATGATACAGACGTTCAAATATTTGAAAGGTATTAATCCGCAAACAAATCTTTTCCGGAGATGGGAAGGCGGTAGAACGAGAGGACATGAAATGAGATTGAAGGGGGGCAGACTCAGGAAAGATGTCAGGAAGTATTTCTTCACAGAGAGGGTGGTGAATTCTTGGAATGCCCTCCCGCGGGAGGTGGTGGACATGAAAACGGTAACGGAATTCAAACATGCATGGGATAGGCATAAAGGAATCCTGTGCAGAAGGAATGGATCCACAGAAGCTTAGCTGAAATTGGGTGGCGGGGGGAAGAGGGGTTGGTGGTTGAGAGGCTAGGATAGGGGAGGGCAGACTTATACGGGGTCTGTGCCAGAGCCGGTGATGGGAGGCGGGACTGGTGGTTGGGAGGTGGGAAATACTGCTGGACAGACTTATATGGTCTGTGCCCTGAAAAAGACAGGTACAAATCAAGGTAAGGTATACACATATGAGTTTATCGTGGGCAGACTAGATGGACCGTGCAGGTCTTTTTCTGTCGTCATCTACTATGTTACTATGTTAGTTGGATTCTGGAACTCGTTGCCGGAGAATGTAGTGACAGCAGCTGGCCTTACGGAGTTTAAAGGGGGGTTTGGACAGATTCCTGAGGGAAAAGTCCATTGAACATTATTAAAAAAAAAATTGGGGGGGGGGGGAGGGGTGGTTGCCGGGTTCTTGAAGCCTGGATTGGCTGCTGTCGGAGACAGGATGCTGGGCTTTGTGGACCATTGGTCTTTTCCCAGTATGGTAATGCTTATGTTCTTATGAGAGAGACAGACCCCAGCGCCAGCCCCCCTCCCTTGGGAGGCCAGGCCCAGGGAATGTTGTCCCCCCTCCCCCCCCTTCGGCGGCCCTGTTGCAAAATATGGGATAGGGATAAGACTTGATATACCACCTTTCTGTGATTATAATCAAAGTGGTTTAAATACAGGTACTTATTTTGTACCTGGGGTAATGTAGGTTTAAGTGACTTGCCCAGAGTCACAAGGAGCTGCAGTGGGAATCAAACCCTATTCACCAGGATCAAAACCCACTGTATTAACCTCTAGGCTACTCTTTCAACTGATGCCACATAACTGACACATCCTTAATCTAAAAACCCTCCATTCATTTAATTTAAAGGTGAGACTTTTTTTTCCTGTTTATGAGAGTTTGTTTTCTTTTAATTCTTTACACTCCCAATAATATAGAGCTGATTGACTCAGTTCAAATATAGTATCCACAGAACTGCATGTTATTCAGTCCAAGGGGTGTTCAATGCAATACAAATGCAGTGCAAACGTTTTTCAACACTTTGAAGCTATTCTCATCTGGTTCAAAGATAAGTGTTGAGAAACATTTGAACTGTATTGCATTGAACACCTCTTGGACTGAATAATATGCAGTTTTGTGGACATTGTATTTGAACTGAATCATTCAGCTCTACATTATTGGGAGTGTAAAAAATTAAAAGAAAACAAAGTATCACCTTTAAATTAAATGAGGGGATGTGTCAGTTTTGAGGTTTTTTGGCAATTATTGTCATATTCCAACTCAGTCACTTAAGTCTTTTATTCCTCCTATGTGGTGAGTCAATGTGAATGGATAAGAGTGTATTGAACTGGAATTTCACGTTTGAAGATTTGCTCTAAGTGTGGGGGTGAAATTCACAAACCTTTTTTTTGCTTTGTTTTATAAAATAGGCATTTTAAAAAATCTTTACATATATCTTTTATGAAATTACCCCCCCCCCCCAAAGGGTAATTTTCAATTATGAGGAGACTGCCTGTAAGTTTGTGATTCTCTGCAGAGTTTCTGTTTAAAAATTAGTTGGTGGGGGGGGGGGGGGGATTTCAAACTATTAAACCCACATTTAATTATGCTAGCCTGCCCAAATTTTTGTCCTCAGAGCTGCCTTTTCCCCTATGGGGAAATCTATGTGTACTGTATACAGTGTGGGTAGTTTTTATCTGCAAAGAAAGGAAGGCAGTTTTCAAAGTGCCATTTCTCTGTAATAAATATTTTGTTTACCTATGGATAATCCTTTTAAAAGTTGTCCATGAGAGGTTGTGGGGGATATTTTTAAAAAGCATTTTCCACATAGAATGTTTGCACACAGAAAAAGAGCACCTGCTTTTATGCAATATGCAGGGGCATATATTGAACAGAGGTGGAGTTGCAGTGTAAAAACATACTTAATAATATATGTGTACATCTGGGATGCCCTCATTCTTGGCCAGTTTTCTTATCCTTATTCCCAGCCAGGTCCCTCCACTCATCCCAATAATGCCTTTTATCTGTCTCTTCTTTTTGCCAAGTGTATCGTGATGCAAATAGATCATGATACTTTAGTGTTGTAGTCCCCACCCTCTGGAATAATCCCCCACTCTATCTCAGGCTTGAATCCTCTTTCAACAAATTTAAGTGTCAACTTAAGGTCTACTGTTTCCAGCTAGCATTTCCAAACACCTCCTTGGAACAACAACTGTAGTGCACTCTTTTAGCCCATTACTCATTGAAAATGCTAAGACCTCTGTGAGCCTTCCCTTGATAACTTTCCTTTGAATTTTATCCTTTTTTCTTTTAACTTGTAATCTTCCCTTTCCCTAACTGCCCTCTTGTGTCTATGTTCTTTTATATTTGTCATTTATTGATTTATCATATTATTTGTTCCCTCCCTCCATATATATTTAAATTTTTATACTGACTATGTAAACCACTTAAGACTTTTAATTTATATAAGTGGTATTTCAAATAAACTTGGATTTGGATTACATGCATAACAGTACACACACACAATTATACTTACCTCAGAGTGGGTGCAAATGAATGCATTTGTACACTGATGGGCTGGTCGGGAGATGGGGTGTGTCAGCAGCATACCGAAGGCAGGACAGGGGCGTGGTTAACAGATGGGCATCCTCGGCCAATAATGGAAAAAAGAAGGGCCTCCCTCACGAGCATTTGGCCGACTTTACTTGGTCCATTTTTTTTCACGACCAAGCATCAAAACGGTGCCTGAACTGACCAGATGACCACCGGAGGGAATCGGAGATGACCTCCCCTGACTTCCCCAGTGGTCACTAACCACCTCCCACCCTGAAAAAAACTTCAAAAACTTTTGTCTTTTTTTTTAGAGTATGTCCTTCGCTATGCCTCTATCCCTGTGACGGCAGTTGAGGACGCCCAAAATGTGGATGTTTCTGTGAGAAGGACATCCATGCCTTTGCTATGCCTCTGAAACCCTCTTTATTTATTTATTTGGATCACAAGTAGCAGCAGTAGGATTTGAAGCAGCCACTTCTGGATTGCAAGACCAGTGCTCTAACCACTAGGCCACTCCTCCACTCCACTCCCTTGAAATTTGGTCATCCCTGTGGGGGGGGGGGGGGCAGTATGCAGGTCCCTGGGGGGGTGTATATGTATGTCAGCGGAGGCATAACGAAGGCATGGACGTCCTTCTTTCAAACATTTTGGACGTCCTCAACTGCCCCCACAGGGATGGCCAAATTTCAAGGGAGTGGAGTAGGATAGTGTGGAGGAGTGGCCTAGTGGTTAGAGCACTGGTCTTGCAACCTAGAGGTGGCTGGTTCACATCCCACTGCTGCTACTTGTGATCCAAAATCCAAATAAATAAATAAAGAGGGTATGGAAGGCATAGCAAAGGCATGGTATCCTTCTTACAGAAACATCCACATTATGTCTCAGTGGAGGATGAGTTTATGCCCTCCGGGAGGATGTTTCATTCCCTCCATTCTGAGTTAGTGCCCTTTGTTGTAGGGCCATCGTTCGCTGTGAGGAAAGCTTATGTTATTCCCATTGCGGTTTGCCATGCTGCTTTGGAAGCTTCAAATACTGAAGAGAGGCAGTGGAGCAAGCTGGTATGAGGCACTGAAAAAAGTGTGCTCTCTATCTCCCTCTGCTGGTTGATGGACTAGGCACTGTCCTGTAGAGACCCTTTTCTGCAATTTTCAGAGTCCGGGGTCACGGTTCGGACCGTGCCTTCCTTCTTGCCTAAGGTGGTTTCAGCGTTTCACCTAAACCAACCTATTTTCTTGCCCTCCTTTGTCAAGGAGGAGTTTCCAGAATCTTTTGGGCAATTGCACCTGTTGGACGTGCGCAGGACTCTGCTGCAGTATCTGCCAGTTACTAACTCTTTCAGGACATCTGATCATCTGTTTGTTTTGCTATCAGGTCCTCACAGAGGGTCTCCAGCGTCTAAAGCCACTATTGCCCGCAGGCTCAAAGAATCTATCTTTTCAGCTTATTTGCTTGCCGGCCGGCCTCCGCCTGATGCCTTTAAGGCGCATTCCACTAGAGGAATTTCCTCTTCTTGGGCTAAAACTGGAGCACTCTCTCTTCAAGAGATTTGTAGTGCAGCAACATGGGCTTCTAAGCTCTTTTGCTCGACATTACAGGCTGGATGTGGCTGCCAGGAGGGACGCACATTTTGGAGCACAAGTGCTGGCGCGTGGTGTGGCTTGTTCCCACCCTATCTAGGGATTGCTTTGATACATCCCATCTGTAATGGCTGCATCTGCTTGATGACAAGGAAGGGAAAATTAGGTTCTTACCGTGATAATTTTCTTTCCTTTAGTCATAGCAGATGCAGCCATGATCCCTCCCTGTCTGATTGCTATCTGCTGTAAATCTATTTCAGGTTCTGTTCATGTTTCCTGGAGATTCCGACCTTGGGAGAAAGTCGGAAAACAGTCTTCAGGATTCTTGTTCAATTAAAGAAGGATGACTTAATTCCCTCCAGTTTCATGTTTTGGAGGATGAGTTTATTCCCTCCGGGAGGATGAGTTTATTCCCTCTAGTTATGTCTCAGTGGAGGATGAGTTTATGCCCTCCGGGAGGATGTTTCATTCCCTCCATTCTGAGTTAATGCCCTTTGTTGTAGGACCATCGTTCGCTGTGAGGAAAGCTCATGTTATTCCCATTGCGGTTTGCCATACTGCTTTGGAAGCTTCAAATACTGAAGAGAGGCAGTGGAGCAAGCTGGTATGAGGCACTGAAAAAAGTGTGCTCTCTATCTCCCTCTGCTGGTGGATGGACTAGGCGCTGTCCTGTAGAGACCCTTTTCTGCAATTTTCAGAGTCCAGGGTCACGGTTCGGACCGTGCCTTCCTTCTTGCCTAAGGTGGTTTCAGCGTTTCACTTAAACCAACCTATTTAATTGCCTTCCTTTGTCAAGGAGGAGTTTCCAGAATCTTTTGGGCACTCTCTGAAGGGGAACGAGCCCTTCTGCGCTTCATATTCTGCCAATTATCAGGGAATAACGCCTCAGAGGGCATACCCAGGCTAGAATCCACCGGGGGGCATTAGAAGAGGGCAAAACAGATGATCAGAGGTCCTGAAAGAGTTAGTAACTCGCAGATACTGCAGCAGAGTCCTGCGCACATCCAACAGGTGCAATTGCCCAAAAGATTCTGGAAACTCCTCCCATAGCCCTGGAAACTTTCAAATGTCCCTCAGGGTCAGCCCATTGAGCCGAAATAAGCTCTTGGATGGAGTCATGCAAAGGAAAGGCTCGAGCAGGCTTTTTGGTACTAGCCATCCTAGGATTCACAGAGGAGGCTGTGCCACTGGCAGGGTCCTCAATAGAGAGAGCCTGCAGGGCATCAGAAATAAGCGCTGGCAGCTCATCACGGTGGAAACTGCCATCACTTCGCCTCCTTGGGAAGGAAATCGTGTGCAAATGAGCGAGCAGCTCATTTGCATGCAATTTCCTTCATGCATGCCCGTTCCTTTCCGGATCGGTAAGGGAAGGGCTTTTTCCATTCAGTTAGTGGGACCAGTGCACTATGAATGCTGGCTCCTCCCACAACCAATTGGCTTGGATTTGGTCGTTTCTGAGATGGGCGTCCTCACTCTCCATTATTGCTGAAAACCGGGGACGACCATCTCTAAGGTTGACCTAAATTTCATGATTTGGGCGTCCCCGACCGTATTATCGAAACAAAAGATGGATGCCCATCTTGTTTCGATAATACAGGTTGCCCCGCCCCTTTACGGGGCCATCCTTAGAGATGGGCGCCCCGTTCGATTATCCCCCTCCACATTGCCTTTATAAAATAGGGGTAAACCCCCTGATTCTATATGGGTCACCAAAAATTTGCTCGCTCAAATTTAGGCATCTTCCCAATTTCTGCATGCAATTTGATTAAATAACAAGCCAATTAGTTCCAATAATTGGCTTCTTAACAAGTTTTGGCACTAATTAGATTTAATTGGGACCAATGTGCATAAAGTTAGGTGCAAGATCTGCGCCTAAAAGTTACATGTGATCAAAAAATGGCGGCATGGAAATGGGAGGGTCATGGGGCGTGGTTTCAAGTTACGCACGTAATTGCGAAATAATGGTGCTCTGTGTATAAATTTAGGCCTGGGCATTTGCACCACGTTTTTGTTGGTGCCAATGGCCATGCCTAAATTTATACGCAATTCTCCTCATAAGTGTGTATTCTATAAACTGCACTGAACTTTATGTGTGGCTTATAGAATATAGTTTAAGTGGGTATCATTCAGCACTGATTTTTTAGGTGCCATATATTGAATTAGGCCCCAAATGAGCACTTTCTTGCACTTTTCACTTAGACGTCCTATTGTAAAATTACACCCTGCCTCCCCAACCATTGTGCACCTGTATTCTGTGCAAGCAGCAGTGAGGTATAAGATGGCAAACTTGTAAAAATGTCATGTACGTGTGCTGTATTCCCTCCATGACCTAAACATACCTCTGGGAATGCCTCCTCGTAGTCCCACTATTAACCAATTAAGGGTCTCTCTTATTAAGCTGCGCAAGCAGCTTCCAGTGAGGTGATGCCGACAAAACCCATTCACTTTGAATGGGCTCCGTTGGCATTGCCGCACGGGAATCACTAGCATGGCTTGATAAGAGGCCCTAAGTATGGAGACAGACCAGTTTGTCTTCTTTAGAACTCATAGTACACAGTAATAGTATCATTAAACTGATTTAGTCCTTAGAAAAAGTACTTTATTTCATAAATTGTACAGGTCACAATGATCTGAAGGAGATGCAGGCAGCTGGAGGCAAAGTTGTTGAAAATAGCGCAAACAATTTCTAAGAGACAATATTATTTAATAACAAAAAAAACTTATGTACCCTAATTAGAAAACATAATGGTGGTGAAGTTAGATTGTTTCATATTCATTTGTTTAGGGCTGAACTCAAGAAATCCACATACGAAAGTTAGTTTTATTTGATATCAGCCCCCATTACATGCATAGCATTCACACTACATTATACTAGCCCCTCGCACTGCCTTTAATTCACTGACCCCTTATACTTTACATCAAATGATTCAGGACAGCATGTAGTGAACCCTATTTCTGATATGCAAACATAGAAAAGCATCTGTTGGCTTTGTCCATGTTGGGGCCTTGGTCAAACACAGTCTTTGGATGTTGGGAAAGGGACAGGGGTCATGTAATTAAACTCTGGAATTCGTTGCCAGAGAATGTGGTAAAGGCAGTTAGCTTAGCGGAGTTTAAAAAAGGTTTGGACGGCTCCATAGACCGTTATTAAATAGACTTGGGGAAAATCCACTATTTCTGGGATAAGCAGTATAAAATGTTTTGTACTTTTTTGGGATCTTTGCCAGGTATTTGTGACCTGGATTGGCCACTGTTGGAAGCAGGATGCTGGGCTTGATGGACCTTTGGTCTTTCCCAGTATGGCAATACTTATGTACTTATGGGAAGCATAAAAGTAATTACAAGGAGAAGAGTATATCATGTATCTGATTAGAAAAGCCCCCCACCCATGCCTCCCCCTCACATTTACATTTTCACCTGGTTGCAATATTCTAAACATGTACACACCATCTAGCAATAAAAAAGTTGCCTTATTAATAACTAGTAAAAAAGGCCCGTTTCTGACACAAATGAAACGGGCGCTAGCAAGGTTTTCCTCGGAGTGTGTATGTTTGGGAGAGTGTATGTGAGAGTGACTGTGTGAGAGACAGAGTGAAAGTGTGAGTGTGTGTGAGAGAGAGAGTGAGTCTGGGTGTGAGTGTGTTTGTGAGAGAGTGTGTGTGTGAGAATGAGTGTGTGTGCAAGTGTGTATGTGAGACACAGTGTGAGAGAGAGTGTGTGTGTGTGTACGAGAGAGAGAGAGTGTGTGAGACACAGATTCTCTGTGAGAGTGAGTGTATGAGACCAAGCGAGTGTGTGAGTGACTGTGTGGCACATAGAGAGTGAATGTGATACAGTGTGAGACAGAGTGTGTGAGAGTGAGAGTCAGAAAGACATTGTATATGAGAGAGAGAGTGTGAGCCCTGCCCTCCCAATCCATGCCCATCTGTCCCCTGCCCCCTCCATTCATCCTTTTCCAGCAATTCCCCTCTCTCCCTGAGCCCTGCCCTCCCAATCCATGCCCATCCATGCTCCTGTCACCTGCCCCCTCCATTCATCCCTATCCAGCAATTCCCCTCTCTCCCTGAGCCCTGCCCTGCAATCCATATCCATCCATGCCCATCTGTCCCCTCCATTCATCCCTATCCAGCAATTCCCCTCTCTC
The DNA here is from genome assembly GCF_901765095.1 of Microcaecilia unicolor. Taxonomy (NCBI): domain Eukaryota; kingdom Metazoa; phylum Chordata; class Amphibia; order Gymnophiona; family Siphonopidae; genus Microcaecilia; species Microcaecilia unicolor. The sequence goes on along the minus strand of NC_044031.1, from coordinate 355,410,709 downwards.
CCTGAGCCCTGCCCTCCCAATCCATGCCCATCCATGCTCCTCTGTCCCCTGCCCCCTCCATTCATCCCTTTCCAGCAATTCCCCTCTCTCCCTGAGCCCTGCCCTCCCAATCCATGCCCATCCATACTCCTCTGTCCCCTGCCCCCTCCATTCATCCCTTTCCAGCAATTCCGCTCTCTCCCTGAGCCCTGCCTTCCCAATCCATGCCCATCCATGCTCCTCTGTCCCCTGCCCCCTCCATTCATCCTTTTCCAGCAATTCCCCTCTCTCCCTTCCATGACCCCCCCTCGCATCCATGCTCCTCTCTCTCCCATGTCCCAGCCTGGCCCGCCCTCTTCTCCCCCCCCTTCGCATCCATGCCCCCCCCTTTGCATCCATGCTGTCGTTTCTCCCCTGCCCTCCTGCTCCCATTGTTCAACTTTACTGCCCACCCTCTTCTCTCCCCCCAACATCCCTTTTCTTTTTTTTTTCTTTTTAAATTTACCTCCGTGGCGGTTCCGGCAGCGCAGCGTCAGGGAAGGAGGCGGCGCTCCTGACGTCTAGCCTTCCCTTCGCTGTGTTCCGCCTTCTTCTGACATCATCCTTGACATCAGAAGAAGGCGGAACACAGCGAAGGGAAGGCTAGAGACGTCGGGAGCGCCGCCTCCTTCCCTGACGCTGCGCTGCCGGAGCCGCCACCATGAAGGTAAATCTAATATAATAAAACTCACCGTGCGTGGGTGCGATCCGTTTTTTTGTTTTTTTTTCCGCCCTCGACGTCATGACGTTTGACGTGAGGGCGGGGCAGAGACGGCTGGCTGGCTTCACACCATGAATCCACGAACCCTTCAGGGAGCGTTTGAGTGACTTCAGAACGTTGTCTTCAGAACGTTCACGGTGCGTTTTATTATATTAGATACAGTGGTGGAAATAAGTATTTGATCCCTTGCTGATTTTGTAAGTTTGCCCACTGACAAAGACATGAGCAGCCCATAATTGAAGGGTAGGTTATTGGTAACAGTGAGAGATAGCACATCACAAATTAAATCCGGAAAATCACATTGTGGAAAGTATATGAATTTATTTGCATTCTGCAGAGGGAAATAAGTATTTAATCCCTCTGGCAAACAAGACCTAATACTTGGTGGCAAAACCCTTGTTGGCAAGCACAGCGGTCAGACGTCTTCTGTAGTTGATGATGAGGTTTGCACACATGTCAGGAGGAATTTTGGTCCACTCCTCTTTGCAGATCATCTCTAAATCATTAAGAGTTCTGGGCTGTCGCTTGGCAAGTCGCAGCTTCAGCTCCCTCCATAAGTTTTCAATGGGATTAAGGTCTGGTGACTGGCTAGGCCACTCCTTGACCCTAATGTGCTTCTTCCTGAGCCACTCCTTTGTTGCCTTGGCTGTATGTTTTGGGTCATTGTCGTGCTGGAAGACCCAGCCACGACCCATTTTTAAGGCCCTGGCGGAGGGAAGGAGGTTGTCACTCAGAATTGTACGGTACATGGCCCCATCCATTCTCCCATTGATGCGGTGAAGTAGTCCTGTGCCCTTAGCAGAGAAACACCCCCAAAACATAACATTTCCACCTCCATGCTTGACAGTGGGGACGGTGTTCTTTGGGTCATAGGCAGCATTTCTCTTCCTCCAAACACGGCGAGTTGAGTTCATGCCAAAGAGCTCAATTTTTGTCTCATCTGACCACAGCACCTTCTCCCAATCACTCTCGGCATCATCCAGGTGTTCACTGGCAAACTTCAGACGGGCCGTCACATGTGCCTTCCGGAGCAGGGGGACCTTGCGGGCACTGCAGGATTGCAATCCGTTATGTTGTAATGTGTTACCAATGGTTTTCGTGGTGACAGTGGTCTCAGCTGCCTTGAGATCATTGACAAGTTCCCCCCTTGTAGTTGTAGGCTGATTTCTAACCTTCCTCATGATCAAGGATACCCCACGAGGTGAGATTTTGCGTGGAGCCCCAGATCTTTGTCGATTGACAGTCATTTTGTACTTCTTCCATTTTCTTACTATGGCACCAACAGTTGTCTCCTTCTCGCCCAGCGTCTTACTGATGGTTTTGTAGCCCATTCCAGCCTTGTGCAGGTGTATGATCTTGTCCCTGACATCCTTAGACAGCTCCTTGCTCTTGGCCATTTTGTAGAGGTTAGAGTCTGACTGATTCACTGAGTCTGTGGACAGGTGTCTTTCATACAGGTGACCATTGCCGACAGCTGTCTGTCATGCAGGTAACGAGTTGATTTGGAGCATCTACCTGGTCTGTAGGGGCCAGATCTCTTACTGGTTGGTGGGGGATCAAATACTTATTTCCCTCTACAGAATGCAAATAAATTCATATACTTTCCACAATGTGATTTTCCGGATTTAATTTGTGATGTGCTATCTCTCACTGTTACCAATAACCTACCCTTCAATTATGGGCTGCTCATGTCTTTGTCAGTGGGCAAACTTACAAAATCAGCAAGGGATCAAATACTTATTTCCACCACTGTATGTGTTTATCTATACATATATTAAAAACAAAATAAAGTCTTGCAGTGCTGCAAAATGCATGACAGCAAGAAATAAGCTAAAAATTGGCAACACAGAATGGTTTTAGTTGGATCCAGTTTTTTTTTTTTTTTGCTTTATCCCTCCAAAGTATGTACTTTTCATCATCATCATCTTTATGCGGCTCCAGGAGTTCTGCATACATGCTACTGTACTGTCAGTAGGGATCTAGCCTACGTGGATACGGTGTTCCCCTCGTGTTATGTGTGAAGAGAATTCATACCTGTCCTGGCTCTGGTAACCACACATGTTGCATTCAAAAGGATCACGGAAACCATGGCAGCCCATGTGGATGGTGTACATCACATGATCCAAGTAAAGGATCCTGCAGTGTTCACATTTAAAAACCTTCAGTGGCTCCCCACTGCTACTGATCACTTTGATGGCATCCTGGGAATTGTCAGATCCTGCTCTCAGAATGTCATATGGCCTGTGGTCTTTCAAGGGCAGCCCATTTCTTGCCTGGGGGGGTATGTGGTTTGTTAGGTAAATCAGGCCACCGCTTCCCTCGTTGTTGCTCTCTGTGTCTGTTGAGTCTTGACAGCTGTTGCTCGGGGAGGCATCCTTCTCAGAAGGGATGGATTTGACCTTGGAAAGCAATAACAGATTCTCCACTGCACCATCGTGGGCTGTGTGGTTAGCGTAACTGTGTCTGTCAACTTGGGGCTTGTGGAGTTGATACATGGAACTGATGACTGATCCCACCTCAGAGCTGCTTGGGGGTGTCTGCACAAGGGGCCGCAAGGACTCTGCTCCCAGGTAGCTGATGGCACTATTAATGGCCTGGTCCATCACATGGGGCTGCATCATTTCATTCTCTTTCTCGTAAGTGGTACTGGCATCATACGGAAGGTCTGAGAGTCGCTTCTCACCTGCAAAGGGGAGGAAAGAGAGTTTTAAATAGAGAAAACAAACCATGGTAGTACTTGTCATGTTACAGCCAACAAACACCTCTCTGTTTCTCTGGAGTACATCTTCTGACCCACAGAGAAAGGGACAGGTGATCTGTTGTGCAAGCAGAAGGACAGATGGAAACGTAAGTTGGTTAAGCTGATATTAAGCATTAACCAGTTAAGTGCTTAGCTGTTAAAGATAGGCTTGCTATTTATGTGGCCTATTTTAAACATAGCTAGTTTGGCGCTGAATATCCATGCCTAACTGGCTATGTCGCACGATATAGCTAGCTGCTAACCGTGGATATTTAGCAGGCGATAACCAGTTTTCTACTGCTGAATATCCGTGGTTAGGTAGGCGCTAAAACACTATTTAACCAGTGAGGAGCCATTCCTGCTTACAGTTTTAAATATCGGGCCCTCTAGGTAGAGCAGATAGGAAAGGGTTAAGGTCTCCAGAGATGATGTAATAAATCTTTATTTTTGTCTGCGTTTATGAAAACTTTTTCAAATAATATAAGCCATACATAACTATAAAGCAAAAGCAATGGATAAAGTAAAACAAACATAAAGAAGGGAAAGGAAACCACATGGCAACCATGTGACCAAATGCATATGTGCAGAGTGCATGGGAGAAAGACTCTTACAGTGAAAGCATAGATCAATCATACATAACCACAACATAAGAATTCTCATCAACCTCATTTGAAAATCTTAAATATACTACCAGTAGACACTATTTCAGTACAAATTTCCACACCCAATTAACTTTTTTAGCATGATGTGATCAAATCAATATGTTGAACAGACAGTACTCCCCTCAATTCTGATAACTAAGGGGCCCTCTACTAAAGTTCGTATGTCCAGCTCCACATAATTAGGTGCCTAACTTTGGTGCTCAGACAGAAGTTATGCCTAAAACTGTTTATGAAATGGCAGATAGCTGCCTAAATGTTTTAGCACAAAACTGCAATGGGGTGTTCACATGGGTAGGCTGTTGGCATTCCAACTAAGTGTGTGCTGTATTTGATACTGTTAGGCCTCTATCTGCTGCGTTTATAGTTTATTTCACTTTCTATACCGCTTAGCTCAAAACAAGATTACATCGGTTCACAATCCCAAAGCAATAAGAGCAAAACACAAAAAAAGAAAGGAACTCCAGTTTAATTTTAAATGGTTTTTATTCAGGATCATAGAAATGTACAATGCCAAACTTCATCAAAATCAGTTTTACAACCTCATACTTAACAGTCAACTATTCTCAAATTGAAAACAAACAAGGAGAGAAAAATCATATTTGTGATCCCGATTTTAAAGTAAATATTCCCTATACTCCATCTATTTCTCCCCCCCCCCCCCCCCCCCCCCCCCCTTGATAGACAAATGTGTAGTATGGCCTCTGGCCTGGACTCTTATGATCCCAAGCTATCCACAGTAGCTCAAATCAACTACAGTCCTAAAATCTCCCCCTCCCTCCCTTCCTAGAATTCCTTCAACCTTCCCACCCCCCACTCGGCAGAGCCTAAAGTTGCGTGTGCAAATCCAGTCATATTCTGGATTTTCGCACACAACTTAATTGAATAAAGAGCCAATCAGCATCAATAAGTGCCAATTTACAATTATTGACACTAATTGGCATTGATTAGAATTTACGCGTATTCTGTAAAGTAATGCGTGTAAATTCTAAGGCACCTAGTTGAAAAAGGGGCATGGCCATGGGCGTGGAATGAGTGGAGAATTGGCATCTCTTAAAACTATGCACATTGTTATAGAATACACTCGGTCCGTGCCTAATTTAGGCATAGGCATTTACACCAAGTTTTACTTGGTGTAATTGCTCATGACTAAATTCAGTCATGCGGATGGGTGCTAGGCATATTCTATTGACTGTGCCTAAATTTTGGCTCGGTTTATAGAATATACCTAGGCATATTTTTTTTCAGCGCCACCATTTTAGGAGTGATATATAGAATCTAGCACATAATCTTGATTTATAATTTTTGGGTTATACTCCATGCTCTTGGTGACAAAGCTTGTAAATAACAATCCCAAACCATCATAAATTGGGGAGTTTTGTTCAGGAAATTGGTTTCTCCAATACCAATAAGAGTGGGGTATCTCTTGCAGCCAATGATGAAGAATACATTTTTCCTTAGTATATATACTTTACTTAATAGCCATCTAGAGCCTCTACCTTGAACCCCATAGGCCTCCATTTTAGTGAGAATAACTCCCTTCCAAAAATATGGTATATGGCAAAAGATTACCTAAATATCTGTGAATAGTTCTCCAAAAGGCTTGTATACTACTACAACCCCAAAAAGCATGGAGCAGAGTGTTGTCTGCCTGATTACACTTTAAACAAATCAGCGTAGCCATACACTCTGTTCTAGAAGCATGTAGTTGTGAAAAATATGTTCTACATATTATTCAGTATTGGCATTCCTGTAACTCAGCACCGAACACCATCTGCGGGATTTCCTTAATTAGTTTAGAAAAATCTACCCCCACCAGCAGAAAGCCCAAATCTTTACTCCAAGCTTCTTTGAGAAGCCCATAATTTCGTGGCGGCATGAGAATCACTAAGGCCTTATGTAACCAAGAGACTGTCACCCCCCTCCCTTCAAATGTATCTCCCCACAGAAAATTTCTTTCCCAGTTCAGTATATAATGCTTGTTTATCCAATCCCCGATAAACAGGACAGTTTCTGCAGTGGTTTAATAATCCTTCAAACTGCATGTAACACAACTTGATCATTTCCCAAATCCTATATCGACATAATCTGCAGGAGTGAAACCACCCGACCCCCAACCCCTCTCACAGGGATCCTGCATCATAAGTACATAAGCATTGCCACACTGGGACAGACCAAAGGTCCATCAAGCCCAGCATTCTGTTTCCAACAGTGGCCAATCCAGGTCACAAATACCTTGCAAGATCCCAAAAGAGTTCAATACATTTTATGCTACTTATCCCAGAAATAAGCAGTGGATTTTCACCAAGTCAATTTAATAATGGTCTATGGACTTTTCCTTTAGGAAGCCGTCCAGACCTTTTAAAAATCCTGCTAAGATAACTGTCTTTACCACATTCTCTGGCAATGAATTCCAGGGTTTAATTACACGTTGAGTGAAGAACCATTTTCTCCGATTCGTATTAAATTTACTACTTTGTAGCTTCATCGCATGCCCCCTAGTCCTTGTATTTTTTGAAAGAGTAAACAAACGATTCACGTCTACCCATTCCACTCTACTCATTATTTTTTAGACCTCTACCATATCTCCCCTCAGCCGTCTTTTCTCAAAGCTGAAGAGCCCTAGCCACTTTAGCTTTTCCTTATAGGGAAGTCATCCCATCCCCTTTATCATTTTCGTTGCCCTTCTCTGTACCTTTTCTAATTCCACTATATCTTTTTTGAGATGTGGTGACCAGAATTGAACACAATATTCGAGGTGCAGTTGCACCATGGACCGATACAAGGGCATTATAACATCCTCACTTTTGTTTTCCATTCCTTTCCTAATAATACCTAACATTCTATTTGCTTTCTTAGCCGCCACTGCCACACACTAAGCAGAGGGTTTCAACATATCGTCAACAACATTGCCAAGATCCCTTTCTTGGTCGGTGACTCCTAACGTGGAACCTTGCATTACATAGCTATAGTTCGGGTTCCTCTTTCCCACACACATCACTTTGCACTTGCTCACATTAAACGTCATCTGCCATTTAGAGGTCTCCCAGTCTTGTGAGGTCCTCTTGTAATTTTTCACAATCCTCTTGTGATTTAACAACTTTGAATAACTTTGTGTCATCAGCAAGTTTAATTACCTCACAACCCTTTTATGCCGCTTCCTCAGTGCTTACAGACTGGAAGAAGCAAAGGGAAAAACAAGCCTGAGCTCTGAATCTGCCGTAAAGGCACAGATCCTGAAGAAATAGGCAGCAGGAACCTGCATTAAAGAACAAGTCCTTGTCCTTTAATGCAGGCTCCTGGCGACTTGCCCTTTAATGCAGGTTCCTAGCTACCCATTTCCGTAAGATCTGTGCCATTAAGGCAGATTCAGAGCTCAGTCTTTCTTTTCTCTTTGTTTGCAGCAGAGGTGGCTGAAGATCTCGCGCACAAGCCCTTCAAGGAGAAGCGAAAGCTCTGCAATGGCACTGCCCAGATAAGATCCAGCTGCCACAATTTGCTTTACCCCTGGAAATGAAACTCAATGATCATGGTAAATGCAAGTTTGTATTTTTTACCACGTGAACAAAGCTTTTTGCCATTCCTGCGGTAAAAAGACCCTGCATTTCCAGACACCGGCTTCCCCATACAGCCTCCTTCTGCTTTGTTCTTTGCTGCAGTAATGCTCCCAGATAGAGGACCCTGATTGGTCCCTTGCTTTAGCTACATGTCCCGCCACTGTCCAACACAGATAAATAGTGTGTGGTAAGAGTGGGCTATTTTGTGGAGTTCAATGTGTGGCGGCGAGTGGCAGGAATTTGGCAATATAGTAGTTGTTAGTGAGTGAGTAATCTAGGCGAGCTGTGTGTGAGCAGAGAGGAGCATAACTGAAAGAGGACAGAGCAGGGAGGATCATGGTTGGAGACCGACAGCTTTTCCAATCTTAAACAGTGAGTATCCTATTTTTCTGTACTCTGTAAAATGGCTCTGTCATAGGCAACCCTCCAGCCCTGCCCCAACTATGATCTTCAGATTGTGGTTTAAATTAGTGGGCTTTATCTTGTTTAGGCATTTCATTTGTTAGCTTGTTGTGTTATTTTTAAGGGGAGGTCAGAGTTTTGAGACTAAAGAGGAATGTGTGTGTGTGGGGGGGGGGGGGGGGGGGGGCGGGGGTCAATTCTGAACCAAAAATTGTGTGACATAATTTATACAGCCATCTAAATCCGCTCCACTATATAACTTCAATGTGTCACACATATCAGTTGGGAGTCAGACTTGGGTGGGACCTCTGGAAAGCACTGGCCAGAAAGGAACCCAAATTTGACCAACCCCGGCCCAGACTAAGAAGGAAAATCCAGCACATGGGTCCAACCAGCACCCAGACTTCCTGAACCCCGCCCTTCACTCCAGTTCCTGCAGGAAGTCTGGGTGCTGGTTGGACCCATGTGCTGGATTTCTAGTCTACTGTATGCCAGGCATTTTACATAAGACACATCCCCATTATACATGACTTCTAAGTGATCATCTCATTTCATTTCTTAGCAGACCCCCTCCTTACATGAACTTCAGTGGGGAACACTGAATACTTGCTACCGTACTCTCACGCTTTCCATCACTGACTACAATTCATAATAGCAGAAAACATAGGCCTATGATTTCCTTTACTATCTCTGTTTCTAATTGTGATCCCGTTTTGTATAAGGTGACAATCTGTGTTTTGCTTGTGACCGAGATCAGTATTCTGTGGGCATGTTGCTTCTGTGCAGAGATCTGTAGCTGTTCCACTTGTTCTGTTTTACCCACTGCATTTTTTCTAGCGAAAAAGGTGCCGGTACTCAAATGTCAGGGGTGGGGTGATCACTGATGGACCCACCCCACAATAGCCAGGCCCCTTGCAACCAGTCATAGAATCTATGACAAGGCAGAATTGGTGTGTAGAGCCTGAGCTCTTTCATTAAAACTTGGGGACAATGGGTCAATTTTAGCAGACAATAGAAAAGGTGCCGGTACTCAGTACCCCCCACCCCCCAAGTACCACTTCAAAATAATCCCTGGTTTTACCAGTAGGAAGAGGTGCACTGGTGTTTTTGTTGCCTATTCATATGTAGGGTTCTTGCTATTTGAATCATAGCAATTAGTGCTACTGTTGTAAGACATATTTGTAAATGAATGTTAGGATTTTTTTTCAGGTTTTATATTTCACAATGTGCTTATTAGTTGAGAGTCTTATTTTGCTCTAGCTCAGATGACATGAGAATCAGAATATTTTTTGAATTGTACCTTCCATGTTTTTGACTGCATGTTCAGTGGTTCCCAAACCTGGTCCTAGAGGCACCCCAGCCAGTCAGGTTTTCAGGATATCCACAATGGATATTCATGAGAGAGATTTGCATGCAATGGAGGCAGTGCACGCAAATCTCTCTTATGAATATTAATTTTGGATATCCTGAAAACCTGACTGGCTGGGGTGCCTCTAGGACCAGGTTTGGGAACCACTTATGTTATTTGTGGCTAATTTCATTATCTTTTCAGTGTATTGTTGCCCTTTTGCCAACTTGTCTTCAATAGAAATATTCAACTATAAAGATAACATGATTAAAAATATAATTATTGAACTTTAAACACAATCTGTAATACTGTTTATTAAATGATAAAATATATATCTTTAAAAAACTGATGGTGTGCCTTGACAATTTTTGTGTCTTGTCAGTGTGCTGCAAGATGAAAAAGGTTGAAAATCACTGCTTTAAAGGTAACAGATTATTAGTATTTGGATTTTGCTTCCAGTGTTGCATCAATTCTTTCCAAATAATTCTGAATAGCAGCAACAGTACACTAGTACTAGGTGGACAACCTATAAAATTCAGATCCCAGGGCGCAAATAGTCCTCACTCCCTTGCTGTTGGTGTAAAGTGTTCTAGGCCAAGTACCCAATCCCTCAAATGTCACAATAGACAGGCCTGATTGTACCACTTCAATTAAGGTATTCCCAAACCTCCCAGCTGCCATATAAATAGTCCAACTGCATCTTAGGTTTCCCCCCACCCCCAAGCCGATGTAAAAATTTTAGATCTTTCCATAAAAAGTAAAGAGGTAATATTTGTAGAACATATAACCAACAAAGGAACAGAACCACCTTAAAGAGACTAATTATACCCATCAGTGGTCATGGCAGATGACTCCATTTGTCTAAATAAAGTTTAGTGTCTTAATTTATCCACATTCAATTGATATAGATGATGAACATTCATGGCAAACTTAACCCCCAAGATAGTGAGAAGAACTTTCAACCCATTTAGCGAATGCTACATACCTGTAGAAGGTATTCTCCGAGGACAGCAGGCTGATTGTTCTCACTGATGGGTGACGTCCACGGCAGCCCCTCCAATCGGAAACTTCACTAGCAAAAGCCTTTGCTAGTCCTCGTGCGCCCATGTGCACCGTGCATGCGCAGGCCGTCTTCCCGCCCGAACCGGCTCGTGTTCGTCAGTCCCGTATGTAGCAAGACAAAGACCAAGGGAAGACACAACTCCAAAGGGGGAGGCAAGCGGGTTTGTGAGAACAATCAGCCTGCTGTCCTCGGAGAATACCTTCTACAGGTATGTAGCATTCGCTTTCTCCGCGGACAAGCAGGCTGCTTGTTCTCACTAATGGGGTATCCCTAGCCCCCAGGCTCACTCAAAACAACAAACATGGTCAATTGGACCTCGCAACGGCGAGGACATAACTGAGATTGACCTAACAATTTATCCAACTAACTGAGAGTGTAGCCTGGAACAGAATAAACATGGGCCTAGGGGGGGTGGAGTTGGATTCTAAACCCCGAACAGATTCTGAAGCACTGACTGCCCGAACCGACTGTCGCGTCGGGTATCCTGCTGCAGGCAGTAATGAGATGTGAATGTGTGGACAGATGACCACGTCGCAGCTTTGCAGATCTCTTCAATAGTGGCTGACTTCAAGTGGGCACTGACGCAGCCATGGCTCTGACATTGTGAGCCGTGACATGACCCTCAAGAGCCAGCCCAGCCTGGGTGTAAGTGAAGGAAATGCAATCTGCTAGCCAATTGGATATGGTGCGTTTCCCCACAGCCACTTCCCTTCTGTTGGGATCAAAAGAAACAAACAATTGGGCGGACTGTCTGTTGGGCTGTGTCTGCTCCAGATAGAAGGCCAATGCTCTCTTGCAGTCCAATGTGTGCAGCTGACGTTCAGCAGGCAGGAATGAGGACGGGGAAACAATGTTGGCAAGACAATTGACTGGTTCGATTGGAACTCCGACACTACTTTCGGCAAGAACTTAGGGTGAGTGCGGAGGACTACTCTGTTATGATGAAATTTGGTGTAAAGGGCCTGAGCTACCAGGGCCTGAAGCTCACTGACTCTACGAGCTGAAGTAACTGCCACCAAGAAAATGACCTTCCAGGTCAAGTACTTCAGATGGCAGGAGTTCAGTGGCTCAAAAGGAGGTTTCATCAGCTGGGTGAGAACGACATTGAGATCCCATGACACTGTAGGAGGTTTGACGGGGGGCTTTGACAAAAGCAAACCTCTCATGAAGCGAACAACTAAAGGCTGTCCTGAGATCGGCTTACCTTCCACACGGTAATGGTATGCACTGATTACGCTAAGGTGAACCCTTACAGAGTTGGTCTTGAGACCAGACTCAGACAAGTGCTGAAGGTATTCAAGCAGGGTCTGTGTAGGACAAGAGCGAGGATCTAGGGCCTTGCTGTCACACCAGACGGCAAACCTCCTCCATAGAAAGAAGTAACTCCTCTTAGTGGAATCTTTCCTGGAAGCAAGCAAGACACGGGAGACACCCTCTGACAGACCCAAAGAGGCAAAGTCTACGCTCTCAACATCCAGGCCGGTGAGAGCCAGAGACCAGAGGTCGGGATGTAGAAGCGCCCCTTTGTCCTGAGTGATGAGGGTCGGAAAACACTCCAATCTCCACGGTTCTTCGGAGGACAACTCCAGAAGAAGAGGGAACCAGATCTGACGCGGCCAAAACGGAGCAATCAGAATCATGGTGCCTCGGTCTTGCTTGAGTTTCAACAAAGTCTTCCCCACCAGAGGTATGGGAGGATAAGCATACAGTAGACCTTCCCCCCAGTCCAGGAGGAAGGCATCCGATGCCGGTCTGCCGTTGGCCTGAAGCCTGGAGCAGAACTGAGGGGCTTTGTGGTTGGCTCGAGATGCAAAGAGATCTACCAAGGGGGTGCCCCACACCTGGAAGATCTGGCGCACTACTCGGGAGTTGAGCGGACCCACTCGTGAGGTTGCATAATCCTGCTGAACCTGTCGGCCAGGACTGTTGTTTACGCCTGCCAGATATGTGGCTTGGAGCACCATGCCGTGACGGCGAGCCCAGAGCCACATGCTGACGGCTTCCTGACACAGGGGGCGAGATCCGGTAATACATGGCAACCTGGTTGTCTGTCTGAATTGGATAATTTGGTGGGACAGCCGATCTCTGAAAGCCTTCAGAGTGTTCCAGACCGCTCGTAACCTCCAGGAGACCTGATCTGTAGATCGCGTTCCTGGAGGGACCAGCTTCCTTGGGTGTGAAGCCCATCGACATGAGCTCCCCACCCCAGGAGAGACGCATCCATAGTCAGCACTTTTTGTGGCTGAGGAATTTGAAAGGACATCCCAGAGCCAAATTGGACCAAATCGTCCACCAATACAGGGATTCGAGAAAACTCGTGGACAGGTGGATCACGTCTTCTAGATTCCCAGCAGCCTGAAACCACTGGGAAGCTAGGGTCCCATTGAGCAGATCGCATGTGAAGGCGGGCCATGGGAGTCACATGAACTGTGGAGGCCATGTGGCCTAGCAATCTCACATCTGCCGAGCTGTGATCTGCTGGGACGCTCGCACCCGCGAGACGAGGACAACAAGTTGTTGGCTCTCGTCTCTGGGAGATAGGCACGAGCCGTCCGAGAATCCAGTAGAGCTCCTATGAATTCGAGTCTCTGTACTGGAGAAGATGGGACTTTGGATAATTTATCACAAACCCCAGTAGCTCCCAGGAGGCGAATAGTCATCTGCATGGACATGTTTCTTCACCCGAGATAGGGAAACACGTGTACTCCCAGCCTGCGAAGCGCCGCGGCTACTACAGCCAAGCACTTCGTGAACACTCTGGGCGCAGAGGCGAGCCCAAAGGGTAGCACACAGTACTGGAAGTGAAGTGTGCCCAGCTGAAATCGCAAATACTGTCTGTGAGCTGGCAGTATCAGGATGTGTGTGTAGGCGGTCCTTCAAGTCCAGAGAGCATAGCCAATCGTTTTCCTGAATCATGGGGAGAAGGGTGCCCAGGGAAAGCATCCTGAACTTTTCCTTGACCAGATATTTGTTCAGGGCCCTTAGGTCTAGGATGGGACGCATCCCCCCCTGTTTTCTTTTCCACAAGGAAGTACCTGGAATAGAATCCCAGCCCTTCTTGCCCGGATGGCACGGGCTCGACCGCATTGGCGCTGAGAAGGGCGGAGAGTCCTCTGCAAGTACCTGCTTGTGTTGGAAGCTGTAAGATTGAGCTCCCGGTGGGCAATTTGGAGGTTTGGAGGCCAAATTGAGGGTGTATCCTTGCCGGACTGTTTGAAGAACCCAACGGTCGGAGGTTATAAGAGGCCACCTTTGGTGAAAAACTTTCAACCTCCCCCAACCGGCAGATCGCCCTGCACTGACACATTGATGTCAGCTATGCTCTGTTGGAGCCAGTCAAAAGCTCGCCCCCTGCTTTTGCTGAGGAGCCGTGGGGCCTTGCTGAGGCGCACGCTGCTGACGAGAGCGCGCGCGCTGGGGCTTAGCCTGGGCCGCAGGCTGTCGAGAAGGAGGATTGTACCTACGCTTACCAGAAGAGTAGGAACAGTCTTTCTTCCCCATTAAAAACGTCTACCTGAGGAGGTAGATGCTGAAGGCTGCCGGCGGGAGAACTTGTCGAAAGCGGTATCCCGCTGGTGGAGCTGCTCTACCACCTGTTCGACTTTCTCTCCAAAAATATTGTCCGCTCGGCAAGGGGAGTCCGCAATCCGCTGCTGGCTCCTATTCTCTAGGTCGGAGGCACGCAGCCATGAGAGTCTGCACATCACCACACCTTGAGCAGCGGCCCTGGACGCAACATCAAGGTATCATATACCCCTCTGGCCGGATTTTCTGCACGCCTTCAGCTGCCTGACCACCTCCTGAAATGGCTTGCTTGCTCCGGAGGGAGCTTGTCCACCAAGCCCGCCAACAGCCGCACATTGTTCCGCATATGTATGCTCGTGTAGAGCTGGTAAGACTGGATTTTGGCCACGAGCATAGAAGAATGGTAGGCCTTCCTCCCAAAGGAGTCTAAGGTTCTAGGAGTCCTTGCCCGGGGGCGCCGAAGCATGCTCCCTAGAACTCTTAGCCTTCTTTAGGGCCAGATCCACCACACCAGAGTCGTGAGGCAACTGAGTGCGCATCAGCTCTGGGTCCCCATGGATCCGGTTACTGGGACTCGATCTTCTTGGGAATGTGGGGATTACTGTAGAGGCTTTGTCCAGTTCGCCAGCAATGTCTTTTTAGGACATGATGCATGGGTACTGTGGACGCTTCCTTAGGTGGAGAAGGATAGTCCAAGAGCTCAAACATTTCAGCCCTGGGCTCATCCTCCACAACCACCGGGAAGGGGATGGCCGTAGACATCTCCCGGACAAAGGCCCGCAAAAGACAGACTCTCGGGAGGAGAAAGCTGCCTTTCAGGGGAGGGAGTGGGATCAGAAGGAAGGCCATCGACTCCTCGTCAGAGAAAATATCTGATGTCCTCCTCCTCCTCCCACGAGGGCCCTCACCATCGGTATCATACACAAGTTCATGAACCTGGTCTGAAGCCGTACCCGGCTCGACCTCCGTGGAAACACGGCCACGGTGGGAGCGTCGGAGGTAGACTCCCTCGCCAGCACCGGTGAAGCTCCCCTCTGCGACGTCGTCGGGGAGCCTTCCTGGGAGGCGACCGAGCTCGGTAGCCACAAGCGGCACCGACTGTCGGAGACCTCACCCCGGGCAAGGGGCCAGCCGGCGCCTCACTCGACGTGTACCGGTGGCGCAAGCACCCCCGGTACTGGAGGGGAAGGGCGCAACAGCTCTCCAGGATCTCTGGGAGAACGGGCCCGGAGACTCCGTGCAGAGTGGCTGTGGAGAAAGAAATGGAAGCCGATGCAGGCGTCGACGGTCAGAGTCTATTCCGGGCGTGGAGGCTGTTCCAGGCTGTCCAAGGTGGATGCGCATCGACACCCTCCTGAACAGAGGGTGAGCGGTCCTCCGGTGCCGATGCCTACTGGGTGCCAACTCCCTCGGCGACCCAGAGCTCTCGGTACCGATGCGGGAAGGAGACCGGTGTCGATGCTTCTTTGACTTTTTCAAACGAAGCATGTCACCGGAACTTCCCGGTACCGACGAGGAGGACGTAGAATCCAGCCGTCGCTTCCTCGGGGCCGAGGCCGAGGCCGAAGAAGGTCAGTCCGGGGGGGGGGGGGGGGGGCTGTACCGCAGGAGCCCTCAGGGTAGGGGAGACCCACCCGAAGGCTCACCGCCACCAGCAGGGAATGGACAGCCCTCACCTGCACTCCAGTCGAAGCACCACCGTCCGACGACATCAGCACTAGTGGAGGTCCCGGTACCACCGACGCAGCCTTTCGATGTCTCGGTACCGATGATGCAGAGGGTTGATGCCTCGATGCAGTCAATGCAGTCGATGCCGAGGTCGTAGGTCTTGATGCTGTCGACGTTGATGCACTCGATGCCCCCGGTGCTGTTGTCGACGAAGAGCCCGAGAACAACACGTTCCACTGGGCCAATCTTGATACCTGAGTCCTCTTCTGTAAAAGGGCGCAAAGACTACAGGCCTGCGGGCAGTGCCCAGCCCCCAGACACTGAGACACGACGCGTGGCCTATCAGTGAGCGAGATTACCCCGGGCGCACTGGGTGCACTTCTTGAAGCCGCTGGGAGACTTCAATGACATGGGCGGAAAAATCACGCTGGCGAAATCAAAACTCGTAATGGCGATATAGGCACCAAAATAGGGAGAGAAAAAACCCGTACCGAGGCCTCAAAGAAGGCCTACCCCGAAAACGAAAGGAAACTTATGCGGGGCAAAAGCTGGAAGCACGGGAAAGGGGTAAAGACCGTAAAGGTTCGTCTTTTTTTTTTTACAGCGAAAATCGCGAAGACGCGTGAGGGTCAACTTTAGGGCGCGGACAAAAGAAGACTGACGAACACGAGCCGGTTCGGCGGGAAGACGGCCGCGCATGCGCGGTGCGCATGGGCGTGCGAGGACTAGGAAAGGACTTTGCTAGTAAAGTTTCCGATTGGAGGGGCTGCCGTGGACGTCACCCATCAGTGAGAACAAGCAGCCTGCTTGTCCTCGGAGAACAACTGAAAAACTCTCTCCCAACTACATTTCTGTTCCTCTGTCCACACTATAGCTTCCTATTTTTCCAAATTTAATTTAAAACAAGAAGAAGCTCCATATTTAGCCATAGGCTTTAATAACACTGGTACCAATGGAAATGGGGGTACGCTACATGGACTAGCAAATCATCAGTGAAAGCTGAGATTTTAAATTTCTCCCTTCCCAAAGTAAGTCCTTGTATCTCAGGATTACACTGTATATCATGAATCAGTGGATCCAAAGTTTAAAAAAAACAATAAATGGCTAACATTTGACGGCCTAAAAAACTCATTACCTTTGAAATTACCCAAACAAGTCTCCCCTTTGGAACTCAAGTCTCAACTCACTCCTGTACCCACCATTTATATCAACACCAAGTCTGTGGGGAGCAAGGCTCTCTTACTCAGGGATCTGCTAGAATCTTCAGATCTGAGCTTCCATTTATCTCAGAACATGGCTCACAGAAGCTGAAAGTCCAATACTGCCTCAACATCTATCCACCCGGTTATGGTATTCTTCACTCTCCAAGACGGGGTAAAAAGGTGGCGGACTTGCTCTTATATTTAAGAGTTTTTTTTTCCCATGTGTCTTTGGTTTAGTTCTGGGGTTTTTGGAATGTATGCTATGTAAATTTTGCAATGAATCAAAAGAGGCAAATCAAATTGCTCTACGCCTCATTTACCAACGTCCGGGAGCTTGGTCCAAGGCAGAACCTCGACCTGTAGAGATTACATCTTCTTGCTATGTCCCAGTTTTCTAGGATAATCTTCCTGGTAGACTTAAACCTACACTAGGAAAACGATGTGGACACCAATGTCCACAACTTCAAATTATTCTTGAAGGACTAAGAACTAACTACATTCTCCAAGGATGCAACCTCATGAAAAAGGCCATATGTTAGACTTCATGACTTCCTATCCTAATAGCTTGATCAGTTCATTCAAATGGAAGCCAGTACTATGGTCTGACCACTTCCAACTAGATTTCACCATTGAATCTGTATGTCAAGCTAACCAGCACAAATCCTCCAAACTCATCTCCACCAGAGTTAAAATCAATGAGGTCTGAGCTAACAGATTCTCTCAGTGCTCATCTCCTACACATGGTTTCGATCAAATCCGCTGGAATGCCAAGGTGATGCCATACTAACAAAATTGCTCCATTTATCACTAGAAAGGTCAAGATGTCCAGAAATTCACCATGGTTTATAGAAGAACTATCCATCCTAAAAAGGGATTGTCGACACCTTAAAAGCAATGAGAACAAAGATACTATTGATAAATCCAAATGGAAGTCAGCCTTCCGATGCTACAAAAAGAAAGTAGCTGATAACAAACGTTAGTACTATAGCAGCCTAATAGGTCAAGATGATCTTGACAACAAAACACATTTCTCCTTAGTTAAAACACCTAGCTTCTACTAATGATGAAGAACATTCACAGAAATCATGTTCCACTGCCCCCAAGACCTAGCTGTCATTTTGCCAATAAGATCCTCCAAATTAGGTCTGAATTATCTTCAGTAGAGGAAAATATTCCAACCCGTAGTTCAGCCTCAATCACAGGAGATCCTACAATCCAAGGACTCAAAACTGACCAAAACTGGGAATCTTTTCAACCACTTAACAGTTGAGGATGTAAGATCACTGCTGTTGAAATGCTCCTGAGCCAACTGTTCTCTGGATTAATGCCCAAAATACCTACTGCGAATCCATCCCTATGGAAGCAGTAAAATGGTTACTCGATGATCTCAATGAGCTGTTAAAAACTGGCTCTCTTCTCCTGATATGGGCAAAATTGTTTTTGCTGTTCAGTAGTTAATGTACTATCACAAATCTATCTGACTCATCTCGGATAACCCGTAAGCCTTTCTGAATTAAGATAATAACCCCCAACCTTCTTATCTTGTGTAGAAGCTTCAAAATAATCTCCCCACCCACCATTTACATAGTTTTTGATGCTCCTTAGTATCTGTGTGTTTTCTTATAGAAAAGCTAATAGTTATTTTTTAATCTGATTCAAGGCTTGTAACATTTTTTGATATTTAATAGATGATGAAATACCACCTACATTCCAAGTCACAAATGTGAAATGACATTAAGGGCTCTGTTACTAAGGGGCGTTAGTATTTTTAGTGTGCCTACACTTAGTGCACTCGCTAACCATGTAGGCCGTCTATAGGGATATTGTAGGTACGTACATGGTTAACGTGTGTTAATGGTTAATGTGCCTATAACACTGCTTAGTAAACAGGCCCTAAGTAACAGAATATGAAAATGAACAGTCTATCCCTTCTCAGCAGTGGAGGCATGGCCCAGCAGCGCCCCCACCACCAATACCACCAACTCACTGTTAAAAGTAATTTAGAAATAGCTTTCCTATCTTTAATTCCCACTCTATGAGGAATACCTCTGCAAAGATACCCCCTTTCCCCCCCACCCACCCCTTTCCTTTCCCGTTTCTCTACTCAGCTACATCCCTCACTCTTCCACTGTCACTGCTTTCTCTCTCCCCTCCCACCCTAATACTCCCTACCCTTTCCATAGTATTTGCACCTTAAGGTGCCTGACTTCCAATTCCCCCTATT